>NC_049233.1:52331314-52996550 GCF_011100685.1 Canis lupus familiaris
ATCTCTCTAAAGCAAGGTTGAGCTAACGCATAATTTAGTGACACAGGAGGAAAAAAAAAAAAAAACTTTAGTTAAACTTTTTTTTTTCTTTCCTTTAAGTAGCAAGCTTCTGAGGAAGCTAATTCCTCTGTCTTCACTTCTGGTACTGTTAATAATAAGAACAGTAGACGAAAGACAATTGGTTAGTTATAGTATAGGTTTCATTTTCCAAAAAAAGATGCCAGAAAATACTAATGTTTACCCATACTCACACTAGCCAGTACAAGGATATGGTTATTCTATCATTTGTGTAATAAAAATGTGAAAAGGCCAGTATTACAATACTGTTGGAGGAAAAATTGGAGAAATGTGCTGAAATCTTCACATAGAAAGACCAGAATGATGGACACAAGGAACCTGAGATAGCATCTAAGTCAGTCATTTGCAAAGGCCTGCAGCATCAGCATCATTCGGGAACTTGTTGGACATATACGTTCCGCCACTTGACCTCAAAGCCAAAGAATCAGAAACTCTGGGTAGAGCGTGGTATCTGTGTGCAAGCCCTCCTGTTGACAGTAATGCCCACTGGAGTTTGAGAGCCACTGATCCCATTCAGGGTCCTCACTTGGCTGAAGACTGAGGCTCAGACTGGTTACTAGATTCATCATTTTGGGCAAAGTGAGATTAGAAACCAAGTTTCTTTTGCCGGTGGTATTTGTTCTTTTCATACCTGAGCACTTGCTTATATTTTGAACTTGAGTCATGAATTAAGTAATCATTTTCTTCAGAGAACAGCTGTGAGAACTTAGAGGTAAAAAAGTCTGCAGGGTAGAAACAAAGAAGCAGAACCACAGTGGTAGGATCCTGTGTTTCTCGAGGATTTCAGCCTTGAATTATTATCAGAGTCCCAGCATTCTGCTACAACTCTAGGGCACCAATAACATTAATTGCAGGTGTTTGTAATTAATGATTATAAAATTACTGTAGTCTTTTCTGCTTTTTCAGTTTTAAGTTGCTTGGATATTTTTCTCATATTTTATTCCATTTATGCTCTATTTTTTTTTCTCCAGATAGCATAAATCGTCAGGCCCCCTACACCCGAAAGACTAGGTCTGGGTTTTTCCAGCATCTACTGGAAAGATGGGAGTCTTTGTTGACTATTCACATTTCAAAATGCTTTCATGTTGCCTATTAGCGATTATGAAGGTATTTCTTTCAATGTTTTTATTTTTTAAAGATTTTTATCTATTTATTCATGAGAGACACAGAGAGAGAGAGAGAGAGAGAGAGAGAGAGAGAGAGAGGCAGAGACACAGGCAGAGGTAGAAGCAGGCTCCATGCAGGGAGTCCCATGAGGGACTTGATCCTAGGTCTCCAGGATCATGCCCTAGGCAGAAGGCGGCGCTAAACCACTGAGCCACCCGGGTTGCCCTCTTTCAATGTTTTTAAACTACACTTCTCATTTGGGAACTTCAAGATTTCAAATTTTGTTATGTTTCTGAATGGAAGTTATTTGAAAGACTAAACCAATCACTAAACAAGTCTGAAATAAAGACTATTTTCAGTAAAAACATTTCCTAATTTACATTTTTGATCATCTAATGGAGAGTATAAGATATTTACATTCCCTGGTTCTTGAAAGCTTTTAGGACAAAGTTCCCGGGATATATGCCTATATTTCTCTCCTGCTCAGCAAGAGCCCTTTTAAAAACAGGAAATCAAACAAACAAACAAACAAAAACAAATAGATTATTATCATATGCAGAAAAGAGCATGATGTTTCAGAGTTAAATATAGCTATGAAGGCTATAAGATCCTGGATATATTACTTAACTGCTCTAGAACTTGGTTTTCCCGTTTGTGGACTGAGAATGATGATAATACCTGTCTCATAGAATTATGATAAATAAAAAGAGACCAATATATTGAGTTTAGCAATGCACTCCCCTACAGATGGCTATGATGTAATGATGTCAGCCATCAACGGTTAATTATTAGATTTATATATGCCTCTTTATTCTCTCATCAAAAGACTACATAATCCTACGTGTACCTAATATGTATGAATGTGTGTATGTGTGTGTGTGTGTGTGTGTGTGTATTTTCAGCAGCTTCAAATACCCCAGCATCATCTCTGAATTAAGGACAATTTTTATTCTTGCAATTCTGTTTATGTTTATCACTACTTCTGATATGGTTTTTCAATCTGCATCCAAAATGTAGTGAATTCATTTTTAAATGGCAACTCTTCTTTTTTAGAATTTATAGACAATTAGCTTATTAGATATTCCATCTAAAAAGTAGCTAATTTCTATGTGCAATTATGGAATGACAATGATTTGCAAGAGGAACTGTTGAATTCTAGGTATTGTCTTAGCACATCAGAACACATATCACCTCGTGAATGTAGCTGCAAGAAAAACCTAACATTTTTTTGTTTTTGTTTTTGTTTTTGTTTTTTACTGAAAGTCCTTGAAAGGAACCAGTTACGGGTTAAGCTGTTTAAGTTTGATGTTCTAAAGAATCTGGTCCCTGATGCTCCTATGTTGTCAGATAATAGGAGGGTGAAGGAGGGATATGAGGTTTACACCATAAATGGACAATACATGTTCTTCTATTTAATGTATAAGTTTATATATTTTAAGAGCCCCATTAATATGTATCCAGATGGTGATAATTCATATAGAATCTTTAGTATTTTAAATGTATATGTTTTGAAAAAAACCTTTTGGATTTTGTTATTTATCCATTTATGTAAGAACAGAGATAACATGTAAGTGATAGCAAGTATTTGGATAAAAATAAAATAAAATCCATATCTACTAATGTTTCTAAATATCTGAACAAAAGCCAATAAATAGTGACTGGCTTTTAAGCTTTCCTTCAGGTTGTTTAGATGTAACACATTTACTTAAGCTCTTAATGTATTATGTTACAGTGAACATGGATTCTGGAGATAACTTACCCAGGTTTGAATCCTGGCTCTTATTGGTCTGTGTGTAACTAAGGGAAATCATTTAATCTCTCTAATCTTATTTCCACATCTAGGAAGTGGGGATAATAAAAATTCTTACCTTAATGAACTTTAGATGGGATAATTGAAATAATTCATGTACCATGTGTAGCATATTCTTGGCAAAAGGTTAACTACTATTATTGTTAATAGCACTTTAATTATTATTATTTTTATTACTGATTATTTAAATATATTTGGAAACTATGCTTAGTTAATACTAATTAAGAAAAGAAGGAAAACAGATCAGCTCAAGAGCTTCTGATATAGCCAATAAATTAAATCTGCCAGTAGGAAGGAGAGTGGGGGATGGGCAAAATGGGTGAAGGAGAAGAGGAGATACAGGTTTCCAGTTAAGGAGTGAATAAGACAGAAATAAAAGGCATCAAAAGGACTATAGTCAAGGATATTTAATAGTGATTGTAGGTGACACAGGTAGCTACACTTGTGGTGAGCATAGCATAATGTAGAGAGATGTTGAATGTTATACACCTTAAACTAATGTAGCACTATGTGTCAACTATACTCAAATAAATAATAAAAGTTTAGAGACTGAAAAAAATTATTGATTATATATATCTAAAGAACACTTCTAATATTTAAAATATAAGAAAATACAAACGAATTTCAGTATGATGAAATCTATGAAAATACCCTTTGTCTCATTTTTAGTCCATCTAAAACGGTTCTAAAAGCATATTTACCGCAAGTGGCTAATAAAAATCAGTCAAACTTTATAATCATTTATGTATTTTGTCTTGTAACGATGTTACAAAGCTCTATTATTACTTGTCTGAAAATTGCCATTTATTTGAAAATCCCTGCTGAAGAGAGAGAGCAGAAAATATTTTCCACAAAGAAGCAAAATCATGATGACTACTATAGAGTTAAATTGGCATACTCATACAGAATCACTTAGAGTTCTGAAATAATAACATTGGGAAATTAAAAAAAAAGTCATAGTCTTTGGTATTCTACATGGTATAGAATGACCCACAGGGAAATATAGTGCTATTTCGTGAATCTTTTACAAACCTGAAGGATGTATTCAAATTGGCCCCAAACAATTTTATGGCAATGATAAACATATTTCTGTTGATCCAGAGGGATGATCTCAACTTCCCATTTCTTGGCTAAGGAGGATTAACATAATTAAGATGAATATCCTTCCCCGTACATTCCCCCATTGTAGACATGTCTGAAGCTTTATGAAAAATCACGAGACAGAGGCAACTGTTTCATTTTCCCTGAGGTTATGAGGGGTAGGGGTGGAAAGGAAACTTGCAAACAATCATCATTTATAAGATTTCTTGTAGGCGAGGAAAGAGCTGAGAGAGTGCTATTCTGGACCATCCCAAAGCATGATAATCCATATTCCACATCAGTGGTTCCCAAACTTTGCTGCAAAAGAAAATCACCTGGATTTAAAAAAAATAAAACTCCACATGTGTAGATCGCACCTCCAACAACTTATATCAAAATATTGCTGATGGACGCAAGGCATCGGTAATTTTAAAAGACCCCCAATGGATCCTTCCGTGTGTCCCAGTTTGGGAATCATTGGCTCAAATGTGAGCTTGGAGACCTCAGCCCTAGGCTCTGTTCTCTTATATGTAGCACCAGTTGAAAACTAAAGTTTTCCACTCAGGCAGACATTTCGGTGAAATTATTTGGGGCTGCCTTCTTGCTACGAATTTCGGCCTCTGTATGAAGTATTACCCAAGGAAAGTGGGAAAATAAAAAAAAAATAATAAGATATTTCTATCTGGCAAGATTTCAAACCGTGTAAGTAACATATCAGGGCTGCTATAGAGGGTGTGCAAGGTGCAAGGGGTGCTAGCAGTTATGAGACTGGCAAGAGAATTAGAATGCTTGGGCTTAGATAATCATAGAAAACACTTAATTTATAGCTTACTAGGCAATGGGAACTCTGATTCCTAATATAAACAAAAAGACTATTCTCCTACACTGTTTTGAAGTAAAATTAAGTGTGTGTGTGTGTGTGTGTGTGTGTGTGTGCGCGTGTTTTAAATGCCAGGGTCCCTCAAGGTTTTTGACAAATGATTCCCAACCTGGTGGTAGTGTGAGAAGTAATAGTTATTGGAGGACTTTTGACCAATGTGCTTCTATTTAGCTCTAAAGACAGCTAAGCAATTTGCAAATATTTCCTGATAGTTCTGTGAAAATCACATGAGGTAAACATGGAAATTGTACTTCTGTCAAGACGATCTTAGGTGACCTAATACTCCATAACTTGTTTGCTTGCCTGATTATTTTTGGTTATTTAAAAAATAAGGCTAACTCTTCTTTCTTTTTCCTTAAGATCCCAACAAATAAGTTCGCATGGCTTCTCTCTCATAAACAGTTAAGACACTGAAAGCTTAAAAAAATAGTTTCAAGTAAGCCTCAACTGCTACCCTTCAGATGAAAGAAAAAAAAAAAATAGAAAACATCTAACACTGAAAGCTTGATCAATAGGTGGAAATGCTTCCAAAAATGCAGGAATTCACCATTGGAATTCTATAATATAGAAGTCATGACATTACTTTGATTTTTAAAAGCTTCCCCAATATTTCAAATGGAGATTTTGTCCAGTACAACATTAGCCTGGATAGAACTGTAAGTTTGAAGTCTGTCTGCTATCCAACTAGAAGTTTACATGCTCCCATTTTAAAACATTCATATAAGGATGAGATGTAGATACTTTCTTGACTTACATTTTATTGCTTAGCTGAAGCTCTTTGCATAGTTATTCAAATAGATTACCTTTTATATGCTGAACTGTGCATGAAGGCAAGATATTATTTTTCCTACCGGTGACACAATATAGAATGCATATCAAGATAAAGTAGAGGAAGATTGTGTTTTTCTATAATTTTCATGATTCTGCCTACAGCTATTTAGAAAATAGGAAAGAAATGGGTTTTGTAAACCTATGCAGTTTTAGAAAGACAGGCTGTTGCTATACTTTCTTGAAAATTAACTTTCAATAAGTAGTAGTAGTAAAAGGAAAGGGAATTTGGGCAAAAGGGGAGATTAAGTTATAAAAATAATAATTAGGCATTTCTCTTTCTTTGCCTTACATTTCATCACTATTTAAATCATCAAGTTCTGATAGAGAGTTAGAGTGTTATCCTCACTATCAGCAGAATTAGATTACATTATTCCTACCAAGTTTTCCTATGTATTCACAAACACCCTGTTCAATGAGCTTATTTCTGGTGTGTGTGTGTGTGTGTGTGTGTGTGTGTGTGTGCATTGCATCAATATACCTCTGCTTCCACAAATAATTGGCTTTTAATCTCTTTCACCTTGACTATTTCTCCCCTCTTTTTCTACTTGGATTTTGTATATCTGTGATCTCAGCTGAGTTTTAGAAAATACCAAACGTCAATTTGGAGTAATCCAAATACTTTTGCTGCATCTTTAAAAAATTAGTATCCTGATTATGTTTTGATCATGCAGGCTACTGGTGCAGACTGAATGTTTCATTTCTGCTTCCCTCCAGAAACTCTGTACCTAATCTTAACAAAAACTAAGGGTAGTAATAATAATGAATTTAGGCTGTGCCATACCTTGATGGCACCTTACTAGGGAGAGAATTTTGGGTGTAGATAAACTGGAAAAATTTGCTCCCTCAGCTTCCTTGGCAAAAAGAGAGCAGCCAGGGTATTCTTGTATGCTGTGGAAATGTGGTCACTGCTACCCCTGCCCGGGCTGCAGCATTTCTTGTCTCTGGGGACAGAACCTGGTAGACCAGGGAAAAGGTGCACTCTACCTCAATGTGTCCTGTTGAGGCCTTGGTGGTGTCAAGGAGAGGAACATAAGGATTGTATTATATGAGTAGACAGTAGGCTTTGTTCTCTCTCTCTCTCTTTTTTTTTCTCAAAGCCACACTTGGAAGCAAATATTTTAGCCTCACTTCGTGGGTGATGACACAGGTTCAAATAGCTCCAGGGGATTCCTCAAAGTCACAATGAATGAATGGCCAAGTCTGTACCATAAGCAAAGTGTGTCTTGCTCCAATATCTGTGCAGTTGTCTCATCCACAACTGATTAGTAAGAGGTTTAAGAAACCCACAGTTCACATTTGTACCCTAAGGCAGTGCCTGGGCAGGTTTCTCCCAAAAGTTTATGCTGACTCCAGAAATCTGCATGTTGGGCATAGATCCTTCTTTTGAAAGTTCTCTATAGCTGTTTTCTGGATTCTCTAACATCTTTTATCATTAACTCTTCCACAATCACAGGGCTCTGAGGCCTAACAAAATGCTTAACATTTAAGTTGCTTCCAGAGAACCTTTCTGGATATGTAAAATAAAGCAAACCATCCTCTAATGGGTTCCTGCCTCTTAATTGACAGGTACTGCAGGGTCCTTAGTCACAAAGCTTAACGATTAAAGTAGTAACCTCCAGGCATGCTTCTAAGATCTTCACATACATTAATTTATTTAATTTAAGTAGCAACTTTATGAAACAGGTGCTATTTATCATTCTTATTCTAACAAAAAAGAAAATGAGCCAATCATGGTTGTGTAACAAGCCCAAGGTCATATCCCTAGTAGTGGATAGAACTTGGATTTGAAAGAAGAAACAAAGTAGTTTCTTACCTTATTCTGTCACAAAAAGTACTAACCTTTCCCTCCAGCCAAGTGCAAGTATGTGCAGATGCCTAACTTGCTCAAACTTGTTATAATTTGACTGAGAACAGAAGAGACTTAATTGTCATGTCTTAGAATCCCATGAAGGTGACAATTTCACACATCTGCTTCGGAAATGCAAACAGGGACCACCTTTGGCCATCAGATTTCAGAAGTTAAATTGAGAAAAAGATGGTGCAAACTTGATAACCAGTGAGTTTTGAGAAGCGGAATGGCAGGAGATTTTTAGGAACCTGCAAAATGCAAATCAAGACACAAGGTGCCATATATTATAAAAATTGTGCAGATCTGAACTTGATAATAATTATAATTTTTCAGTCAAAGGTGGAAGAACTACCAAGTAAATCAAGTTTATTTCAGTAACTGTGAAATATATTTCTTTCGTCTCAATAGCTTTTATGGAATTAACTTACCCAATCGCAATAGTTTTGAAATGGTTAGCTTTTAAGTATTGCTATTTATACCTATGCAAACATATTTCTACCTGAGATATATTAAAATAAAAAAGTAGAATGGAGTCTATTTTATTTTAAATGGAATGAGCCATTTGAAAATCCAAAGAGTAATCAGAAACAAAACAAAAAACAGTCCCCCAAATACCAGTCGTCTTCTTACCTGATTTTGAGATCATCTGAAACACAGTGAGAAGGGCCACAAAGGCCTGCCATGGTTGAATTCGATGGGAATATTTACACCCAAGTTATAAATCTCTACAATTATACAGAGCCTAGAAGCAATGTTGACCCAACCTTAGTCATGTTGTTTCAATTCTAGATGTTCTGCTCTGGTCCTGTGGCTGACATTTCAAGATAAGCAAACTCTAGATAATAACGTTAGCTAAACACTCTCCACACAGTGCTAAACCAACAAGCATAATTAGACATGCGTACCAACAAGATTAAAATAGAGAAATCAAAATTTACTGTACCCCAGAGCACTGCCGAACAAGCAAACATGACTTGTAAGTGCAGAAGTTACAGATGTTACATTTAGGCAGCTTACATGTGTGCTGGGTGACACCTGCCTCCCAGAACGTAGGGGCCCACACACAGAATTCATGGCGACTGAGAAACTCCGGGTGGGCTGTAACAACAGATAAATGGTATGTCGTTTGGAGATTTGGGGATATGATTTAGAGTTTATGGGATTAGGGGACCTAGCAGGTTACTAGCCGCCAGATTGTAGGAAGCTTTAGAAGCTAAAACACCTTGAGTTTGAGCCTTCGCTTGACTGGAACCCACTGAAGTGAAAGCAAAGTGGAGGAATTCTTAGGTTACATAATGTCCAAGTCAGGAAGCTTGCAAAGCCACAATGAAGTTAGGAAATACCAATCCAGATCAGAAGAAAATATACCAAAGTCATGAATAAATAAGGAACTGTCGATGTCTTTTCCGACACACAATATTTAGAATTTGTCAGGCTAACTGGAAATTGTAAAAAACAGTTGGCAAGAAGACAGCATGTAAAATTCAATTCAAAAAAATAAAATCATCATAATCTGAATTTAAAACTTGCTCTATATTATTTAAATCTCATTTGTCTGCTTAATTTTATATGTTCTTCATAAAATTGCCATTAAGAAAAAAGGAAGGCAGATATATCCAATCTGATGAATGAGAAAACTGAGTTTCATAGATGTGAATTGTTCTGTCAAGGTCAAGGAATCGGTAAATGATGAAATTGAGGCTAATACTTCTAAAAATGAGAGCTTCTAAATTTCACATCCGACTTGGTTCTTATTTATCCTTTCCAAGCGTGAAGATTCTTCGTTGATATTTAATTTATATGAGTTACATATGATGGTAGTTAAAACTTAGTAGTCAAAATTGAGATATCATAAAAGAAGTAAAAGGTTGTATTTCAGTTAAACTTGAAATTGTAATTTTTTTAGCCCCCATGACAACTACATCATTGTTCATCCAGTCAAAATTATTGATTAGTACCTACCATGTGCAAGCACTATTTATTCAGCCTCTAGGCAATGCTAGGTAAATATATGGGAAGGAAGCTCCCTTGCAGTAACTCCAGGGCCACAGTTCATGCATAGAGAAAATTTGCACTACTATAATAGTAAATTCAATCTCTATTTATTAAAGACAGAAAGAAACATGATAATATATTTACTTCTGAAAGATGGCAAAAGCATGTAATTAAATGCATGTCTCTAGTAACAAATTTTGGTTCTTATCATTGACGCACTGAATGTATAAAGGCAGCAGATGCAAAGACGCTTCAGCACTCTTCCCAAACACACTGCTTGGGCAGGTAGCAGGGTCTGCTCCTGGATGGGGAGCAGATAACAGAGATAGAGTAAGAATTACAGAAGCCTGTGTTTAGCCTATTTAACTCAGCTTACATGTATAAATAAATGATGAAGCATGAAGGTATGCATTTTAAGAATACTAGAGTCAAGAAAACAGGCTAAATACTAAGCATGATACTGCTCTGTGCTAAGGCCATACAGACCTCTTGCCAAAAGAGAGAAGTAGCTATAAGGCTATGGAAATATGTAAATCACTCAATCGATTATTTGGTAAAAGATAAGTAGAAGAAATAAATAGATATTATGGCAGTTGCCAAATTTAAACTAGTCCAAATTTGAAACGATGGAGTTATAATTCCATATCTGTTTCCCAAACAAAAAAGTTTGTGAGCAGTTAGTTAAATATAATATGATGCTTTATCGAATCAAAAACTGAGATGTGACCCTCAACTGCTGATTTCTTTTGGATCATGTGTTGGTACAAAGTGTTTTGATCATTGTGATACTGTGGTCTTGAGGTTCCTAATGGGGTTATACACAGCTTCAAGGTCAATAAAGATGAGGGCTATGTGAGGAACGGCACAGGGCAGCATCTGGGAAATTTCTGTGACATTGAAAAGAGAAACACTTTAGTAGGCTGAGAGTGATTAAGAGGCTCAGTTCGGGAGATTGGTCTTCCTGCATGAGGTTGGGACCAACTGCTAGAGTATCAGAGCCCGCGACCTGAGGGTCACGTGACTTGCAGTCACTCAACACATACCTTTTAAGAATCTGCTAGGTGCTAGGCACTGTGCCAGGCTTTGAAATAGAAATGTGAGCTGGACAAAATTTCTACTTCCTGTCTGTGAGGCAACATAATTGACAGATAAAGGAAAATCTAAGATATATATAATATAATATAATATAATATAATATAATATAATATAATATAATATAATATGACTGGGTAAAGGAAAATGAGAGGTTTTCCAAATTCCAGACAAGATGCTGAATAAAGCCATGCAGAAATCTACCCACCACTTCTTCAATACATAGCAGTAAAAGACAAAATTTTAAATGTATGTTTAGAGGAAAGAAAATGTCAGTTAGCATGTAGATATGTAGATTGTGATTTTCTACTATAGCTCAGAATGCAATGTTTATTAACCAAATGACCTGTTTTTCTTATAGTTTCCAGAGGCATATTTACGTCATTGAAAGAGATGCCTAAAAAGTGGGAAAATGATATTAAGATACAAATTACGAATTAAGGGGGATTATGTGTTTTTCCTCAGACTTAACTTTTTTTTTGTCAAATGTGTGTTTTAAAGGTAATTACATATTCTTGCTTTGAGGTATGGGAATAGAAACTATTTCTGTCCTTTAAACCTGGGTTGAGCTCAATAGTTACTAGGTGAAATAAAAGACATTCCCTTGCCCTCACTGGAAAAATCATAACGACAAGGGCGTGTGAAAGAATTTTGTATGCCAAAAACACAAATTGGTTAGTCCAGCAGGAGGTGGTAATGGTGAAGATCACACAGGCAGGATCTCAACTGATGATGCTGTGTTACAGAAGTGAATTCAATTCTCCAATTAGTGAGGGGCCGTTAAAATCTTTTAAACTGGGGGAAAACATGATCAGACACGTGTTAGAGAAAAGACTCTGAAAGTTATAATTAAAAAGGCTTAGAGGAAGAGAAACAGAGTAGAGGATGTGACATTAGTCTAGGTGAGAAGTGATGAAAACCTAACTGTAGGACAGTGGCTGGGAGGATGGTGGTAGATTCCAGAGATATCAAAGAGGTAAAATCAGCTGGACATAGTGAAAGATGGTTTATGGCCAGATGAGTGAAGTTTGACTCTTTGGGTCCTGACTTGAAAGATATGTTAAATGGTGATTTAAAACAACAACAACAACAACAACAACAAAACCCAAAACCTGAGAAAAGGATAAGGATGAAATTTGGGACAAAAACACATAATTTATTTCTAAAATTCATTGTGTGTTGGGTCAGAATTCACAAAAGTGTGTTCATTAGTGTTTGTTAAATAGGTAATTAGAAATAGAGACAAAAATATTTCTTCTAAAGTTATAAGAGCTAACATGTATTAAGTACCTACTGTTATGAGAACTTTCCAACTATCAGTTCACAAATTAGACAACTCTTAAAGTGGGTGTTTTTTATGTCTATTTTACAAGTAAGATAGGACGAAGGAAACAGAGAAATTAAGTCATTTGCCCCACGTTGCACGGGTAGTGACAGGAATCCCACTCCTGTGGTCTGTCTTCAAAGCCTCTGCCATCACCTACCACAACTGCCTCTTCATGATGTAAATGGTAAGTAGACTTACAGGCTGGCTCACGAAAGTCAATTTTATGATATATTGATTTAACTATGGAATTACTGACGCTGTCTTGAGTTTGAGAGAGCTGGAAGTGAGGGGTGTTTTCATCATAGAAGAAGAAAAAGAGTCTTTTCTCTTGTCTAAGCCTGATTTTGAATTAGTCACAATCACATCTCATTTATTTTTGCAGATTACTGCTCCTTAAAAAAAAACAACAAAAACCACTTTTGTCACGCCTCTGTCTCATCAAACAAGATATTGGTAAATAGCCCTTCATTGTTTCTCTCATCAAGTCCAATTTCTTCTGCTTGATTTCAAGTTCCTCTTTAATCTTGCTCAGTTATTTACAACCAGGGATACCTCCTCCTCTCCAACAGCTGGAAGATCCTGGATTTGACGCATCCTCGTCTTGCTTGCTAATCAGCTCCTTCTGCCTCCCTTTCTTACACGGGTCCATGTGTCCGCATTCCTCTGCAGGGTCCCTTGGGCCATCCTGCTGCCCCAACCTATCACAGGAGCAGCCATCCGTGCTCGGAAATTAGTTTTCTCCCTCAGCACCCGGTTTACTACCACCTTCACTGCACCCCATTCATCCTTCAGAGCACCTGATCCTCACTACCTTTTAAGAAGAAGCCAATTTGAATTAATTTGCACTTCAAGGATTCTAAAATATTTATAGAGTGTCTACCGAGTGCCAGAAACTGCTAAATCCCCAAGGACGCAAAACAAAGATTTCCATTTGGCTTCTGCCCCTCCAAGAGTACTTGATCCAGTGGGAGAGACACACGTACAAATAGTCTGACAGAGCACAGTGGGAAAACCGCAGCACAAGCAGCCAAAAAAACAAAACAAAACAAAACAAAACAACCAAAAAAACAAAGCACAGGAAAGAGAATTCTGGCTCCTGGGGGTCAGGAAGAGAAGACTTGGAGGAAGGAACTTCTGAGATGCGTCTTGGAGAATTTTCCCCATTTAGAAAAGTTAGAGGGCAGGTGAAAATCAAGAGCCAAGATATGGAGGCAAAGGATATGTTCTAGGGCTCTGATCCAGAAATAAAAAATAATTGATTCGTATTTCAGGCACCACTGCCAGACTGTGGTCCTTCAGACTTCATTCCCACCATATCCTTATTCTGGTGGGAATTGTCAACAGCTCTCCATTGCTTCTCTCATTAAATTCAGGGTCTCCTAGCTGACTCCCTCGGCTTCCTGTCATTTATCCCTGCCTCTTATCTAAAGGGTAGCATTAGTTGGTGTTTGCTGGCTTTGTTTTGTCAGTAGATCAGAGGAGGTTTAGCTGCTCTGGGTTCTGCTGGCTCCACACCACACCTGACCTAACAGGCAGCACTTCATTTGGATGAGTGCAGTCAGTGAACCAGCAGTAAAGCCCATGCCTGAACTCCCATCCACCTGTCAGGTAGAGCTCAGCAGGTCTGCTTGTGACATCAGGTTCCTGTTTTATTCTTTGTTACATTGGGTTCTGGTGAACACACATGGAGCTTGGTGTGCAACTAGCAAAGATCTAGTGAAAACATGGAATTACAGTAATGCATGACCAGCAGATCCCCTGACCAGCAGAGCCTTGAAAACTCTTGTGCAAATGTCAGAGCTGAAGAAATGTGTGGGTGTCTTTCCTTAGGAAAGAGCACATCTTAGCCTCGTATTCTATCCAGTTTTTAATGTTAGCAGTGTCTGTACCTCTAGCAAATTGTCAAGAGGGATAGCAGGTTAAACTTAGGACTTCCTCTTTTAATTTGCCTCAGAGTCTAGCCTAGCAGTGTAGTAAGTATCTGCAAATTCGCACCACTTTTAGAAAGCATTCTTGAGTTGGGTGCCTCATTTCTATGCATTGCAAAATATTTTTAAAAGAAGCATATGACTTCTCTGAACATTCGTTCTACATATATAGTTTAATTTTCTCTTTTTGTTTTACTAGTTTGTTGTCCAGTCATTGTCTTTAATTCGTTTTGGTTACATAGAGAAAGGTGAGATGAGATTTGAACAGTATAGGTTTGTTCTCTACTAAGCCAGACCCAACATTACTTAAAATAAATGTGCCCCTGAGTATCTTTAATGAAGAACCCTAACACTCATTTCAAAATACATTGTGCATTCTTTATTTAGATATAAAATCCACAAATATATTTAATTAAAGGCTGTAGATTTCAAAAGGGAAACAAGAATAATTTCCAGCAATAGAACCTTGGGATATTCGAAATGATGATACACACTGCAGGTTGTATCTGATTGAGCTTTGTTATTTATGGAGGCTTTGAATAGATAACACCTCACTTGTTACTATCTCCAAATCATCAAATGTTGGAAATTTAGAAATCCCTACTACTGTTAGACGCAAAGAATTCCTAGTGCTATTACATACCTACAGAACACTAGAGCTACTTATTGCTACTTACCAAACTTTGTGCAATAGGTCCAATTAAATTAGATCAATTAATTAAATTTCTTTTAACCTCAAGGTCAATCAGAAGAGGTCTTTTATTGTTTA
Source organism: Canis lupus familiaris (assembly GCF_011100685.1). Classification (NCBI taxonomy): domain Eukaryota; kingdom Metazoa; phylum Chordata; class Mammalia; order Carnivora; family Canidae; genus Canis; species Canis lupus. Next base: position 52,346,061 of record NC_049233.1, read on the forward strand.
ATTATAGATTTAATTACATTCAATCACTGAACTTGAAAAAAATATCCCCTTACAGCACTTAAACCTGACGAGGCTCACAGAAGCATTCCTGTTGAAATATTATATTCTCCTGCCTGTATTCTTCAAGTTGAGATGTACTAGCCAGAGGTAGAAGAGCAGGGACACAAGGGGTATTGAGGGGACACTGTCACTAAACCAAAAGGATGGCATTCCGTTAGGGCACTTTGGACCTTTGCCAGTCACCATGCACTCTTTTCTCATTCGTTGCGATTTTTTGCATTCAGGAATTTGATCACCTTTTTGCTTTACCTGTCTTCCTTTCAGCAGCTTTCTTCAAAATTGATACTGAGTTTTCACTGCAGCTAATAATGTAAAACAAAATGGTAAAGGTAGGAGTTAAAAATACTTAACAAAAGATTGTTACTGATGATCACCATGAGTTTCACATCTACTTTTTTTTGCCTAGTGATAGAACTTGTGTATCTTTAATAGCTTTATGATTTTGCAGAGAAATGGGTGCTGGTAGGAGAGCATATTTGGTACTACTTACGAATCCAGTCCTTTAAGTCATCATGTGACTGCCCCTCAGTGTTTTGAGCCATATTATTCTCACCATGTGAACTTCACAAGAACTTTGCCTGTAGAACAGTCAGGGATAGCCAAGACTTCAAGGTTCAACTTTGCATTTCAGCTTAGCCTCGCCTGAACCTCAGCATCACAACTGATCAGCAATGGTAGCACCTTATCTGGTCTTTGTCTACTCTCATTTTTGGAAGCATGTTTAGATATTTGTTAGAGTGTCTAGGCCTTAAATTGGTGATGCTGCAGAATAGGGAGCACTTAGTTCAATGCATTGCAGGGGCAAGTTGGAATGATCACTGAGTCGGTGTCAATGGCAAACGACCCAATCAGACCACCGAGCTTCACCTTTTCTGTTTGCTCTGGATCCTATGTTTGCATCCTGCAGCATCTTAAATGCAAAAACTCCCCAGGTTGCCTTTTTATATCAAGTGTCTAAAATATTTGTCCCGATTTGATGACAAAATATTTCCTTTCACATGCAAATATCCTGGTTAGGATCATGTAAGTGCAGTTTCAAAAAAAGAACAATAAAGGTTTTAACTAAAATGCTTGATAGCAGGGCTCTTTGAAGATACAGTCTTAACTTGTTATTCTGTAATAATTAAAGTGGAATTAAGTCACTGTGCAAAAGGATGAAGGGAATCAGTGGCTATTAATTTTCTTCATATTCTGATTGGTCCACTGAAATATTTCAATGAAACCTTTACTCTAGACATCTCCTTTCATGATATTGTGTAATAAAATAAAGTGAGTAAAGGACATAAAGGAACCCGCCAATGATTGGAGACAGGATTTTCTTTACATTGTCTAATAGACTCGTTTATTATTTTAAGCTGGTAAAAAGAGACTTATGATTCGTGTTGAAGAAAGAGTTATTTGTGCTTGATACATTGAAGACACTGTTCAAAAGCAGTTTGTCCTTATAAAAGGATGACCCCTGTAGTAATTCTTAGGCAAGGAGGGACAAATTCAACCAACAAAAAGCACATCTCGCCCCAAGTTCCCCATGATTTCTCCACATAGAGCAAAAAAATACACATCAGTAATTTATTTGAACATGCACATCAGCGAGTAGCCCAGTTCTGGCTACTCGGGAAACAAAAGGGAGAATATTAGCATTACCTAAATTAAAAAAAGAAAAGAGGTGAATTACACCATTTTAATTGTCTTAAAAACACGGATAAGAGGAGCAATTAAAATATAGTCCTAAATAGTACTAGCTAATGTAGATTACATAAGTATACAATATGATTCAACTAATAGTGCTCTGACAAGCATAAACCACCAGTTCTAGTAAACAAGGCCCAGATCAATTGCTGAGAAAATGTTAGATTCAGATGTAGTAAAAGTTACTTTTATTTCAGTACTGAATGCAAAACACAAGTCAAGTGTGAAGACAGCATTCTTAAAAAGGTGGTTCTATTAAAGCAAGGAGGCCATTTCCTTTTGCATTTTTATAATTTCTCAATTCTATTTTTGACGTTTGCTTTCTCTACCTTTCCTCCCCTGAGCACTAATTTATCAAAAAAAGACTTCAAGGTGCAAGTTGTACATTCTTATCATTATACCACTTCGTCTCTTTCTGGAAGAGAGTATTACAATCAGCATTACAACGTTAATTCTTTTTCTCTGAATATTTGTTTCACATACATGTATTTCAAAATCATAACGTTGATTGGGAAAAGAAACCTACGAACGAGAGAGTGATGTATTCATACACTTCCTATTGTGCTGTGTGTCTTTCCCATCCCTTCTCCCCTTTCCCTGTAAAGAGCTGTAAAAAATTTAAGGCAGATGAGGTATATTGCTGAAGAAAAAAGTTATTTTTGAAAAAAAACTCAAAAAAACTTTTATTCTGCCCTTCTACTCAAGAAAGACTACTCAACTATAAATCTAGTGCTAGAAAAAAGCAGGAAAGACACCGTTTGCATGTACCATACTATGTCTTCTATTTCTAGAATGGCTTTTTGTTAATTTAATTTTAATAGAAAAAATAAGCACCTTAAGCTATGAACAGGAAAAGAACTTCATTATTAGTGAGTTTAGAATCCAAACGGAATTAGGAACACTCACTCAAACTCTTTCACTCATTCTCTCAAAGGCCAATGCTACTGATTAGAATTGTAAAGTGCTGTACTTAGTATAAACACTTGTATACACTGCGGACACTGAAAAATAACCCTCAAGCACATTGTGTTATAGTTCCAAAAATATATTTACAGTCTATTACAAAGATTACAAATGGAAGTGTCTAGGTGACTGTATTATGCTAATTAAAATTATTTTACAGATTATTTTTCCTTAGGGACAAAAAACATTTTAGTGAAATTAAAATGATTTTTCTAGTCAATCAAAAAATAAATTAAAATATCAAATAACACTGTACAGTGATTTAAAAGAAAAAAAAAAAGGGTGGGGAGGGGTTTGGGAAGCAATCCATTTGAGTTTTTCTATAGCCATCTTTGGTCCTAAATGTGGGAAAACACATTATGTAGCACTGAAAATACCTGTTCTTTTGTGATGCTCTGCAAGTAAAATAGAAAAATATAGTGCATTTTCAATGTATTCAGAGCCCACTACAGAGAAATGTGTGTACAAAACAAGACAGTATAAATAAAATTTACAAGTTTTACAAAGGAACATTTACAGGTTTTTGTTTCTGTTATTTGTTTGTTTGTGGATGCCCACATTATCAAACAAGACCAATTATGACCGATCCCTGGGATCTTTCTCTATTAAAATCATTATAAACAGCCCAATTCTCTTTGGAAGTACAACAGTTCAATTCTGGGGTAGTTCATGATTTTCGTAACTTTGAAAGCATTACTCACAATATGTATACATTCCTGAAATATCTATAAAGACACATTTAATTATTGCTTATGAAATTCTAACACAGTAATCAAATAATATGGTTTAATAAATAAAGCTTAAAAAAAGAAAAGCCAGATCCTTCACCTCTTCCTCATACGGTAAAAAGAGTTATTTCAGTTAATAAGTTTCTTATGTCAGCGCTCACAAATAAAAGACTTTTTAAAACCTGCAGTGGTGATCTTCTCTGCAGCCAATTTGTTTGTGAGAGGTGAAAATGTGAACTGCCCCTTTTCTCACGCTTTGGAGTTCTAATATAAAACTTCTTTCTTTTCGTGTTTGGACTGCTAACAGAATAGGATACAAAATATACGTCAACTATTTCTCCTAAATTTCCTAATGTCTCAATATTGAAAAAAAAAAACCTTGATGTGCTCGGATTAAATTTTAGATAACACTGGATAGTTCTTGCTCTCAGAGACTTGCCTTCACCAACACTCTTTAGATGAAGTGCCTCAGTTTTTTTTTTTTTTTTTATAGTCACAAACCTACAATTTGAGTTTTGTTTATTCTATTAAATTCTGTCTAGTAAAATCACTCTATAAACAATCTGTTAAAAGTGCCTTTAGTACTTATGGATCATTATTGCTTTTTTTTTTTTTCATTGAAAAGATAGCGTGTTGTCTGATCTTTACAAAAAAATTTCTTTTTAAAAAATACCAGAGCTCTTGGCAACTTGCATTTTCTTGACTACCTGCCAATTAGCAAACGATATCAAAACAGCACTGATTAAACAAAATAAAATGGCACAAAAAGGATACCAATGTTCTGACGGAAATAGATCTTCAATCATGCTATGTCTTTGTTTGTTTGTTTTAATTTGAGATTCTTTCAAAGGTACCCAGTGTAGTAATGTGTCATAGATTAACACTAAAAAGGTCCAAAGCTATAAACAACTTTCTAAAACAAAGTCCTTATGAAGAATAAACACAAATGGTTTTAAAAAGGAATCGTCTGAAATCACATATTTAAGGAAAATATTTCATTGATTTTAACAATAAGATCATGATTTTATTTGACAAATATATTCTTTCTTAAATTCTTTATGTACATTTTAAAAAGTCTATAAGATAAAAAGGAGGTTAGAGAGCTCAAGGTGTTTGGATGTTTTCAGGTAGTACTTTGTTTATTGTCACTGCTGTTTTCCTGGCCACCAGTGGTGGATTCTAAATTCCCTTTTTATGTATTCTGGTGGCACTTAGGAGTTCAAGTCTATAGGTGCTTCTTAGATCTTCTCTTCACTGGAGGAAGGACCCAGGACTTCAACTGTCTTCTAGCAGCATTCTTATGCATATACCGAAGGCCAGTACTGTTCTCTCATATAGTCCGTAATCTCCCTCATAAGGGAGAAATGCTTATCACACTTGGATGCCAGTTCCATGTAAATGTAGCATTTGTGCTCTCATAGTCTGAATGCTGCTCATGATTTTCTTTTGGTGGCCAACCAGTGTGATCCCTAAACTCATCACATCTCTGAAAAAGACAAATGCATTTTGTTAGTTACCCTACAAAGAATTTATTTGGTACTAAACTGTCATCAGCGCTTTAATTAAATCACCTGTTTATCATGAACAAACAGATCTTATCTCAGTGGGCTTGGGTATTATGATCCTATTCCTGCCGTGGGTCAGACTGGCAAACTGTATCAGCGTGCTCCTTTGCAAGAACCTAACTGCTCAGGCTCTCAGTTCGCAATAAGTCATTTTTAAACTGATTTGAAATTTTGTATATGGTATTGCCAATCTTAAAATTATTCTTAACTTAAGGTAAGATCAGGAAATGTTATTTGAAACATTGCATCCTTGAACCTAGGTGAAGTCTAAAATTTTAAATTGTCACAAAAGAATGCAGTATGAATGTGAGAATCAAGAATCTTCAGGCAGCCCGGGGGGCTCAGCCTTTAGCCCAGGGTGTGATCCTGGAGACCCAGGATTGAGTCCCACATTGGGCTCCCTGCATGGAGCCTGCTTCTCCCTCTGCCTGTGTCCCTGCCTCTCTTTCTCTGTCTCTCTCTCTGTGTCTCTCATGAATAAATAAATAAAATCTTTAAAAAGAAAAGAATCTTCGACGATCACAGAAGATTTATACTGAGTTTAATTACCGTGTGGTAATCCTGAGCAGATATTATTGGTTGCATACTCAACCCCGGTTCAGTTCAATCATTTAACTCAATTTTAGAAAAAAATTGGTTTCTATGTTTAATAGTGTAAATGTGACACCAACTAACTGTGTCTCTGTGTGTGCACTTCTACCTTTCCTAATAGCCACAGAGGTTGAGCTTAGGTGTTTGCAAGCAGCTAAAATATAGCAAGAGTATAGTACCATAATATTTCCTAGTAGTGGTCCAATAAGACTTTGAGAATCCTAGTTTTTCAGGGAAGTAGATTGCTTTGGAGAGATAAGGTATAATTATGCTAGCTCTACCCACGTGATGATCAGAAGTAAACCAAACAAGATAGCACGCACATGCTTAAACTTTTGGAGGTGCCACTTCCTGACCACCAGGAGAGAGCAGTTGATCGCTGGCCTTCTCATCTGAAAAATGTGAAACCCTTTGCACAACAGAACCTAAGCTGGATAGAACCTCCATAACTGTTTCCCATTTTCACACATAGGGAATGAGAGGAACTTCATTGCCCATAAGAGTTATGTTGCAGACAAAGAAGCTGAAGTTCAGAGATAAGAAATGGATACCCTAAGACCACATAGTCAGTGATGCATTGGTATTGGGTTTGAAGCTTTGAGTTTTTAATGTCATACAAACACAGTGAAAGAAATCCTTCTTTGCGGTGGCAAAAGTTCCTTCAGTGAATAGGCATCTAAATGATACTATGGTTAAGGAAAGAGGAAGACTCACTGTGTGTTTAGAACACTGGCTATGGAGACAAATTAGCTACCCCTTACTAGTTGAGTCAGTTCAGGGAAAATATATACATTCTCTAGGCCTGAGCCTTTTGTACAAAACTAATGACTGAATAAAATTATTGCTGTGAGAGCCTAAAAATATACTGTAAATTCAGAGGTCTATTTAGCACAATGCCTGGCACATAGTAGGCACTTAATTAAAGAGATGACCTTCTCTCTGATTTTCTGGCTTACCCCTCTTTAATAATATGGCAGGTGACCTGATGTAAAAAGCTTGGAATATACGTAATATATACTTAAATAGAGTTTTCAAAGTTTCAACTTACTCAATAGTCATCCTGGCCACTGATTCAAGGGAGTTGTAACCAGCTGCTGTGAAGTTATCTTTATATCTTTCCATCTTAATAGCTTGTAGCCATTCTCCAACTGAACAAAAGGTAGTGAAGTCAGGAGTGTTTTGATCCAAAAGAGGACTTATTGGCCTAGACACAAATGAAACAGAAAGGAAATTTTTTTTCATCAACTACTAAAGAAAGAATGTCTTGGCTCATACAAAAATGAGAGCATAAAGAATAAAATTACATATCCTAATGGGTGTTACAGTAACAGATAAACAGACAAGTTAATAAAAAGCTAAAGGTTGGGCAGCCCTGGTGGTGCAGCGGTTTGGCGCTGCCTGCAGCCTGGGGTGTGGTCCTGGGGACTTGGGATCGGGTCCCGCGTCGGGCTCCCTGCATGGAGCCTGCTTCTCCCTCTGCCTGTGTCTCTGCCTCTCTCTCTCTCTCTCTCTCTCTGTGGCTATGAATAAATAAATAAAATCTTAAAAAAAAAAAAAAAAGCTGAAGGTTGCCTGGTCACTACAAACTCCAAAAGTTAGTTTATTTAGATTTGACAATCACCCAGATGTGTCTTCCATATATTTTTAAAAATATTTGTAATCAGTCTACATTTATTTGTTCATCTGCTTCACCAAAAGTGACAGGGAGTAAAGGAAGGAAGCACAGTTGGCTGTGGACTACTTGTTTGGACTAAGTGGTGCCATTGAGAAGTTGTACCTTTGCTGTGCCATTGGACCCTTGTGGGTACCTTGTGAGTACCACACACCTCCACAAAGGCACAATGAGCATCAGGTTTACCTGGTAGCTGGAGCTGAATAATTTCTAGTGTTCCTCACAATGGTGCAAGCCAAGTGCAGAGAATGGATGGAGTATTTTGGACTCCTTTTAATGGGTAAGCTAAGCCTTGTTCATCACACACTGAGCTACTGTCATAAAATTTAACTTCCCAGAGTCATTTTATGAAAAGACTCAAAGTAAAGAAAATACAGCATGCAAAAAAGTAAGGCGAGAGAAATAAAGACCCACATAACAATATTACTGACTTGAAAATGTGAAATGCCACCTAATCACAAAATTCCAGTTTGGAAAGTCTTCTAAAAATGACAGCCAGTGATATCTGCCATAACTTTTAAGAAAAAAACAAACAAACAAACAAAAGGCAATAATAATAATAGGTCTCTTTATACACTAATAAGTTAAGGTAAGCCATCTGAAAAAACAAAAACTTCATGAACACAATAAACTTCACATTGATTTATAGTTTAACACAAATGTCAACTTGCCATTGAGTTAGGACTGAGGAGATAAATGATTTAAGTGAGTATTTGAATGACCCCCCAGATTCCCTTCCCATAGGTATTTCTTACCTACTACAAGTTCCCAGGGGTGTTTTCAGACTATTTGGGTTTCGAATCATTTTGTCTAGAATTCCAACTATCTGTTCAAACTTTGGCCTTTCTGCACGTTCCTTTTGCCAACAATCCAGCATCAACTGGTGAAGACCAGCCGGACAGTCCATGGGTGCTGGTAAACGATAACCTTCTTCTATCGCTTTTATAACCTAATAGCCAAAGGGACATTAAAATTATTACTGATTGAGGTTCAATTATAATAAAATGCATTATCTAGTAGGCAAAGTAGTTCATCTAGATAAGAGTGAAACACACTTTGAGGCTTTGTGAAAGACTTGCTTATTTTATTCCCAAACATCCATGAATGTTAAATATGTAATTACGGGGTGCATGAAGAGCATGACCCCATGACACTTCCTTGATAATTCAGCAATTAGGAGCAGTGATTATAGTCCCCCAGGGTGCAACAGATAGAAAAAAAAAAAAAACTTGTGTCATCCCAGAGATTTCGAAAAGGGAATATTCTCTGATACCATTTTACCTGGATATGGTTGTACGTGTACATATTTATCTATGAATGTCTGAATTCTTCAGGTTGTAAGAGGGCAGTCTAAGTTACCCAGAATTAACCCCCCAAAAGTTTCACTTTTTTGCAGCGTACAAATGACACTTTCAAACAAGATCTCAAAGTACGTGCATATGCTATGATAGACAATATTACCAAGAACACTATTACTTTAAATACTACAGAGCCTATAAAACTTTTGAAATGTACAGTGTTATAACTACAATGGTATGCCAGAGCAAGTAGTAAACAGGTGGCTCAGTGAAGGTGAATGTACCAATTTCCAAGTTTAGTGACTTCACACTAGCAGAGTGAAATCAGCCCTGGGAAGGGCACAGTGCGGGTTACACCAGGAAATCAGGAAAGGTTAGAAATTAGGGCTCTCCCACTCCGAGTACTGGTTGTTGAACTTTTATGAGCATGTCACTTTCTATTTATATCTAATAACAGTCTAAGACACTGAATCAAGCTTTGAATGTTCATGAAAAGTAAGTCTCCAGAGATATTGGTACACGGCAATCAAAGAGTCTGAAAGCTACTTATTCAGACTTGAGTCTTTTTATTTATATGGAAAGCAAAAATAGATCTTAAAAATCAGAAATTGTTATAAATCTGAGCAGCACAGCAAAATAATTAAGAAGGTAAGCAACACAAATAAGGACTTGTAAAACATTTATGTAATATCAAGGGGGGTTAACAAATCCTTTTTGATACTGACTGACAAATAGCAGTAGAAATGAAAAAAAAAAAAGGTGACTCTAGAAAGAAACAGAGGTAATCTTGAGTTTCTCAAGAAAATAAAGGCAAATGTAGGCAGACTAAAAGCTGGCTTTAAGAAATGTTGATTAGCTTAATATTTGTAGGGAAACATCTCCCTAAGTGGCTTGTTGACATTCAAGAATAGCATATTAAAATGTAAAAGATTGCAGAACGGGATGAATAAAGTAGCTGGATCAACAATTTTTACAGGAAATTCTTTGTACGAGAAAAGTCAAAAAAGTATACTTTAAGAAAAATCTATGTTTGTATGCAAATTGATACAATTTAAAAGATAAATAAATCAGTTATAGTAATTTTTGAAAAGTATTGTATGATAAAATCCTCAGGTGAAATTCTCCCCTGATTCAGTTTGTATGTCCTCACATCAGTTTACTTGTACTTTGGAAAGCTGGGTTAAGTTATTTAAATAGTGGCTTAAGTTGTGAATAAGCAAAGTTAACGATTTCTAAAAATTTACATATTGAAAATGACCAAATAATAAACAATTGAGAACCATTATTAATGGGAAAGGAGGGGCTTTCCTTATATTTGTGGTTGCTTGTATTTGAACATAAGCAGTCTCCTTCTGATTTGACAGGACTCCATTCCCATGCTCATAACATTAGTGCAGTCATTATTTTGAACCACCTTCTAATCTATGTCCCTGCTTGTAGTTTGTCTTCAGATGTCCAGAAAGGAACAATGCATGTAGAGCGATCTTTCCTTTTTCCTTGCCCTGTAAATAATCTTTAAGGACGGGAATCTAGGAGTGCCTGGATGGCTCAGTCGATGGAGCATTTGAGCCCCAACAAGGGAGCATTGGGTAGCAATTATTTAAAAATAAAATAAAATGTAAATCTAAACCTTATCATGATTCTCCTGACATTAATACTCTTCAGCAGCTCTCCAAGCCTTCATAAAAATATTTAGAATTCACCATTGAACACAATATATTCTTAAGTCTTTGTCCCAATGAACATAGTACCAGTAAGTGATTCTCACAGGGTTGAGTTAATGAACCCCCTGGAGTTAGTCCTGTTGCATTATAGGAATTTCATGATTCCTATTACTACAGCAGGAAACATTTATCTCAGCACCAAATGAAACTTCTGGCTTTCAAAGATTCAGTGGTTTACACATTTTTAAAGGAACAGCAGCTGAGGATGGCATTTAAAAAAAGAGATGCTTTGGATGGGAAATGGACTTAAGAACTCTAAATTTCCCATTAGCAATCATGCACCTACCTCTAGGAGCACTAGAGATAATTGCCTGGAACCTTCATCTTCTCTAGGACACAGGTTGGCATAATCCAAGATATACATACCCTTGTAGGGTAAACCTGCTAATGGGTGACGATGAAGGCACAAACTGAATCTAGAGGTTCTGCAGTTTTTGTTTGGTTAGCTGCATTTCATTGCAATTGGGAAAATACAAAGCACTTTCTTTTTTTTTTTTTTTTTTTTTTAATTTTTATTTATTTACTTATGATAGTCACAGAGAGAGAGAGAGAGGCAGAGACACAGGCAGAGGGAGAAGCAGGCTCCATGCATCGGGAGCCTGATATGGGATTCGATCCCGGGTCTCCAGGATCGCGCCCTGGGCCAAAGGCAGGCGCCAAACCGCTGCGCCACCCAGGGATCCCTACAAAGCACTTTCTGCAAATAGTTATACATTCTTGGAAACAACAAGGCACACAGGTAAAGTGGTTGTACCTACGCTTCTTAGAGCATTATGTAATTACTTACAGAATTCATTTAAAACATTTTTTTGTGAAATAACCAGAAACCCCTTGGACAGGGGTTTGCCTATCCAGGTCTGGCCTTAATCTTCTAACAAAAGTCAAAGAAAAAAGAAAAATGTTAAGCAATTTCCAATTCTAGATAGGTCCCAGATTAATAGGAAGTGACTTTTGGTAAATGACATTTATAAAGGGAGCACTTCTTTGGTATATATTGTAAAGAAAAACTTAGACATAAAAACAAAAGTTGCTTGCTGCAAAGTGTTTCAGTATTATTATAGTATGATCTTTGTAATTAAGAGAAAAATGAATACAGAAAGACTCCATGATAATGGGCCTGTAATAACTCAAAATGTGATCTAATGAGACTGACTTTGTTTTTTGTTCATGCTCATTTCCATTCCATTAACCTTACAATAATATATGACCCACATTTTATGCAATTAAATATTTTGGACCCCACATACAGGATGATAGCAAGTTTTGCCAAAAAAATCACAATTTTCTTTCTACCATAATATAAAAAATTCAGTCATAAACCAGTGGCGAATTTTAAAAGGAAAGCTGAAGTGCTCACAATTTATTTTTATTTAAATTTAATTTGCTAACATATAGAGGGCTCACAATTCAACTGAGTACATTTAGCTAAAGTGTATTATATTTTTGAAGTTCTTAAAATGTTTTTAGTGAACCACTTTAAACATTTATCTTTATGTCCCATATCTTATGGAACTTTAGCTGTTCTTATCATCCTTCTGACTATCTACTAGTGGAACTAACAAGCTATTGGTCTAGCTTAAAGTGAGAAGAAATGACTTTATTGAATATATGAACAGAAAAAAAATAATCTATATAAAGAATTTCAAAATCAAAATTACCCTCAAAGAATTGAGGGTAAAAGTCTTATTTGAAATATTTAAGACACGGATTTAACTAAAATATAGTTACTAAGAATGCCAAATAAGACCATTTTCAATTTCTGTAATATTTATTATGTTTGACTGAATTTACATACATACAGATTTTTCTTTGAAAGGCCATTACAGAAAAGGCTAAACATCTGCAGATTTTTAATGAAAATTAGAAATTTATTTGGGAAGCTCACTGTCAATTTTATTAGCAAATAATTAAATTTTAACTGCTTCTGTTGCAGTAAAAATTCAAGAAAGTTGTAAGTATGTGAAAATACGGTAAGAATCTGTTCAAGTGTTAATCAAGTGATAACCTGTTTGGATGTGGGTATCATCAGAACACGCATACTATCTTTTCCTGAGTTTTTCTTGCTCACTGCCCTGCCTAGCATGCAAATAAAGCCTTCTGGAAACTATCTACCTCACTGACTTCTAAAATACCCCTTGTCTGTTCAGAGTGATCACAGAAACCTCCCTTTACTCAGCCTGGAATTTTGTGGACTTGCTTACAAACATAACCATCAATTTACAGTTTGTTTCTCACGGTGTCTTATGAAAAGTCTTAAGATCCAAGGCATTTGAAATTTGAAGGCTTTCTAAAATTCCTGACAAATTCCTAGCTACTAAATTTGAACAATTTAATTAATTCACTTAATAGATCAACCCTGGCTAATTAAAAATAATAATAATATCTAGTTAGATCTGTTGAAAGCAAACTTCCCCAAAAATACAATCTATTCACACATAAACAGGATTTCCATATACATCGAAGGGCTGTCATATCTCTTAAATTTCTCCAGGGAATACTACTCCTACCAGAAACTTCTAGTAAAACAAACAAACAAACAAAAAAAACAAACAAACAAAAAAAAAAACTTTTATCTAGGTAATTTTTTGCCAGAATGAAATTATTTTGAATTATCCATTTTTCACCATTTGCATTTTGAAACTTAAACATGTAATTGCTCAAATAGCACTTTAACAACATAAGTATAAACCAATGAATATTATTCTATAAGAGGAGTATTAATATAAATTTCAGTATAAAAACTGAACTGTGTAGGTAATCTCTTACTATTAATATGAACTTGTGTCTGAATTTTTAAATCAGACTTTCAAAATCACAAAAAAGAAGAAAGATCGTGCTAAGCATTCTAGATCAGAAGTCAGTGTTATTGAAGACATAATTTCATTTGATCAGCAAAAATATTTATCAATTCATGATATAATAATTATAGATTTTTGACATTTCATTTTCAGGAAAAACAAAAGAATATTTAAGGACTTCTAAAAATTAGAATTGAAGATTTTTTTTCTTATAACCATTTCTATTATCTGATTTTTGGAAGTTAAGTGAACTTTGAATTTAAGTCATTTTATATTCCTGTCATTCCCTTTATGTTTGAATCTGGTACAGAAGGAAGGTGTCAAAAGAAATGAAACTCCACTGAGTGTCTAGGGAATGTAAATATTTCTCTTTCTCTGCCCCAAGGATTTGTTTGCCCACATTTTGACAGTCCATGAAATCTTTGACACTGAGTCCTGTCAAATATTAACAACTTTGCCTCTGCCAAACGGACTCATCATTTAGACTTTATCTTTGAAAAGCAAAAACCAAAACCAAAAAAAAAAAAAAAAGTTTCATGTCATCTCTCACTTCAAAACACCAAAACATTTAGATGACTTAAAAAGCTCCACCTCTTCAGGCTGTGAACTTCTCAGCCAATTCAGAAATTTGTGGGAAAGTGTCCTGAAAATTACCTTACCAACAAACAATCTGATTTTAGTTGTCAAAAAATAACTGTCTACAAGTTTCAGGAATTTGATATGGTAAATTCTAATAAACAAAACAAAACCCAAATATGGATTTGATATAACAATGCTTATGACCTCTTTTTGAATAAAATAAGTCATTTTTAACCTTACTCACCTTCTTTTGCTGTGCATGTTTATAATACTTCCAGAATTCACTATTCCACTTTGCTGGTCACATCCTTCTTTTAAATGGCAATATAGACTTTCCTCAAGCACCACTTGTGTCTTTACTCGTAAGGAACATGCATTTGTACCATTTCCAAACTCCTTCATAAAACCTTTGATCAATTTGTCCCAACTTAATCAGCATATCAAATCACTACCAATGTGTACATCTCTGTTGTAGGACAGGGAGTCTATTTGGCTGGTCTCCACACACTTTACTAAGTTTTTGCTCCTGGACTGTTGAATATGCCCCCTTGGAAAATCCTCTCATTAGCTATGACCAAAGTCATCTCCAGATTTCTAGTTCAAATCTAGGGTACTTTACTAGATTTTAAACTTGCTCTACTTTTATCTAAATTTCACTCCTATTTTCAGTAAGTTGAACTATATGAATCTGCCAGTATTTGAAAGTTATTGACCTATACAAATGCTGATTTCATAAGATTCAACCTATGAGAAGCAAATATTCGCTTGCATTTATGCTATATGGTTTTATAAGTGGTCTCTTGCTATGATGTATGACCCTAAGAACTGCCATCACCTTCTTTTCTCAAGGGATAACAATATGTTTTATGCCTTAGTATGTATCAAGATACATATTTAATAAGCACCAAATTTTTAGGAATTTCCAAAAGTACTCCCATGTGATTGCATTCTAAAATAACACAGGAAATACTTACCAATGTTGATCATAATCTCTAGTTTGTCTCATGAAATTAAAATTTAATCAAATCAACCAACAATAGATGGTTTAAACTAGTTTTCTAAGAACATTAAAAGAAAAAGAAAGATAAGCTTCGAAGACAAAACACAGGCCTCCTTCCCCTCCTCTCTGCAAATGATCTTACTCGTGTGACTTTTCCTCTAGAGCTGTGCAAGTACAGTATCATTATCTTTATTAGGAGGACATATCCTTTGCACGCTTCTATTATATCAAGAAGATTAAAAAAAAAAAAAGAAAGAGAAAGCAAGTCTTCAAAATGAAATTAACTGAACCACTAATTTACAGTAATTTTTGTGGGAATAACTGAAAACTCAGCAATCATATTTTAAAAATTCTATATGTTTCTTTTTTATGAGCCATTACCTACATGTTCCAATAACAATGGGTATCAATGTATGAAATCCTTTTTGTTTAAATAATGTAACACCTACATCTTGATTTGACATGTCCCAATAAGGTCTTTCTCCATAAGACATAACTTCCCACATGACTATTCCATAGCTCCATACGTCACTGGCTGATGTGAATTTCCGGTATTGGATGGCTTCAGGTGCTGTCCACCTTACTGGAATTTTTCCGCCCTGTTATAAAAAGATATTGAAATTTTAAATATGCATAATAACTTATAAATCATTTATAGCAAAACTATATAGCTACAGTTAAACATTTGTATATTGGTTAGCAATTCAGCAGTATTGCATCTATCCATCTTAAATCTCTCAAGTGTATTTAAACTTACTAATCTGGTTTTAAAATATCACCACAAGTTTTCATTTTAAAGGCAACTCAATTAATTAATTAATTAATTAATTAATTTTAAGGCAACTCAATTTAATGGACCCTTTGGTGGTCTTAGGGCAAGAGTCTAGTGGAAAGACAATGACAAATCAGGCAGCATAATTATGAAAATGGAATGAAATATGGGGAATTTAAATCCTCACATATTTTCCTTTTTATAATCTCACAAAAGTTATAAGAATTAGCATAGTTCATATTCTTTGAAAATATTTACTGGAAATGGGACTATATTTCTCTCCTGCAATTATGAGAGCTAGCAACTAGATGATATTGCGTAACTGTATATTATATATTGGAACACTTTGATACAGGACAAACATGTTGCTACTCTTATCACACTTCTTCTCTTAGTCTATACATAGAGTGAAAAGCAACAATGATTCTTCCAAAAGGAAAAAAAAAACAGCAACTACAAAAAGCTGAGATCAATTGGTCTCTTTTCTCCTGTTTAGTTTCATGTTAAGTCCTGCCTTCTTGGTAGGAAAATCTTAGGAAGATGAAGAGGTGCAGTAAGAGACTTTTTCTTACAGTTGTTGTATAGACAGCTTCTGGATCGTCCTCTATAACCCGGGACAGGCCGAAATCTGACACTTTACAAACAAGATTGCTGTTGACAAGAATATTGCGAGCTGCAAGGTCCCTGTGAACGTATCCCATATCAGCCAAATATCTCATTCCAGCAGCAATTCCTCTCAGCATTCCTACTAACTGAATGACGGTAAATTGCCCATCGTGTTTCTACAGGAAGACAAGAATAAAAGTCCTTTACTGTACTTTCAAAGGGAAAAAAAATGCAGTGAAAACTGTCTGCATGCTAGTCATTTACTATAGTATAATAGGAATTATTAACTAATTTTCTATATAATACAGACTTTTTTTTTATTGGAGTTCAATTTGCCAACATATAGCATAACACCCAGTGCTCATCCCACCAAGTGCCTCCCTCAGTAATACAGACATTTGTAAAAAAAAAAAAAAAAAAAAAAAAAACAAAAACAAAACAGCTGCTGATTCTACTGACCTTCAGAGAATACAAAATAGAGTTTTGGTAATTGTTTAGTTATTTAGATTGATGCCATTTGTATTGATTAAAAATAGCATCAGGTTAGTCAGATCCAACAGTATACAAAGATTTTTGAGGCAAAGATATGGAATGGAATATCTGAAAATTTTATCCCTGACTAGTCAGGGATAATTTTTTTTTTTTGCTAAAAAATTATGTAAACAATCCAGAAATATATAAATGGAAAGGAGAAAGTATTTGATTAAAAATGAAGAGACACTAGGAAGTATAAAATGCTTATCCTAGCTGACTTTGTTTTCATTTTATATTTTTTGTTGTTTTGCTGTTGGTGAGAATATTACTTGTAACAAAGATTCTCTAAAACAGATGCACTAGCAAGTGGGATTGAGAGCTCTTTGCAACAAACGGGCCACCATTTATTTTTTTTTTTAAAGATTTTATTTATTTATTCATGAGACACACACACACAGTGAGGCAGAGACACAGGCAGAGGGAGAAGCAGGCTCCATGCAGGGAGCCTGATGCAGGATCCTTGGACTGCAGGATCATGCCCTGGGCCAAAGGCAGGCACTAAACGGCTGAGCCACCCAGGCATCCCCCACCATCTATTTCTAAGCTGTTTTTAACTCATAGATTTCTCCTGAACTTACAATTGGATTTTAAATATGATGCATGACAATACTGGTTTGAGTTAATAAACTTGCTGGGTGATGCTTTATTCCAAAGAATTGATAATTATGTATACCATAAAGATGAGAAAAAAAAAAGTTTCTCTAAATCTTCTGATTGCTTATAAATTTAAGTTGAATGTATCATTCCAAATTACATATGATAAAACTGGAAGTCCTCTTATTCCTCAGACTATTTTCTCCTTGCCATTTGAAAAAAATGTTAACGTGTTTATATATGTAGGAGAAAAGTCTCAGAGCAAAACTGTGTATGTTTGTATATTTAGAATTTACTACAAAAATAACTACATATTATTAATTTTCAAAATGTTAGTGATTCTGCCCTTTACACTCATTGTTCACATTGCAATATGATAGAAATGGTCCCATAGAGCAGAATTGGGATCATCATGCCAGTATTGGATGGTGATCTCAATTTTTAGTCTTCTCTGTACTACTTCTTTGTCCCGAAAAAGTACAATGTTACTCTACAATATATATTCAAAGTAAAGGGCTTCAGGTGGGTATCCTCTGTACTTGAGGGAACATATTAATGAAAACTATTGTTTAAACTACAATGTATCACTTATGTGCTCAAAAAGATTCTAGTTCAATCCAGACTAGGAAACTGATTTTTAACCTATTTTGCTTTTTTAAAAGCAATTTTCTGATCAGTTAAAGTTTATAATGTTTACATTTTATACTATAAAAAAAATCAAACAACTATAGCGGTAGTATGGATTGTATATTTAGAATGAGAAGACGGTTTTGTTACTTACCCTGAGAAATGCATCAAGGGCTCCATTTTCCATGAATTCTATTACTATCATGACTGGTTTCCCTAAAATTAAAAGAAATGCACACACACATATATATATATATATGTATACATAAGGAAAAAAGCATTGCTTGAGGAACCATAACCTAGACTTCAGGCATATTCCCATTATCACCCTGGATAAAATACATGGTACTCTTCTGAGAGGCTGAATGGGTGAGCTGTGAGTGTTTCTAATGTCCACAGTGCTGCTGCTAAACTCAGCGTCATTTACTGTCTGTTTGGAAGATGCTTATGATTCACAAAATTAAACAACAAAGTCAGTGTGCTCTTCTGATGCCTGCTCTATGAATGAAACTCAAGAGAAAATGACACTTGATATAAAGTGTAAAGACTAAAGTGTATCACTTTTATGGATGTTGAAGCTGAATGAAAATATCAGTCGCTCCATCTGTCTATCAGATTTATTCTTTGACTCTCATCCTGTCTTCATTTATACTGATTTTTTTCAGAGGTAGTAACATAAAAGAAGAAGTTAGTCTGTTATATACCAAGAAAAACATTCATTTAGAATATGCAATATGTTCATAACTTGGCTTTTTAACTAGGCACAAAATAACACTAATTTCTGACAGTCCACTTGATAAATGAAAGATCAATATCTACCTCTTGTAACCACCCCTTCCAAATGGACAACATTCGGGTGGTCAAACTGCCCCATGATGCTGGCTTCACATAAAAAGTCTCTCCTTTGTTTTTCTGTGTAACCAACTTTGAGGGTTTTTATGGCTACTGCAACATCTCTTTTCCCTGGAAGTTTCAAACGACCACTGCAGACTTCTCCAAATTCTCCTGAAGTAATAGAACAGGCAGGTGTATTTTAATCTCAAAAATATTTCTTCTCTCGAAGTCAATGCATAATTCTAGAAACAGTTTTAAGGTTTACTAGACTATTTGTTAAACTACTATTTTTCAACTGGATTAGCACAAAGTTTTTATGAAAAAAAAATTTAGATTTGAAATACAGTATATAATGTACATTGGTGACAAAAGCATAAGGTCACATTTGCAAATTCTGAACATGGCTATTGCTTTTACTGTTTGAGAAGGGAATATTTTTTAAAGATTTAAAAGTCTGGAATTCGTGTGTACCATTACTGCTAAATTTAATGGAGTTGGATCCAACATGGATAATTACTATGAAAATATGTTGTATACATAGGAAATAACATTCCTTGTAAATACGTCACATATATTAATTTTCTGCATGGAATTAAATGGCTGATACCTACAAATACATGAAAAAAAGATAAAATTAAAGCCTGGCAAGAAGACGGTAAATCAAGTAAGAGGAAATGTATATTCCAGCAAAATCCAGCAATATTAAGAAATTTAATATTAATTAAAATAAAATACTAAGTCATTTCCTAAACAACGTTCCAGAACTATTATGAAGTAGCTTCCAGTAGAATGATATGTTAAAAATCCAACAGAAGACAAAAGATACACAGATTCTCTGTGCCACATGCTTCTTTTTCACTTTTTTTTTTCCTTGAGCTCTCATAAACAAGTACAGCCTCATTGCTTCCAACAGTTCAGGTAAATGCAAAAGTTCTATACTTGAGGTATAATTATTTGCCTGTCATTATGATGTATGACTTTCGATCCTGGCTAAATGGAACAGCTGAACAAGGAAGCTACAACAGCCTTACCTGCACCAATCACACGCTCAATTTTAATACAGGAGGCATCTAGCTCCTTGGCGAATTGATGGACAGCTCTATTTGGGTCCTCATAGGTTTCAGGGTCAATGTAGGTTTTGGTGCCTGGAAATTTAACTGTAATGATGTAAGAAAGCATGACTGTGATGAAGCAAAGCACTTATTGTGCAGTCAGCCCAGGAATTTCATTATGCAGAGTGCTCCTTGGAACAGTGAACTTGCTTCCACATCACCTGATTCACAGCAGTTTCAACAGACTACTTCAGTCTGTTGGCGTATAGGTATTATCTGCAAGCTTCTATAGGTAACATAGGATCCAGCTCATAGGTTACTAACTGAATTGCTTTTCCAGTAAATCAACAAAAGACATCACCAAAATTCTCTGACATGACTCTTATCAGAGTGGAGGTTTAATTAAATTCACTGCTATCATGGCATAGTTCAAGCCATATTGAGGTTTGTAATGGACTTGGAAACACATTTGTAAATCTATCAGTCAGTCAATCAATCAAATTAATACACTGGGAAAAGAAGACATTTCATTTACAGGTAGCCTACTACACTGACAGCAATATTAAAAACATTTAGACATCTTACTTATTCTTTTGATTTATTTTCTTAAAGACCAACCACCGTTGACATATACATAAAATTAGTACAAGATGTGAGGGACTGCTATCACAGAATCAGAGAGAAATCTACTAAAGACACAGTTTCATCTTCACCTTGAAGGGCAGTAGAGGCCAGATACAAAATGCAGAGTAAAGTTAGAAAATTTACAATATTCCTGGGATCTGCTAACCATGTATGACAGCAATTTGAAAAGGAATGGTTTATATGAACTTTCAATTATAAGGCTCTGGAAAGAGGTAGCCAATATGCCTCAGAAAAGGTAGTCAAAATTCAAACAACATAGAATCATCTTAAAAGTTAAAATTCGTCTTAAAATGCACCCAGAAGCATGCAGGTAACAGATAATGCTATGTCAACTTTAAATCAAATTTAATTACAATAATGTATTCCAAATCTAATCATTTGGTTAAAGACAAAGATAAGATAGATAGGCATATATTTGGTTATATTAATGCAATAAAAAGAATTACACTATATCCTCAAAAAAACTTTATTGTTTTTAACAAAGCCACTGAACAATCTTTTCATTAAATCTTACTATTTTGAGAACAATATATTTCTTTATGTATTACACTGCAGCCTAACTGTGCTTATGTCATTACATTAACTTAAAATTATATTTTAAAAATAAACACATAACAAACAAAAAGAAGCAGAATGTCTAAAGAAAATGGGATTTAAAAATCTTGATTTATTCTGTTGTAGTTGATTGTTTATCCAAAATTGATTGTCTTAAACAATTATTGTTGCAGTTTATAAAACTGACAGATGCTCATTTGTTACTAAAGCTGAACATGAAAAAAAAAACACAAGAAGAAAAGAGAGAGGGGATAGAAAGAGAAAAGATAGAAGAAGGAGTACAGGGAAGAGGGGGAAAGAGAAAAAGAGAGAAGGGAAGAAAACAATAGGTTAACCTCCTAGATTGGCAGGCAGATGGAGAATGAGCCATCTTCTCCCTTTTTATTCTTTCTTTCTTTCTTTCACTTTTTTTTTTTTTTTGGTTTTGTTTTGTGATAAGGGAGCTAGATTGGAGGTAACCTTCTGCATCTCAAATGGGTCTCTGATGGTTCTTTATTCAAGCTGTCATAAAACATTTTGACAGGCCAGAGCAATTTTGGCATAAAAACATGAAATACTGCCCAGCTTGGATTCAAAGACATTGTTAGAAGAAATGGTAGGAGGAAACAAAATGTAAATTGGAATTGCTTCACTAAACTTCTCCATTGTGTTTATATCTTTAAATGTAGCATTTGGGGCCATGGAGAGTTGAGGGCGCCTGATACAAATGACTGGACATTCTATTAAATTCAGTGCTCTAAAAGCTAGTTAAATGGTTGCTTTCATGTTCCTGTAAAAATTCAATCTGGTGTCTTAGCACCTAAGAAAATTGTCTGTATACTAACGAAATAAAAGGACACTGACTTGTAAATAGCTGGTGACCATAGCTTTGTGCTTTACGTATTTTAGATACAGCTATAAAATCAAATAAAATGCCTGGTTCTCATCAAATGACAAGAAAGGATATCTTTGTAAAAAAGGTGATTCTAAAATATCCAGGATTTACCAGGAGGGGATATTGTGAAGTGCACTTTGGTTTTTCATTACTCATCTAAAAATGGATGTTCCGAAGTAAGGAAAACATTAACATAATTTCTGAATTTGTGGTTTGTTGCTTCTCTTAATTTAAGAGTATGAGCTTTTTTGTGTTTTAATATCTCATTTACATTTCTCACAAGTGTTAAATATCTTAAAACCACCATTCATATTTTGCTCTAGAGATGAAAACTGTTTTTATATAGTAAGTTTATCTTGTCTATGTCAGCAAGTAAAACATGCGGCTCTATTTTTTTCTGATTACAAACTTGATGTCAAATGTAAAAGAAGCAAATGGCATCAAAATATTAAAACTAAGTGATGACAATTTAGCATAAGGGTATACAACATGTTTTAGATAAGCCATGTTTCAATTTACTTTCTGCATTAACCTGAAAGCTAAAAGCAAATAAGCTAAAAGGTATTTGATAATTTGGGGATATCTCAGATATGCTCAATAACGGAAAGAAAAGTGACATACTGATGAAGGTAAAATTAAATGACTCTGTCATAAAATTATTCACAAATGGGTAGAATTGGGCAATTTCGGAACTGTAGGTTACTCTTCAATATACATTTTAAACTAGATATAAAAGTTTAGGCATTCAGGTTTCAATCTGCTCCTTTCTGTTGGGGAAGTGTTACAAATAATTCATGTTGTGAAAGAGAAAAAAATGTAACCTCCATTTTTTCTGTGTATCTCTATAAACTGCCTATGGCACTCTCATCACTGATAATAGTAATGATAATAACAGTGCGCACAATTTGTGTCTTTAACCCACACATTTTCTTGATTGATGTTTATACATTTTTGTGACTTTAGAATGGGTACATGGCAGTATCTTTTTAGATACTGACAAAGTAATTTGATAAATGACACGATAATTGATGTAATTCTTAGGCCAATTTATCTATCCATGAGAAATTTTAGTAAAGATTATACTACCAAGAAAAATAATAAATGCATTTTTCTTTTAATATTTTCAAGGATTAAGAGTAAAAACAATAGGTTTGGATAAGAACATCATTAATTGTCTGAACTAAAATCATATGATTGTGAATTTTTACTTTGGCTACATGAACTAATAGCATTGATTTGCATAGCTCTCATTTTTTTACTTGCCATCCACATTGCAATAGGAATAAGATTAACGCAGATGGGCATCTGTTTTGTTGGGTTTCTGAAGATCTCATCAAAATATGATTTCTATAATCAACTTTTAAGAGTCAGGTAACCCAAATCCTCAGAAAAACACTGGAAAATTGAATCCCATTATTATGTAATTTATATCTGGGGCAATATCTGTCTGACAGACAATGTATGGTAGCTGAAGAGAAAAGGCTCCATAGCTTTGTCTTTCGTGGTAGCATCACCCACTGGGTGGGAAATCAAGGGTCTACCCTTCTAATTCCAAATAGATTCCTTAGCTAGAACATGGGCCATACAATACTTAATGGAGTATTGTTACAATGGTATGAAACACTTGGACATATTTTGCAAAAAGAAAAATTGTCACATAAAAGTAGCTAAATATCCTGCAGGAATATTAAAATCTCTTGTGAGAGATTACATTTCTCAATCTATTTTATGATTTTAAAATTCACATCATATGATTTTCATTCTAAATGTCTTGTTCAAATGCTTTAAAGCAACATTTGAGCTCATTACATACTCTGAAGCATGAGACATTAGGAATTTATTCATGCCAATACTAACAACCAGGTGTCTGCATTAATTGGGGTACACAATAATAAAGAAAAGCCAAACACTTACAATGAAAGTAAAGCTCTTCATCCCCTTCTTGGTCAGCTTTGCTATAACCACAGTGCCTAGAAAAAAATCAGATTTGTGATGATCCCAATCAATGATCCTACTTTATATATTTAAAATTCAGTACAACATACCTTAATTCTTTAACAACATGCTAGTTAGAGCAATAAACAAAATACAGAAACTTCCTGTCCATAGTTATGGACTCATTAATAATAATATATTAACTTATATGATTAAAAAACATACAGAATATAAAATCTTTGTGTGAAACAATATAGAAGGAACATACTTCATAGATTTAGATTTATCAGTAAGTGAATAGTTGCTCATACTTTTTTCTGAAAAACAACAATGACAACAACGGATTTTAAATGGTCTCCACAGACCAGTAAGTAAAAGCATACATTTTTCACCAGCTATCTCCTATATTTATTATGAAAACCTAACTAAAAGTAACCAATAAAAATGCATCCAATAGAAATTACAATATTCATTGCTCTTAAATGAAAGGCAGTGAATTATTAAGCTCACATTGTATTTTGACCTTGGGAGAAGTGAAAATTATTGACCTTTAATATTTTATATCAGACAAAGAGCGTTTGCACTTACTTTCTAACATTCTAATACACTAAATAGTAAGTAATAGGCTGACATAATCCTGAAAAATCAATACATTCTGTGTTAAAGATTAGAACAAATTTGTGTTCTACCTTCTTCCAATGATGAAGCCAAAGACCATGAACACCAAAATGATGGTCCCTGCCACTGCAACCACGGCAATTATAATAACAGGATTCTGTTCACTGGAGACGGCTGTCGCTAGAAAGAGAGAAAATAGGCTCAAAAACACTCAATACCATGTAAGAACTTGAGAGGGCAAACAAAATCTTGTGCATAAGAGATATCTATGCTTTGTAATTTACCTCTAATTTTAAATAAATGCATTATATTATAATAATATAAATTTAAATAAATGCTTATGTTTTGCATTTTGAGGGTGTGGCAACGACAATACTTTCATCTATTTTATATTTCTCAGCTATGAAAGATACTTATAAAATGCCTTTATTGAATGGCTATCCCCCGCTTAGCTGTTGAAAACTTAGTTATGAATCAATGGAGAGAGATCTTTGATCTACAATCGTTATTAACTTTCCATCTTTTCCCCAGCAAGGTATTCGATCTCTGTGTCTCTTCTTCTGATATGTTTAAAAAGGGGAAAAAAAAATAAAAAAAATAAAAAGGAAGCAACACATACTGTTAATTTTTTCAAAGCATCTTAAGTGCTTTATCTCTCACATCATCAATATAAAATAAAAATAATCATGGGTTCATAGTAAATCTTCCTGATTTTTAATGTACCATAATTCAGGAAAAAGATAAGCAGAATTATTTGTACTCATTTGACAAAGTATGCTATACACCCAACTGAGAGTTTAAGGTAAGAGATGAGGTAGGCTATTTATGAGAGAGCAAACTCTTTGGAAATACTTTAAAATATTTTAGCATTATCTAATTGCAGATACTTCCTGTACAATGCTAAGTGATTCTTCTAAGCTTATTAATAAGACAAGCCTAGCTAGACCTTTCTCTTGAGAGTCTCTTTGGGAGCAGTATATGTTTACATGTCCTTTAAAGCAGGCCCTGATTCCGATTCCTCATCAAGTCACATGGCTTTCTCACTTCCATTTTTCCAAATTAGAAAAGTTTTACTTACACGATAATTCATAATTGTCATATTTTCCCCAGAGTATTATATTTTCAATACCAGTGCAGATTTCATGAAACAATCAAAAGAGTGTAAAAAACAATGGAAATGTGTATTCCAACAAATGATCCAGTTCCAAATATCATTTAATTTATAATGTCAAACTAATATAGTTTGCTTATTGCTGAAACAATCAACAGCTGTAATCTTTAATATAAGGCCGGATGGAAAATACTACTCCTTCCCGGTGGCAGCAAGGGACTAGGTCTCCAGAGCAGTAAATTATATGTAGGCAGAGTATGTCTTGCCACAACAAGCAGCATGAAGCTTTCTCTGATTGGCCCTTCTCTATTTATCTATATTCTTCTCTTGACCACTCATTTCTTAATTTTGTATACCTATGCTAACTATAGATATATTTTATATCGAAAAACAGTGAAGTAGCTCTGGTGTAATTGACAGTTTCTGAACAAAGGCATATACACTCTCCCTAATTCACCACCTGCTGATTAGCTCCCTGAGGGAATTACACAAGGAAGGAAGGTTGGGGAAGAAGAAAAAGAAAACTTTTAGGCTTTAATTTCTGAATTGCAGCTATTATTCTACAAAGAAAAACTTTCAAGTATTTTTGATTTTTGGTTTGGTTTGGTTGTTTATTTCAAATTTTTATCTATCTTTCTATTCCCCCCTCTATAGATGAACAGAGTAGTTCATAACTACTGTTCATAAGGGAGGAAAACATTATACGTCTATGTGTAGAAATAGTTTCCATTCAGTCTATGTGTCTCATGGGTCTAATTCTTTGCTTGTCTTAGGCTTAGTTCTGTGTTAGTGTCAGAAACATAACTCCAACGAGAAAATTGAACTCAAGTGAATGATGATTAGAATTTGTGAATATTTATACGTTTTTATATATAGTCAGGGTCACACTTTAATCTTTCCACAGTCAACATTTATGGTTAATATTTTCATCTATTTCATGGGTAATAAATTTTAAAAGTAATCTTTAAGTGCCATAATCACCACACCATGGTTTTATCATTGTAAAAACACTAGTATTGACTCTGAAGAGATGGGGATTTTAGGATATATGTGCAATGGAATAATCTGTTTAATTTCCCTTTTCAAACACTGCTCAAGGGACTTCTCTTTGGTGGCATGTTCTCTTTTTCCCTTCTTCCAAGCATAGTGGATCACTGTTTCCTGACACTCCGATAGCATTGGGCCATGCACTCCAATGCTTAATTGTAGAGCAGAATTTGTATACAAGTCTCTCTCTTTCAAAGTACTTTCAACAGAGAATAATTGTGTCATGTGTCTCTCTGCATCTCTAATTCTTAGCACAGTACCCTGCTTGCAAAGGGTGGTCTGGAAACCTAATGGTCCCTCAAGAGCTTTTCAGAGGATCTGCAGGCTATAAAACTATTTTATACGATATGATGTTATTTGCCTTTTTCACACTCATATGCTCACAGGTGCATAGTTGAGTATTCTGGAAGTTACATGACATGTGAAAACATCATTATTCTGATGGCAAATGAAATATGTGTTTGTGTGTTTGAAACTTTTCTCAGTTTTAATTTCTAATGGTGAATATTGATAGATATAACCGAAAAAATCAAAACCGAAAAAATCAAAATCTCTTTGGAGATCCTCAGTATATTTTAGTAGAACAAAAGCTTAGGAATGGCTGTGCTAAATAATAAATAAAAGCTAACTTTCTGCATGTACTCTGTGTGCATTAACTTAGGTCATATTCAGAATACCATTGAATTAGGTATTGCCATCCTAGCAATTAGGGTACATGAACTTATGCAGTCTTACAACTGGATATAGTGGAACTAAGATGTGAAACCAGAAATATGCCTACTGCACTGATTGATAGTGGTAATCTGCTCTATGTTGATGATTGTGAGGTATTCATTCCTTGCGTCTTTACTGAGTGCCTTCTACCTGTCAAGCACTGATAGTAGGAACTGGTAAGACAATAGCAAGGGAAAATATATGGATTATACTTCCATCAACTTTATATTCTAGTGGAAGAGAATATTCTGATGATAAAAATTGCAAATTCTTTCCTATGCAAAAATTTAGTTTTAACATTAATTTCATATGATCATTCAGGTTCTACTACTGCATCTTACTTTCTTTGAATCTTAGTTATTTAATTTTTTAAATAATGAAAATAATATCTATGAATCTCAGGCATCAATAAAAAATAGTTTAGCTCAATATCCTCAACTTATGAACTGAGCACAATGAACAAATTCATTTTGAAAGTTTTCAAACCTAGAGGTTTAACTGACAAAGAATGATTAGATAAATGTGAGACAACTAATTAATGTGTCTAACTTAAGTTTAAACTATTCATTAGAATATAAAAAAATCATTTAAGGTTTTGTTATATGAGAAATCACAAAGTGGTATTATGAGATCAGTCTAAAATGAAAACCACAAAAAAAAAAAAAATGAAAACCACTAGAACACATTTGATACAAGACCACTCAAATGTTCAAATGTTGAAACCTTAACATAAAATGCTTTAATGTTTTTGTTGCCATTGAACTTAGATGCTCTCATTTTTAATCTTAGATACTCCACTTTGAAAAGATAATAAAGAATAATGGTGTTAAGTTTATCAAACAAAATTATGTGACATTTTTTCAACTGATGCCTTTGTGTCTATAATTCTATATAAATAATTTCTATTTCAAACTTATTTCAATGTCTGTTTTATTATTTGAGGTTCTGAGAGTTAAAGCTCGATTTAAAAACACAGCAACATATTTTGAAAGAAAAATGCAGTTAGTGGACTTACAGAGGATTTGTTAATCAAAGAAAATTTGTCAATTTGCCTTTTAAGAGAACCATAAAAATATTTTTCTGAAGTCAAAATAATTGATCAAAGTTATACTGATTTAATTTACTTAAAAACTTTTTACTAAAAATTGAGGAAAGAAAAAAATCACATAATATTTTTTAGCTCATGTTTCTTTAGACTTTTGTGGGTAGACCACACTGGCAAGACAACAAGGTAACAGCTGGGTGAACCCTAGGTCTGAGCAGTAATATCAGGAGAAATCAAGAACAAAATGCTGAAACACACCCTGATTCCTCAGCGAATGGAAGAACAACCAGCATAGTACTCAAGCTTTTCTGATCCTGCTCTCTGACAATAAACAGGGACATGCATTCCAACATATATCTGCTTATCTGTGCTACCCTATAGACACATACATTTTTGTTATGTTCTGCTGAATTATAAAACAAACAAAATGATAAAGGGGATTCAAGATACACGATGTTCTATTTTTAGGCTGAGTGGTTGACACAGAGATATTCATTTAATTATTATTCCTAATATTTCATATATACTTTGAATATATTCTCTAGGATGCTTGAAATATTTTATAAAAGATGAAAAGTGATGATAAAAATAAAAATACATACAACCTCTAAGATCTTCTCTCTGAACTGCCATTATTGAAATCATTGTTAAAATCCAAGTGGCTTCAGTTAACAAATATTTTTATAGATCATCTTTCTCTGGCTCACCCTGTGTATATCCTGGCTTCATTTGGGGGTTTCTTTGAAGGAATACCTTTGGCTGATGTAATCAGGGTAATATTGTTCTGGGTTCTATAGAAACATCTTGTGTCAGTACACAATTGAACATGTCCTGTTTCTATTTCTGACTTCATCTTTTCCAAATAAACCCAGTGTGTATTAAAGAGACTCATTTGAATTATTAGATTCTAACACTGAGAAACAAAACAGCAAATTTTAAAGTGTTATTCTGTATAACCTTTACATATTTATATATTTACCTTTATATATAAAAATAATCTTAAACCAAATCAGTACCCTCATATTGGGAAAAAAAAATTGACAGTTATAGAATAAGAATCCAAACCAAAGGTGGTAATTACCTTCAAACATTTTACCTGTAGCTTCCTCTAGTGTAGCAACGTCAAGTCTGGGGCTGTAATTTCCATAACCAGCAGCAGTAAAAGCCCGAATCTGGAAAACATACACTGTTCCTGGCTTCAGGTTATTAATGGAAGCTGAAGTGGACTTGGTTTTTACTGTCGAATAGGTCCGTTCCCTTTGATCCTGGAAACAATATATTCAGGGAATATTTAATTGTAATTGCAACCAGGCAATCTGACAGCCAATTCTTGCAATTTATTTCAATTTGCTGCATTGTTTTTATAAAGGCTACATTGTACCCTGTGGAATATTGTAACATTGAGTTGTTTCTAAGATAATATAAAATGTAAATGTGAACACATGCCTTTGTTCTATACATTTCAAAGAGAAATAATTTTGTAAATCATTTATATGTTTTGAGCTTTTGCTTTGTTGGTAGAAGGCACAGTGGTGAGAACTATTTAGCCATAAATATAATCAAATGTCCTATTGAACAAAACCTGGGTACACTTGTAAAATCCATGGTTTAGTAGAGGTTTTTCCTTAATAATGTAGTTCCTTTAATATTTTTCCTGAATGTTATTCAGCAAGCAAAAGTTCATATGCACAAAATAAAGGTATTAAATAAAGAAATTTAGCTAATACCACACCATATTCACCTATCAATTGCTCTCATTAAAAACTGCATTTCTCACAAAATAAAATAACAGTATTTAATGGAGTATTTTAAATTAAAATGATCAACATAAAAGTTAAAGTAGTGTATAATTTATGGTTTGGCAATATTTTAAAGATCACTTAGTTCAATGTCCTCACTTTTCAGAGGCCTAGAGCTTAAAAATGTGTTTGTCATATTATATATGATAAGACTAAAAATTAAAGAAGTATAAAAATTCAGGAATATAAGAAACAGGGAATCCCTGGGTGGCTCGGTGGTTTAGCGCCTGCCTTTGGCCCAAGGCGTGATCCTGGAGTCTTGGGATCGAGTGCTGCATCGGGCTTCCTGAATTCCTGCATGGAGCCTGCTTCTCCTCTGTCTGTGTCTCTGCCTCTCTCTCTATCTGTGTCTCTCATGAATAAATAAATAAAATCTTAAAAAAAAAAGAATATAAAAAGACATTCCATCAAAACAATCAATCTTGATTGATATGACTCTAATGGACTTTTTATTTAAAAAGCTAAAAACTACCCATCAAAATATACAATTTTAGATAGTGTCTTATTTGTTTTATAATAAATAGCTATGTTCTACTATGTCTGACAATAAAACTATTCATTGAAATCTGAAAATGTCAGTCTGGTTGTTTGATTTGCTTTCACATTGATATTTGCAAAAGTGTAAATAAATGTATACTTAAACTGTATTTAGTGAAGCTAGTTTGTGATTGTCTTAATTATAATCATTTATAAAAAATGTTGGTATCATAAATACACATTTATCTCAAAATAAAGAACTTGGCCTAACTGATACTAAATGACATGACGATATCTAGAGATCCCATGCTTATGTATGTTACAATGCAAATATTATTCTGTTCTAATAATTGCCTAATTTGTAAGTTCAGCAAATGTAGATACATTCTGTTTTTATCATGCAAAATAGAAAAGAAACTATTTGAATAAATCTATTCCAGAGTAAGGATGTGCAAAATATTTCCTTGCCCTGTGAGAAACTTCACTCTCATTTACCACTGAGCATATTTTTTGAATGTATTGCATTGCTTTTGAAATCTGATGAACTTTCAGAAGACACTGACTATAAACTCTTAGAACTCACTGGAAAAGGGACATAACAAAACCAACAGTAAAACAAGGATTCCCTCAGAAACACATTTGATGGGGCAAGAAATGTACTTCCTGGTACAAAAATAAAGTGTTTAAAATGTAACTTTGGCCATGGAGATCATGAATTCATAATGCAAAAAATAAGCAAAAATATAAACAATCTGAACACTGAAACTAATCTTGAACTTTTTTTTTTCTTCAACGGGAAAAAATGTATCTATTGCCAATGCACTACATGCATTTAAATTATTCAAGCAAGTCATTTCAGCACCCAAGATTTTCCAAAGCTTTGGGCTCCTATTTTGAAATTCTGTCTAACTGGTTAAAATGGCCATGTATGTTACAGTATCTTAGCTAACTTATTTAAGTCAAGAAGTAACAGTTGTATTAATGATAACCTTAATGTTAATTACTAATATTAATATTGGTAATAATAATCATTTCCATGTTTCACACCTTGAACCAGGTCTTTATGTGAAGTGGAGCCTTTGTAATAATTTGTGAACAAGGGGAAGCCCGGTGGTCCAGCGGTTTAGTGCCGCCTTCAGCCCAGGCGTGATCCTGGAGACCCGGGATCGAGTCCCATATCAGGCTCCCTGCATGGAGTCTGCTTCTCCCTCTGCCTGTGTCTCTGTCTCTCTCTCTCTGTGTGTCTCTCATGAATAAATAAATAAAAATCTTAAAAAAAATAATTTGTGAACAGGGTGCCCATCCCCCTCCAGATGGGTCAGAAATAAACGCGCGCATACACTCAATTATGTCACTATATACTAAATTCTAGTCAGCATGAAGAGATTAAAGGGCAGCACTTGGGTTTTAGCCATCCCATTTTTCATGGAGAAAGGAGTGTGAAGAAGTGGTAGATATGATTTAGTATAACATATGTGGAATAAATTTCAGGAGGAATTTAAAGGAGCAGAATATCATCAGGGGATTCCAAAGTTTAGAGGAACTACATTATTTAGTACAGAAAACATTTTTATTTTTTCAAATTACTAAATTATTTGAGGCCATCATCATTATCAATAAAACCACATAAATAAAAGAAGTCATTAAATGCCCAAGTAGAGATCCTAAAAGAACCATTTTTCAAAAATGCATTGGGCTGTGTGGCCCCATGATACTAAAACATCTTGTATCTAATAACTATATCAAAAATCAAACAAATATACCACTAGTGGAATATTTTCCTTTGTGTAACCCAGAAACTTAATATATAGCAATCATAATAACGATGAACCTGAGATGCAATAGGATGGTTATTAAAACTGGCTAAAATTAACTATGAATTGCAAAATAGCTCCAAATAGTTGGCATAATGACCAAGTTCAGTCTACAGTGCAGTAGGATGACATGAGACACATCGGCTGCACATTTCAGCTGTTCTTAGCACTTACTTTCTCGTAATACTTGATTTCATATTCGGTGATGACTCCATTGGGATGCTCTGGTTCCTGCCAGGAAAGCTCGACACTCCGCTGCAGCACCCTCTCCTTCATCACTCCGCTCACTTGCGAGGGAGCTGTTTGGACAAGACATGTCAATAAACAATGAGAAAATTCACTGGATGCCTCAAATCAAAT
Source organism: Canis lupus familiaris (assembly GCF_011100685.1). Lineage (NCBI taxonomy): Eukaryota > Metazoa > Chordata > Mammalia > Carnivora > Canidae > Canis > Canis lupus. Next base: position 52,378,741 of record NC_049233.1, read on the forward strand.
GTCACAACTGATCAGTCCCATGCTGTGCCAGTTTCATTAAGGTAAAAGAAAGCACCTTTTCATAGCTCACAATTCAGAAGCTAATGAATATTCAAACAGGACCTTATTACTGTTCATAAACCTTAATAGAAATTTAAATTAAAGTGCAAACAGCAGAAGATAGCATTGTTCAAGTTAGTGAAAAATGGAAATGATGGGGCTGAGAATGACAATTAAGCAAATGAATGCTAATTAAGGCTACAAAATATGATTTCAGATTAATCTCCAGTGATAAACTAAGTCCAAATATTTACTTCACATGCAATGGCAATACACTTTTTAAAAGAAAAAAATAGTTTAGTACTGTGTAAGAAAAAATTATATGAAATGGCTACTTTGGTCTTCAATTAAAGGGATCACACTTAAAAACGTTTTTATGTTTTAACTGTGTGTAGGGGTGTGTGTGCATGTGCATGCATGCATGTGTGTGTGTATTCCCAAAGAATTCCAATTAACCTTGGGAAAAATTTTTTACACTTCATTAGGTCAAGATGCAAGAGAACGCTAAAGCTGCTGCTACTTAAATATGTGTATGAATGCACACACACACACACACACACACACACATATAGACTCACATATAATTCTATGTAACCTAGGCTTCAAGCTTTGATAGAAGCAATTCAAGCTACAATTTTGCTCTCTCTTTCTATATAGATAATAATGCTTAGAGTCCTTTCATTCTAATTAGTGGCATATACTCTTTTTGGTAGCTAAGACTGTGGAATGTAGCAAACTAATTTGCTCTGTCTAATTTGCTCGGTGATGATTAACTAGTTGTCTTCTCTGTCTAAATGAGTAGCTGTACTGGGTTGGCTGAATTTCAGTGGGGTCATTATGTTTCATGTATCATGCTCTATCTCATTCTGTAAAATATTTTCAGGCTGTTAATTTAATTTTCAGATGTCCAAAATTGTTAATAATCCTGCTGACAGAAAAGCAATTATATAGGGCCAAAGCTGTTTAAGCAAGCTTCTGATGTTTATCCTTTTGACTTTATTTTGTTTCTTCTACTTCTTAATATTGTCTTGTATCAATGTCTAAGAAAAAGCATTTTTCACTTCTCTCTGGCTTGGCGATTTTCAGGGAAGGACGTGGAAGATGCATGATTCCCATTTCCTCTCAGATTACTAACAGAAGCGTAACTAGGGCATATTAAGTGGAGCAACTTTCCCTTTAGGGGGATGCAGCTGAAGTACTCAGCAGACTGTGTTTACAGACTAGATGCGTTTCTGATATGTTTCCAATGAAACAAATTTCTAATAAGAAATCTTATTTTGCTATAACTTTTAAAACTTGAATGTAGTGCAGAAGAAGAATTTGTTTCTAAAGTGATTTGTCTCTCCATCCAGAACATGCTTAGCATACTTCAGCTGCCTAGGATGTTCAAGAGGCTGCATCCTCAAGCCTGAGCCTGGGGAAATACAAACCCCACTGAATTTTGAAGTGAGATTCTACTTAGCAAATAATCTCCAGTACTCTAATTCACTTAAAATCATTCGGAAAAATCTGTATTTAAATTGTAATAATAATAATAAAAAAAACCTAGAATGCAGCACAAGTAAGACTACTGCAGTAATAGCCAATAGGCTGAATTACTCAGTAAGGCTGTTGGTCTCTGATTGGGGTTTATGATATGATGTGGGCTATTTGGAAACATTCGCTGGGAACAGCTGGGAGGTGCCATCTAGGTCTCTTTCACACAACACACCCGGCTTAATGTGATTTTCAGTGTAAAGCAAACTATATGACACTTTGTTTAGTTTCTATCCTAAATAGTAAGGTGAAGAGAGACTGCATTCTCCAAGGTATGGAGGAGACTTGCGGCATAGATGTACCTCAGTTTGTTTATGACACATCCTAGCAAAATCTAAGTATATAATGAGATTTGATTTCAGCAAGTTACACTGTAAAATTATATTCATTATTTTCTCCTGGAAAAGCACTTTTACCAATAAAATTGTGGTAATTTGGGGTTTGGGGGAAAAGATGTCAAAAAATGCATTTGTAATATACGGTATTTTGAAACCCGTATCACAGCATTAACAGTGACTTTTCCCTCTTTTGTACAAGGAGCCACAGCTATAAATGACTATACTCGTGATTTTCTAGATATCTCCTTTTTAAAAATGTGTCCCTTGCTGATATTATATCGAGTCACACATTTAAGAGGGTCAGAGCTAGAAGTACTAGCACATGGCTCTTGAGGATAGGCAAAATGCAAGATAGGAAATATCTCTGTCTGCTGTATGTCCTTCAAATACAACATTTTGGTACAAGAGAATTGATAATATTTTCCCTTGAGTTTCAATATCTTAGGCATAAAGATATATACCTTATAAACAAAATATCTCTAAGCTAGTTGGATTCTAACAGTCATTACTTTCAGACAAAGTTATATGTAAAGGTAAAATTGAAGTGCTACAAAGACTTTAATCTTAAGACACAGTGATTTCTATGCTTAATATAGTTGATCTAAATTAATCACATTGTAACAATTTAAACAATACACTGACTGTTACACCAAAATATCCAATTAACTACAATCTGAAGTTCATTTTGAAAAGAAATGTCTACAACTAAAATATATACATACTTAAGATCAAGTTAGGTGTTATGACATTTAAATTATAATTTTTGTACTTAGTAAAGTGAAACAAAACCTACTGTCATTGAAATCGATGTGATGCTAATAAATAGTAATTAATAATAAATTTCCTAAATTGGAAAATGTAGGAAAAACAAATACTTCATAGAGAGGAGTTCTTCAATATAAATTTTTAACAGGGTTTCTAACAAAAATGTAACACATTCATTTCTCACCTAAGTTTCTAGCAATATTTGAATATAAAAATTAATTTCAACCGAAGAAACAGATGGAACTTTTTCTACCCCTAAAGATTCTCACAACTTATTAGGGACATATACGGAGTCTCTACAATTGACAGTGAAAGATGATCTTAGAAAATTCAGAAAATGGTTTCTACCTCTCAAAGTGGAAAATCTCAACACAAAAGAACAAAGTTGATGAAGTTGATGTAAGGAAATCAAAGGTCTAATAACAGACCAAAATAAAACCTGTGGGCTGCAATTGTCAGTAGAAGGCTTTGAATTTAAAAATAATCAGTAAGAATGGTGGGTTTACGTACAAACCTGAGCCAATCAACATTTTACAGATTTTAAGCTTCTACTACTGGTGCAAGGTTTCAATCTTAATCAAGTTCTTTTTTAATTCTTTAAAATTTTACTTACTTACTTATTTATTTATTTATTATTTATTATTTATTTATTTATTTATTTATTTATTTATTTTGTTAGAGAGAGAGAGAGAGTGAGCAAGAGAGAGTGCATGAGTGGTGGTGGGAGGTGAGGAGCAGAGGGAGAAGGAGAAGCAGACTCCGTGCAGAGCAGGAAGCCTGATGTGGAGCTCAATGCTAGGACTATGTAATCATGATCTGAGTAAGAGTAAAGGCAGATGCTTAACTGACTGAGCCACCGAGGTATCCCGTTCTTAATCAATTTCTAATTAAAATCAAGTATAGCAGATATATTTAAATTACAAGATGGAGAATACTTCTAAGGACTCTATTTTTTCCCGATAAAATATTAAATTTTCTACATATATGGGAAAATTTCCCAGCATGAAGTGGAGGAAAAAGATAATTTAAAAACATTGTATAATAGATAAATGGCCCTCTAAAGATGTCCATACTCTAGTGCTGGATCATGTGGATATGTAACATTACATGGCAAAGGGGACACTGCAGATGTAATTAAGGTTATACACCTTCCTTGTTTTTTTTTTTTTTAATTCTTATTTATTTATGATAGTCACAGAGAGAGAGAGAGAGAGGCAGAGACATAGGCAGAGGGAGAAGCAGGCTCCATGCACCGGGAGCCCGACGTGGGATTCGATCCCGGGTCTCCAGGATCGCGCCCTGGGCCAAAGGCAGGCGCCAAACCGCTGCGCCACCCAGGGATCCCCGGTTATACACCTTCCAATAAAGGTATTGTCCTGGATCTTTGCCTGTTGGCCCAATCTAATCACATCAGCCCTTGGGAGCAGAGAAATTTCTCTAGCCAGAGTCAGAGAGATGCTATAGAAGGAAGAGCCAGAGAGATTTTAAATATGAGAATAAATCAACCTGCCATTGTTGGAGGGGGCCACATGGGAAACATGAGAAGATATAGAGTGTAGTAGTTTTTAGGATCAGAGACTGGCCCTGGCTGACAGAGAAAGGGAAATGGAGGCCACAATACTACAAGTACAAAAGCCCCAAATTCTGACAACATCATGAATGAACTTGGATGTGGGTCTTCCCCAGAGCCTCCATGTAACAGGCCAGTGCAGCTAACAACCTGTTTTCAGCTAGTGAGGCTGGCAATTGAGAATCCAGTTGAGCCCTGCTGCACCCACACTTCTGACCCACAGAGCTAGAAGATAACAAACAAGTTTTGCTTTAAGGTTTCTGCGGTAGTTTTTTATGGGAGCAAGAGAAAACTAATAAACATTGTAAAAAAATAAAAATAGACTTACTGGAATTTTAATGAAGTCTACGAAAAAAGGTTAGTGATAGTTTCATAATGTGATCTGTCAGACTTTATGTTGAAATAGCATGGAGTCAAGGAATTTTGATCTTCCTTAGGACTCAAAATTCAATGTCTTACAGGAAAAAAAAAATCTCCAATACATATTTGGAAGAATGTGTGTGTGTGTGTGTGTGTGTGTGTGTGTGTGTGTGTGGTGGAACTTGAATGAAGCTCATGAATTTGATTTTGGATTTAAAAAGTAATTTATTTATACTAGTCATTATTTTTATTGTAGTTAAGCATTCTCACTGAATTTCAATAAAGAATGGTGCGTGAAAAAATAGTATTTGTATTTCTAAACAATACAGTGAGGTATTGTTGGGTCGACGAACAGGAAATGACATCTTACCATGTATCTCAAGTTGCTAAATATATTGACAGTTGTTAGATTTCCATGAGGTAAATACAAACAATGAAAATGAAGAAATTTTTAGAATACAGTCAAATACAAATCTGACAATAATCGAATAAGTCTTTATTTAATGCTTTATTTGCTATCCAGTATGGAATTCATTTGTAACAATTGTTTGAAATAGCCAATATGTGTATTCCTAGAAGCTTAGCATTTATAACCCAACTTTTAGCATTCTCACTTTTCCCCACAGATGTTGCATTTTTATGCTACTGGACAAATATATAAAAATATATATAAATTTACTTCAATAACAAACACTAGGCCATAAGTAGACATGACCCAGTGGAGTATCATTGTAACATATCAATTCTATTTTTAGGGTATGTTAGAATACATAAAAAATTCTAACAAATGGGGTGTCTGGGTGGCTTAGTTGATTGAGCATCCAACTCTTGGTTTTGGCTCAGGTTGTGATCTCAGGGTCCTGAGACTGAGTGCCATTGTGGGGTTCTGTGCTTAGCAGGGTGTCTGCTTAAGGATTCTTTCCCTCTGCCTATCTTCCCCAGTTGTGTGTGCTCCCCCACTCAAAAAATAAATACATCTTTAAAAAAAGTTTTAACGTGATTTCACTAATCTCATGAAAAAATAGTCACTAATAATATTATGAGTAATAAATATAAAATTCTATATGAAAGAAAAAGTGCAGGGACTAAGGGCATTTGAGTTTGCAGCAATTATGAACAACCCATTTGCAATAGATGTCTGTCAAATTATTTTTGGTTGGATAAAAGCATGATCTGTGGCTAAAACAGACAAGGTCTCGTTCCATAAGTAGTTGAAAAAAAAAAACAGTGGGAAATGAATTGATCTTTTTTTCAAAATTAAATTACATACTTTGCATTGCTACACATTTAGCATACCAATGAGGATGATAATGTTTTATTCAAAATGTAAGATTTACAATAGAATAAATAAGATGTATCACAGAAGAGACTTTGAAATACATTTAAAAACAACTACTAAAAAGACAACTTGAGTGAGAGCTAAAAATAAGATCTGAAAGTTCTGTGAAAAAGTGATTATGATGTTGAACTAACAGTGCAGGAAAAGATTGCATCCTGGATTGGAATCCAAGTCAGGGATATATGTAAGTCATGTCAATACATTTCCGGTAGAGTGATAAAATACATAACAGGAACAACAGAAGTCACTACTCTGCTATCTGAATAACTAAGAATGGCCTTGTCTTTAAAGATACAGTCACAACATCTCTGTAAAAATGATCTGAGAAAACATCTTGCTAATAATAAAATTGTCTTCTCTGCTACTATCAGATGATTAACAACCAATTGTTTGCATGTTTAATTAATTATCATAGGAGTTAGCACTCCCCAGAAAATCTCTATGCAAAATGCATTAAGGGCAAGGAGGTGAGGGTGTGGAGAAAAGCTACATACAGGGAACCCTGGGTGACGCAGCTTAGCGCCTGCCTTTGGCCCAGGGCACAATCCTGGAGACCCGGGATGGAATCCCACGTCGGGCTCCTGGTGCATGGAGCCTGCTTCTCCCTCTGCCTATGTCTCTGCCTCTCTCTCTCTCTCTGTGTGACTATCATAAATAAAAAATAAATAAAAAAAATAAATTTAAAAAAGCTACATACAGCAGCAATTGGTCCTAAATGTATAATGGGACTGCTGCTAACTTCTAAAATGTAAATTGATGAGGGCTTAATTTGTCATTTTCATATAACTACAATGTAATTGCAACTCAAAATGTAAATAAAGTAAAATGTTGTACAAACAGTAGGTATAAAATAGGCATCTTCCCAGAACTAGCTGTACTCTTCACGTCAGTCATACCAACAAAGGAGTAACTAAATGATGATCTAATATAACAATTCAGAAAGGTTAAGGAATCCTTGATATTAAATCATACATTTTAATCTATCATTTTAAGAACAGGTAATGCTTTTTTACTACAGATCTCCCTCAACTTATGTTAGGGTCATGCCCAGATTAATGCATCTAAGTTGAAAATATATTAAGTTAGAAATGCATTAAAATACACCTAACCTACCAAACCTCACAGCAGTTAGCCTAGTCTACCTTAAACATGCTCAGAACACTTAGATTAGCCTACACTTGGGCAAAATCATCTAACACATAACCTATTCTAGAATAAAGTACTGAGTATCTCATGTAATTGATTTAATACTGTACTGAAAGCAAAAAACGGGATGCTTGTAAGCATATCAGCCGTTCACCCTTGCGATGGAGCGGCTGAATGGGAGCTACAGCTCAGGGCCGCTGACCAGTCTCACAAGAGAGGATCGTACCACATTATCACTAGCACAGGAAAACATCGACATTCAAAATTCGAAGCACAGTTCTGAGAAAATATGCATCACTTTTGCCCCTTTTGTAAAGTTAAAAAATCATAAGTCAAAACATTTTAAGCCTAACCATTATAAATTGGGGGCCACCTGTAGTTCAGTTCTATGTAACACGTACGTGTTTGGCATTTATTATGTGCAGGGAACTGTGGCAAATCTATAAATCTATTATAGTTTGCAATATTTACATATATAATCTTCTTTATATAGTAATACATATGTATATAATCTTTTTTCTGTACTACAACCCTGTGAAGTAGGTACTGTTCTATTTTATTGGTGAAGAAATGAAGGGTTACAGAAACTTAAGTAGCTTCCACTCAGGGGCAGATTTTATTATTTATTTATTTTTAAAGATTTTTATTTATTTATTCATGAGAGAGACACACACAGAGGCAGAGACATAGGCAGAGGGAGAAGCCTCGGGAGAAGCCCAGGGGCCTGATGAGGGGTTTGATCCCAGGACCTTAGGATCATGCCCTGAGCCGAGGGCAGATGCTCAAGCACTAAGCCACCTAGCTGCCCCTCAGCAGCTTATTTTATTTTATTTTATTTTATTTTATTTTATTATTTTATTTTATTTTATTTTTTAAAACTTTTATTTATTTATGATAGTCACACAGAGAGAGAGAGGCAGAGACATAGGCAGAGGGAGAAGCAGGCTCCATACACCGAGAGCCCGACGTGGGACTCGATCCCCGGTCTCCAGGATCGCGCCCTGGGCCAAAGGCAGGCGCCAAACCGCTGCGCCACCCAGGGATCCCTCAGGGGCAGATTTTAAATTGAACCCCGTGTTTTTAAGTTCTCAGTCCCATCTGGTTTCAACTATAGCACAATAATTCCAGGTGAGAGCAGACACTAGAAGGAGGAAAGCTGAGCATTCATTCATTCATTCATTCAACATTTGTTGAGAATCCATGATGTGCCATAATGATGAAGAGACCCTTAGGGATCTGCTCAGTAGGCAACAGTCCCAGAACCTGCATATACCAGAAGAGGTTAAATGGAATAGAGATTTTTTTAAAGGGCAAATTCATGTATATGCTACAAAATTTGAAAGGTATAAGACTCTCTCCCAATCTGGTCACAAAGTTACAAAGTTACTCTTCTCTAAAGCAACCATTCTTAGTTTCTTTGCTCTCTTTCCAGAAATAGTCTAGGTGTGTATAAGTATATGAAGTTTTTACATGAATGGCAATATTCTCATAGCACAGTTGAAAACCTTGATGTTTTAAAAATTGCATTACACACACGGATCTGCACAGCTCTTTCATCAGCTGTTTATTTCATTATACACACGTACTATAATATATTTGACCAGCCCTTTTCCAATAAGCATGGGTCTTCCCCATATGTTTCTCTTGTAAATTATGCTGCAATGAAACTGCTGGTAAACCAGTATTTAATATGAATCCTCTAAGGAGAATAAAATATTTCAGAGCAGTCTAGTGCCAGCTGGTGAAAAAAAGGTGGGTGAGGTTATATGGACAGGACAGGCAAAATGTGGCCATTGTTAAAATTCATTTAGAGTCATTGCTTAATAAAAGGAAATGAGTAGTAAATAAATTTATTATCACTTAAATGTTTAAGACAGCGCCACTCTAAGTGCAGATTGGCTACTCTCCGTGCAGCTGTCAGTCAATGGCCTTTGAGGAGGTGAGGAATTTATGTCAGATATACATCTACAACAGTATTTTTTTTTTTATTATTGCTCAGCTGACATCTTTTTCCTTTGCAAAACTTTCTTGATGAAAGAAGCATTTCTTTTTCTTTGCAGACTCCTTGATGATCTTCTTTATGGGACAAGCTACTTATCATATATTAGCATTCTGAGTAGCAATGTCTTTTAAAAGTACTCTAGCATTAGTCTTAAGTACCCTTCACTATTACACTAAAATGCCTAGAAGGTAAGATCACTCTAACAACACGGTTATTGATTTCTGATGAGAGTTTCTTTTTATTATAAATTCAACATAAAAATTTTCATGATTGAATATAATATAAACTAAGAATTGTATGGACTACGAGAGGATGAGGCCAAAATTCTCACTTTCAGGAGATTTTAATGTAGAAATCGAGTTAAAATGTGAATAAGCACATTTTGAATGCACATGTAAATGTAATGGTCTAGATGAGATGTGAACCAAGTGCTAGTAAATTCCTGGGATGCAGTAAAGAGCAAACCACACAAAAAAAATTTCCCTGTTTCTTTTTTTTTAAGATTTATTTATTCATGAGAGACACAGAGAGGGAGGCAGATACATAGGCAGAGAGTGAAGCAGGCTTCCTGCATGGAGCCTGATGTGGGACTTGATCACAGCACCCCAGGATCATGACCTGAGCAGAAGGCAGACACTCAACCACTGAGCCACCCAAGTGCCCCCCATATTTCCCTGTTTAAAAAAAATCATTTCTAATTCAGTGTTTAACTGTATAACTACGTATTTAAACTTATTATCAGGAATGCTGCCATCAAGTCTATAATCTGCAAGAGAGAACTTTTTATCAACTAAATAACAACAGCGCATGATTTTTCTGTAACGGCTTCCACTAATAAGTCACAACTTATGGAAACATCCTTTCTCTGCCTCAGCTAATACAGAATTATAACTTTTTTCCTAAAATAATATTTCCTTTGTTGACAGTACTATAAGATGTAACATTTAATTATTTTGTAGTTTTTTTTTTTTTTTTTTTTTTAATCTAAGCAGTAGAGTGTAGGAGTGAAGGGCATGGCCCCCATGAACTAGTCTACTGGATCCGATCATAGGTTCCACTGTTTATTTGCAAATTATGCAGCCTTGAGCAAGGAACCAAACTCCCTGTGCCTTAGCTTTCTCAGCTTTAACATACCCATAATCAGATCGCATACTTCATAAATAGAATTGTTCTAGAAATTTAATGTATAAATATATATTAAATGCTTAAAATCATTCCTGGCATATGGTAAGAACTCAAAACAATATATAATGTATTATTACCCTATACTTTTTAAAAATCTATATTGGATTTACTGATGCCTGGGATTCATTTCAGAATACTCTACAGTCAGAGTCAGCCATCAGTATTTTTCAAATGCTTCTCAGATGAAACTAATGTACAGCTGAGTTTGATAACAATTCCTTTCCGGCTATGGGAGGAATGTAAATCTCAAGGTGTTCTCCCTAATAAATACTGACAACAGTTACATTTTTAAATATTATATTAAGAGTTTTTATTCAATTTCTAGAATTTAGAAACAACTAAATTCTGTAATTTATACTGTTTTATATGTACCAGATAGACAGAAAGACATTAATGTTATTCGGAAAGAACATATCATTCTAAAAAATGAAATAACACCCAAAATGGGACATATATTATAATATATGTTGAATTCAGAACAAAATACGATGAAGCAACCTCTCTATTTGGGGTAGTAAGAAAGCAAATATTTTGAATGTTAGTTTTAAAAACCCCTATCACATGTGGTCTATCAGGAAATCTGCCTCCATCTCTAATTTTCCATGAATCCATAGAAGGCTAAAGACTTTGTTATTTATAAGGCCAATGATATGACTTTGGTCCACAACCAGATTTTTTTAATAATTGAAATGAACCCTTAGGTAGAATAAGAGATGTGTGTGTGTGTGTGTATTTGTTATTGACCAAAACCTCCCCTACATGTTATCAAAGTATCATTTTCAGTTGTGTACATCTTTGGTCTTGGAACACGTTTTGTTATAAATAAAGAATTGTGTTGTATTTTAATCAAAACCAGTTATAATACCAGTTGACAATTTTTGAAATGTTAATTTAGTACAAATTCTTATGTTATGAATATCTTTAATTATAATTTTCATAGTTACCTAAGTTCTTTACAACATATTCTTTCTATTAATTGATTTTAAATAAAGATTGTAAATTGTTTTTATGTTTGAATATTTGCATTTGGCTACTGTAACTAGATGGTTTTACAGTATGTATATGAATGTAATCTCTTATTTAGGTAAGTTTAATTTATATACTATTCCATATATCATGAAATCTCATGAATATTCTTAAATTATGTAATGATATACACTAATTTATATAAATTTACATATATATATATAAATTTGTGGCTAAGCAAGCTCATTAGTTCCTCTCCTAAATATCCACACAATGTTTAAAATATTGTTCAGTATAACAATATTCTGGAAATCCACAGATTTGGTTTATTTTTCAGGAGCAGTAAAGAGTGTATTTAAATAAGTAGGTTGTTTACTAACAGGAATGCTGTTAACAAGAATATTAAGGAACGAGGGGACAAGAGTTTTGCCTTAAAGCAGTGTATTAGTTATATACTTTCAGAATAAATCAGATTTTCTATTAGAATAAAACTTGCATTACTGACTGCCACTGTACGCTTACTATGTGCCTCCACTGCATTTAGAGCTTACAAATTCTTTCCCAGAATACCACTATTTTTCATTGTTGAAAAATCAATACAATGTATTGCCACCAGAATTTTTAAAAATTAATGAAAGAATAAAAATTGAGTGTTCATTGGTATGATGATGGGGTTTCATAAAAATGTTCCACATGTGAGTATTCATATATATATTTACAAAAGTAAAGATATACAACATGTCTCTGTGAATTACTACTAGTAAATATATTAACATTTTTTGAAAGCCACTTCCTTATGTGATATATATAATTCAGGGTTTATACACTTATAGAATGATATACACGTGTTTAAAGCCATACAATACTAAATGTAAGGCAGCAAATATTGACAATTTCATATTGTACTCTTACTGTATCTCAAAGTTCGAGATAATAATTGAAGAGAATGACCAATTCTATTATATTAAGTCTGCTATCAATTTCATACTTTTCCACCTTATGGTTTCATTTTATTCTCTATCAGAGAATTGTTTTTAACTCTATTTTTCTGTAGACCTAAAACTCATATGTATCCAAACCATCCTACTTTCTAAAATATTATCTAACAATTTTCTTTTTTTTTGTAGAAATTGTTCCTCATTTGTGCTTTTGTTAATTTTAATTTTTTACTTTTTTTTCCCCAAAATCACACTATGGTGGTGTTGCTCACAATTAATTTTGATTTTCATTTTAATCTCATTCTAAGTTGAATTGTTCAAGAGGAGAAGAAGGAAAAAATGAAAGGAAAGGAAGGGAGAAGCTACGGATAAAGAAAAGAAGAAGAAAAATAAAACCTAAAGTACCTCAAAACTCACTAAAATTACTTCACTTAAAATGTGTAAGTATAAAATGTTATCACCTTGATTTCTCTAGGTATTCTGAATATATTTTCTCTCCAATATGCATAAACTTAACACATTTTATTACTTAATACGTTATCAATACCAGTCATAAATTATTAGTTGACTACAGAACTTACTATAAATGAAGCACTTCGTTTAATAGAGTCTGCTAAATACATTTCACCTAGCATTGCAGCTTGGATTTTAAAGTTGCTGTTTCACAATATATAAGCTACTGCCTAGGAAGTTAGGCATAAATGAAAACTTCATTAAATTCTATAAACCTGTATGATGCCAATAGTGCACTATGGCATTAATTTACTAAATAATATTTTAGTTCCAAGAGAAAATTACTGCCGTTTACTATAGTGGCCAATTAATACCCAAGGAGTAACTTTTATGCACTGGGAAAATGTAGCTTATAATGAATAGTTCTATGTAGGGAGAGTTACTGATTCATGAATGTTTGGTTCCAAAAGTTAATTTGAGGTTTAGTTGTTTGTAATTTGGACTCCATCTCTCATAGAAACGCTATTATAAATAGCATTTTGATTGCCACGTTAGTATACAAACACATATTTGACCGCAAATATTCTACACTGGTTCAAAACAGGAGTTAAACAATCCTATTTTAATAATAGGGACTAGTATTATACAGAAAGAAAACAATATAGTGAATAAAATGTGTTTGTAATCACTACTGAGAAAAGTGTTCAATGCAATAATTAAGATCTTCCCAAATCCCCCTAAAAAATTCTGATGTCCCTTAGCCAGAGACAGAAACTGATCAACTTCTGCTTGCTCTCTGCTTCCCTCCTCTTCTTGCCATTTATGCAGTTTTAAACCTTATTCCTACATATTACCCAGTCTCCAAGAAATAACTATGTCAGTAACTAACTAGAACATAAATACAATTAAGAAAACATCTTCAATTTTACCTTTCATCAGTTAGAGCATGGGTCAATGACCATGAGTCAAACCTGGCTAGTCAACTGTTCCTATAAATAAAATTTAAGTTCTTAAAATAGTTGCATCTTTCGGTTTATACACTATCTATAGCTGCTCTTGTGTTAAAATATCAAAGGTGAGGAATTGCAACGGAGAAAATGTGGCCTGTAAAATGTAAAATACTTTTTATCTATCTAATACTTTTCAGAAAAAGTTTGTGTACCCCTGACCTAGAGTCTGTTTGGCTGCAAGTAGGAAAAAGCAAATAAACAGTGTTTTAAGGTTTTTATTTTTGTTTTCCTCATGCAAAAAAAAAAAAAAATGTACTCTGCAGATGGGCAGTTGCTATATTTTGTTCAGTGGCTCCAGAATTTAAAGATGATAGTTGTGGCCTTTCCCTCATGGCTTCAATATGCTGCTGTTGCTGCTACTACAGCTCTCACTCACATCCACATTGCTGGCATGCAATGAAAAGGCAATGTGGAATGCTCAAGATCTAAATAAGGAAAGCCAACTTTTCCAGCAAGCTTTAGCAATCTTCTGTTTACATCTCATTCATCTCATTCCCTAGACTGGAAATGGATTTTTAAAACTTAAGCTGGGTATACTGCTGCCCTAAAAAATAATAATAAAAAGAGAAGAAAGAACTTGATATTAAAGAGGAAAGTAATAGTGCCTGCCACTTTCATTTTCCCAATAGCAGAGGAAAGTAAGATTATTCACATGATGCCCATCCCACCCCCCACCTCCTTAATTCATGTTTCTTCAGAATAGAGAACAGTAAGGACCAAGGGAAGTCATTCAGATTCCTAAATGAAGGCACTAGATCATGAACAAAAAGTAAAGTTATGTAAACTAGGACTCCGCGAGATATTTATGACACCACTAAGTCCTTATCTGTCACATTTAAGAGGAAGGTGGGAAAAAATTGTTTTCCTTGTTTGACTGTATCAAGGAGTTATTTCAGGTAAGGATTTTCCCTGTAGGGCCAGAAAGTTGTAGGAAACATGAGCAGAGTAACACCAGTTCTGAAAAGGTTGTACCAAGTGATTTAAACATTTATTATACACCATGAATAATATGTCAACTAACATAAATACAGACCTTTTTAGAAGGACACCTTCAATGACATTATTTCATTTAACCATTTTATACTTGGGAAATTCCTTTGTGAAAAAGAGGGTCTCACACTGATTCACAGTACTAGCAAGAAACACTCCACCATCCATATTTTAGATATTTAGTATATGTTAACTAATTGGATAAATTTATTATGTTACAAATCACTCATTATTTTTTTATATAACTAATCTCTTTCTTTCCATTATATTTTTTCTAACAGATTTTATTTTATTTTATTTTATTTTATTTTATTTTATTTATTTTATTTATTTTATTTTATTTTTTAATGATTTTATTTATTTACTCATGAGAAACAGAGAGACAGAGAGGTAGAGACACAGGCAGAGGGAGGAGCAGACTCCATGCAGGGAGCCCGATGTGGGACTTGACCCGGGGTCTCCAGGACCATGCCCTGGGCCAAAGGTGGCGCTAAACCCCTAAGCCACCCAGTCTGCCCTTCCTAACAGATTTTACATAAACTCAACTTTCTCCCATGGAAATAAAATTCTTTCTCGAGCCTATATTCCCTTTCCATCTGCTAAGGAATCTTTCTTTTTCCCATTACATACAAATATGTCAAAAAAAGTTGTCTAGGTTCTTTGTTTTCATTACTTCAACTTCCATTCACAGTCCAACCTTCTCCAGTCTGGTTGCAGTATATCTCATCCTATCTACTGAGTTGTTGATAAGGCTACCCGTGCCCTCATCTAACCACAGGAAAGTATTCTTCTCATTCTTCATCTTTCTTGGATTCTTTGTGACATTAATATTGTTATTCTTTATCTCCTTCCCTCCTTGGCTTTCATGACATATTCTAGCTTTTCTGAGTGGCTACTTCTTTAATCTGTCCTTTGCAAGCCCTTTCTTCACAAAAAAAAAAAGTCTAATTTCCTCAAGGTTGCATAAAATGGAGCTCCTTTTCAATGGTTATTAAGGAAATGCAAATTAAAGCCATGTTAAGATACCGCTTGCTACCCATTAGAATGGCCACAATCAAAAAGATAATAACAAGTGTTAACAAAGATGAGGACAAAGGTACTCTTCTTATACATTGTTGGTGGAAATATAAAACGAAGCAGCTACTTTGGAAAAGCAGTTTGGTAATTTTGAAAGAGTTAAATATAAAGTTACCATATGACCCAGTAATTCCACTCTTAGCTGCCTACCCAGGAGAAAACATAGGTCTACATGAGTTCCTAAATCTGGATGCCCACAATAGCATTATTCATGTAGGAAAAAAAAAAATCCTAAAAGAAACCTAAAGATCCTCAACTGGTGAACAGATAAAATAGAATACATACCAAGGACCAGTATTAATCTATAAAAATGAATGGACTTGCTATATGGGACAACAGGGATGAACCTCAAAAAACATTATGCAATGTGAAAAATTCCTGATGCAGAAAATTCACATTGCATGATTCTATTTACATGAAATGTTTAGAAAATGACCCAATATAGACACAAAATAGATTAGTTTTTAGCTAGGTCCAGGGGTAGAAATGAAGAGTGAAGGTAAATGGTCATGGTGACTATTACTGAATTTATTGTTATTTATTGTTATTGAAGTAACAGAAATGTTTTAATACTGGACTCGGGTGTGGTTGCAAAACTCTAAATTTACTAAAAATCCACTGAATTATACACTTGAAGTATGTGCATTTTATTGTATGCAAATTATATCTAATGAAAGCTGTTAAAAATTGGCTTTGCATGACTTCTAGAATAAGAACCAAAATTCTTAATATGACTTACTCTCCATCTATCTTTCCAACCTCATCATGTTTAATCTCCCATCATTGTCTGCATCTGAGACTCCATTTTATTTTTTATTTTATTTTATTTTATTTTATTTTATTTTATTTTATTTTATTTATTTATTTTATTTTATTTTATTACTATTTACTTATTCATGAGCAACAACAGAGAGAGGCAGAGACATATGCAGAGGGAGAAGGAAACTCCCTGTGGGGAGCCTGATGTGGAACCGGATCCCAGGACCTGGGGATCAGGACTGAATCCAAAGGCAGATGCTCAACCACTGAGACACCCAGGCACCCCCCTGGGACTCCATTTTATTCCTCGGCTGTGTCAAGTTCCTTTTTTGCATTGAGTTAAAACATCATTCTGACTGTTCCTCTTAGAGTATATTTCCCAACTTCTCTTCTCTGATACAACTCAACATATTATGTGTCCTCCTGGAATTAGGGAATGCCCCATTACAGCACTTTAGAGCTGGAAACTGACATGTGTTTGTAGGATTATTTGACGAATGTCTGTTTCCCCCATTAGACTGTAAGTTCCATACAGTTGGGAGGTCATGTTTGGTTCTGCTAGCCAGTATGTCCCCAATATTTATCCCAGTCTTTACGTGTCCATTAAATTCTGGTTTTATGAATAAATAATAACTCTCAATTATTATGAATTTTCATCTAGAATGCAAATGTGTATTTCTTATTCTACTTCCAGGTTAATTCTTCTTTCAAATTACAGTGCTAAAATATCTCATAAAAATTTGTAATGTAGTATATATACCTTAAGATCAGACTTCATTTTTTTGACTACTACTTGCAATGTATAGTGCAATTCTTTAAGGGAAAAGATCACAAAATTCCAAATGATTTTTTTAAGAAGAAACAAATTAGGGATACCAATCAGTGTTAATTAGGATAAGTTAAAACTCAGGCATTGATATTTAGTAATTTTCAGTATATCACTAAGACAAATTTTGATAGCAATGAGTCCAAACTATTAATTAAAATAGTTTTTAAACTAATAGCTTTTGAAAGAACCTAGCATAATTTTGCTTATGGTATTCTGGGGCTTTATTTTATCTTATTAAAAAGTTTTTTCACATGCAACCAAGTTCTCTCATTTTGTCTTATTCTATGTGCCTTTCAGGATTCTGGAGATCAAGTAGGACATATAAAACAATTGGTTATACATAATACACTTGTTAATAAAATAAAGCCTATTAAAATGAAACTAACATAACATTGTGTGTCAATTATATGCCAATTAAAAAAATTAGTGATTAGGGGCGCCTGGGTGGCTCAGTCAGTTAAACATCTGACTTGTGATTTTGGCTCAGGTCATGATTTCAGGGTCCTGAGTTCAAGTGCCCAGTTGGGCTCTGCATTCAGTGGGAGCCTGCTTGAGATTCTCTTTCCCGCTCCCTCTGCCCCTCCTCTCACTCTCTCTCTCTATCAAATAAATAAATAAATAAATAAATACAATTTAAAAAAAATTAGCAATAAGGAAAAATGCTAGTTTCAATTCCCTGAATTTTATTTAAATGGTTATTATAATGATAGATTTAGTTTATACTTATTTTTTAATCAAAAGTGATAATATATATGTTATTTATAAAACTTATCTTCTTAATATTTATTGTAAGTAATTTTCCATTTAATGGAATGGTTATAGCCCTTAATTTATAGTTTCTAAACAATCATAAAAATGACTTTTAAATATAAGTCATATATGAACATATGCAAATATATATACATATACATAATGATATTTATATAAAAACTTCTTTATATTTGTAGCTGGCAATTTATGACCAACATGTTTTGCTAATTCTATGGTTAATTTCCTTCATGTGGTAACTACAGAAAGATATTGTAAATGAAAAGACTTACACATTCTTAAAGACATTTCTCATTTGTGTAAGACATAGCCTCAGAAATTTTATTGGCTGAGATTTTCTAAAAATAAACTCCATATTTAATAAAGGTATGGAATTGACAACACTTCAACTCCCTGTTCAAAAACAGTTAGTGTATGAGAAATAGCATTAGACATTCCTCAGTTCTGTGGGGTACCCGGTCAGGTTTAATTTTAAGGGACTATTGTCACTGTAGTTCATTTTTGTTACAAAATTCTGATCTAAACTTTTCCTCTGGAATTGAAAGAAATTTTTTTCTTCTTCATCTTTCTTTCTCTCTCCTGTCTTAGTTTTAGTTTTAGGTTAATCATTTAGTTTTGTATCTTTTCGCCTTAAATCAGTAGACTATTCACACACAACTCTTGTTCTTGAGAAGGGCAGCAGTGAAGGGGTATCAGCACCTTTCATTACATGTTCATATACCAATCTTATTTCACTCAGTGCCATAGCAAGGCTCCTCAGGATCCCACTGTCTGGGCCTTTTAAGATTAGAGTCTTGGTAGAAACTTACATAAATGACTCATTAAAGATCATTCTACTTTCTGGTTAATACAAATCTGATTCATTATTATCATAAAACAAAACAACACAAAAAATACAACTGCAGAAAATGACTACAACACTGAAATATATCACCATTGTCTGTGTTGCAAATAGTACCCTACTAATGTTCACTTGATATTTGTAATCAGTGGTCCCCATGTGTTTAATTACCTTTTAAAACATGTACATTCTCTCTTTTGTCCACTAGTAAGATGTGTCCAGTGTTTTATTCTCTGGAAAACATCAAATTTCTGAACACATTACTTATTTTTGTTCTAAATTGCCTTGGAAGGCAAGCAGAAGAAAGTGTATAACACATTCTGTGCTATATATATCAATGAAAAACGATAGGCAGATTCTGAGTGGTTTGTACTTACTAAGAATTTACTTTAAATAGAAGTTTCCTAGGGATGCCTGGGTCGCTCAGAGGTTGAGGGTCTGCTTTTGCCTCAGGGCATGATCCCCGGGGGTGGGGGGATAGGGGGGTAAGGGGGGTAGAGAGGGATAGAGTCCACATCAGGCTTCCTGTAAGGAGCCTGCTTCTCCCTCTGCCTATGTCTCTGCCTCTCTCTGTGTGTCTCTCATGAATAAATAAATAAATAAAATCTTAAAAAAAATAAATACAAGTTTCCTTCTGTAGTATTTTAAGTTAAGAACTTTTGAATTGCTTCTCTTTTAAGAAACAGACTCCTAACTACAGAGAACAAGTTTACTGATTACTAGAAGGGAAGTGGGCAGGGGAAAGGTGAAATAAGTGATGGAGATTAAGGGGGGCACTTGTGATGAGTACAGAGTGTTGTATGAAGTGCTGAATCACTATATTATAAACCTGAAACTAATATTATACTGTATGTTAATTAACTAGAATTTAAGTAAAAACTTTAAAAATTATAAATAAAATAAGAATTTTGAACTGAAGGCTAGTGGTTTTATGGTTTTGGAGGTTTTTTTAGTCAAACACAAAAGAAAGGATTATCTTTAAGTACCTAGCCACACAAGCCAAATAAAATATTTGCTAAAAGTTGCAAAAGAGATTACTATTCTACCATTAAATAACAGACAAAGAATAATTTTCTGGTGCCTGATTACTAGGTTATGTGTTGAAGAAATGGAGAACCATTGCAATAGCTTATGCCCACTATCCTTTTTGAAAACTGTATGTTATTCCTTTGATAGGTGCAAAAGGACACCTGACTGTCAGACAGCTGGTGTGAGGACAAACACATGTTTGTGCACATCCATGCAAAAAAATGTAACTCCACTATGTGCCAAAGTTAGAAGAAAAACTATTTTCGATCAGTCTAGGTTAAATTTGATTTCCGTGCTTGAAATTAACCACCACCACCACAACATATGATTGCTTATTTTTTATATGTATATATGCATAATTATAGTAAACAGAAAGAAAATGCATTGCTAATGATGCCATCTCCAGCTTCACAAGTTTTGAAGTCACACAGAAAAGATCCCATCCCAACTCTGCCACTTATGAGCTACACCATCTTGCTCAAGTTGCTAAACTGCCCTGAGGCACACATTTCACCTGTAAAATGGGAATAAAAAGAATGTTGCAAGGATTTAGAAATCACTTAGCACAATACTTAGCAATCTTCCAATAAATGTTAGTATTACTAAGAAAAAAATTAAAGAATAAACATGTCAAATCACTTTAAAAAGCAACAAAATCAAGAATCATTTCTTTTTTTATTATTTTTTTAAGATTTTATTTATTTATTCACGAGAGACACAGATCGAGACAGAGGCAGAGACACAGGCAGAGGTGACATGCTGGGAGCCCGACGTGGGACTCGATCCCGGGACTCCAGGATCATGCCCTGGGCTGAAGGCAGCGTCAAACCGCTGAGCCACTGGTGCTACACTCAAGAACCATTTCTACTCAGGTCATTTACAATATTTGCATTTGTTTTAATGTAAGCTGGCATTTTAAAATTTAACAAAATTTTAAATGCAATATATTTGGAATCCTGACATTTTAAGTCCACAAGGATATACTATATTTAGGAATCTGCTGAGGTGCAGAGATGAACCATCTTATTCAATTATTGTGTCCTATACAATTTATTTTTATTTTTGAACATGACTTGGTAAATGCTCTACAAAATCCATCCATATTGATTCTAATGTAAAGAGGACACTACATAAAATATTATATGTTAAACTCTGGATATTAATTATAAACTATAGCATATTCCTGATTATAGGGAGATTTCTTTACTAATATGTTTGTTTGTTAATTTAACTGATCTGGAAGTATAACCTTAACACTTCTTTATAACATTATTATAACCTTTTAAAACATATTTTGAGGGCAGCCCTCCACCTGTGCCTCTGCTTCTCTCTCTCTGTCTCCTGTGTATTCTCATGAATAAATAATAAAATCTTTAAAAAATAAAAAAAATAAAACAAATTTTGTTTATGTTATTATGGCACTTCGAAGTGCTTTTGATAAATTCCAATTGAGAGTCACAGGGTGTATACCTTAAACTGTGTGACTTTGGACACATTTCATTTCATTATGCCTCAGTTATCTAACTTCTCAAATGGAGATAATATTGAGTTTTAAGATAATACTGAGTTGCTGAAAGCATAAAATGAGAAAAGATGGGAAGTGTATATCATTCTAAGTATAGAATGAATGGTAGCTGGCATAATATTAGCACAGCATACAAGGTCTGTCATGGTTGGCCTCTGTTTACTCCTCCAGCACCACTGCCCATCATTTCCTTTTCATACTTAGACGTCAAGTTTGCAAAATGCCTTCAAGTCTCTTTAAAAGGAAAATCTCTCTCTTTTTGAACAGTTCATGCTATTTCATTACTCCATCGTTACGGCTGCCTGATTTACTCTACACGGAAATCCTTATACCCTAGCCTGCTGGCCAACTTCCTGCTCACCACTTCAAGACAACTGAGGTGTCTCTGTACTTGGTGTCCACTTCATCTAGGCAACCACTTGCTTCTATGCCTGCTCTCTTACAGGATATGAGCTCCACTGGGGGACATCCCTGACACTGCATAGTACCATACACAAAGAAGGCACTTCATGCATTTCTGTGCAACAAACTGTAAAGGCTTTTTTTTTTTTTTTTTAAATCACATTTGGACAAGTAATGTATCTACTTAAAGAAGCTTTTAAATCAATCTGTCATGTGAACACAATATTCACATCTCTATGTTCAATGCTTCCCACTATTGTTGATATCACCTGAGCATTTTAAATATCTGTGTCTAAACCGAAGATACTCATTAGATAACAATAGCAGATATACTTGTTATTGAAAACTGCTGCTTTAAGAAAAGACGAGGAAAAATGCAGCACTCTTATTTGTACTGAAAGGTTTTGCTTTGTTCTTCAGTTAAGATGCCAAATGACAAAGCTGACCCTGATAAAGGGTTATGGAGTACCACTGTATTATGTTATAAATGCCTATTGCTTTAGATCAATATCCCAGAAATTCCCTGCTGTATTTACAAGCCCAGCATACTAACGTGGGCATAAATAAATCATTTATTTTACACCAACAATAGCCTACAGAGAAGTAACTTAACTTTCTCAAGCAAACTTTCATTCTGGAGTATAAAAATAACAGAATGCTTACAACTTCTGTACATGCTAGGTAGACAGCCGAACAACCCAACCCTAGCTAAAGGAGGAGTAAATAGAGTAGAGGTATTTAAGTCAAATCTATGCTCTTACCAATGCTCCAATTTCTAATCATCTACTCCCATTTTAGGACAAATATAAGCTCTTTATAATTTGCTGATCTATGCTAGCAAAGAGAGAGATGAAGGTGTTACCCTTTTGGTTAGTCTTTTACAAGTGAAAGGAATAATTCTAGATCTTGCAAAATTGAAAAGGAATGATAAATTTTTTTTCCTAACAGGCTGGAGATCATTAAAAATATTGATAAATATATATGCTTAAGAACTAAATAACTGAAAAACAAATAATACGTAGAAAACACTACGCAAAGCAACACATGATGCACAATGTTTTTTGTTATTCATAATTTAGTTTGTAAAATTTTATCTGTTTTTAAATTTATTTGCACATATGATTACATATTTTTTATTTAAAACAATTAAAATTTTGGTGATAAGGATTTTTTAGAATACTTTGATTATTTCAGTGTCAAGAGATAAATTCTGAAATATTTTCTTATTTAAAAATATGCATGTCTCACAATGTGAAATAAGCTTCAGAAAGAAATATAAAATTAAATAAGTCATTTAGGAAAATTAGATAGGAAGATTTATCTGTCATGTGTTTATGGTTAGTGCTTGCTCCCAAGATCATCTTTATGAAATCCCTTGTTCCTTTCTTTGACATTTGAAAGAAAACATCGTCATTCTTATGTCTTTTTTAAACCAATCTGTCGACACTGGTATTAAACAACTTTGAACTGATGTTGAGTTGTGTAACAAGTGACAATATCAACTCCCAAGACAGCCGAAATGCTTGCTTCATGAATGCATTTGACAGGTCAGACACCAACCTGATACTTACAAATGTGCAGCAGCAATAAGAAGATTTCAAAAATAGCAAAGGAAAGCTTCTACTTCTTTGGAAGACATGTTTATATTCTCCGGAAAATATTATATATTAATTATCACTCAATTGCCTGGTGTTTGTTGTGATTCAGCTCTGGCACTATATTTTTCAAAAGCAAAATGTTTGTCACCTGCTCGTGGATAAAAACTGGCCCGTAGGTACTGCTGTTTGTAAATGACTCCCAAAGGCAACAAGACATCGTTTTCCCAGGTGGGCTACTCATTTACTTTCTGTTTTCTTTCTCCCACTATTCATCTATGCTGACAAGTGTCAATTATGGACAGGAGATTTATGGGATGGGAAAGATAAAGCCCAATTTACAAATCATTTCCTGCGCAAGCAGACAGGTGCAATGACAGAGCCGGCTTTCTGTAATTGAATTTCTTGCTGCTATCTACTCAGTCACAAGAAGATGTCAACCTCAAGGATGTTAGCTGTGGAAAAAGTCTTAATACACTATGATTTTGAATGTGTAGATGACAATATAGCCTAGGTTTTAACCCTGGACTCGGAATAGAATATACCAAACTAATTTTTTTTTTCATGTAATAAGGATATTCCTTACCCCTGAAATAGGCCATGCACCAGGGATAAGGTGTCAAGGTAGTCTAACTTTAAATTCAGTGACAAGTATTGTTAAGAAAATAAACTCCATTTTGATGTATCAAAAAGCTGGTTTCTATAGAACTCTTGATAACATGAAGAAGAATATTTGTTGGAGAAATGCATATTTTTTTGATGGGTAACTAGTTTGATCCTTATTAAGGTGAATGTTTGCCAACATATACCGGTTTTTAGAAAATAAGATTATGATGTCATCAATTCATTAAGCATTAAACATTGTTTTCACATTTGTTAAAGAAATGTTAAATGTTGCTTTGTACCAAAGAATATATGAATATAATATATATCATCATAGAAAACTATAGTTACATTAATTGCAGCTTACCAGCTCTCAAAAACATTCATGCCTCCCTTGATTATTATTTTTTCATGCTTAGTTTAAATCCAACTTTTTCAGTGTATCTGTTAATAGGCAAAGATTCACATAGGGCACTGATAGTAAGTCAAAATTTGGGAAGTCTACAGAAAGTAGAATGCAACTAATACTTTTGATTATACACATTTTACTTAATTCACTTGGAACATGTGACATTTCTATTTTAAAATAGACTGGCTTGTTTGATAATCATTCTCTCAAAGTTTCAGATTTACCAGTTTTGAAAAAAAATTTATTTTCTGAAAAAATCTCCTAAATCTTACAAAGTGTGATTACTTTTTGAAATTGAGAGAAAGAGAGGAATAAAGAAAATAGGAGGGAGAGACGGAGGAAACTTTGGACGAAATTAAGAAATTAAAAAAAAACAAAACTCCTACATAATCTAAAAATAGAAATAAAATTGTTAACCTAGTAGCCATGGTCTTAATAGACATTTAATCTCCATTTTTATTTGTAAATAATTGATACAGTGAACTATTGTGTGTGTGTACTAGTTTCATTAGTAATATTCTTTTCAGTTTAACAGATATTGCTACATTAAGCAGTTTTGTAAATTCTTAGTTTCATCAGGAATTTATAAAATTTCCCTTTTTTATGCATTTAATTGCCATTCATTTTTGCATTTTCCTACTTATTGATTTATTATCTATTCTTGTTTCTTCAGTTTCATATATCTGGTTTTCTTTTCCTTACTATTTCACACTTTTCTTTTAATATAAACTACTACCCTATCCCTTGGTCAAATATATAACATCTACTGCCCACCCTGCCCATTATATTTTCACTTTCACAGTCAATTTTATCAATCTTTTCTTTATGGGCTGCATTTCCTGGGAATTGCTTCTCTTATCAAAGGCCATAAAGATAGCCTTCTATATTTTCGTCAAAATTATTTAAGTTATAATTTTTTCCCTTCACAGTTGTCTTCATTCTATGGAATTGATATGTATTATGTACAGTGCAATAAATAGTATTGTAGTCCTATTTGTTTAATTATATCACCTCTGTCATAGATCATATTTCCATATATGTTTAAGATATTTATCTTTTTGTATTAGGGTGCTTACCTGTCTTTTGCTATGAGCATATTTTCTTAATTATATAGCTTTATGTGATGTCTTGCTACCATTTTTTTCCAAAATTGTTTTAGTTATTCCTAGCCATTTTCCCTTTTCATTCAATTTAGGAATGGGGTTTTACATACATGCACACACTGTAAGAGAAATCTGATTTTAATCACATTGAATATATAAATCCATTTAGGAGGGTTTTATATATTTATGGTATGAAGAATTCCAAGCAATAAATATTATCTATTTTCTATATTTTGAGGTTTTCTTTATGCCACTTGGGAATGTTTTGTATTTTTCTATATAAAATCATGCATATATCATTGCTCCTTATGATTTTGGTCTGTTAATTTTTATAGCTGCCAACTGCATTTTTAAAATTATGTTTTCTCTTCATACAGCATTCATTTTCATCATTCATTAGCAACACGGTATGCTACACACTGAGGAAGATGCCCTATATAAGCACCTAATTTAATCATGAAAACAGTCCTTGGAGAAGACATTTTCATAATTTTACTGATAGGAAACAGGTTAAAAGAATTTATATAACTTTCTCAAGGTCACTAAACCTATAACACTAAAAGCTGACAAGTACAATATAGATTCTACATGGAGTAGGCCTAACTTAATTTTTTTTTAAGAAAGTGAGCTTAATTACTTGCAGGTTATTGCATATGAATCTTAAGAAAAACATTTTTTTTTTTTTAACCAAGGTTCTCTTTGTTCTGTAGCCGTAAAGACCCCAAACCACATTTTGTGAGAATAAGGTTTGGTGCTCTCTACTACTCAAAAATTTTCCTTTCTTTGTCTCCCATTTAGTCCTGTGTTAATAATTGGTTTAGGATCACTATACCAGAGGTGGCTGCAATTCTGTTGTAGCTATTCTGAATTAAAGAAAGATTTTGAGAAATGCAAGGTTCTTTATAAGTGCAAGTTGCCACTGGTTATTAAAATAAAAGCTTTCTCATATACAACCTTGTCAGCAATAGCACTTAGTGACCTACAGGGCAGCTATTTACTAAAAACAGGAACTCGGTAATTGAGGCTCCTATATACTATATCTGCAAGCTTGCACCAAAACATACTACAAAGGCTTGAGCTAAATGCTTTTTAAGCCGCTAAAGTTTCTACTTCAGCATATGTCTCTGCCCAAAATACCCAGGTCACCACTATTTCCATTATGATATTTCATATGTAATTCCCCATTGATTAGAGTTGGAATTATCCTAAGTTTCAATAGGAACAAAATTAGCCTTCAACTAAACAAGCTCTGCCTTTAGATACATGGCATTTCAGAGACTGCCTTTCCAGGAGGTGTTTGGTAGATCAGTATCCTGTACAACAGAGAGGCTGCTGCTGTGTCTTATGCTTCTCGATTTTTGACCTACTGTGATCTTTATGTTAACCTCAACCTAATATAATTCACAGGTAAAGAAAAGTTCCAATTTTAGGGGATGTTGAACAGAGCTAAAAATTAACATTTGTTGAACACAGTTTTTTTTGAGGATCTATATTAGAATCTTCACAAATATTGTCCCATTCACTCCACAAAATAAACCAGCAAAGTAGCTATTATTATAGTCTCTCTACACATGAGCATTTTGAAGTTTAGAGAGGTAAAGGTAAAGAAGCGTGTCCACAGGCACATACAGAAACTGGCTGAACTAAATTTAAGTAAAAATACACAGGTTACAAAGCCTAGAATATTACATGATGCTATTATCTGAGCTTTTGGTTTTGGTATTAGCTACCAATTTACTATATTTGATTTCCAGTAACTATGATAACTTTCTGATTATAACTTAAGGGTTAGTTCCCTTCCTCTCCCCACTTCATCACAATTTGCAATAGGCACAGAGAATATTAGAATCAGAATAGTTCTTGGTGCGCTAGAATCTGACTTCCATGAGGACTCAGACTTTGCCTTATTCACTCCCATATATTCAGCAAGAAGAACAGTATTAGGAACACAGTAAGAACAGAGTGAATAAACTAAAATACATTTTCAGTTCAAGATCTTGAATTTTATAGCTAGGACACTGAGACTTCAAAAAGCGAAGTGAAAGTGTTTAGTTAGTAGGAGATTAGATTATGATTTGGTTTACTTGTATTATGGTCAGTGGGTTTTCTAGTATTTAAAATGGCCCCTTCTGGACAGCCATAAGACAACTTTTTTTCTGATCTATGTATTAGAAGTACAAAGAACAGAAACAAAAAATATTTCCACTTATGGGTGTCTTTTTGTTAGAGAGTTTAAACAGTTGGACTGCTGAGCATGGTGTGAAGCACTTTCAAGAAATTCTCAGTTGAGAAAATTGGTTGAGAAAGAATACATGATCAGTTATTCATAGTGAACTAATGACCTTCAAGATATAGCACATATTTGTAAATTTTATGAATTGAAAAGTTGGTTTTCTTATTCTATAGACTTAGTCTTACAGCTCTGAAAGTCAACAGCTATTTTATTTTCCTTCAGATGCAAAAACTCTTTAAGAATTATCACCTAGGAATAACCCTAAGAAATGAACAGGACTTATATAAAGAAAATATTAATTCTTTAGTCAGCTACAAAGAGACATATATAATTTTAAAAAGGTATAGAATGTTTTCCGATAGGAAGACTCAATATTGGACAGATATTTACTTTATTCAAATTATTTTGAATTTTTGCCTTTTGGCAAAATTTTTTTCCATAATTTTTTTTTAAGGCCAACTCATTGAGAACTTCAAAAAGGATTTTTTTTAAAAAAACTCAACAAAAAGATACTATCATTTAGCTGGGCAAATAATATTTGAGAAAAAATAAATAAAATTAAGAATGATGATTATAATTTAGTGGCAGAAATGACAAAATATAAGAATCTAAATCTACATTAAGTTAAAAAATGTCATATTAGGCAAAAAACAAACAAACAATGAAAAGTTAGGATTAGAAAGTCCAGAAGTAGGCAGCAGTCTCTATGTGGCATTGGTAGACAATTTAAGCATTTTAAAATACTGTGAGAAGGATAAATTTTACAGTAAATAATATCAAAGCCACTGAAAAGATTAGTGGAAGTCGTCAGAAACACCTTCATGCTGTATATATATTCTTGATAACTAAGTATTTTAACATAAGATCTAAGCCATTGAATAAAAGAACATATGAATAAGTATTTTTATAATGTTGTTAAAGGTTTTTCAAAACATACTGTATTCACCAGCCATTAAGCAAATGATAGACAAAAAACTTAAACTTCTCTGTATCATGGGGCAGCCTATATAAAATTAAAACACAACAAACTGGAAACATCTGTATGTAAATAATTTGAAATATATCCTATTTGTTTTATTCATTCAATTAATAAATATTTATTTAGTGTCTAAGATATCCTAAGTACTTCTTAAAGCTCT
This sequence comes from Canis lupus familiaris, assembly GCF_011100685.1. NCBI lineage: Eukaryota > Metazoa > Chordata > Mammalia > Carnivora > Canidae > Canis > Canis lupus. Next base: position 52,407,690 of record NC_049233.1, read on the forward strand.
GAGCTGAACAATGTATAAAATAGATTTAAAAATACATATATAATTCTAAGGAATTTATATCCTAATAGAAGTAGGAAGGAGATATCTAGAAAGTAACATGAATAAGTAGAATCGATAGTTAGCTACTAATGAGAAGCACTAACCAGGAAAAATAAAGCAGGGGTGAGATATGGGAAACATTGTTGATGGGTGCAATTTTAGATCGGGCATACAGATCACCTTAAGTAGTACAACTTTACCATATATTCCTTTTTGAGACATAAAATGGAAATAAATGGAGACAAAAGCAGCACATGATCAGCATAGTACTGACTCTGCATTTTTAAATTAAATTAAATAGGCTTTTACTGGAGATTTTCTAATTTTGTAATTTCATCAGTAGATAGGTGATTTAGGATTCTGTAAAAATGGGAGGTGAAGTTGTGTTTCTGAAGTATGAAGAAGCAAGGCAAAGACCACTCTTTTTATCCTATGAATGTCCATAGAAACCTCACTGATCTCTCAGTCACCTTTTTCCATGAATTGTTCCTCCTGATTTTCTTTGATTGAATTGTCAAGCATTATCTGTGGAAACCTTTCTACTATTACCTAACTGCCACTTAATATGCTTCTCACATGCTGCAAGACATAAATGTCTGAGAAATGAATAGAAGAAAGATGATTTCGCATCTGTTGTTAAAGACAGCCGTCACTGCACTCTAACGAAGAGAACATTCATTGGAAAATTTTCTGGTTAAATCAGAGGATCCACTAAAAAAAAAAAAAAAAAAAAAAAAGTATAAAGGACTAATAGGCAGTTTAGGACAGAGGGACCTTTAACACTTAAGTTGTACATTTTGGATACTTGTTCAAACTACGTGTTTTGAAAGGCAATAAAAAGACACCCTGAGGGTCTGCGATTGATTCTTGGTTCTAGATTGAAGACAGAAAAGCAGTTTCTATCGGACTGCTTGTATTTACAAGGTAAACTAATGAATCTGTGTAGAAAAGATGTCTGGGGTTGCTAATGCTGGTAGCAATGCTTGCTTTATCTGTTCTGCTCCAGCCTCCCAAACCAAATCAATGATTATTTACTGAATGCCACTACAACCACCTACTTTATTCTTGATGCTCTAGGGGATACAGAATGATTGATTATACCTTAATGTCCTTGACTTAAAGGAGGATATAATCAGGTCAAGAAAGTAAGGCATAAGTGCAGAAAATAAGACATACACTTTAAAGAATGCCATGGGTTTACAGAAGTCTTTAAAACCCTGAGTCAGATTATGTCATTCTTCTGCTGAAACTCTCTAATGGCTTCCCAAGTACCTCAGTTAAAAAGCCCAAGTCCTTAGAGGGGGGCTACTTGACTTCATCACCTACTACCATCTCCCTCTTGAATTTTTAGCAATCGTCTTGCCATATTACCACAACTTACCAGGCAGTTCAGCCTGATGGCTTCACATAGGGTGTTCAATCTGTCTGGAACATTCCTCCCTTAGTTATGCACAGGCTTGCCCTCTTTCTTCCTCCTTATTATTAAGGTCACCCTTTTACTATTAGAATTGTCAATCAGCCCCTGCCTTACCACTTCATTCCTACTCCTATTCTTCTTTATTGCCTTCTAAAATATCATACAGATTATTATTTTTTTGTTGATTATGTCCTTCATCTCTCTAGTATTTATTTAAAAAATAAATTCTAAAATTTAATTTTAAAATTTATTTAAAAGAATAAATTGCAGCTCCAATGGGGTCTGTAAATTTTGTCTGTCTTTTCCCCCGACAGTAATTTGATAGCCTCCTGATACTAAATACATGTATATAGAATCAATGAGCAACTGAAAGAGTTCACAGAAGAAAAGCATGAACTGAACCTAAAATAAAGGGAGAAATGATTAAGCAAGGAGAAATAAATATAGAAGGTGAGGATAGGGAAGAGAAAAATTATGCAAAAAAAAGTGCAAGGAATTATATGAAAGGCTGAAGCAGTTCTACTATACAGAATGTAGTGGATTAAAATCCCCTAATAATTCCCAAATGCTGGTTATAAATCACTTTTTAAAGGAATCTTTCCTCCTACAATTTCGCTATAACCATTAAAAGCCACATGGGCAACTCCAACCTAAAATGACCATGTAGGGGATCCCTGGGTGGCTCAGTGGTTTAGTGCCTGCCCTTGGCCGATGGCATGATCCTGGAGTTCCGGGATCCAGTCGCAGGTCTGGCTCCCTGCATGGAGCCTGCTTCTCCCTCTGCCTGTGTCTCTACTTCTCTCTCCCTCTCCTCTCTCTCTCTCTCTCTCTGTCTCTCATGAATAAATAAATAAATAATCTTAAAGGGACAAGATTTGGGTCAACTTTCCCCCTCCTTTAAAAAAATAATAAAATAAAATAATAAAATAAAATAAAATAAAATAAAATAAAATAAAATAAATAAAATAACCATGTAAGGGAGAAATACTTTCTGATAATAATAAAAAAAAAAACACAATACATACAATGATACAAGTAAGTGACCAATAACTAGTAATTCTGAAAGTGGCTTTCTTGCTAATTTTTTGTGTTAATGCTAATTTACACTTATTAGATATATTTAGGTTACTGTGAAAAATAATGTAGACTAGTAACTGGCAAGCAAATAAAAATCAATCTTTATTACCTATATGAATAGATACTAGGAAATAAGCAATTTTTTTTGCTGTTAATACCTCTATTTTTGACATCTTTGCAAACTTGTAGAAAGATAAAAAAGTTTTTGTTCCCATATACTCTGAATGCTCACAGAGATATAATGATATTTAATACAAACACCAGTACCAATATCTGTAAATGATTACAGATATTCTGTTAATATCCAGATTTTTTTTGCTTTAAAATAAATCAATCTGCATAATGAATGCCACAATAAAATATCAGAATAAAACCTATTTTAGTCTAACAAGTGGAAATATTTGCTAATATTTTTACACTAAAGAAAAACTAGCATGGGAGTGCCTGGGTGGCTCAATCACTTAAGTGTTTGCCTTTGGCTCAGGTCCTGATCCCAGGATCCTGGAATCAAGCCTCACATCGGGCTCTCTGCTCAGTGGGGAGTCTGCTTCTCCTTTTCCTCCCAGCTAACGCTCTCCCTCAGTATCTCTCTCTCTCATAATTAATTAATTAATTAATTAAAAAATGACTGTGAAAATCACTATTTATGCTAGAATCATACTTATTTGAACTAAGTAAATCCACACATATCTCTAACTTTAAAAGAACTTTAAAGAAAATATGATTTGGCTGGAGAATTGGAGAAGCAGCCCACAATCTTTTCTCCTTGCTCATAAAGCCTCCCAGGAATCCCAGTTGGATGACTCTTTATTTGGCTGATGTGCCAGAGATTATACTGAGAACTTTCCACTTTATCTCATTTAATGGAATAAGGGAACCATAATGTTAGCTTCTGTGGGAATGAAAATATAAAGAACGCCCTTAGGGAGTTTGCCAAGTATCAAGTTTCTACAAAGTACCAAAAAGTTGTAGGAATATATTTCTCAGCTACTCAGATTTAATTAAGTAGCAATTTATGTTGATGTAGCCAACCCCCAAATGTGTCCATGACACAGTACTGTGGACTTAAAAATTCTAAAATATGAAGAATTAGAGGAAAATAAAGACCTAAAGCTAGGTAATATTTCACACAGTCTGTTGTACTGAACTAAACACAAGCTTTTTTAAAAAATGTGAAATTAGTTCCAATGGTTAATATAACTTAGGTTGATTTTTCCCCCTAATTTCTAAGCTAAATTCCATGTATGTGTAACTCAAATTAATTTATATATTTATAAAATATGTAAGTAATATAGACTCTTTATAGATAACCTAACTAAATTTGCTAAGGCTCAAGACCACTAGTCCTCAGTTTATTTCCAGCTAGGCTAAAATTGGAACTGAATTCTGTAACCTACAATGGAAACAATAGCTTTTGGTTTATCAGATGAAAGAAATCAACTCTTTCTTGAAAGAGAGAAATCCCTCTGTGAAGATAAACCAAGGAATTTCGTTGTTTTGGTAGAAATTATTTAACAGAAAATATCATAGTGGATATGTACACTTAGAATTATTCCTATTTCAATTTAATCTTAATAGGATACTATTGTATGAAAGGAGTATAAATATGAATATTATATTTGAAAACATAACTGGTAATAAAGTGAAATCAGACTGTGAATCATCAAACCTATCTAAATTGCATCTGTTTACAAAGGAAATGCTTAATGTTGTCATCATTGTATCAACTAAATATTAAGTTATCCATATTTTCTGTGTTAGAAAACCAGCCAGTCTGACAATATGTAGTATAAAAAAAATTCACCATGATGACAAACATAAAATTCTAATTGAGAAGATATTGTGTATACAATATAGCAGAAATAAATCAAAGATAACAAACCTTTAAATCTATTCAGCTAATTAATGAGTTGTTTTGACTCTGATGACACATTTTGAATAACCTTTTCTGGTATAATCTTCAGCTTTCTCTGGATTAAATGTCACCCACAAGACCTCAGCAATAGTTATTATGAAAAGTAGATTAACCTCACTCCCTTTCTCTTCCTAACTTAGAAGACTACCAGGGTACTGAATCTATTCAATCAAAGCTATATATCCAATTAAATATCTATTCAATAAAATATATATGTATTTTATTTTTATTTTAAATTTTATTCTAGGGATGCCTGAGTGGCTCAGTGGTCAGGCACCTGCCTTTGGCTCACGTTGTGATCCCGGGATCCAGGATCGAGTCCCGCATCAGGCTCCCTGTGAGGAGCCTATTTCTCCCTCTGCCTATGTCTCTGCCTCTCTCTGTCAGTCTGTGTCTCTCATGAATAAATAAATAAATCTTTAAAAATAAATAAATAAATTTTATTCTGGAGAGTATAGAATTTTCAAGTAAAGTTTATTTATTCTCCTCAGGCTTATTTATTACAAATTGAATTTCATGGCATTGAGATCAACTGTTAGTAGACAGTGGAAAAAGAAGAACAGTTATGTTAAAACATGTATGCACCTGTGATACATATTAATACGGACCAGTCGTTATGACTGTTTTCCTTATCCCCTGACAAATTATGTGATCATATGGTGTCCTTTTCATTCTGGAGAGAGTACTCATCCAAGCTCTGAGCCTGGGTGAAACCAGGAAGATCTACTAATAACAACACTACCCTGCACGGTCACTTGAAACTAGTGAAAGTAGTTGGTTCTCAGATATCAATATTTTTTTATAATGAATATGAATGTGGACATTTCTGTTCCAATGTCATCACTGTCAGAATAAAAGAAGAACATTATCCTGGATTCTTCCATTTTCAGTGTTCCTGGTGGAGGGTGGAGGGTGGGAGAGATGTGGGTGAGTGGAATAAGCTAATAGAAGCAGACTAACAGTATCAGTCACAGAAACCTGACACTGTCCAAACAGAAAGCATACCCATTGTTATTTCATGAAATGCTGACCGTTTTTAATCTTTTGAGGTTTAATCACTATTGAGTGATATGCTATATGATAACTCAAACTCTGTCTCAGGCTCCAGCCATCCCTTCTGCTCAGGATACTAGAACTTTTTCTCTGTGGCTCACTGAACTAAGCACACAGTCCCTTCCACACCTGCTCTGGCTGCCATGCAACAGATTAATACACAAAAGGAAAGAGTATTCTATTATTTCTGTTGTTATAATCAGTAGAATCAATGCACTATTAATTCTGATAACTTTTAACTATTTGTATGTAGATTTATATGGATATTTATATATAGATTTCATATGATATTTTTATGAGTGATTCAAATACTTTTAAAAAATATTTTACTTATTAATTTGAGAGATAGAGAGAGAGTGCACAAGCCGAGGAGGAGGGGTGGCAGGCAGAGGGAGAGGGAGACTCAGATTCCTCACTAAGCAGGAGCTCGACACTGGGCTTGATCCCAAGAACCTAGGATCATGATCTAAGACAAAGGCAGAAACTTAACCAAATGAGCCACCCAGGTGACCCTCAAATATTTTTTTAATAAATAAATTTCAGAGCTCTCTTTCCCTTGAAAGGGTACGTATAGTAATCTTAAATTTCAAAACTCTTCATATGACAGCTATTTTAAAATGTTAAATTTCAAAACTCTTCATATGACAGCTATTTTAAAAATGTCCTGTATTAGATACTATACCATAGGAAATGCTGATAGTAAGAAATCATTGTAGTTACCAAAGTTCTAAATTTTTTCAAGGCACAACTTTTTTTCCAGCATTACCACAATAATACTTTCATTGAAAAGCTGATCTAAAAAAAAAAAAAAAAAAAAAAAAAAGAAAGAAAGAAAAGAAAACCTGATCTTGATTTAAAAATTAATGGCTTATAAAGAAATTATCATTCTTATTGAAATAATTCAAAAAATCCCTGTCACCCAATATGGCTAATCAAAGATATCTTTATTATATATACCCTTCAAATGAAATCTATTTTTCAAATTTCATAAATTATAGTAATAAGCAATTTATATAATTAATATAAGTATATAAAATGCATACCTATACACAAATATTATACTAGTATTAAAATATTTTATCATAAGACATTTTATTCTTCCGTTCAATTTAAGTAAAGAGTAAAATAAATGTTCATGTGGAGACTAGCAATTAAAAGCTTTAACATAGTTTCTCATAGTACATATATGAGTAGTCACACAATTAAATGAACAATGTAGGTAAATATTCTGTTAATCTCACTAACATCAGAAAATAACATTTTCCAGTTCTTACTTTTTAAAAGGCAAACAAGAAAAGTGAGATCAGGAGTGTGGAGAATAAATTTTTAAGAGGTGGATTTTAACCACTTCAGTCACTTTGTATTTGGTTCACAGTCCTTAATTCCTTGACAGCTTTACTGCTTTATCAGGCATCTAACAAGTGCATTTAAAGAGACTAAAAGGGGGTATGCTTTTGAACAGTCTTAATAAAGATGAATTATAATTCATTTACATTTTCATGGTGCTGAGTTTTGGAATAAATTACTTGGCCTATGACATGAGTCAAGTTCATATAAATTTTGGTTATAGCCTCAGTGGAGAAAATTGTCACGCCCAACCCCCATATAATTTTTCAGTTTCTTTGTGGGAAGACATTGTAAACTGAATGAAAATCAGAATGGAAAATCCCCCAAATAGAGGACATCAATTTTTCTGCATATAGTATTTCACTTTATAGACTCATTAAAATTCAAAATGAAACAAGCTCACAGCAAGTTTTCTCCTATACTGTTAGTTACAATATACAATGAAATAATCCATTTACAAAGTAATTTAACAATAAGCACCAAGTCTTTGGGTAAGTCTATTTCAGTAATAAATGTACCAAATAGATTATAAAAGATCTATTTTTAGAGAAATAGGAGGGGATTATCAATAATGGTGGAGAATTGAAAACAACATAAATATCCTATTATTATTATAAAACCAGAAAGTGATGTAACATTTTCAAAAATACTTCTATTCATGAGAAAATGATACTATATGATATTGAGAAAAAAGTAACATCAAATACATGTTAGCATATATTAAATATATATATCAATATATAGAATCAAATATATGTTATTAATAAAAATTTGGGTAGATTTTAACAGTTGATTATCTTCTTCCTTGTTTGTACAATGTACATATCTGAATTTCCTATTTTATAACAAAGACATATATTTTATAGCTAAAAACAATAAATGTTGTGAGACCCTCATATAGTAAAACATTATTTTATATTCTCACTTCTAAAATCTTTTTTTTCAATCCTTCTACTTCTAGCTTATACGTTTTTCTCCATTATTTTTCTATTCCATCAACTGCCTTATCCCTCTCTTTATCCATTTCTGGATAGAAATGGGTAGAATGTTTTGAAAAATAGTCATATTGAAACAATCTTACAGTGTTCACATCTTTCCCCTTGTGGCTCAACAAGCAAATTCCATAGGAAATATTGCTTTTTATTCAGGAAAATATCTAAAGTAATTTGTTTTTAAAAATACAATATGTCAAAATCAATTACACCAGAAAGTAAATTTTGAGAAGTTTCATTTTGGTTAAATTGTTCATTTTTAAAGAGAGTTATTATGAAAAAAAATAGTCTACATAATATACCCATTACCACTACCAGCATTTCTAACACTAATTATCTATTATTTAAGTGGCATAGTAATCAACCTAATAACTATTATTGTGATTCCAATTTCAGAGACAAAGAATTTTAGACTTGGATGAGCATTTAACAAGGTAGCATACGAACATCCCACTGCAAAGCTTTCCCAGACTCGCTCTGGCCCCCCATTGCTCTTAACCTGCTTCACCATCATTAATTAGAATATTCATTTACTGAGCTTTGACAGAGACCTCAGTTCAACCAACAGAGTAGCAAGTAAACCTTATGTACATGGTCCACAACCACGACCAACTATTAGAACCACATTAATGGACATTATTCTGAAGAACAACACATGACAATCTTTGAACTCTAAACACCTTCCACTATTGGCCGACCTTTCCTTGTTCAACTTGTTACCTATGGTCTTCCATGCTTTTGCCTTGCGAATTTCATGGCTGGTGAAGCTGTTTAAGCTTTTCACAATGCGTTCTTTTACTCATGATTAAAGTGCTCATAACTCATTCTCAGTTTTGATCCTCTCCTTAGAGAACTAGTTTGTTTTATAAGCCCTATTGCAGGACTGGGCCTCCTGGAATGGGTACCTTAAGATATACCTTTAATGGCTTATGTAAAAGTAAATACCATTGGTCCTGTTATAGAACTTAAAGTTCATCAGGTTCAAAGAAGAGATGCCTGAGCTAAGCTCCTACCTTTTTTTTTTTTGAAAATGGTTAGAGGGTGCAATGAGAACACACAATTTTTTTTTAAAGCATGTGATTTATTTATGCTACCATAGGAAGGTTCTGCACTGCCATAGTTATAATGATAGAGTGAAGCCAACAGATAATTAGGTGAGTGTACTTTACTCTCTCAAAACACAAATGATAATGCAGGCAAGAACTGATTTCTAATTTTTTTTCTATTCAACGATGAATATGTGGCAGATTATCTATGTTTAAGAATGAGAACATGACATCCCCTTTCTAACTTCCTAAATAATTTAATGTTGAAAACTAAATCCTTAGAAGTTTTTCATTTGCTGAACTGAACATGTCAAGCAGCTTATAATATTAGGATTTACTCTTACAGAATCAACTGGAAAATATTTAAGGTTTCTTCATCTGAAGCCACAGATATTTTTAGAGATCTTGAAAGCTATCATTTTGATGTATATCATTTTGATTTGTATTTGATTACATATTACACTTAAAGGATTTCTAGGTTGTGTATAATACAACTTCACTGCAAACATCTACACTTTTTAAGCATTATCTGTTCTTCTAAATTACTACCTATCAGGTCTCAAGTTGCTTATTTGATATGTGATTAATCATTTACACATAAAATATCAACTAGAAATTGTAATTACTTCCTATACAAGTTGCTAAAAATGACTAAGTAAACCTAAGGCATACATTTTTATTATGTCTGATTAAAGAAGAATGATATATTTTTAAGAACTTTCTATTGATTATTGAGCTTCTATATTACATAAATTAATGGTGTTGATTTGAAGATTCTCTGGACATATAGCCTATATGTTATGGCTTCTAAATGTATAAGTGATGTAGCTATAAAAACAAATATTGGAAACACTTAGAAGTTGGATGGAAAATAACAATTAGCCTTGACAAGAGAAAACTGAACCACAGCCTTAAGATGGAATGTAGTAATTTCATATTGCACATTTAGTAAAGCTACCTGCTGTGTTTACTAGGGTCATTCCTCCCTAGCCGCTCTTTGCCAAACAAATAATAACATGCTGGACACTTTGGATTTCCTCTCTTCTCTCTGCTAGGACGAAAGTAAGCTTAAGGGCAGATGCTTTTCGGGGCTTTACTCTATACTGTGTATGTTGTATGTTTGCTTGAATAGACATACAACGATGTTGCAGAAACCCCATAACCTTCTGGCTTTGGAATGTATCAGAGGAATTTTAAAGATCTACTACTATTTTAATTAAGTTTCAAATAAACTAAATGAAACAAATTCACATGCTCCTGCATGATAGGTGTTAGTGTGTCCTAGGAATGCACAGTATGAACCACACTAGAGATCAGCTTGGAAACAGAGTTCAGAATGGAGAGGTACTAGTTTGTGAGACACACTTATGTAAGACTCAGCTTTGTGCTGCTTTTGGTCCTTTATGTGTGAATTATGGGCCATGATTGATTCTCTGACATATTTTTCAGGGTATTTCATTTTAAGAATAGCAAAGTGATTAATCCAACTATGAACTTTCTTTTAATAAGGCCTTGCCAACTGAAGATTTAGTCTTAAGCAGCATTTATACTTGATCCCAGAGTTATACATAATTATAAGTTTAAATATTAACTGCTTGGGCAGAACCAATTTTACTGGAATAAAAACATTGCTCAGTTGTACACTCCCCCACATAAATCCTACCCATCCCCAATCTCTTCAGCTGTTATAAAAGTAGAAATCCTTGACCTTGTCTAGCACCTACAATATGTGAAACTGGCTCCTGCTGCCATCACAGCTGGCTTAAGAATCCCTTGGAGAGTCATTAGCTACAGAAAGAGATGAAATAGCTTATCTAATGAGGTTACAATGTGAGTTGGAACTCTTCATCCTCCTTCACGTCAGCCACCCAATAATCATAGCACTCATTCTCACCTCCATATCTTCTTCAGTGTCATTTTTTTTTTGTATCTGGAACACTCTATTATTTCTTTTTGATCAAAATACTACATTGCATGAAGCTTGGAGAGCTAATCCAATTATGGCATTACCCTCAGAAGAAAAATGTTGTACTTATAAGACATACTGTATTCCTATGTGTTAACATCTCTCTCTTGCTAATTCATGGGTTTCTTAAATGAAATAATATATATGAAAACACTAACACAGCGCTTGGTATATAATATGGCTCTCAAAACTGTGAGTTTCTTTCTCTTGCCTTTATTTTGCCTACAGATTCTCACACAGTTTTCAATGCATGGCAGAATGATTTGGCCTGCATGTCTCCATAGCTTGCCACGATGCTGCCATCTGCTTGGTGAGAAAGTGAAAGAAATGTGTGGAAAGAAACTACTTGGAATCTGGCATTTTGAAGCCAATGAGTTCACTAATTTATGGTATCTAAGTACAGGTTTGTGGACTGGTGCAATTCCTTAATGTAGTTTTCATTTCAATGTAGTAGAAAGAAGAAAAAGACAGATAATGCTATAAATTAGTGCATATTTAATATAGACAAATGTATTTATTTTGTTAGATGTCCTTAATCATACAACTTTATTTTCTGCCTGTACAATTTTTAAACAACAATTGCTTTTACAAAATAGTGGAGAATAAGTATATTGTCATTTGGGGGTATTTTAGGGTTTTCTGCTTTCCTGGCTATGTTATTACCATCATGGCAATATGATAATGGAATTAGTTGTTAATGCTTCATGCAGTTTTTCTCATTTGTCAGGCTTTCTTTTCTTTTTTAATTTTAAAATCGCCTAAAATTCTAGAATCAGAAAACTACTGTCGTGGCTGACAGAAAAAAAAAAAAATGATGGTCTTTTCTGATAAGTATAACTAATTTTTTCTGGTGTTTCAACTTTTCAATCTTTGTTGTTATTTAAATTTAACTTAAATTCTGAACTATAATATGTATACAATAGTTCATTTTCCTAATGTCACAATTCAATTCAAACTTACAAATATTTATTAAGGGCTTACTATGTTCACACTATTCTTGAGAAGTTTAAGGGACATAAAATCAAGGAAAAGAAAGATCTATTCTAATGAAGTTACATTTGCCAGAAGGAAGATAGACAATAATAAACCTAACAACTCAGAAAATTGTATGGTATGGAAAGTGAAAAGTGATCTGGAAAAAAAGAAAACAGTAGAGCAGGGTCAGGGTGTCAAGATGCTGAGAAGTAACAAGCTGTCGTATTAAGTATGTTGTCAAGATAGACCTAATTGAAAACAGAGGGGTTGAAGGATGATTTGAAGGAGATGAGTTAGCCAAAGAGACATCCAGATGAAGATAATTCTAAGGTAGCAAGATTAGCTGGAAAGGGCCCAAAGGTAGGCACATAACTGATGTGTCTTCAGGACCATGGGAGAGACTGATGTGGTTGGAATAAATGAGAGCAGAGGGCAATGGTAAGATATGAGGCTGGTGGAGTTAAGGAGGTGGGGCAGGAAGCAGAGCACATAAGGCCTGGTGGACTTTTCATTTTGCTCTGAGTGAGATGAGGGGCCATAGCTGCTTTCTGAGCAAAGGAATAAAATGGCCTATACTATAAAAAGGTTCTAGTTGTTATGTTGAGAACAGACTGTAAGGGGCCAAGTGTAGAACAACAGAAACCTAAATGAAAGTTTTGCAGTCATCCAGGTAAAAAATGCTAGTGGCCTGGAACAGCCAGACAGCCTTGCATGTGGAAAAGTAGTCAGATTCTCTCTACATATTTTTTATTAATGTATAAAAATGTAGAGTCAATAGAATTTCCTGAGAGACTGCATATATTGACAATCAAGTATTATAGTAATCTTTATTTAGGAACCAATAACTGATAATTATAAACTCACATAAAAAACTATAAATCAATGATACAGTTCATTTTATAGTTTTTTTCCTCATTTCTGTAGGAAGCTGAAAAATAAATATTCTATGCCGAAGCTCTCTCTTACTACTATATATTTACTAGCTATTTAGATGATGGACTGTGTATTGAATTGGGTAAAATGTTGCTGTAAGAAAGTATGGTAGATAATGAAAGCTGTGACTCAGTGGCAAAATCTGTAACAAGCATTGTGTGCTAGTATTACCAGGTTACTCATTTAAGAAAAAGAAACTCGCTGAAAAAAAAAAAAGGACAAAAGAAAGAAAAAAATGAAAGAAGAAAGAAGAAAGAAAGAAAGAGAAGAAAGAAAGAAGAAAGAAAGAAAGAAAGAAAGAAAGAAAGAAAGAAAGAAAGAAAGAAAGAAAAAGAAAGAAAGAAAGAAGAAAGAAAGAAAGAAAGAAAGAAAGAAAGAAAGAAAGAAAGAAAGAAAGAAAGAAAAAAGTAAGAAAAGAAAATTGCTGATCCATTGCATTGATTAATTAACCTCCTTTGGAAACTGTAGAAATTTTACTCAATATTATATTTTCATGCCTGGTTTTATTTTACTCAGAAGTGCTTTAATAAATGTCATATTTTAATACTAAGAAGCTGCAGCATGTTGGAATATCCTACAGGTTTAACAAAAGCTTAGCAAAGCATTTTGATATACATGTAAAATTCAAATAAAGATTCAGTATATTAGTTCCTTCATTCCAAAAGAGAATTCTTTAAAATTAACATTATATTACAGTGATAGGCAGAGTGATTAGGACACTGAATATGCTTGGCTATTTTAAAAGAATACAATCATTAGCACAAAATGATTTGTACTGCAATTTTGCTTCAATTGGGAGGAAAACAATTCCCTTTCATATTTAGTAAATATACTTAAGAATGTAGCTAGATAAAAGAAAGAATGGAGCTAGAAAAATCAGGTTCTGTATAAGCATAATGCTTACTTTTTTCTTGCATGGTTTTAAAAAGGTGCCACTAGACACAGGTCAGATGTACAATTAAAACTGAGGAAAATAGATATATTTTGTAATAAAGAAATATATTGCATTTTAAATTTCATAAGCATTAGTCAGAAAATATAATTTAGAAAATTATATTTAATGCTTACACAGCTTTACTAGTATTTAATGCTTTAGAGACAAGATGGCCCAACACAATTAGCCAAATCCTGAGGCAGCATTAAAACCCTGAAATACGACATTGTAGAAGCTTCTCAAGTAAGAAGTTTTCCAAAATAATTTTGATTAGTTAAAATATAATTTCACTTATAAAATGTCCCATGGTTTAATCAAGATTCTGTGTATTTTTATATATTTTGTTATCATGTACAACTACTAAATAAAAATAGCAATAAGTTTTACTTATCATAAGTGCTATGAGGAAGGCTTTAAAAAAAAGAGGTCTTTAATACACAACCTATGCCCTGAAGAAGAAAATGAATTTGTACTTTTATGCATCGCTTTTAAATTAGTATATCACAAAGTGCTATGTAAACATTTGGCAACCATATTAAAATCCTAAGAATCACCTGCATACATATAAATAATGCACAGAACTAGGCTCCACTCCAGTTATGTACAGAATGAGGACTTCTTAAATGTGGGCCCCAGTATCTGCATTTGTAACATGCATCTGACATGAATTTGGGGGACATAAAATTTTGAGACTCAAAGAATGGGCAACAGTAAAATATTATTAATTGTTGGTATATATGTATCAATCACAGTGGCTGAGAATATGGTCTATAAAGATCAGTAGAAAAAAGGAGACTGGAGCAGATCTTTAAGGATAGGTAGAATTTGAATGCACAGATTTAAATTTGTGAATTTGAAGGAGGAAGGCATTTCTGGTGAGGGGACTGGATATTTAGGGAATTGTTGAAAACAGTAGGTGGTATGACTAGGTGGTCCAAGTGATTTGGGTTAGACTGGGGATAGCAGGCTGTTGTATGTATAATCCAGATCTCCAAAACTTACTCTTTGGTACTTAAGTGTTTTGGAGACTGACAGCTTATGATTATCACTTTGATAATTGTTCCGGGCTGATAAGAGCACCCTGGCCCAGGTTCACACCTTCAGATAGGGGCCATATCCAATGACTACTTAATGGCAGAAGTGGGGATGGCATGAAGACCTGGCTCCTTACCCCAATCAGGACAACTGTAGAGTGCCCTCCCAACTCCAAAGCACTCCTGGGATTACTAAAGAGATTGTTGTGGATGCTCAAGGATTTCCTCTATCCGATCCTGCTCCCTATGCACCCACATGTTTTCATTTCAAGAGCTGTCCTCCATAAATTTCCTGCACACATCTCTGTCAAATTTTGTTGTTGTTGTTGTTGTTGTTGTTGTTGTTGTTGTTTTTGATGTTGTTTTTTGTCTCGAAGTTTTTTAACCTTGGAATTCAACCCACAATGCCTGGCTATAGCTGAGTTTACAAATTAGTGCTCCTCTAGTTCTTTCCTATATATCTGTTTTGTTTGGCACAATGAAAGCATCATTTGCTTTAAGACTGAATTATTAGGGATGCCTGGTGGCTCAGTGGTTGAGCATTTGCCTTCAGCTCAGGGGATGATCCTGGGATCCTGGGAT
Organism: Canis lupus familiaris; assembly: GCF_011100685.1. Classification (NCBI taxonomy): domain Eukaryota; kingdom Metazoa; phylum Chordata; class Mammalia; order Carnivora; family Canidae; genus Canis; species Canis lupus. Next base: position 52,423,000 of record NC_049233.1, read on the forward strand.
CAAGTCCCACATTGGGTTCCCTGCAAGGAGCCTGCTTCTCCCTCTGCTTGTGTCTCTGCCTCTCTCTGTCTCTCATGAATAAATAAATAAAATCTTTAACAAAAAAGACTGAATTATTAGACAAAAATTGCACAATATGAAGATTTTACTGAAAAATATAGATTTCTGGAATGGACATATGGCCCCACTGTATATGTATGCATGCATCTTCAACCAGAACTGGGAGGCCACTGTTTCCCTCAAGAAGAGTAATTCCCTCTCCATCTCCCCTTAGTCCACAACTACACATTGGCTTCAACATCAATAGGTCAGTTGTTCAGGAATTTGTTTAAATGAATTGGCCAGTTATCTAAACTCCACCCTTTAAGACTTAATCTTGGCTTTTAAAAGCACTAGAAAATAAGGAAAAGCCATAAGGCATAGTGAATAAGAGCATGATTTGGGGTTTGATTTCTGCCTCTGTACAGCCTTGACTTACCCAAACCCTCTACATCTTTACTTTCTTATCTGTAAAATGGGGAAATTAACACTACTTACATTAGAGAGTATTGTGAAGATTCATTGAAATAGTGGGTGCAAAAACAACACAGAAGTCAGTATAAAGTAAATGAAGAAATCAGTTTTTCACACCACACAGATGCATACACTCACATATTTTATGTATATAATACATATATATATACATATATACATATACAATTTATACTCTATATAATTTATATAGCTATAATACACTATATAATTTTATACTGTATAAAAGTGAAATAAGCAAGTAAATTTAAGATGGATATTTGAAGAAAGGAAATAAAGTATTTATTAACATTCTTTTTAAAATTTAGGAAAAAATATTCCAATAAAAATTACATGGATATTGGAAGCAAGCGACTTTTATAGTCTTTGCATAACAATTCTTTTATTTTTGTCTTGCTTTATAAAACATGAAACTTCCTGGAGAATAAAAAAGATTTTTATTTCATAGAAGGATGTTTTTCTGATAGAGTACATAGATACTTTTCCTTAAACAGTTTCTATATTTGAACTCACTAGTTCATGCTCACTAAGAATCATGCTTTTTCCAGTCCACGTTTTAGGTATGGGGATAAAGCAGTTAGCTATGGTTATATCAATGACTAAATCAGGGGTGCATATTAGTGACTCTCTTATCCTGACTTTATTTCTGTAAACCTTAGGTCCCAAATTCATGAGGTACTTGCATCAAATCAGACTAAAAAATTATCTGTGGTTTCAGTGGTTCACATAAATCTCTGAGGCAAGACTTCCAAAAGTCACCCGCAGATACTTTTACTCACTATATTAAGTAGTTTCAAGTACTCAGGGATATTGCATCCCCTACTGTGTGTGTGTGTGTATCTGTGTCAGAGAGAGAGAGAGAGAGAGTGAGAGAGAGACAGAGAGAGAGAGAGTTTTAACAATTATATGAATAAATACATTAATGCTCTCTGGGGACCATATAAAACAATACTTAAACTGGTCGTTTTCAGTGAAACCAATTTATAAGTTTGAATTCAGACTTTATTAATACAGTATCCAAAGGGGAAGCCAAACAGAAAATATGATGTGAAATTTTTTATCAACTGCAATTAAAGCTTTTGTTCATTGCTCTCAATTCAAGTGAACAATTTAAAATGTGCAATATAGAACTTTTTGAGTATGTGTATTTAAGTATTTTAATAATATACTTCTAAATATTTATCTCTCTAGTAAAGAAATGAGTAAGTGGTCTATATTAATCAGCCAAATATAAATGCCTTAAAGCTTAGGGCTAAATATATTATTCTACCTTCCTAAGATGGCCTTTTAACTCCTCATCTGGGCTCCAATAGGGAAAAATGTGTTCCTATATATTTAGGACTCCTGTCATTCTTCCCCAAATGCTCTCCTTCTCTCTCTCACAATTCTACTCATTATCTCCTGCCATTTCTTACAGTTTAGCTCATGAAATCAAAATAATGATTTGAGGTATATAGAATAGAAAGTTCTGGGAAATGTGCAAGATTTTGTATGCTTACAGATATATATCCTATTCATTAGGTACTAGATTTCAATACACAAAGTAGCATGTGTTTCCTGGCCTACTGTAATCAAGATTTTGGAAAGGCAGCTGTTTGACAATTTTATTTACATTTTCTCAGATTTTATTTTTGAAATTGAAAATTCCATCTGGATTAAAATATATTCCTACAAGGTTAGAAAATCAGAAATGAAAGAACGCTACCCCTAACTGATCCTACTGGCTTTCACACAGTGCTGCTCCTTAGCATCTTTCAGCTTGATATCATTTTTGGATGTAGCTAAATGCCAGATACCCTGACAAACATACACTCTACCAGCTGGATCTCCATCTGCTCAACTAAACATTTTCACACCAAATCTGTATAAAAAGCTATGTTTTCAAAGACAGTTATCTACAACTGAAATATTAAAATCTTAACTCCAGGAGTCCTTCCACTTACATATTTCACATGCATTTAAGCACGAATACAAAACTACCTCCGAGTACTATCAGTGGTATGCTTGCTCTCTGTTGTCAAAAGTTATCTTAAACTATCCATGAAGGGGCAGACAGACTTCTGAGCAAAAGAAATATTTTTTAGATTTTTCACAGAAGTTTGGCTTAGCAGCTTTTGACATGTTTGCTTAGGAAAAAATAACCTGCAAAATTAATGTTAGTGGACAGGATGATTTTGTAGAAATACGCATTAAGCTTGTCTTGGGAGAGCTTTTTTTTCTTGCCTACATATGAATTAATTAATTGTCAATAAACGTGTTTATAATTAAATCTTTATAATAGTTATCAAAGGCTTTTTATTTGGGCCTCCATTATACAAAGGTGCCAATGACATCTCAGGTAATTTTTAAACATTTCTACCTGAAAAACAAAATTAATTAAGATGGTTCCATAAGCCTCCATGGCTATTAGATTTTCTAGCTTGGGGAAGAATCATTTATAAAGGACTATTAGATTTTAGGAAACCTAAGAGCAGATGAAAGGCATGAAGTAGAAAAATATAGTGATATTGCCATTGAGGCAAAAATGGGATCATGGAATTCATACAACATATTACTGAATAATAGGAAAAGTTTGGAAACAGGAAACTGCATACTCTCAGAACTGTGTATACTACCTTAGATAATATTGATGGCCATCCTTTTAAAAATATGTGTGTAAGTATGTTGGGGCAAGTAGGAGGAGTCCACTCTCTCAGATTTGAAAAACATATTCAAGAAAGCAAAGGATTAATGATGACTTCAAGATTTACAGAGAGAAACACAAATCTGCATTTCTTAGCACCTCGGCAAACAAACATGAAGCATTCAGAACTTTGCAATTTTTTACACATCAAGTCTTTGGCCAGGAAGCAGAGTGAAATGTTTGTGTGTTCCTAGCAAGAGCAGAAGAGAGGTTCCTTTTCCAAGCAGGAAAAGGGGTGTATAAGACCTTTATCCATATGTTTTCCATTCACTATTCTATTCTTCACTTATTAATAACAATCCAGAAAAAAAACATTATTTCAGGTAAATATCTTTTCCAGGATGGGGGTTATATAGGATAAAAAATGGGTGTGGATGGGAGAAGGGTGATTTGAGAGGAAGGGAGTACACATAGAGAGGTTTTGTTCAGGTAAGTAAGTATCTTACAAGAAAAACACCTTTCAGCTTCCAAGTCTGTACTTCCTCTAAGGAGACAAATAAAAGATCCAAATCACAATGCATAAAAACACCTATGGTGGAGGCCAAAATTTCTTATAAGATTCTACCAGCAGAAAAAAAAAAATAGAAATACAAAGAATAATATATGTACATAGGGAAACACTTGTAAAAATATAGCTCAATTCTAGTGCTGAATTCAAAGAGACCAATGGAATTTAGAAAGAATTAGTCCTAAATGGTTTTTACTTCACAGAAATCTCAATATTACCTCACCTATTCTATATTTTTTTAATAATCAAAACTCTTTAGGGCAGCCTGGGTGGCTCAGCGGTTTAGCGCCACCTTCAGCCCAGGGCGTGATCCTGGAGACCTGGGATCGAGTCCCACGTCAGGCTCCTGTATGGAGCCTGCTTCTCTCTCTGCCTGTGTCTCTGCCTCTCTCTCTCTCTCTCTCTCTCTCTCTCTCTCTCTCTCATGTCTTTCATGAATAAATAAAATCTAAAAAAAAAACCTCTTTAAGTAAAAAACTCTTCAACTTATCCTTCTAGAAGAGATAATGTCCCCCTTTATCAAAATAAATATCAGGACTTTTCAGTTATATAACACAGGCCAGACCAGAGATGGGTAACTGACTCAAAATAAAAATCTTCTAGAATCAATTGTCTAAAACTTTCCATATAGGCCAGACCAGAGATGGGTAACTGACTCAAAACAGACGTCTTCTAGAATCAATTGTCTAAAACTTTCCATAATTGCAACCTTTGTTTAAAGCTGTAAAAGTTAGGAAATAACATCCTGCTATACTACACTGTTTCCACCCTCCACACCTACTCCTGATCTTGCCAAAATATATCCACCTAAGGCACCCAGGTGAAAAATAAAAGATAAAATAAGAAAGGGAATTTAAAAACTGTGCCAACAAGATGACTACCACTTTTGTTAATATTGAAAACAGGTGTACACTTAACCAACATTGATTGCAGTAAAAAAAAAATTGTTTTGAACACACTGGTATGCTTAATACTTTATATTTATCCAGACACACTTTGCAGAATCTGAATATATTTAATTGGCTGAAAAAAAGGACTTTGAATCATAGAAATATCAATGAAGAAAACTTGCTTAATTCAAGCATTTGCCAAGAAAAAATGGTTATCATCAAACACGAGATTAAATAATTATCTGTTTTCTTTGCTGGCTCAAGATAGAAGTAGTGCTGATGCGTTCGCTAACTGAAAACAATGACATAACATCCTATCTTTGCCGTTAGTTAGATCCATTAAAGATTCAAGAACAATAATTGTAGATTTATATGCTGTCTGATGTCCTCAGTCAAACATCAGCCACATAGCAGATAATTTTATCCATGGGCTAATGTCCATTCATGAAAATCTTATAAGAACACTCAAGAATAACACCATAGTGATGATGGAAGCAAAAAGAAAAGGGGATTGATGTCTATCTCTCCCAATAATGTAGGTTCCATGAGACACTATGAACATTTCACTACTGAGTTCCCAGCCCTCAGCAAAATTATTTGAGTGTCAAATATTTAATGAAAAGTATAACTAGAACTTATTTAGGAGAACGGCTGACTAGCCTATGATCTAAAATCCTCCATATCTGATGATTTCTAGTAATTCACTGAAAATTATAAGCAGAAGCAAACATATAGAGCGATTTTTAAAATAGAAATTATTTGTCCCTGGATTTTTTTAAGGTAAAATTATATTCGTTCCTTCTTCTTCATCCATTTTAGTGGGCGAGTTTCCTGCTAATATGGAAATATCCAGAGACCTGGGATCTTATCATGATCTAGCGCAGTTTTAGATTAAAATTCTTCAGACATTATACTCCACGAACACAGGACTCTTGTCTTCTTTGCATACTACTTGATCTCTAGTGGCTAGCAGAGTGTTTGACACATTATAGGCATTTAATATTTATTGAATAAATGAGTGAATGGGCAGAGATTACTTAGACAAATTGTAAAGAAAGAACTTTCTAAGACATAAAGCTTCATAGTTCTTCAAAGATTACTATCATATCTTCCTCAGCTTTCTCCATGTTAGCTAAACCCATTCTTTCAACTGTGACTTCCATTTCATAATTGGACACAATAGTCCCAGATGGAGGTGACAAGTGTAGAGCAGAGCTGAATGTCAGCCACCCTTAGTCTATAGGTTAGTGCAATATAAGATATATAAGATATTCTGATGGCCATTAGACTCATACTGAGTTGATTTTATCCAAAGTTCAGTTTTTACTCCTCACCTTGCAGGGCTATTAACATTTGACACAGATCACCGCCTCCTCCTTGAAACATTTCTTTTCACTTCAGGGCATGAAACTGAATTTTCCTCCAATCTCACCAGATATTCATTCTCTGTCACTCTTCTAATTGTTCTTCATCATCCAATGCTCTGGCACTCAGATCTGAACTTTTTAAAAATTTTATTGATATGCATTCTCCATACTATCATATTTAGTTTCATTACTTTAAATTCCATATCTATGCGGATAACTCCAGATTTATATCACAGACTCAAATCTCACACATAAAACTCCAGATGTGTATATACAACCAGAAGTCAACTACATGCATCTTAAAGTTAGCATGAACAAAACTGAGTTTCTAAACTTCCAACATGTCCCTTTCATAATCTCCTGTATCTGAGATACCAGCAATATCATCTTTCCAGTTGCTCTAGCTAAAATCCTCAGTCACCCTTAGTCTTTCTCATTCTCTCATACCTCACATTCTAATGGCCAACTAATCTTGTTCACTCTGTTCAAAATGTACCCAGGTTGACCAGCACTCCTTACCATTCTACTGATAATAGTATAAGCCAACCCAATGTCAGTTTTCTTCTAGATTATTGCAAAATCCCTCCCAAACTACCCTCCTGTTTCCACCCTTGAGCTCCTTTTGTCTATTCTGAATATAGCACCCAAATGGTATTGTTAAAATGGAAGTAGACTGATACCTCTCTTCTGTTCAAATCCCCTATGGCTCTCTATCGCAATCTAAAGCCAGAGGTTATGCAGAACCCCTCCTTATTTGGGGTGGTAATGTTCTAAGACTCCAGTGGATGCCTGAAACTGCATATTGTACCAAAATCTATATATACTATGTTTCTTCCTATACATATATACTTACAATGAAGTTTAATTTATCAAATAGGTATAGAAGTTAACAAGAATAACTAATTATAAAATGGAAAAATATATAATATCTATAATAAAAGTTATGTGACTGTGGTCTCTCATGGAAAATGTTTTATTGTTCTATATTCACCATTCTTCTTATGGTAATGTAAGATGATACAATGCCTGTGTGGTGAGATGAAATGAGGTGAATGACATAGGCATTGTGACACAGTGTTAGGCTACTATTGACCTTCTGTTGATATCTTAGAAGGAGAATCATCTACTTCTAGACCGAAGCTGACTGTGGGTAACTGAAACCATGGATAAGAGAGGGAATACTGACTGTCATGACCTGCAAGGACCAATAAAACATCCTCCAACCCCATTGGTGTTCTGATAGCCGCTTCTACTTTCTCTCTCTCTCCACACCAGCCATGCTCACATGCATGCTGAACATACCAAACATGCTTTTTGCTCAGGACCTTACATAGACTGTTCTAACTGAAACAGTCTTCCTTTTTTTTTTTTTTTTTTTTTTGGTTTTGCTTTTCTACCTTATTTAGGCTTTTTTTCAAAGTCAACTTTGAAGTCTATCCCGATAACCTTTTAAAAACTGCATCCCTTTTGTTACTCTATTCATGCCTTTCCTACAACTATTTATATGGACATCATCTAATGTTTAAATATTCCCTATGTTTAATATATTTTCGTCTGTTGCATCTTACACCTTACTCCTACTAAAAGTTTCATAAGGGCAGATTTGTGTGTGTGTATGTGTGTGTGTGTCTTCTGTGTTTTCCCAGTATCTAGAACAATGTGTAAAAGTTATCATCCGCTGAATAAATATTTTTGAATGATAAAAGAATGAATGAAAGTTTTAAGGAGAAACATTTCACTTGTACACTTTCAAGTATCAGCCAGCTGGGAAGAGTTTTGGTGTGACAAAATCCATACCTTCCTAGAAGTACACCATATGTCACACTCCATTGAATTTTTTCCCCACTCAAAATAGAGATAAGCTGGTCTTACCCAACTTTATTATCCTTGGATGTCAAAATTTCTCCTTGGACATTGGTTCCTGAGTGACAGCAATTTTAAAGCATACTATGATTACTACTCACTCTGGGAAATTATATATCCTCATTAGAAAATTTCCATGGGGGCAGCCCGGGTGGCTCAGCGGTTTAGCGCCACCTTCAGTCCGGGCCGTGGTCCTGGAGACCCGGGATCGAGTCCCACGTCCAGCTCCCTGCTTGGAGCTGGCTTCTCCCTCTCCCTGTGTCTCTGCCTCTATATCTCTGTGTCTCTCATGAATAAATAAATAAAATCTTTAAAAAAAAAAAAAAAAAAAGAAAATTTCCATGGAAGCCCTAAAAATAATCAATGTGACCCCTCAAAGAACATAACTTAAACAACAGGAGAGAAATCTGCCAGGGGAAGATAGCATGGTCCCTTAAGCAAACTACATACAACCACAGTCAAAATAAAACTTGGACTTAAAAAAAAAAAAAAAAAAAAAGCTAAATAAACAAATAATAAGTGAACATTCTAAGTTCCTAATTTAAAGATAACAAAATTAAGAAACAAAGAGAAGAGTACAATTTATAGAATAAATTAACCAAAACTATATTATAAAAATCCGTGCACATCTTTCATGATCAAAACAACTTGTGATGATGACACCATTATTGTGAAAGTCTCATCATTTTAACACACACAATTAACTAAATCCTCATGGAATTGTTGTTAATGAAATAATGCAGTTTTTTTATTACCATTAACTTTTAACTATTGTCTCCTTTAGAAATTTTATATCTTAGCATCAGTTAGACTGAATGAAAATCTTTTTTTTTTTTCAGATCTGTATTGTAATGATAAAAGTAACACATGCCTGAGATAAATGACTTCAGGGAATGTTCCTCAAGTTTTGAATGAGACATTGGCCTCCAAACATTTATCTATATGTTAAGCAGAAATAATTAAAAATTTTAATTGCTAACATTAGCAGTTTTTATTTCAGATACAAGTTTGATTTTGTCAATTAAAATCTAAGTAGGACCATAAGCAATGTTAACACAAAATAGAAATAAAATTGTCATACGACACTGCAACAGCATGTGGTCAAAGAGCCTTTTCAAGAATTTTACTCCACACTTAATAAAGAATAGGTGTTCATTACCATGAACTGCAAATGCTGATATATGGGATTTTGCAAGCATTTTTCCAACACAGATGTTATTTGTATACCTTTGAAAATAAGGGGACATCCATTGGAAAGTATTGAGGTTCAATAAATTTAGGCTATCCTAAATCCTCTCAAATATCCTTGCCGTTTTCTCAAATATTTTTGAGAATGTTATGTATAAAATAATTTTTCTATGCATAGTCTACTTCCCACAATAATAATACAGCAGAAGAAGGTAAAACCATGTCTCTCTTGCTCAAGGGCTCATTTTCTTTCCACTATACCAAACAGTTGAAGTGAAACCAGAAACAAAAACCAGGCTTGGAACAGAAGATACTGAACAAGGATACTGATAATTAAATTATTAGCAATGTAAACTCTCACTATACTCTAAAGTATAACCAGATCTATTATTTTACTTTAAAATAAACTACATTTTTAGGGCAATGAAGAAAATGTGATAATCAGTGGAATGAGGGGAGGGCATGACTATGGGTAATTGGAATAATCCTTACTATACATTATTAAACATAGTAACTAAGTTCTTTTGCAAACAATGCATAAAGTGGTAATCATTGAATGAAAGTGACTCTTTATCCAAGGCAATCAACAGCATTTTCTCCAAAGACAAAAAATGTTTTATTTCTCTCTCTTCATTGTTAGCTTGGGCATCGGCCAAAAAGGCATCTCAAAAGGTATTAAGCATTTATTGGAGTCCTTACTCTGGAAGTGATCATAGGACTCCGCTTTATGGAGAACACACACATTTAACTACAATCTTGAACCCCGAGCATTTCTTTTTTCTTTTTTCTTTTTTCTTTTTTCTCTTTTTTAAGATTTTATTTATTTACTCATGAGAGACAGAGAGAGAGAGAGAGAATGGCAGAGACACAGGCAGAGGAAGAAGCAGGCTCCATGCAGGAAGCCCGATTCAGGACTTGATCCCGGGACTCCAGGATCATGGCCTGGGCCAAAGACAGGCACTAAACGACTGAGCCACCCAGGGCCCCCCTGCTGAGCCACCCAGGGATCCCCCACTGAGCCACCCAGAGATCCCCGAACCCCAAGCATTTCTTAAGTGGCTTTACATTAGAAGATCTTCTGATCAAGTTCACATTCAAGAGTGGGCATATGGATCAAACATTTCAATAAAGCAATGACTATTTGAAGGAAAAATATTGCAAATGTTGGAATATAAATTAGCAACATAGAAATGCAGTAAAAGAATGAGTTTAAATATAACTTTTGGCAAAAAAATGTGTAAATGAGAATACTACAAATAAAGTATATCACTGTTATTTAGGAAAATAAGTAGAGAGGTAGCCTACCAGGTTTCTCTAGTTTTATTATACTCCACATAATATAGTTACATTACTATCATAAAACTTCATTTTCTAAGGTCTCCATTGATATTCTTCCAGCTAAATCTGAATTTATTCTCTCATTTTCTTCACCCATAAACCCTTTCCAAATCTGTAACTCTTGAATACATACATGCCTTCCTGAAATATGCAGATTATATCTTTAGCAGAAAACAAATATAAGAAGCAAGTATTGGAGCTCCCTCAAACATTGACATAGTTCTTTTTCTTTTCTTTTAGAACTTAGTAAAAGAGATTCCTTCTAGAATGTATACTAGATTTATTTACAAACACACATAGCATTTTTCAAGGAAATTATCATGGAGAGTTAAAGAAATAATCTGCATAACTGAGGACAATTTTTTTTTCACTTAAAATATGCAAACAATTGAGGTAATGATGCTTTCTCACCCAATGAATCTCCAATGTAATCTGTGTGTGGCAAACAGCAACAACTACATTTTGCATTGTTTAGCTTATCAATGATTGCTTCAAAGGTATGTATTTTTCACTTTTTAGTTGCTAGTGCAAACTACTGTGCCATTTTATCTGTTCTGTGGTATCCACAAGCCAATATTGAATGAATAGTCTTTCATTTTATTAACTCTGCCTTAAGGGGAACATACACAACTCTAAGTCACATTCACTCACATAGTTCAATTCAAAAGAAATAACGTCTTAACCCATTTTCTCAAAAAAAGTACATATTATGCACCTGCTATGCACCTGCATTTTTAGGTGCTTGGCTTTAGAAAACATGTTTAATAAAGAGTACTTATTCAAGAATATTCTCACAGAATTGGATTCAAAGTATGTTTACAGCAGAGCTCAGAGAACCTAGTGGGAGCTGAGGAGGAGATAAAAATCAAGCAAAAAATGTAAAAAATAATCTTCTTGGAAACTTAATAGATGAATAATAATCTTCAGAAAATAAAATACAATAATTAAAATTATAATTCCTTTTGCTCTCACTCTGGCAAGTTACATTTCTGCTAATTCTGGCTATGATTTTAAGAGAACATGTTATAAACAATGAATAGTTATTTACAGAAAGTGAGCTTTGTATATTTGTCATCTTTAAACTGACAAACTTTTATAAAAATTTCAAATTCATTTCTCTCTGCTAAGTGGCTTATATTTTTATTACATGCAATTTCTACAGTGGAACACAATCATAACTGTAATAAAGTTTAATTTTTGTGCTACACTTTAATGTATTTGCTCATGGCAAAATAAGCAAGTTTGTATGAACATTAGTATTGGTTTTGTGCACATCTTTTTAATACACCTTAAATTCTGAAGCCAAAGGCAAGAACTTTTTTAGAAAAATGCCTTAAAGTTTTGGTACAATTAATTACAAATATTAGAACATTTTTGAATTTCAAATTTTCAAATAAACTGATATGATCAACAATGTGATCAGGCAAAGATTTAAAGCAATTAAATTGTGCAGTGTTAATGAAAATGTGAAAAATGATGGTTCAAAATCATCAAAATAATAGAAATTAATATTATATTTCTAGCAAAAGCTCTCTAATCTTAATATACAATAGGTACAGTTTGAAATACTTTCCAATTACTACAGAGCAAAGTTAACATATAGTGTTAGAAAAAGTGTCCAAAGAAGCATATTAAATGTTATCATGACTGCTACTCTGTTATGTCCTTGTGGGTTTTTCCAGGCATTATAATTAGGATATATTCTGAATAAAATCCAAAAATACCAGGGTTTTTAAAAGTGTGATGCAAATCCATTTAATTCCCTGATAACCATGAATCTATTTGGATGTTTCCCTGTTTAACCCAAAAGTAGTATAGATTGTGATGTGTAGACCATATTTAGAAATTTTCCAGTATGAGTATGCATCACATGTTTATTAGAATTGACATTTTCTCCAGAAATAGGACAACACAACCATAAACATCAAGAGCAGAAATAGATAATATAACCTAGGGAAAAAGAGGATTGGCCACAGGGACTGTCTGACATCACTGGTCATTTCACTCAGCCACTTTACAGCCTATCACCTTGGGCAAATTGTTAACTTCTTCCTGTGTTCTGAATAATAACATATTCTTCATAAAATTGTTGAGAATTTGATACCTAGGGAGTCAATAAAGTGTTAACAGGCAGAGCTGAATCCTTAAATATCTTTTATGTTACTCCATTCTTTCTTTTTCTGCTTCCAAATAGTATGGGTGGAGGGGTGAGGGGAGAGACTCAAGAAATATTATACAAATTCTCCTTACTTCTGTTTTTAGTATTAGAATGAAATGAGACTTTTCATCCAATGTAAAGCATAATCATCTACATATGTGTTATATTATCTGTCTAGGGTTGTAATATAAGCTTTTTGCCCTGACCAAATCTGGGACATGAATTCTATTTAAAATTTTACAACTTCATTGGTATTTACATTATAATTCCAAAGGATTAAAGTTCTGGGTGTCATTAGAGACATAAGGAATTACTTAAAAAAAAAAAAAACTAGTGAAATAATTATATTTTAAAAAAGCACCTGTGTCTTGTAAGACCACCAGAAAAGATACAGAGCAGTGAAAAAAAAAAAAGAGGCAAGAAGGAAAAACCTATTGGACCCTAAGTTAAACTGTAATTTGGTAACACTGAAATAATCATCTACAGGTTTTTTTTTTTTAATTTTTAAATCCAATGCTATTTATACCAATCAAAATGGAGACCTAAAAACTAGGTATAGTTTCTGAATTCTCATAATGATAATTTCTTACTAGCATGTGAATAATTGTAAATTTTCCTTTGCATTTGGTGAAATCTTAGGGAGAGAAAGGATTAGTAATAATTAAAAAAAGATTATTAGGATTCAAATCACTCATGGGGAAACTCCCTTATATATCTCTTGATATTCCAGAGAAACAGTGGGATAGAGATCTGAAGATCTATTGGGATATGAGAGATAACACTGCCTCTTTCTCTCTGTAACCTATGAAAAGTGGCACAATTATTTTTATCCTAGTTACCCAATACAAATTTTATTTGTATTGTATTTATTGTTTTTATTTATATTATTATTCATATTTTTATTTATATTATATAATATATTATTAATAATATATTGATTATATTATATTTATTTGTATTTATATATTGTATTTATATTGTTTTATTGTATTTATTGTTTAATTCCAATTTATAAATTTTGAAAAGTACATGTAAAGTAGTATCATAAAAGGGAAAAAAGTTAGTTCACATAGTGTATTGAGTACCAAAGACTTTCGAGCCTTTCAAAAATTACTATGGCTGTTTAATATAAAAGAGAAAAATAATATACAAGCATTGCGTAACTGTAACTGTAACATGGTTCTTGATTTTTAAGATTGCCCAGAGGGATACTCTTTACACTCTCTTCAATGAGTTTAGCATCAGTAAACCATGCAAGTGCATGGCATACATGAAAGTTTCAGATTCTATTCATATGCCATATGTTACAAACTGCTTTGATATGATGTGCCATCACTTTGAAAGCCTAGTGGGCAGTCACATGTACCACCCAACAAAGCCTTTTAAACCGCTTATAAGAACAGAAGCAGACAGATCTTCCTCAACACCAACTCCAATAGCAACTACTGCTCCAGCAGCCAAGGTAACCTTTTGCTTCCACTTTAACAATTTTACCATAAATTAGAAGAATGTTTAAAGTGATATAAATTGGATACCCTTCATAAAAAACTGTACTAGGGAAAGAAAACACAAACAGGCTCGTATCGGCTAACCTGTTCCTTTGTTCGGCATCTGTGGGGATGAGGGTTGGAAATGGTCAGGAAAAAGGCATGAGTGAAGTATAAACGAGTGATTAGAAGTGATTGATGGTGTTGTTTTAGGGTATTTGGCAAAGGCACACTCACTATAGTGAGAATCTTTACAGAAAGTACCTTAAACAACAGAAGAGTGTATTGCTGCTTTGTTTTCAAATCCACAATTCAAAACCTCACTTTTCTCCCATGGGAGACTGACCCAGAACACTAGAGAAAGATCCTCAAGGATAAGGTTGCTGAATAATGTCAAAGATTACCAGTGATCAAAAGCAAGGTTCCAGTGACCGCACACCATTTCCAAAAGGTCAGAATCACGAGATCTTGTAGTAAGTGACTGTATTTACAGACTGATTGAGTAAGACTTTAACAAAAGACTCTATTTTCATTCTTTGGAATACAGATTAGAAATGAGACCTACTTTTCTGTGGGAAGTTCTTTGACAAATTCTACCCTTAGAAAAAGCTACTCTTACAAATATAAAATCAGTTTGTTCATAATGCTGCTTTTTATTTAGGAGAATCCTAAAGTATCAAGGAAAGAAAATCTGTTTTGAAGGGGCCTTAAACAACTACTTTTTAAAAACACTCATTCTGATTTGTATAAATGTATTCAGCAGAAATTGAGAGATTTATCTTATAGAGGACTAGCAGAAAAAGAAAATATTCCAATATTTTTCCATATCAAATAGTACAGCATCTGAAACAAGTCTGTTGTTATTTTCACTACTGATCTCAAACCTGCAGCTCTCAAGTTAGATGTACGTCAGAAAGAAAAGTAAATATCACAGGATGTAAAAATCTGCAGCATCCTGGAGGCAAAGAAATGAATTCTCAGGGAACAGCCCGTTCTTTGTTCACCATTTATAGGACTCTTGTGACATCGGAATAGTGGTTGCCAATTGTTTCATGCTTTTTCCTGTACCTAGCTGCTCATGGGCAAACCAGATAGGAGGTCAAGAAAGGCAGGAAGGAGAGAAAAACAGAGATGAAGCGGTGAAAGGAGGAGTAAGGAAGTTAAAAAAAATAAGTAAAGAAAAGAAAGTAAGGGAGGGATCAGGGAGGAGGTGAAAGGAGAAAGAAAGATGAGAGAAAAAGAGAGAGGGGACATGTCAAATAGCATACAGATCTAGGCCAGGAAGTCCAAGAATACTGACAAGTTTCCAAAAATCCTCATCAACAGCCCCTGGGGGTAGAAATGTAAAAGGCAAAGGCAATAACTTTCTAAGGTAAAGGTCTGTCTGGAATTGCTTCTATGTATTATTCTACCCATAATTAGAATACTAGCGCAAGGGAAACCTGGATGCCTCAGTGGTTGACCTTCTGTGTTTGGCTCAGGTTGTGATCCTGGGATCCTGGAATCGAATCCTGCATCAGGTTCCCCACAGGGAGCAGGCTTCTCCCACTGCCTATGACTCTGACTCTCTTTCTGTATCTCTCATGAATAAATAAATACAATCTTTTTAAAAAAAAGGATAGATATGCAAAATTATGTTCTTCTCCTTCCTTGCTTTTTTTTAAATTCTATTTTACATCTTTTGGCTTTCTAATTCTTGCCTTTGTTTTCCCAATAGTTTGAAGTGATCTAAGAGGGATGTGCATACAAGGATGTGTATTCAAGGGCTCATTTTCCATACAACAGAGAAAGAACCAATGGAAAACCAGAAACCAGCGAAATATATTACATGAGAGAACAACTTTCAGGTACTCTGGAAGCTTTTACAGAGTTACAAAAGGGTGATTCTATACCACATCTGAAATTCTGAAATTCAACTTTCTTTCTAAATTAGTACTTCAATAAATCCTATTTCTCCTGCTCCCAGTTTGCCAAAAGTGGGCTTATGTTTCAAATGTAGATGTTCTCATTTAAAATTTCCTCAAAGATTGTATATCTGAATGTTAAATAAATTTAAAAAGTCATTTAAATCTTTTTCTTCTTATGTGATAAAGATGGACAGCAGAGTATCTTTTAAAAATTTAATTAAAATTGTTGATCTTTAGATAATCTTTCAATTGTTTCTATAAAATCATTCTCTCCCAATTTTATCTTATTCTCAAAATACTATATAAATTGGATCCGATAGTGGAAGCAGTTCTGTATTCTGATAAAGGAATAGAGAAAATTATACATAGATATGAGATCTACACCTAGAGATATAATTCTAGGTATACCTAGAGAACTAAATTTTATGTTAAATTAAGTAAACATTAAACTTTATGTAAACACACATATAGTACCATGAGGTGGCAAATATTTTAACACTACTTAATCTGTTTTAAAACTAGGGATAAAATACATTAATACTTAGCATCTTTTTCTCAAAGTATAACAATATGAAAACTGGCAACAGATAGTTTTAAACTTTTTTGTGTCTTGGCAGCCTGGGTGGCTCAGAGGTTTAGTTCTGCCTTCAGCCCAGGACGTACTCATGGAGACCCGGGATCGAGTCCCATGTCGGGCTCCTTGCATCCCTCCCTCTGCCTGTGTCTAGGCCTCTCTGTCTCTCTCTGTGTCCCTCATGAATAAATAAAATATAAATAAATAAATAAATAAATAAATAATAAATAAATAAATAAATAAAATTTCTTGTGTCTTAAGAATTCAAGATTCACTTTAAGGAGTGGATTATATCTAACACACCTCTTATAAATTCCTGGAACTCTATGAATTACAATGGTTTTGCCCAGAAATAAGTTTTTAGAAATGCCTTCACTTTTGTAGTCCTGTCTATTGAGATGGCTGAATTTTGTGAGAATGAAGTCAACATTAATTTGTATTATAATCGGCATTATTTTGCTAACTTTTCCAAGACTGTGCCTAGCTATAGCTAAATTTATAGCACAACTGTTCAAAATTATATTCTTGTATATCAATATCACCACAGTCAACAATAAAGTGTTTTTATTTTATAATACACTTTTTCATGCATTGCTTCATGTAATACTAATATTAACTAGTAAGATATAAAAATTGTATTACTTGCCCAAAGTCAAAAAGCAACCTGTTCAACTTATATTCAAATATTCTGAATTAAATCCAGTGTTCTACATAGTGATTCAAAGGTGTACATGCACCCCCAATGTTTACAGCACAATGTCCACAATGGCCACATGGAAAGAGCCCAGATGTCCATCGACAGATGACTGGATAAATATATATGTATATATATATATATATATATTAGATAGATAGATAGATAGATAATCTGGAATATTACTCAGCCATCAAAAGAATGAAATCTTGCCATTTGCAATGACATGAATAGAACTAGAGTATATTAGCCTAGAGAAATAAGTCACTCAGACAAAGACAAATACCATATGATCTCACTCATATGTGGAATTTAAGAAACAAAACAGATGAACAGATGAACAGGGAAGGATGGAAAACAAAGTAAGACAAACACAGGGAAGGAGGTAAACCATAAGAGACTCTCAATTATAGGGAAAAACCTGAGTATTACTGGAGGGGAAGTAGGAGGGGGATGGAGCAACTGGGTGATGAGCATTAAGAAGGGAACTTGAAATAATGAGCACTGAGTGTTATATGCAACTGATGAATCACTAAATTCTACCCCCTGAAGCTAATAATGCCTTAGGTTAACTAACTTGAATTTAAATTTTAAAAAGTAAAATAAATATATATATGTATACACACACATATATTTTTTTCAGTGTTCTGAGTCCAACTTGTCTGATAAATTTCTGAAGCCTATATTTCTACACATGCATCACTATATAAAAACAGATTTTATTTTGATAGAAATAAAATAATCTGCTCAACTCAGTATATGTATTGACTATGTCAAGAGCTTAAACAATACATATTTTTGGCAAGTCAATACACTGAGATCTACAACTAAGAATATATAGGAGAAAGCCAAAATAACTCAATTGGAATGTTTCTGGTTAAAAGCCATTTGACCCTACTGGCTCATTATATAATGCTACACAAACAGTCTTCTTGTTTAAGTCTCAATTCCTTGACCTGCAAACATTAAATTAATTATATGTTTAAAAATAAATAAATGCATATATTTTTATATTTATAATTCAAAATGGTGTTATGGCAAACAATAATAATTACTGTAAAATATAAACTCTTGATTCAGAAATGCCAAAAAGAAACTAAATATAAAAAAGCCATAAACTGCTTGGCTGTTAATATTTAAGAGGAAATATATCTAACTACTTAAGAGATAATAAGCCTAATTATTAGAGGCAGTATATATTAATAGTATAGTCACACATGAAAGAATTCCTTTAAATATGAATTTATTTATATTCATATGACATAAATATGCATGTCTGAGTATACATGCATGCATGTACAAATACATGTGCACATACTTTACTGAGAAATTCACAATAGTGAACCATTCAGTAATAAATATTCCTAGACAATTTAAATTCTGAGTTAATCTATACCATCTTAAAAGCAATATTTTGACATATCATATTAGTATTAAATTATTATAACTTCATGTGGAAACATTATGGATAGTAAAATATTTCTGTATATTCTTGCAATCAAATCATTGAGGAAAAAATAAATAGAAGATTCATTTCTGTGTGATGAGAGAAACCAATACTTGGATAAAGAAACATTATTCAGTTTTTACAAAGTAATATCAAATGTTTCAGAAATCCATTTTAATACATATTACATTAAAACACATTCAATTATTTGCATAAACACAAAGGATCAAATTAAAGTTACATTAAGAGATTTTTAAAAAATAAAGTTAGATTTTAGCTGTATAGAATTTGATTAGATGGTGAAATACTTATATATCCAATCATAACCTACAGTTTTGTAAAAATACAAGGCAGGAATTTGTGAGTGAGGTCAGTTTTAGATGCACAGATTTATAGAGTTAACTATATAGATGAGATTGCAGAAGCTGAAGAAATACTCATCCTTTTCCCCAGTAATATCAGAACAAATTTTCCAAAATATCTTACTTTACTGTGTAAACATTATAACCTATTCTAAGTATTGGACACATTCTCTTGTGCTAATCAGGCCATCTATAGCTTAAAATATTGTTGAATATTTAGATCACCTTCAATCAGACAGCTAATCTATTTATACTATATTTCAACTTGACTTTCAAGGAGCTCCCAGAGTTTTTTAAAATGTCTTCAGAGAAGAGAAGTAAAACACCATACATATAATAAACACCCTCTCCAAAATAAAACATTATAAAACACTTAATGCATTTTTGCACTAGACTATTAAACAAGACTATTACAAAAAGGCAAATTATAGAAGTCAAAATTATTGTATGTGTATGTGTGTAAACCAAGTTGGTAAGATCATTGAACTTTGGCATCAATTGGTATAAGTAATTAAGGAATGAAAATTATTAAAATCAAAGGATAGGTAAAACATAAAAGGCAAATTGTCTATTAATTCAGAATAAAGAAAATTGTAGAAAACAGAGTATATGACTGAATATAAAGCAGAATAATTGTGATTCTAATTTTTATCTAATCATCTTTTAACCTAAAGATTCACCTAAATTCATACAAATAAATCCTGAAGTAAAAGAACATGCCTAAATTTAGGTGATAACTGTGGCAAATTTATACCAGCAAATTGATACAGATGTTAGCTACAGTTAACAATTTAACACATACATCCCACAAACAAAAGGACATGCAGATTGGTTACACCTAGAAGTGAAGCCTTTCATGATTACAATAATCTATAGGCTTCACTGAATATGGAAGTGTACTTGTGATGCCAAATATAATTTAATCATAATATTTAAGGAAAAAAAAAAAAAAACTTCTGAGATACAGTTCCAGGATTTGGAAGGCCCAGATCTTTTTCAGGGTCTGCCCAGTTAAAAAGACCCAAGACCCATTCAGGCACACATAATTCAGGAGGCCTGCCTGCCAGCAATAAAGGCCGAAATTGGATACTTGGTGAGATTAATTACCTAGATAGGGCTTGATAATGCAAGTCAAATGGGAATGTAATTAAAGTGCACCTTCCATGAAAATTATTCATTGCTGATGGATCAGGTGACAGATAAATCAAAAGACATTTTAAAAAAGACTACAGGTTAACTTGAAGCAGGTCTTTCCTCTTTATGAAACTCTGTAATTGCAGGTGTGGAATTCACTCTTCCTGTCCTATCCTCATCATGATACCATGAGACAAAAAAAAAAAAATGTAGATTGTAATGTAACCTATTAAAAATAGAAGCCAATAGAAAAACCATTAGGATCACAGTTACAAACAAAAGGTCAGCTAGACTGGAACCAGTTGGCTGGCAGCTTTCAGAAGAGAGTATCACTCTATGTTCATACTATAATGGGGATTGCAACCATAAAAAGAACAAGTGATGAATTAATAAGTTGACTAGTCCCCAGGGCGCAATTCTTACAGATGAAAGGCATGCTGGGGTAATCAAACAGAGTTATAAATTAGATAAATTGAATGGCATAAGAAGTATTTTACATCATCATTATTAAATAAAGTCTTCCTGGATGTGTTGTTAATTCTTTACTGTCAATATATTTATTTACAGTCTAAGAACAATAAAAAACAGTGTTTTATAACAACAGCAGGGTAATTTCAGTTACCCAGAGGGATACTAAATCTAATTTCTACCTTGAGTTCTTTTAGATGTGTTTATTATACACCTAAGAGAAGACAGATGAAACAAAATGTCCAATTAAATGATAGTTATTGGAAAATATGGCTTTATATGTTACTCATTTGGTTGCTCTAACTAATGAACATAACTTGCTTTTATCGGCCTGTATAAAAATGCATAACAGTTTTCTTGTCTGCAAGAATAAAGTTAATGCTGAATGGGAATACTGTGTCATCTAGTAGATGGCATATAAAATTCACAAAAAAGGACAATCACTGTTAGAAAAAACATAACAATATAAAACTTGAAAAATCTTTGTTCTATGGAAATCTTTAATAACAATGTAGATATTGGCTTATTATGACACTCATTTGAATAATTGTGTAACCTTTCTAAAAATTCCCACTTTATATTTTATTTAAACTTGAAAAAAAGACAAAATTCGAGTTGAAATTCCCCTCAGGAATCCACTCATTTCAATATCACATAAAAATCCTTCCAATTAAGAGACCATCAAAATAACAAAAACTGATTTTGCAATATTACCTATAGGCAATTAAGAGGCTTATTGCAAATACTCTAACCTAATAAAGTAATATTTCTAAAATTGTTTTCAATAAAAATAAATTTTACATTGCAGCTCTTTTCACATGAAGAAAACTTAGAAGTAAGAAAATTGACAGGCAAATACATAACAAGATTTTAGACATGTAAATTTGATATATGAGGGTCTGTGTTTGAAGTGCTATAAGTAAATGTATAAAAAATACATCTGTCAAAAATTATCTGTTTATAGTTCCCAACTCCTAAAGGTTACTTACTAATTAAAGTTGAAAATAGGCATGGCAAACACCCAAGATATTTTATCAGAAGACACTGCTTTTTATGTTCTCTGCAGGTTCCAGTAAGTAACTTAATCCCAACCAAACTATAAAGTAAACTGTTCATGATTTGTCAGATTAGCTGATGCTTGTCCAGAAAAATGGTCTGAAAAAAAGAGTCACCAGGACACTATAATTAAGATTCATTCATCCATTTCATCCCTGGATTGAAGAAAATAATGAAACATCAAAGTAGTCAGACAGCAATCTAAAGAAGGTCAGTTAGTATCTTTTCAAACATAACACTGGTATTTAATGCTGCAGGTGCACCAGAAGTAACTTACAGATCATATTAATATCCCAGGTTGGTTGCAATAGCATTATGGATTTGTTATTTATGTCATTTTTAAAAATAAAGGAAATGTGGTTTAAAATAAAAGGTAAAGTCTTAGTATTAATATACTGACTGAAGATAGCAAGAATAAAGTTTCCAAACTTTTAGGTGGGTCTCCAACTTTTCTATGGGTGAGTACAGGATAGGTGGCATGTTTTAAAATGTCTGGGAGAAAAAAAAAGAAACTAGGAAGACAAAGAAATGTGAAAATAAAAGTATAAAATATAACTATAATATACATACATACTATATATGTTATATATAATAACAGTCTTTATGAGATCTGTGCAGTCATTTGATTTGATAACAATATTTCATATTAAGAATGACAATAAAAATATTAGAGGAGACAGTGTTACAAATGCATAGTTTATCTTTATGGAATTAACATCTTTCCTTTTATGACCTCTACTGAGATTACCAGGTTCTCAACAATGAAATTTATGTGAGGCTAAATTTGGGTTCTTAGTGATGTCAGAGACGTGCGAAAATAGGATGAGATGTCAAAACAAGGAGAAAACAAGGTTATGATAATGTATTAGAAAAGAACAAAGGCAGTAATTTTTTTCCAAACAAAATTCAGACTCATAATCTATCTTAGGGTTTTTACCAGTCTGATAAATGTTGTATGAAATCAGCATAAAAAGTAATCTATTACAATTCAATTCAGCCAACACTGAGCACTTACACCACATATGCCATAGCGTTATGCTTTGTTTTCAACCATGACAAATACGATTATGACATTTTCTACTCCGAGTTGTCTATCAAAATTGTTTCTCATAGCTCAAAATTGTCAAATCCAAAGGACTTTCTTCTGTCTTCATTCTATTGACCTCCTGTGACATTTGATTCTATGATTAACTGACTTGGAAAATATCCCTTCCTTGAGTTACTATGACACCCCAACTGGCCTGGGTACTCCTTTTTGATCTTCATCATGTTGTTTTGATAGCCAGCCAGCTCCTGTGGTATTCTCAAAACTCCTCTCTCAAACTTTTAAATTATAGCTCTCTCTCCTCTTCCCCCTCAAAAGTCCATTCATTAACTTGTCATCTATAGGTTCCTGATTCCCAAATCTGTAACACTTAGGCTCCTCTACCATTTCAACACCTATTCTCATAGGAATATATATGTGTTCATAAAATGTATGAAATTTAAAAGTACATATAATCAAAACTGTCTATATACATGCCTATACACACAGATACATCACATTACAGGTGATATAGCTTGATGTCACAGGAGCTAAAGGTGCTATGTTTAAGTATATTAGGAACATTTGAATGAACTGTACAATAGTGATATGGTTTAACCAGTATCTCTGCATTTTATTTCCATATATGATTGTCATTATGAATGCTATGCTCAGACAATGTCCTGCATCTTTCTATATGCTGAAGTTAATGATCAAATATTATTAAAAATTGGGACACTAATTATCTAATGTCAACATGCTATGGATAATTAAGAACTGTGTGCATTTAAGCTATGATAATTGTTTTTCACAGATCTTTTCTAATGCTTGTGTCTTAAACAAGTCAAGCAGCTACAGGACTGCAAGTACATCTCTGCCCCCTACTTTGTCAGAGGACATACATCATCTACTCTGCCTTCTCCTTGATTAATTTTGTTCGGTTGCAGTAATTATCTCTCCTTGTGCAACAGACCTCTTTGTAAATGAAATCCAAGGAATTTGGATAATTTTTCCTGGTTTTTACTCTTAATTGATCCTTGTTTCTTGCTTACAGTAGTATAAAGGGAACTGAAGTCAGAAAGCAGCTGGAATTGACACAAGTACCAACAGGGTTCTGCACTAGTAATCGACACATCTGAAAAGCAAGACCTTGATAGTGTTCTTTCCTTTACCCTATTACTTAGATCATTTGGTTAAAACCGTTAATGATCCTCTTGGATCAATGTCTTTTGCTTGTAGCTCTAATTTACTGCATTGGATGATTAGTACAGATGTTTTTGTGGATGGCTCTGCATCATTCCACCAAATTGCTTGTCTGAATCAAATTTGCTTCAATTCATCACCAATGAAGCAAGGAATAAAATAATCAACATTTACTTTCTCTTAACACTGGTACCAAAAATAGAACAACTAAACACTTGTCAATTTTAGAACCATCTCTTACCTTTTTCAAAGCTATGTCCCTCAGCCTACCCAAGGGCTTAAAATGGTTTGTATGGTGGGGTGTAGCAGAGTGTAGGAAATGGAACCAAGAGGAACCAAAATATGTACTTCAAATTCATGAGCCTGATTTTTTTAATTGAAGTATAATTGACATACATTATATTAGTTTCATCATCAAATTTTTATCATCATCATCATAATCATCCTCCTCCTCATCACCAATTCACATGTGTATTCATCTATATATGAATAATGTATGAAATTACCATCCACTGGCTTTTCATTCTCTGAAATGCGGCTTATTGATTTCTTGCTCTTAAATGATTTCTTTCTGAAACAGTGTCTGTCTTCACAATCCAATTCCTTTAATAATACTTCGGGGGAATGATTGTGATAGTTTTCTCTATAACAAATAAGCAAACAACTCCCAGATCAAAACCATTTTGTACTGTGGAAGAGCACCAAGTAAATCAGGTAACCAGTTTTGGTCAACTAAAAATCAAACAAAAATCACTTCCTGATTCAATTCATATTGACAATCTTTTACAAATGTGTTAATTTGTATTCTTAGCACAGTAATCCTCCTACATACATATATTTTGCTGTTTTATTATTTATAATTGTGTAATACTTCCAGAAAAAGAGACTGAATTCAATATATATTGACTGGGGTTTGCACTCTGAAAAAATTCTTGCATATTTAAGTCTCTGGTGGTAACTTGCTTTTTATATTATTTCCTGCTAAATTTGAAAAGTAGGTGGTCTTGTTAGTCACATTTGAGTTAAAATGGATTTTCTATTTCTCACTTGAACAAATTTCTTGACTTTAAAAGTAAAGTAGCTATTTCTTTACAAATAATACTCTAGTGAATGCATTTTCAATTCTCTACAATCTCCACTCAATAAACTTAACAGTAGCAAAATGAAGGACCTCCTATTAAGGGCAAGACATATAATAAGAATTACTTTACATAATTCCATCATTATCTACTATTCCAGGACAATGATCCTAATGGGCAGTCATATATTTTGTTGAAGAGCCTATTTAGAGGAAGCTTAAATTTAACAAGTTACAAATTTAAATCTCCAAAATACAGTTATAAAAACTTTTTCACTAGAAAATCCTAAAAGAGCACTCACTTCTTAATCATGTTGAAATTGCTAGTTTAAAATTGCCAAGAATTTGACAAACTTGCTCAAGCTTAAAAATTCAGAGACAAACCACATAACTTCCTTTATATAGAATGTTCTGCTACCATCAAAGTAGCACCTTCTATAATTTATGAGATAATAAATTGGCTCTGTTTAGAAAAAAAAAAAACTGCCTTGGATGTCAAAAGCAAAATATTACTATTGGTCTTTCTGGCACTTACCAATGCATTGCAATAAATACGTTTAGTGCCATTTGGAAGGGGAGAAATCATAGAAATGCATAAAATTCCTTCAACTCCCACCATTTGACCCACCCACAAAAGTGTCTATGCCTGTCGTAGGCATATGGAAAATAAGTACTTTCCTTCAGCATGATAAGATGGAACTAAATTATGTCAGGGATGGATATTTGTATTAGCCCATTCAGAATGCCATACTACAGACTGGGTGTCTCAAAAACACAGAAATTTATTATCTCCTAGTTTTAGAGGCTGGAAGTCCCAGATCAAGGTCTAGTGGGATTCACATTCTGATGAGACCACACTTCCTGGCTTGTAGATGGCTACCTTCTCACAGTGTCCTCACATGCTCTACATCAGTGAATGTGCATGGGTAGAGAGCAAGCTCTCTGGTGTCTCTTTTCATAAGGACACTAAGCCTATCAAGATCAGGGCCCCAACCTTATGATCTCTTTTAACCTTAATTACCTCCCTATAGTCCCTGTCTTCAAATAGTTACACTGGGGGTCAGGGTTTCAACACATGAATTTAGAGGAGGACACAATTCAATCCATAGCAATGTTATAAATGAGTTATTATACAAATTAAACTCTTCTCAGATACTTAAGTATCACTATCCACAAAATAGCAAAGCTGAGATGAAAGAACTTGAGAAAAGATTAAGATATATTAAATTGAAAAATATGAGAGGCTACTTAAAACACCTTACAACACTAGAGTTCTTTCAAATGTTTACAGAGTCCTTCCACTCAAGAGTCTACAGATCAACTTGTTAACCTCAACCTAATCTCAACATAAGCAAAATAGTTCATCATAAGTATTTATAAAATTAGAAAAGGGGAGATATGACAGCTCACATAGACACTGGGACTGGAAAACATGGAGGTCGCAAGAAAGTGATGACATGGGGTTGAGAACAAGGTTATTTAAGGACATCTCCTTACATATATTTTAATTGAGGAAATTCATATAATAGCTATATGCTATAGTCTTATCAAGTCACAAAACCACAAAAGGGAAAGAGATTAAGTTATGAAAAAAATATTTTAAGTTGGGTATGGAGCCCAACAAGGGTCTCAAACTCAAAATCCTGAGATCAAGACTTGAGCTCAGATCAAGAGCCAGACGCCCCATCACCTGAACGAGCCATCTAGGTGCCCTTATATTCAATGTTATATTAAAAGAAAATAATAATTCTATTTTCAGTAGGTTTTCAAAATATGAAGAACTGTAAAAATTTTCAAATATAAAGGTCATTTATACCTTAGTATTTTGAAATACAAGTCCTTTAAGCTTTTCTTTTAAATCTCTACTTAAATATCAAGTTATGGTGAAAATTCATTTTAAGATTCTAAATATGTCTATAGTTTCAAGACCAAATCACAAAGTTTTTATACTTGAAATTATTATCTTCTATACTTATTGCATAATTTAAATAAAATTATATTGAATTTGAGTTGAACTAACCCTTTATACTAATCTTGATAATCCTACAAAATCTCTTTTAATATTTTTATATACAAAGAATTTATATATTTAATTCAGTGAATTTACTAAGCATGGACCCTGGGCCCAACTAGTTACAGAGGATAGAGAATAAGACCAAAGATGTCACTGTTTTCTTACACTGTGAATTCTAATAGGAAGTCTACTATGTGACAAATATTGTAAGAAAATCCATGAGCTATTTACTGTAAGACTATGTCACAGAAAGACGTAATTGTCTTCTAAATGTCCATTATAAGTTTGGGATGTGAAGATATTGTTTAGGCATACAGGTCTTTACGTATAAAGTGGTTGGCACATACTAAATATTCATTAAGTCCTAGTTGTCAGTGTCAATGCCAATATGGTCACCAATTTGATTAAAATAGTATCTGAAAAGATCTTCATATATATATATATATATATATATATATATATATATATATATGTTTTAATTGCTATTAGCAACTAAAGAAAAAAACATAAATGTATCTACATGTTTATTTTTAAATTATGTCAAAAATACTTAAGCTTTAAAGAATTAAATTTCACTAATATAGTCTAAGACTGACTTGCTAAACAAAATTATATATATATAAAAAATATCATGCCCTGGGATTCCTGGATGGCTCAGTGGTTGAGCATCTGCCTTTGGCTTAGGTCATGATCCTTGGGTCCTGGGATGGAGTCCCGAATTAGGCTCCCTGCAGGGCTTCTCCCTCTGCCTATGCCTCTGCCTCTCTCTGTATGTCTTTCATGAATAAATAAGTAAAATCCTTCGGAAAAAAATAAAGTATCATGCCCTAAGGCATGAATTAGCATGACTGAATCCTGGTCTGCCTTTCAGATGCATCAGATTTATAAAATAACTAGAAACATGACAGAAATGTGTATTTTGAATGGCTTACTGTTGAAGGAATCTTATTCGGTTGATTTTTCTGCTGTAGAGTACATGTATGTTTATGTACGTATGTTTTAAGAAAACTAACACTATTTCCGCAAAATGTTTTTTTGCTGGTAGTGGTGGCAGATTTTGTTTTTTTGCATTTATATCATTTCACTTTATGGATAATGCTGCATTTCACATTACTTGATATAACCAGTAAATGCTCTCAAACAAGAAAATATATTTTCTTAACATCTTGTTCCTTTAAAATATAAATCAAGCTTATAAATTCCAAAGAAATATCAAAATGTATAAACTTAAATAAGAATAATTTATTTTACTTACAGGACACATAACTTGATGGCCTACCATTTTAAATCATTGAAAAGAGATGATCTGAGTTAATTTATGAGAAAATAGTCACAGTTGAGTCACACTAATAAAAGTGAGTGAAGATATATCTAACAAATTTAGGAAATGACTTTTTCTATCTCCTTTCCATATAGATTTGCTTATGTATGATGTTATATAACTCTATGGTTATATTTCATTTGGGGCATTATATAAACATTATAAATCTAAATAAAGAGAACAGTGAAGCAAATGTTAATTTTGACAGAAAAAAAATCTGGGCATTTGAAAACATAAGACAAATTAGTCAAATTATGATATGCAGGGGTATTTTTAAAGTTTCTTATAAAAGGGCAATAAAATCATAGCCAGAAGGCAAATGCTACAGCCAATGTTCTCTGCAAGAGATTTTGTTATTAATATCCTCAGCAGATAACACCTCTTAGTATGTCCCTTTTGCACTGAAGAATAATTTATTACCAATCCATTAAAACAAGTAGTTCATGATAAGATGACATAATACTTAATAATTCTAGGTAAGCAGTGTATTTGACTGCAATAACCTGGGATGCTGTGATGGACTGCCCACATTTTCCTCAGTGAAGAACTGAAGAATTTGTTTGCCCAGCTGCCAAGATGGCTGCTAAAAAGCAAACCTAGTTCCCTACCCCACTTTAGAATTTCCTTGACTGAAAAATGACACCTTCCTCCTTCCTAGGCTCCTTCCTGTAGCCATGTTGGGACAATACAAAGGTATGAAAGCCTGCCACTCTCTCTTCAACTCTGGGCAATATGAAGATTCCTTACAGGTGGAGAGCTCCCCCATGGAGTAGGCTGAGGATTCCATGAGATTGCATCACATCTCAGCTGCTTCTCTGCTCCATACTTGCTCCCTTCCTTTCTCTTCCTATGGCACTGGTCCCAAGGGCATGGCCTAATATATACCATCCCTGCACAGTAGTCTCCATCTAAGTGTCTGCTTCCTGGGGAGCCCAACGTGGGAAATTATATCCTCTTTCAAGAGATTATAGTTTTCATCTTTAATTCTGACTCAGTGCTTTCTACAGCATTCTAAAATTATCAATCCCATTAAAATTATGGTATCTGTAACTGTATTACTCAGCTATAAATTAATCCATAATTTCAATCAACAACATACTGCACAATATATAGTTTGTATGGTATTATGACTGTTCATTTAACTATGGGCATAAAACAGGCTTGTAGAGGTCCTCTGTTCCAAACCTCTCCTTTATTTAGGAGGGCTACATGAGTTCAAAGGAGTTAAGTGATTCAATTGGCATTCTATTTATGTACATTTTACATATGAAAAATATCAAGACCATAGTAAGTATTCAGTAACTCGTCACTCTTACTATTATTTCCACTACTATAATTGTTATAGTACTATAACACACTTTTCTATTCTAATAAATGTAACTGGTGTTAAGCTAAAAGCTCAATTTTTATAATATGAGGAGTCAAGTGCATGATACCATTTCAGGAGAAAATTCAAGTTCAAAGAGCTGAAATAATGTATCTAAAATTAAGTAATTATGTCATCGAATATCAAATCCTATGCCTTTTCCATTCATGTCTCAATGTTTCCACTCTTGTAAAATCATTTAACTTTTCTTGTGTATGACTAGTTTTCCCATTGGAATTAATTGCACAACATTCATTGTACAGCTTGCAGACAGAAAGAACTGTGTTACATGGTAAAGGTACAGATGAACATAACATATAATCACTGACCTGAAGAATAATTACTGAGTCCTTTAAATCTCTCCAGGGGTAAGACCACATACTATAAATGCTTTTAAAACTGTCCAATTGTTTAAGTGATCATGCAGTGAACTGAGGTATTATAAAAAGAGACAAAAATTTTTGGAACTTTAATACTTCTGCAGACCAGAAGTTTGTGTTAATGCACTTAGTTTGTAGAAGGAATGTAGTGGCACTTATACAATGTTTTAATAGGGGAGATCCTTTTAAGGGCCTAGAACATGACTCACTTGTCCTTCTGGCAAAATCATATTTATTCCAATGTTCTACACTGACTGGCATCTTTTCTGTGAGGATCTCACTTTTTTCCCAAAGATAGAATGAATTATTCCTTCTTGGGATTCCTGTATTTTGTTCCTAATGTTCGACAATATGCATCACATTCTATTCAAGCGCTCTGCCTTATTAGATGTGCAACTAAATATATCTACTACAATATAGAATCCTTATAAGGGTAGACCCAAACTTTACCTTGCTATCCCCACCATCCTCTATACTGTTCGATACACACTACTTGGAACAGTTGGCTGAATTAATATTATAATTGTTATAAAAAATAGCATTTAAATACTCAGCTGTAAAGAACACTTATGTAATTATTATACCATTTCTGTTCAAGAGAACTTTCCAATGTAAGGAAGAATCAGGATTATAACATCTAATATTAAGTGTATGTGCTTTCCCCCTCACTTATATATTTTTAAAAATACCTTCAACATACATATGTTTGATATGTGTCATATTATTCTTAACAAAATAAAACAAAAATGAGAAGTATATATATTAGACTGTTTATGTAGGTCATATATTCCTAATAAATACATACAAAAATTATCTAGATATGAATATATCTACATATATACATATATACATATATATTCCTAATAAATACATACAAAAATTATCTAGATATGAATATCATATATTGTTCTCTATACACTTTTCATCTTAAAGCTAATTATTAGTTTAAAGTAGAATCTCAGTCTTAAGATAGCCTGTGACTAGATAATAGTCCCATTTTACATAGGCAAAACAAAATTAATCTCTTCCTCCTCCAATGTTATGAAACATAATTGCTAATTCCCTCCACACTTCGATAAAGATTTTACAGTGTTTTGCCTTGACAGGTTCACAAAGAGTTATATAAAGAGGATTAATTCAGCATTCATTTTGTAACCTACTAAAATAATATTTTTATGACAATAAAGAGTTTTCAATTTTTTTCTAATATCTATCATCAAACATTTTATCTCCATTTTAGTTATGTTGATCTTCAGTGATCCAGCAAAGAGCACATAACTCATAAGGGCAGGGGAGGGGCTAGGGCACAGATTCTTTAACACGAATACCTTACTCCTACCCTGAACAAAGCATAAGGGGTCTTAGTGTAGTTCCATGTCCACAAACACCGGTGGGGAGAGAGGTCTTGTGCTCTAGTCTCCAAACTAAAAGAAACTACAAGGTGTACATACTACCTTTCAAACACTGGCTGATTATTTTCCATCTTCACTCTATTCTTGCCCAGACACATGTAGATTCCCCTAATAAATCTTTTTATAGTAGGCATCAGTGGATTGCTGATGAGGGGGATAACTGACCAGAGATCCAGATTTAAAATCATTATTGAAATGACTGTAGCATAAACTAGGTGGGAGGTGATGCTGTTTAGTTAATAGAGAATGAGAATTTCAAGGATCATTGCAGGTTTCCATGGACAGTAATGAACATAGGCAAAATTTCAAATCATTCCTCCTTTAGAAAGAGCAAAAATACTGGTGATGGGGAGCAGCGGGAAGTGAGTATACAAATTCCATATAGCAATCACTAATATAATCTAAATTTCCTCTGTTAAAAAATAAAGGAAAAACTTCTGCCCCATGTTGGGACTCCCCGCTCAGTGGGGAATCTCCTACTTCCTCTCTGTCTGCCCCTTTGCAGACAGATTGTCCCTCCCACAATCCTGCTCATGCTCCCTCGCATGCATGGGCACACATTCTCTCTCAAGGAAATAATGTCCTCAAAAAATAATAAAGGAAAACGTTTACAATTATCACAGATTACTGTCTTATTTAGATGCATTTCTTTTTGAAAGTAAAAAAAGCTAACTTTAAATTCATGGGGTCTTAGCATTTGAGATGCAGTAGAGACTATACAGTTGTGAATTAATACTTTAACATAGAAGTATAAACATGGTTTGCTTTTTAACTTTCTTATATTTATTCTTTTAAAAGTTTTAATAGTTTTATTGAGGTATAGTTTATATACCATAAAATTACTCTTTTTAAGTATACAATTCAATATTTTCTTTAGTATATGTACAGAGCTCTGTAATCATCACAATCTAATTTTCGTACATTTGAATTACCTCCTCCCTCCCTCCCTATAAACAAACAAAACTACTTTGCTCTTAACCAGAAGAGAATCAACACCCAAAACCACTTTACCTAACTACTGTAAGATATTTGATTCAAGAATTTATGGGAAAAATTTATGGCCTATTTAGCCCATGAAGTATTAACCTAAAAAATTAAACGGCAGACAATAAATAAATAAATAAATAAATAAATAAATAAATAAACAAACAAACCCCCAAAGCAGCCTATTTGGTGAACTCTATTTGGGGCATCAGTTCAGCACCTTTGGGTCATATTCAAAAATAAATAAAAATGTCCCTTCTATACTTGATATCAGCAGGGATAAAAGAACATACCAACACAGTAGACCTAAGAGTTTCTATTAATAGTTCCAAAGATAGCTATAGTGTCACAATCATGATCCTAAAATGATTCAAACCCACTCACTGTAAAGTTAGAGTGACATATTCCAATGTAAAACAACACAGGCAAAAATTTCTTTCATTTAATTTTTGAAAATTTGAAATTTTCTAGGTTGTTTTTCCCCCCAGATTTCTGCTTTTACACAGGAGATCGGATCTGCAATAGCCTTTCAAATAAATATCAAAATGAAACCTTTAGATTAAGAACTCACTAATTTGTTCAAAATGGTAAGCATGAGACCATATGCATAGTTTTCATTCTGCAGATACAATTTAAATAGGTAACATTTTGTTAAAATTGGCATAGAAGTGAAGAATAGATTAATCTATGTCCAGGAATTTGGGATAATACTGGTTTCTGACAACTAGCCAAAGATCAAGAAGACTTTGTTATAAGCTTATTATGATGCTCACACAGCTCAGTACTCCAGTACAGGTCCCATTTTATTAATGATGATGACATGGCACTTGGTTGCATCTACTACACAGCATCTTCTTTCAGCAGCTAGAGGTTGAGAAAGCCCTCAATTTCTGAAACGTCTTTCAGTAATAAGATTTTTCTGAAGGTTTAGAAAGTCTCCAATTTCTGAAACTTGCTTTACCAATTTGTATTTTCCAAAACATACCACAATAAAGAAGGACTGAGTAGGATACCTCAAATTCCAAGAAGAAAGTAAATGAAAACTGCTTTTAGGCTAAGTTACAAGTTCACAATCATCATGGTTATTATTTCCTAATTCATTTCTTTTGAAACCCTCATGAGATCTCCCAAGTATTCTATTATTATGAACAGTAATATGATCTCTAATATTATGAACAGTAATATGATCACAAATCTGATGAACTTAAAATTCCCTCATGCAAATTTTAACAGACTTGCCATATATTACAAATATCACCTTCAATGTGGTAAAATAGTGGCTAACACAATGTGAGACAGTGCACTCAACTCTTCCATCATTACTAATTATCATGTAGATTTTGATCATAAGCATGTACCACACAAAAAAGTAAAACTGCAAGAATTAGCCTACATCTCATTTTGTCCAATATTTTCACTCTCTTCCTCAAGATCTTCAGCAGAGTTGCCTGTCTTAGAACAGTCTTAACTGGTTTACAATTTATCCCTTTTTATTTCTCTGGCCAGATCTCTGGAGGAGATGTTAATGAGTCTAGCAAATGGTTTAATAGGCGACAGGAGAAATAACAAAGAAAAGTTAAAGGTGTGAATAATCAACAGGCTGGAATAATTGGGTTCTGTGTAGCCAAGTTAACCAAATATCCAAGTGAGACACCTCACTTATGTAGTCACATTATTCACTTAGTGAAGACAAACACAAAAACATACCTGCTTGACCAGTGGTGATACTGACAGCCGCAAAGAGCCTCTGGGATCGGCTTAAGTCAGAAACTCCATTGACAGCTTCCACTTCAAAAGTATAATTAGCGTGGGCTAGCAGGTCCATGACAGTGACATAGTTATCCTCTAATCCAGTCTGCTGTGGCATGTATCCAATGTTACTCCCACAGGGAACACATTCGCCCTGTTCCCAACTGCACCGCTTACACAATATTCTGTAGGTCACATCATTTCTTCCTCCATTATCTGCAGGAGGACTCCATTCCAAACTTACTGTGGTTTGGTTGATGTTGAAAATGAGGTTCTGTGGCGCAGATGGAGGCCCTTTGGAAACCAAAAATAAGTAAACAAATAAACAAAAATAGAAAAAAAAAATGAATGAAAGGATCTACATGGGCCATTAAGCTAGTGGCTCAATTACCATACAGAAAACTAGTTGAAATGCTTTCTTTTACATAAACATTTCATTACCTTGCCTAGGGAAGCTGCATAAAAGCCTCCTTGAATTCACTTGGCAAGAGGCTTTATTTATTTTCCATTTAATATGTCAAAATGAAAACAGGATAACAACTGTCTTTGTACTTTTGCCACAGTCTTTAGTTATTTTTCTTCTAAGCAATTAAAAAGAACAGTTAATGCACCTAAAAAAAAAAACAGTTGTGCAACTGCTTAAAAATAGTCTCCCATTTAACTATATAACAGAGAATACATCTATTCATTCTTAATGTGCTCAAGAATGATTTACAGCAAGTCTGGGATCGGCTTTGGATTTGGGTCTCTCCAACATTCATTAATTGAAGCACCAAGATGTGAGATTTGCTCTAGTTAGTGATGGAATTTTAATTTGGAAATCATGACTTTTTAATCACATTTCATATCCACGTTAAGACTCAAATAAGTTTTACATTTATTTATGATTCCCATTAGATATATGTGAAAAATATTATTAAATATATCTTGATTTTACAAATGTGAAAGTCTCACTAAAGACAGCGTAAGATGTGTCTATTTTATGTTATTATTTAGCCTTATCAGTTCATGAAAAAATGCAAACATTTAACAATAATTAAGGATGCATTCACAAATCTGATGACTATCTCAACAATGTTACACGAGTACAAACAAGTGGAAGGATTCTGAAAGTCCTTTCCTATTTTATTATTATGAACTTACTTGTGCAGGCAACATACGGTGGATCAGATGGAGCCCTGTAATACCCATCCTCACATTCACATCTTGAGGAGCCTTCTTTATCAGAAAAACTGTGAGTTGGACAACGAGCGCACTGAAGATCTTGAGAGGAAGATTTGTAGAACCCACGGCCACAGGCTGGGTATGCAAAAGAAAGTGAAAATACCAATATGAGCAAATAGACTTACTTTTTGATTTTAGTAATATTTAGCAAAGAATAAAATATGAAATTTAATTTGTGAAACCCAAGCTCTCTATGACAAAATTTTAGTGTATATCAATAACCTAGTTTTATGATACTACATTTTAAAATGAAATAATAAAAACCAAATGATACAGTGACCTTGCACCTGTAGTTGGCATCAGTTCAAAATCTAGAGCCCCAAACTGAACAAAAGCATAATTTAACTGAACAAAAACTCAGGTTATTTAATTCAGGGTAACTTCAATTTCAATATAATTAACTTATTTGTTGATACATATTCATATACTTCAAAGTTTTGTTTTCTAAATATAATGTAGCTGTAAATTAACTTTGTGTGTGTTAATTAGGCTCATATAGAAAATATTAAAATAATTTTAATTACCTGACAGAAAGAACAATGGTATAAAAAATATCAACTGATAATGACAGAAATGTATGCCCCCCCAAATTTTCAGAAAATTTCAAGATATAATTTCAACCAATTCTAAGGCAGGCTGCCTTCCGCTAGTGAATTCCCTTGTTACTAAAAATAACAAAATCCTATGAAAAGGAGAAACCTATTCCCCCAGAAATAAGGAGAAAGCCTTCAACTGTAAACAGATGAGGACTGTTCCTCCTCGGCTGAGAGAGGTTAACAGTACAATCATACTAACATGGCAATTGCTCTCAGCAATGAATAGACAGGTACAAAGAATGTCTCTATCACCTCCTAGTGAAGTTGCTCTTACTCATTTAGATCCTATTTTCTATTAAATCAAGTAACCTTGAACCATTTTCTATTACTTATCATTTTTACGTTTAATTGAAATTTAGCAAATTAAATTTTCATTATTTCAACAATTTTATTAATTAATGGCATTATACA
Source organism: Canis lupus familiaris (assembly GCF_011100685.1). Taxonomy (NCBI): domain Eukaryota; kingdom Metazoa; phylum Chordata; class Mammalia; order Carnivora; family Canidae; genus Canis; species Canis lupus. The sequence continues at coordinate 52,459,417 of NC_049233.1, forward strand.
CTGAATATATTAAATAAGTTTAATTTACCCTTCATATTTATCAAATGAAATATGTTAAAATTTTAGTGACTCTCATATTTAATAAAAATTAATCATATTTCTAAAGAAAGATTAGTGAATATTTAACATAAGTTCAATTATGACTTTTAACTTATGATATTCACATTTGTTTAATGTCCTCAACTTGGGCATCACTCAGGAACTTACTCACATTTTCACTCTTAGGTGGGATAAACAGTCCTATCTTACCAAAATGGTATACTGAGTCATTTCCTACTTGTGTTCACATGCTCAATATTTTAACAAGTTATTCTGATCTACCTGAGAGTTTACAATCATCTTTTGAGCTTCAAGAGCATAAGGCTATTTCACACAAATGAGACATGTATTTTAGATAATTTATAAACTTAAAGGTGTGTTATATTGCAACAGACAAGGGATAGATGTATAAACAGAGAAATACAACCATCTCCTTGTAAATATATGATCCACTACTGTCCTCGGAAGCCAATCTGCCTTTAGTTGGCTTCCTCAATTCATACAGGAGGAAAACACTCACAGATATTTTAGGAAAAGAAGCTTATTACAACTTCACATGTTCTCAGTAGTAATTGCTACAAATCACAGAGAGAACAATGAGATTGATCATAAAATAGTATAACCAAAGACCACACTTTAAAATGTTTCTTTTTTTCTTTTATTTTTTTAAATGTTTCTAAAGATAGAATGCCACATTAAAAAAATGGTTAACTGGTAAGATAAAGGATTTGGCATGGGTTTCTCAGGATAGAAATTCCTCTTTGTAAGTATTCATTGTATCTTGCTTTATGTATTATCTATAATGCAATGATCACATATGATATCCGTAAAATAGAGAAGACCGGGCTTTACTCACAACCTGCAGCTTGATAACTAAGGAGAAGAGAATTAACAAAGAAAAAGAAAGAGACAGAGAGAAGAGGTATGTGCTGACACTCTTTAATGACATGTGTATAATAGTTTTTAGGGAGCAGGGAGATGGGGCCCACAATGGTAACATAACTTAATATGTACTAGGGAAGGCTTCCAGAATTAGTAGGCAGCACACTACCTAGTGGAATTCTGCAGAATCCTAATTCTCCCATTGCAAATAAAAGCTTCTAATAAAGGCATATTCCTATTTTTCTTACAAATAAGGAGGGACATTGCTTGTTCAACTTGCATGGTTTGTAGAATATATATGGTACCTAACGTAGAGAAATTTAAAACCCTTATCACTCAACTTTCAAAGTTACATTAAATTCTGTTACCACTTTAACAGATGGGAAAGCAGATTTGAAGCAAAAGTAACCTGAGTTCTTCAAATAATTCTGTTTGTCTAGGTTAAAACTGGATTTAGAACACAGGACTACTGATACTCAACCATATGCTCTTCCACCAGCCTTGACTGCTCAATGAGCCAAAGTCTGGCACTTATTCAATGGGTCTCCAGGGCTTTAGCAACCCTAAAAATTAATTTTCTATGGGTCCTTGCTGCCTTTTATTATACCCCTTTACTAATTTAAAACTATTATTTTAATTTAGAAAACTATGAAATAATAGCCTCGCACACCTCACATAAGAGATACTAAATACGTGCTCTCAATTGCACTGTGAATTCTGGCACCAAAGATGCCTGCAAAATTGTGGAGTACATGCATGGCTATCATTAAATAGATAATGATAGAGGCAGTACCGGAAAAATGTGGTCATCAAAGTCTTAACATTTTTTCTTTGAAGTAATATGCTGTTTCAGTTCAGTTAATATTGAAAATAATAAGTTGTGACAAGACAGTTTTCACTTAATCTCTAGGAAGACTATTAATTTAGAGTTATTAAAAATAAGTACAAAATCTTTGGAGCTATGGTGTTAAAAGTAAAGCCAAGAACATGCAAAGGCATAAGCTGTATCTCTTAGGATAATAGTGAACGACTGGGTGGTAAAAAAGTTTGGGAAGGAAGTAACAGATGCTCTTAAAATTACAATTTTAGATGAGATATCATACAAAATAGCTTGAGTAAAATACTCAGTGCAAGAAACTGGGGTGAAGTGACATATCTGAGAGTCAGCCACATAAGAACTAGGTGATCTCTCCAATGGCTCCCAAAAAGCCTATGTGGAAATCAAGGGAATTTCTTTTTACAAATGCAGCTGGTTTTCTTTTTCTTTTCTTTTCTTTTCTTTTTTCTTTTCTTTTCTTTTCTTTCTCTCTCTTTCTTTCTTTCTTTCTTTTTTTTTTTTCAGCTGGTTTTCTAAAATGTACTAATACAAAAGTTTTTAGAGGTAAAGGCCTTCTAAAACCTTAAAGAAAAATTCCCTTTATATGCAACTATGAAGTATGCAAGAATAACTTTCTAGGAATTTTGCAAATGCAATTTTAAAACTTTCTCTGCTTTATTTCTCAAGTTGTTCAACAGCATTTGAACTCAAAGCAAGATTTAATTAATGCAGTATGAGCACTATGGTAAGTTAGTTACAAAAAAAACCCATACAATTGTAATTTCCTGCCTTTTGATGTTTTTGATTTTTTAATTGTATATTATTTTAAGGTAACGTTCACTAGATTGATGAAGACTGGGAATATGTATAAAATTTGTTTACAATATTTAATTACTTTGGTAAAAATAATCTTTCAGTTATCATTTGATTAATAGTATTTTAGCAGTGTTACCACAAAGGCCTGGGATTGATTCTTTCGAATGTTTTTTTTTTTTTTTTTTCAGTCTTTTAGGGTCCTAATGAATAAAATAACGGAAGTTCATTATCCTAGAGCCAAGAACCATAATCTTGTCAGATTTCATACCTTAAGCAAGCCTTCACTTATTCCACTCTTTAAATGAAAAACCACCAAAGTAAAAGGAATCTAGGAAGCATGTGAAACATCTATTTACCACGCACTAACAATATACTGCAATACAGCCACTAAATGATGTTACAATAAGCTATATTACAAGATGTTATATGATCTACTGTGATGAAATAAATATAATTTATTATGTTTAATTTCAACTATTTTTCAATAAGAATAGTGCCCCTATGTGACTGCATTGGTTCAAATAATGTTTGAGATTTCAATTATTTAAAAAAAAGAACACAAAGACAACAGAGTTTCCCATTTAGAAATGAATTACTTAAAAGTAATAATACTGTAACAAATTCTGAACATGAGGACATTTAAATACACGATAGTTGATACTAAAACCTGGCATTCTGATTTCTTGGTTAAACTCTTTAACAATCAGATTCCATACTTGTCTTCAATGGATGTCAAGTGTTTAAGCAACAAGGTGCCAGGCCTTTGAGTATATACTTGCATGATGCATGTAGTCTGTGGAACAATCAGGGTACTAGTAGAACAAATCTGTGTTCAACACAGATGAACAATTCTAAAGGTCATCCTAAAAGCCACAGACAGATTTCTGGGTAGGTTAAGCAATTAGGAGAAATGGAATATCTTTCTTGTGAATGAGGGTGCAGATTCTCACACTCGCTCTGGTTCTTCAGGTTTATGACCTATAAGGGTAAACTTGGGGGATATCCTATCGATTGTATTTATAAAGACCCTTTCCCACAAACTGGTTATCCCAGAAAATCCACATGCTTTTAGAGTTCCTCTACAGATAAGAAAGATTTTCTGGTCCTTAATGGACTCATTTTTTGGAAGTCTTAAGCTCCACTTCTAATCTCAGACACACTTGACACCATCCTGGACTTTAAGGCACTGATAATCTATATCTTAGTCAGCTGTCTTCCATGACTACACATTAGGGACTCTTTGAAAAAACACTAATAACTTAGCCTTATCAAAATAATTGAATCATTATTAAGGTCCAGACATTTCTATATTTTAAAAGCTTTCTACGTGTTTAGAACTATCATCCTGTAAGTCCCAGGTCTTTTTTCCAACTAGCAAAGTTTCTAAAGAATGCATGACAAGATATCTCCACCATAAAATTGATGGTAAAATGAGATATTACAAAGAAATCTAATAAATTAGAATTTTAAGAAAAATAAAAATGAAAAAAATGAAAATTCATTAATAAGCCAATCAAAAATAGGCAGAGGATGTGAACAGCTATTTCTATATGGAGGACAGAACAACAGCCAATGAACACACACAAAAATGATCAATATCATTAGCCATCAGAGAAATGCAAATCAAAACCACAGTGAGATATTACTTTTACCCACTAGGACGGCAATAAGAAAAAAAAAAAGGCAGATATAACAAATGTTGGTAAGAATATGAAGGAGTTAGAAGCCTCATACCGTGCTGTGAAGAATGTAAAATTGTGCAGCCACTTTAAACAAAAACTGGCAATTTCTCAAAAAGCTAAATATAGTTACCAGATTAACCAAAAACTCCACTCCTAGGTATACACTCAAGAGAAATAAAAACGTATATCGACACAAAAACTTGTACATAAAGGTTCACACTGATATTATTCATAATAGCCAAAAAACCCCAAAACAACCCAAATGTGCATCAACTAATAAATAAAACACAATGGAATATTATTCAGCAATCAAACATGGATGAACCTTGAAAACATTAGACTATGTGAAAGAATCCAGTCACAAAAATATATTTCCCTTATATGAAATGTCCAGAATACACAAACCCTTAAAAACACAAAGTAGATTAGTGGTTGCCAGGAGCGGAGGCAGTGAGTAGAAATGGCAAGTGATTATTAATGAGTGTAGGGTTTCATTTTGGGGTAATTCAAATGCTCTAAATTTGATTTGTAGTGATAGTCATACAAATCAGGACTCTACTGAAAAGCCACTGAATTGTTCACTTTAGTGGATGAATTGTATGGTATGTGAATTACATTTCAGTAAAGCTGGCATATATAATGAAATCCATTAATAATTCAACTTCAGATTGAACATACGAGCAAGCAAACATTAAGGAAAAATGCCAAATTACATGTTAATAATATATTAATTTGTCTTTCTAACACATATACTCTATATTCATCTATTTTTATAAAGCTGTAGTTAGGGGACACCTGGGGGGCTCAGTCAGTTAAGCACCTGACTTGATTTCATCTAAGGTCATGTTCTTAAGGTCCTGAAATCAAGCCTGCAAATAAGGCTCCCTGCTCTGCACTCAATTGGGAGTCCACTTCACTCCCTTTCCTTCTCCCTCTCCTGCCCCTCCTCCACTTGTAGGCTCTTGCTTTTTCTTTTTGTCTCTCTCTAAAATAAATAAATAAATCTTTAAAAAAATTAAGGCCATAGTTAGATGTAATAAATTAACTATGAATTATAAAAAATATTAGAAAACTTTAAATCTATAATCTACATCATAATCTATAATCAATATATTCATTTTACCCATTTGTTAATTTTAGAGTTTCATAAATAATAACTTATCTTTTATCTGAGGGATAGCAATTTCATTTTATAAATTTTATAAAGAAGGAAATAGATTCTTATCAAAACCAAGCTTATAAAAAAAAAACAAGCTTATAATTAGGAGAGATTTTTAATTATACAAAGTTAATTTTGTGTGAATATCTGAATAGGCCTTAAACATTATTTTATTTTAACCCATCTCTTTGCTAGGCAAGAAAAGCCCAGCAGCTCTTTCTCCTACCATAAACTAACTGAATACAACTAGATTCAGCTTCTTCAAGTCTTACTCTGTTTCCAGACCTGTGATTTTAAGCACAATTGAACTTTTTCTGAAGGAATTATGTGTATGTGTCTGTGTGTAAAATACGAGGCTTTGCAGATGTTTCCGGCCACAGTTATGCAGCTGCAAAGAGTTTATTAATTATGAACTATAAGTGGATTGTTCTGTAATTGAAACTTTCTGGGCTTTAATATTGTAGAATCTATACACATACATAGTTAGGGATACTAACGAATGTTGTTATTTTATTTATTGCATGTGGACACTGTACTTAATCCAGAGCTTAATTCAGAAAAAGCTAGTCCGTTTCCATAGGATCGTTCAAATTAATGTCTAATGTCTATGCTCTATAATGCGAAGGGGAAAGCACAGCTTGTAGAAATAGTACTCCCACTGCTCAAAGTGCTGACCTCATCTGGGATGGACAGATCCAGAATCTGTTTTTTAATCCTATTGACAGTGCCTCAGTGGGAATAATTACAAAAGTCTGCCTGAACGCCAGACCTCCTGTCACTGATATGCTATGATTTTTCACATTGAGAATGAACAGCGGGCAGAGAGGATAAAAACAACGTGATGCAACGAGTATATTATAGCTTGTGAGGCACCATCCACATTACCCTACAGATAACTTGTAAGAGTTTGGAGAAGAAATGATGCGGAATGTAAAGTTTGTGATAACAGGTGCTCAATTGCCAAAAATATTTGGGGATTTTAAAAACTAAAAAAAAAAAAAAACACACACACACACAACTAATTTCAGGGCATTATAAATCTATCTGTGTTATTTATTTGTGTTAGTTAATTGAGAACTTGATGTTTTATTAATACCATACAGTGGAAAAGAAACATGTAAAATTAGAACCTTCTAAAAGTTTTATTTTAAAACTTCTTTAAAACTATAAAAGAAAAGAAAAGAAAAGAAAGGATTACATAAAGACAGGTTTTTTTGTTCTGTATTAAATTATTAGTTTAGAATATGCTAGGAATTTTGCTGAGGTCTGGCATTAAAATACTCTTTATTTTACCAGAAAATCACTGTAATTTTGACGTCATTGCCAAAATGATAAAAAAAAAGAGGAAAAAAAAATCGTTAGAACATTCAAATCTCTTTTCTCTTCTTATTCTATTTTATAAATATTAGGTTTTATTACATAGGTAATGTGAAACAGCAAAAGAGAACTGGATTTTAATTAAAAAAATCCATGTTCAAATCTACTGCACCATTTAGTGGCATGTAATTTGGATAAGGCTACTTCACATTCCTGGGCTTCGATGTCTTTGTTTCCTCATTACTAATTATTAAGTGCTATGGAGACTCTAGTGTGTTTGTGTATATATAAATATATATATTTTTTCTAGTTACAAAAACTTGTTTTAACAATAACACAGTTATCTAGCTGTTAAGCTCCCATACAATTGGTTTTTTTTGAAATGTGTATTTCGGCCACCATCACCAAACCCCCAAAACCCCACATATAAACTTAGACCCACTTAGTCTTTCAGCTGTGCATCAGCAAGAGTGTGAAAGACGGGTTCTGAAGAGCTGGTCTGCCTCTGCATGCCATCCTTGATAGGCAGTGGCATGCACTGTGTCAGAGATGCATCTGCCTAGCAGTTCACCTCCAGCTCTCCCTATGCCATTGTTGTCAAACACCGTCTGTGTTCTAAGACACGTGCATGTTCATTCTGGTTCATGCAGATATGAATCCAAAAGTGGAGTTTTTAAATTATGTAAATAACTTAAAAACCAACTCCCATAAAAGGAAAGATGCAGAATGAAATCAGACCCTTCTGGATCTCACTCAATATTGTCCTCAGAGGTCTATTCTGAGATCAACCTTCAGATTAAAAAAAAAAAAAAAAACCTGAATTACCTACACAAACTTAGGATTTAGTTACCTACTAGAAAAGGGCTAAACCAGAGTATTTTAGCCCTAATTCAACTCTATAGCAAAACAATACAATTACTGGGTTCCCATGAATTAAAAACACTTATATTAGGGGAAGCCAACTTCACACATTACTTATTCATAGTGACTAAAAAAAGTCACTTATTTATGATACAGTATTATTTTATTTTACTATAGATTTCCTTGAGAGCATTGTCATTAAGAACAAGAGGCTGCAAAGAGGAGCGCTCTTAAATAGCAATTGGTGCTGGGAAGATTTGGCAGGGGCACAAATTACTATATCATTTAGGTCACTGTCAAGTTTATTTTTAAATATTTCTCTTGTATTTATTATATAGTACTGTAAGTTTTATAATTTCAGTTTTATTATTCATTTTCACTATACTAAGCCATTCCTCACAGTTTTGAAAATATACCTAAATAGGTCAGACAATGTAGCCAATGTAGCAATAAGACAAAAAATGATGCAAAATATAGGAGTGAGGATTCCTCTTTTGAAAGATCAATACTCTGGTTTTAACACAATCGTTTTATTTTTTTAACACAATCGTTTTTAAAACTGCACTTCTTAAAAGATAAAATTCATATTCTGAATGACAGATATTGTTAATTTCACCACAGAAAGTCTTACTTCAACAATCCTGAAAAGGCAATACAACTTGCCCTTTATATAAATTATGACATTGGTTTCCCCTCTAGCCTGTACTAGCTGTGTAACCTTTGCAAATCTTAAGTTCTCTGAGCCCAGTTTGTCCATATTAAAAATAGAGAAACCTAATAATACGACTATCTCATAAGGCTATTGTGAATTAAAGTGCTAATTCATGTGAAAAATATAGCACACTGCCTGGCAGAGAATAAGCACTCAATAAATAACTATTATGATTATTTCACAATGCCAATTTCCATGCTGTTTTGATTTCACCCTAGTTTCTACCTCTGATAAACAATGAGCCACTTCTCTATTATCAGATGTGTATGCAAACAAAAAACACAAATTAATTATTAGGTAAATACAGCCAAATTACTATTCCTTCCCTGACTAAATAATTATTGTTTGCCTACTCTTGGCATTGTGCTAGGCAGTGGACCAAAGTTATGTCCACTAAAAAAACAAATACGATGATCTCTAAATACATTTTACCTCTGACCTGGTATCAAATACTATGTATAATCAGTTGGTTGTGTGCTTAAGCTAATTAAATTTCTGATATGTGATCAGAAATTATTATATAAATTATAAATATTGTGTCTTAATTTGTATATTTTGCAATATGCTTAATTATCTCCCAATTCAGTGGTGAATATAGACACTAAAGTCACCTTTCCTGCCAGGGCTGTAGCATTTCATCAATGTGAAGAGAGAGAATTCAGCGCAGGTTGACATGCAGGAAATGTGGGTAGGGACTTATTGACCAATTATATTTAAACTAGAGAGTTATTTGTGGCAGTTACTGTTTTGTCTTTCACTGAGGCTAATAGTGGATCTGGCAATATCAAAATATTTCATAAAAGCAGGTGACTTTAAGTTCAAAAAACTTTAGGTGGGTAAGAAATAGTTTATAAATACAAACTTTTGAAATTTAATCATTTCATAAAATGAACATTTTTAGTTCAAAGAATGAAAATTAAACTATCTTATGAGTGATTCATCAATAATCAGTTTTTCTCCCACAAGACACTTAAATCTACCTATCTGTAGAAAAAGTCTGCAAGATCCACAGACAAAATGAAAGAAATAATTCCATTTGAATTTCTTAAAACAAAGTGCAGTCCTTCCGTTTCAAGTAGTACAAAATGTGGGCTTTTCACTATAATTTTCAGAAAAAAATTCAAAAATGATTAAAACAAAATCATCAGTTAAGACAATCTTTCTAGCTCTTTTATGAAGACTAGTTTTTTCCTTAGTCAGTTATATAATGTGAATCAATACTAAGTCTTGTGAAGCAAATAACCCTAAAGCAGTTTAAGGCAGTTTGAACATGTGGGGAGATAAATAATCATTTCTGTTATGTCAGTGGAAAATTTTCTGAAGATCATAAAGAAATCAGTTTGCCCTGAAGCATGACATTTTAAAAAGATGCATTAGGACAATGAGGATATTCACTCAATCCTTAATTCTTAGAAATAAAAGAAAATAACAGACAGAATAAATCCTCACAACAAATGATAATGTTGAGCTCAATCCTTTTTTCAAAAAACAGGAGCTCACTACACATATACACATACACACACACACAAAAGCAGACAGACTTCTACATATATATACACATATGTATGTATGTATGTATATAGAGAGAGTTTTGAGATAAACAAAATTGTTAGAAATAAAACAGTAAGGAGATGCTCAGCGGCTAAGTGTCTGCCTTTGGCTCAGGGTGTGATCCTGGAGTCCCAGGATCAAGTCCCACATCAGGCTCCCTGCATGGAGCCCGCTTCTCCCTCTGCCTATGTCTCTGCCTCTCTCTGTGTGTCTCTTATGAATAAATGAATAAAATCTTTTAAAAAATAAAGAAAACAGTAAGAATTTTGTAACTGAATCCCCATATTTTCTACTCCTTAATAACAGAAAACCAAATAATTATTCATTTTTATCTCCACACAAAGCAAACAATCTGACACAGCTCTATCTGTATCTGATCCACTTTGCATTCATGGCATTTTGCAAAAAGTGAATGTATGTAAGACCAGAATATTGTCTAATATGTTTTTTAATAAAAACTATTTTTAGAAATGGTAGCTATGTTAGCATGCAAAAAGACATCTAGTTTAGTTCTTGTTTTAATGAATAACTAACTCACACTTTATGAATCAGTTAAAAGCCTTACTCCTCCTAAAGCTACTGAAGTGGACAGTACAAACTGGTCTGTAGGACATACCACAATTATGGCATTAATGCTGTCATATTTATTTCTCCATGTATATGTCTTCCAGTTCCCTGTGCGACCTTCAAGGGCAGAGATTATGATATGTGTATCTATACAACCCAGAGCCTAGCACAATGTCTAGCACATAGCAGAAAGTTAACCTGCATTTACTGAATGAATCATTATTCAACTTGCAATATTAGGCATCTGGTACTAACTGTCCCATTTACCAAAGGCTAATTCACCAAAACAACTTAGTAAACTTTTTATAGTAATCAGATCCATGGAAACAGCATGGCACATTCTTAAGTAGAATGTAGCAGAATCCTGACTGTATCGGTTAAAGGAAGATATTTCATGGGCTCTTATTCTTAAGGAGGTTGCCGTTACGCTGTGCAAGGAGACAACTGCACAGCCATGTTTAGATTAATGCTTTAGATAATTTCTAACATGATCCTATGAGCATCCTTAACACGGTAACATGAATAAATGAAGGAGATATGAAATATTTTATAAGCATATAATTAGAGCATTTTTCTTTGAACATGGTAAAGAAAAGTTCCAAGAGAAGGAAAACTACTAGTTGTGAATTATAAATCATAATAAAACTGTCAGTGTAAGGCTCTTTTCTAAGACAAAAAAGATCAAGTGATAACTCCCCATTCTTAAAAAGTCCATTTTTCCTTAAATATATGACCTAACCAACCTCAAAAAAAAGAATATCCTAGTTGTAGATAATCTAGAATTCCCATATTCTAGAAAGTACACATATACTTTCATTTCTGTTAGTAATTTGAAACTAGACAGGCCACTATTAAAATAAATTCTTGTAATTAACATTTCTATTGGAAAACACAGAAATATCACTGATGCCTTACATTATGAAAAATGATTTCAATTTATTTCTTACTGGCTCTCTTTTAAATTTTAAAAACAATTATTGTAAACAAAAGAGCTAATTTAAATACAATGGGCCGTTACATCTTTTCTTTTATTATAAGTATAAACACACAAATATCCACACACCATTCTGTATCTTTGTCTTTTTGCATTCAATTTCAGATGTCTCTAAGATAAATTAATTCATTCTGCATATGACCTATGCAGAGGGGCATGACAAAAGTAAGGGTTAAAGCCTACTTATATGTACATATAATATTTTACTTTTTTCATATTTAAAAATATTTTATTTTTTTATTCATGAGAGATGCAGAGGCAGAGGCACAGGGAGAGGTGAAGCAGACTCCCTGCAAGGAGCCTGATGTGGGACTTGATTCCAGGACCCTGGGATCATGACCTGAGCCAAAGCCAGATGCTCAACCACTGAGCCACTCAGCCATCCCCTCTCTTTTCAAATAAAAACTAACAGACAAGAAAACTGGATAAGAACATTAAGTACCTTACCATAAAGAATGAGCTCAGAAAAAGTAATGTAAGTACTACAAAGTACATTTAAATCTGAAATAATTGAAAACTTCATAAGTTAAATATTGATTTTTACATGGTAGAGGATAATAATGTAAATGTGTATTTCCAAACAAAAAATGTGTTGGACATTCTTGCAAAGGAAAGTATAAACTGGAATATAACGATCCATTCTATTTCTACACCAATGATGCTATAATATAGCACAATATATGCACAAAAAGTTGGCAGTGCATTAAATATTCCTAGTTAATCAGAGTCAAGTAACCTCAACACCTACCTAAAGGTTTTGAAAATATCAACTTATACTAACCAGATTACAGATAGTCAAGAAGGAAAAAAGCAGTTCAAAGATTGCATGCAAAATTAATGGTAAAGAACATACAGGAGAAAAACAGAATAACTCATTGTGAAGACACACTGTGACAGATGGAAACCAGGTGGAATAGGTCAGACAATACTTTTAGAATAATTTTTTCAACATTTAAGTTGAATTACTCTTTTATAAATGTTCAACAGAGTGATTAGAATACCAGTTGTGTACATGTCTAAATAAACAGAATGTCTATAAGCCACAATGTAATAGACTTTTAGGGATAATCAAGCATTGTGTAAGAATTTGTGAAACCCTTTTATAAGTGGATGTATACCAATGAAAAATGAGGCATCTGATGCTTGAAAATTTTCATATGTTCTTATTTTATATCACCATAATGAAAATAGTAAATAATAACTATGGCATGATAAAACCAATGGTGATCCCTGCCAAATGCCAACGATGATAAGAGGAGAGAGTCCTAACCTCACAAGAATATGACTTTTGCCATTTTTCAATATGACTATCTTAGAGTTTAAATTAGCAGTCCTTTAGGAGGCTAAAAGCTGAATCTTTTCAAAGCTACAAATGTTAAAATAGTATGTCTAATCATAATGTCAGTAAAGGTTTGGAGTTCTAGAATTCTCCCAAAATGAAATCCTTCTTTTTTTTTTTTAAAGATTTTATTTATTTATTCATGAGAGACACAGAGAGAGGCAGAGACATAGGCAGAGGGAGAAACAGGCCCCGTGCAGGGAGCCCGATGTGGGACTCGATCCCAGGACTCCTGGATCATGCCCTGGGCTGAAGGCACATGCTTAACCCCTGAGCCACTCAGGCATCCCAAAATCCTTCTTTTATCAAAGAAAGGGACAATACCACCTCACACCAGTGAGAATGGGGAAAATTAACAAGGCAGGAAACCACAAATGTTGGAGAGGATGTGGAGAAAGGGGAACCCTCTTGCACTGTTGGTGGGAATGTGAACTGGTGCAGCCACTCTGGAAAACTGTGTGGAGGTTCCTCAAAGAGTTAAAAATAGACCTGCCCTACGACCCAGCAATTGCACTGCTGGGGATTTACCCCAAAGATACAGATGCAGTGAAACGCTGGGACACCTGCATCCCGATGTTTATAGCAGCAATGTCCACAGTAGCCAAACTGTGGAAGGAGCCTCAGTGTCCATCGAAAGATGAATGGATAAAGAAGATGTGGTCTATGTATACAATGGAATACTACTCAGATATTAGAAATGACAAATACCCACCATTTGCTTCAACGTGGATAGAACTGGAGGGTACTATGCTGCGTGAAATAAGTCAATCGGAGAAGGACAAACATTATATGGTCTCATTCATTTGGGGAATATAAATAATAGTGAAAGGGAATAAAGGGGAAAGGAGAAAAAATGAGTGGGAAATATCAGAAAGGGAGACAGAACATGAGAGACTCCTAACTCTGGGAAACGAACAAGGGGTGGTAGAAAAGGGAGGTGAGTGGGGGGTGGGGGTAACTGGGTGACAGGCACTGAGGGGGGCACTTGATGGGATGAGCACTGGGTGTTATGCTGTATGTTGGCAAATTGAGCTCCAATAAAAAAAATAAAAAGAAAAAAAAAGAAAGGGACAAGTGTTGAGTGCTATAAAAATATTTTGCAAAATTAGAATTTGGAGGAAACAAATTTTCATCACGATAAGGTATATCACTCTTTACTTACTATCTTCATTATATCTTTGCTTTATTAAGTTATCCATCTAAGTTATATCACACAAAGTAAACTGGCATTCCAATGCATCCCCTTCTGAAGAATCATGAGCTTAACATAAGCATGCTATTTACTAATGGATAAATATATTGCATGCTTTCTTGAAAAAGGAAAAAAATAAATAGTATTCTGATTCCCATTTTACATATTTTATTAATATATGAAGGAACAAATCCTTTTACAATACACCTCAGTGTTTCATAAATACCCCTACTATTAACTTCCAGAGAGAAACAGCGTAACAATAAATAAAGAAGAATTTATCAAATGTCAGAAGAAACAATAAGAAAGTAGTAGAATATTGGGGCACCTGGGTGGGTCAGCAGTTGAATGTCTGCCTTAGGCTCAGGGTCCTGGGATTGAGTCCCTCATCGGGTTCCTCACAAGATGCTACTTTTCCCTCTGCCTATGTCTCTGCCTCTCTCTGTGTCTCTCATGAATAAAAAAATAAAATCTTAAAAAAGTAGTAGAATATTGAATTTCCAACTAACAGAAAGCACTAAAATTACATGGAGTCTTATAAAAGGTATTTAACTAGAGCATTTTTTTAAGTCAGGCTTGAATTTAGAGCTATTTATATCAAGAAGTAAGCTATGTGGTGCTAAACTTTCTGAAGAAGATTCATTACAAATGCATTTGCTATAATTCCAAATCTCATCTCCCTATGAAGCCATATCTGACCTCTGGTTTAAACAACTGAGTCCCTCCTGTCTCTTCCCATTTCTATAATTAATCACTATAGCTAAAATGTATACTTCTGTCTCTGTCTGTCCATCTATCTATCTCATGCAGGGTACATTACACTCTCACTGCAATCTTGCAAGATAGTTATCATACTCTTCCAATCAAATATAAAGGTGTTAATTATATTTCCTTTATATTTCACAAGAGTTTGGTCCTTCGAAGACTTCCTTCTGAATGTTATGCCTGACTAAGCAAGTCTGTAATAGTGCCCAGGATGATAGGGTCTCAAGCATAGTTACGTATTTTGCAATTTTACTTGCCAAAATAGAAGAATCCTGTATACATGAATATATATTGATGATTAAGAAAAAGTTTATAGGTCAGTAGAGAACAGTATTTATAAGAAGGCAAACTATGGGACCAAACACCTTACGTTCAAACCCTAGGTTTGAATGCCAGATCTACCACTAGACCACTAGATAGGAAATTGCCTAGGAAAAGTAAGGTTTTTTTTTTTTTTCATAATAGAATTCTTATGTGAACTAAAGAAATTACAAAAGTGCCTAGCACATATGAGCATTTTATACATGTCAGTAATATTATAATTACTATGTTAACATAGTAGAGAACACTATTTTTTAATCAAGAATATTTAGCTTCCACTAAAATGTAAAAAAAGAAAAAAACACTTCTGGAATATTCTCCAACATTTTTACAAGCAATCTGTTTAACTGCATCATTATAGAAATTATGTAGCTAAATGTCTGGAAGTTTCATTTTAGGAATTCATTTAATAGGTTTGACAGTTAAAGAAATCATATACAAAGAATTCTTTGAAATAACATCATTTTGAAAAATATTCACTTGAAATTTAACCTATTTTCTCTTCTGTTGTTTTTGTCTGAATAAATCTACTTTGTTTAGTATGTTATTTAGGTAGAGGTGCAATTTCAACCTATACTCTACAATGAAAGGAAATATGCCAAATACACATTTCAATCTGTGTAACTTGCCATGTAATAACTAAAATAAAACAACATAAGACAGGCTGATAAAAACTCAGAGATTTGAAAGGGTCAAGAAAAACTCTAATACACTACAGGCAGCTATTACAGATAAAACATTCACTGAAAAGAGAGGGAGAGAGAGAGGGAAGGAAAAGTCATGAAGAAAGAATAGATTTCTATGAAAATACAACTTATTTTCAAGTTAGTTACTGAGTTTTCTTTGCTATTCTTAACAGTAATGTAATCATCCATACACATGATATCAATCTGCTTTCCATCCATATCTGTAAAGTCTGACATTTTTTTCTAAAGACAACTAAGAAAAATGAAAACTACCATTCTCTTTCTTCATGACCACTAAAGAAGAAAAATCACAGTATTTTAGGACTTCTGTCATTATTTCTCTTAGCAAGCATGTCCACAAAGCCTTCATTATAAGAGATTTATGATATATAGACATGAGAGAAGTTAGGCAGAAGGAAGTGGGGCCTTCTCATAATTAATAACTAGTCTGAAGATAATAATCGAGAGAGAGAGAACACTCCAGAAAGCATGCCATACTGTCACCATCAGTGACCAAGTGACATTTCATGGTTTCATTTTCACATGCTAATACAACACTGGTAGTCCACAAACAACTGACATGAAAACAACTGATCGTAGTGTATGATAACAGAACCCCAAAGATGTCTCACCCACGTACAGGAATATATGCAGCTGATTTTCTGGAAAATTGTATCCATCCATTATAAGAACCATTCACTGTCTTCCATTCAGGTGCATTTGAACAAAAACAAAGACTATATAAATAAGTGCATACCCAATAACTGAAGCCCTACCCTTTGGGAAGAAATGTAAGACTTCTTCAATTCTTCAGTCCTGGGTCCCAAGTCAAAGACTCATGCAGACTCATTCATTCTCTCTTTACACCTTTAAGGCAGATCCTCAAAGCACAAATTCACTGTCTTTTCTTATCTTATATTTCTGTCATTCATTCTATTCCTTGGACGTCTTTGCCTTCTGAAACAAGTAGTCCAGAGTCCTCATCACTTTCACATTCCTCACAAAATCTAAAAGTAGTCACATTGATCCTTTACATTTTTTCTAATTATCATCAAATATAGATCTAGAAACAATTTACATAGGAATTAAAAGGCTCCAATATATTATAAAGTTATCCATATGACATAGGGGTATAATTTTAACTTTCCAGTGCAATACTTCCCAAGTGGGGGTTATTTTGCCCCCAGGAAACATTTTGCAATGCCTGCAGACATTTGTGATCATTTTAACTGAGTGATGTTACTGGCATCTGGTGGGTAAATATCAGCGGTGCTGCTAAACAACCTACAGAACTTGCCACAACAATTATCCGGCACAAATGTCAACAGTGCTACTCTTGAGAAAACTTGCTTTCCTACAAATAGGTATCTGTTCATTCTACTTCTGAGTCCTAGTTGTCACCTTGTTAAGGAAGTCCTGTCTTAACCAGGGGAAAAAAAAAATTACAGTTAGACTTTTTGATATGCAAACAAAATAGAACATGATTTTGCCATAAAAGTTAGTTTTAGCTTTTATAAACTTAGTTTTTCTCAAAATTTCTCCAGCTAAAGCCCTAGATTATTTGCTTAAAAATTAACCTCACTTGAAATTTCTATTTAAAAAGGTTTAAAATTTTTTAAAATGCTACAGAGATGTGACAGAAACATTCTTCTTATCACTATCCCCTCTCTCCTATCAGTGTCACTATTTCAAATTTCCATCTACATATAAGGTATGTCTCCGGTTAAGAAATCCAGCTTAACGTAGAATTAAACAACAACAACAAAAAAGAAATAAAGCCTGAACTTGTAATTCCTTCAGAAGCAGGAAACATGGAGGTTTTACTTCCTTCTCCCTTAATATCAAGTTAATTCTTGTCCATTATTCTTTTGACAATCTCAATACAGTAACCCTGTGACAAATGTTTATCTTATTTACTCTACTATCTTCCTGTACAGTTATTCACGTATTCATCATCCAACAAATATTATGAATGCTTCTTACGTGCTCACTATGCAAAGAACTGTAGACATTATGGGAAGAAAGACAGGCATAATCCTTGTCCTCACAGAGTTCTGTCTGGTGGAAGGCCAATAATTCAACAAGCAATTCTAAAAAGCGTGATGTATCATGAACAGGAATCAGTGCAAGGACACAGATAAGTGGCATCTCTTCTGGTGTAAGTGAAACCTGCAGAATAAGTAGGAAAAATGCGAAAGAGAGGGGAAGGAGATTCTTCACAGGCAAAGACAGAACAGAGAGGAAAAAGATCATGGCAATCTGAGGCAATGGCAGGATGTCAATATGCCGGAATGTAGGATACAGATGGCAGAGGAGCAAGTGATGATGCTGGTAAGAGGCAGGGACGAGAGTTAAGGAGCTTTTATTTCATTCTAAGAGGAACAGAAAGCCACAGAAGGATTTTGAGTAGACAACGTTTATATGATAAGACTCGCATTTAGAAACATCACTGTAGCTGCAATGGATCAGCAGGAAGCAGAAAAAGGGAAGAGAGAAAAGGGCCATGGTAACAGGTGGAAGATGATGGTGTGGTGGACTGGAACAGGACACAGGGGGCTCATTTGAGAGAGCTGGACATTCAGTAAATCTTTGGGAGGTAGAATCAAGAGATTTTTATTAGATAGTCCCCAGTTTCTACTCTTACATTTTTCCAATTATCCAGCTCACGCCAGTAGTTTTGGTTTTAAAATATTGGAAATTAAAATGCAGTTTGATTTACGATAGCTAAGAGGGTCCTCACAGCACCATATGAGATATGCAATGCAAGCAAATTTCCCTCATTCAATAGATAAAGCGGAGGCTTAGAGACGTTAAGTAACTGATACCAATTTATAATGTTACTAGGTGGTAAAAATGGGCTTAGAACCCAGCCAGCAGTTTCTGAATCCAGTTCAGTTTCTAGTGGCATGTTTCTTCTGGAACTACACCTCTGCCAAAGTCCTGGGCTGTTTGGTGGATACTGTGCAGTCTTGCACCTGATTACTGTCAAGTATAATTTTCTAATCACTTCATAAATGTGTATGTATATTCAGTAACTATCTCACAAAGAAATGGGGGGGGGAAAGTCATAAACTCTGATTATATGGAATATAACTAAATGAATAAAATCATAAATAGACATTTATATTAATATAAGCAATACAGGAAAAAAGAGATCTATTAGTGCTGTCCAGGCTAAAACTGTGTTTCACATGGATTAGTTGGCAGTATGATCAGAATATAAATATTTAATGAATTATGAAAATCAAATTTGCCTTCATGTAAGTTCACTCTAAATGCACATTAATTCCAGAGAAGCAAAAAAAAGTTAAATTGCCTCTTCCCCCAAAACATAATTTTTCTTTCCATCTAGCTGCATTTGACAAGTAATCCTATAAGGTGCTTTACCTTCTCAGCTCTAAATTTGACTCAAAAAAAGCCTATAATTAATTTGCTATCATGAAAAATGAATACCTGAGTCACAATTTTATAACTTAACTATAGGATAAAATAATTACTTTTGTTAGTAGATAAAACTACCAGTTACACATACATAAATTTTATTTTGTATATGGGAGGTAACAACTTTATATTCTAAAAAACCAAAACATACTAGAATATAAATTATAAAGTGATTATTTTGGAAATTTATAAAATGTGTGGTGAGAGGACACCAAATGCCTTACATAGAAGGTAACTATATAATTCATCATCTCGGCCAGGACCCTTTCAAGACTGAAAGGAGGGCCATTAATAACAACGGAATGAGTGTCACCTTAATCACTAGAATGAGATAACAACAAGGGGAAATGGCTTTTCTAAGAGTTCCTGAAATTCCAATGATGAGCCCCTAATAAAATTCACTTTAGTATACAACTGTAGTAACTAAATAACCTGGACATATACCAAAATTCCAAAATTTGGAGATTTGGGAAATTTTAGCAGCGAGCTCCTCTACACGTGTTTTTTGAATTAAGATCAATATACTTCACAATAACAACTTGCTTAAAACTGAGTTTAAAACTGTGAGAAGGTTTTATGGCTATTTGCTTTTAACCTTCTTCCACAGTAACTAAAGTACCCCGTATACTGCTAGAACCGGGGGTCCTTGCCACAAGTTACAAATCAGATGTCAATCTCCAATAGCATTTAAAAAATCTATTATTATTTCCATTAACTCTATTAAATCTGTAAGAACAATACCCAATTAACTTTGAAAAGTAAAGCACAAACACCAAACAAACCCAACCCTATTATTTCTCTCACAATTCTTGCATGTCAGTTTTAAACTGTCACAGGACAAAGTAAATATTTTGGTAGGGGCAAAGAAAAATGCTTTAACTCAGAACCATTACGGTGTGAGCTGTGACAAGAACCACTCACAATATATAATACAAAAGCAATCTGCTGCCACAGAAGCATTCCTCCATGGATAGGAGACATTTTAATCCGTTTTTTGTAAAGCACGGGAGGAATTACAGAGTTGAAACAGAAACAGAACTTTTTAACATGCCTGGAGAAAGAAATATCCATTAGTAAGCAGCATTCTCACTGGGATTGCATTTCTTGAATATTCTCCATCAAGGAGATGAGAATATCAGTTTTTACACGTTAGTCCAGGAAAGTGATAGTCTGAAATTAGAGCTGCTAAAAACAGGCAGGTACTGTGAAATTCAAGGAAATGCTGCATCAAGAAGCTGGGGGAACGAAAAAAGGATAAAATTCTCTTTATCCTTACAAAATTGGCACATTATTCCAAGTGAGGTAACAGGCAGAGCCTCACAGCAGATTAAAAAGAATTTGAGGACAAATGTTTCATTCAGTAGGTCTTTCTGTATAGCAGATAACTTTCCACCCAGTAAAGAAAAGCCTCGTCTTTTATTAACTCCATTTGAAGGTTTGTGTTACTATATAAAACCCCTCTTTTTCACATAGTCATGGATGTGTTGGCGAGTGCCTCTACATCATTCATACTTATAAAATCCAACATGGCAGGTGGTCCTTAATTTTTCACTGTTAAAAGCTCTGCAGAAGGTGACTGCCTTGTTGCCATTTGCTTTTCATTTGCTTCACTTACCATTTTAAAAAAGTGCCTCCTGAACATTTTCAAAGAGCATATTAGTTAAAAATAATAAAGTCTTCTTTAGAAAAAACACAGAGTAGATTTTTCTGATTTTTTTTTTTTTTTTACTCTTTTACAACCAGGTATACTCATTTCCAAGGATCACATTTGCTATTTACAAATTCATCTATTTTCACTACTCCCTGTACATATGTCCTTGACAATACCATTATACACAGAGAAAATTCTAAGGTGATGAATTTTAAGTTAAAAGGAAAATAAGCAGTAAAAGCAAGTCATTATTTTTTAAGTTACTGGGTTGGTAAGTAATTCATATTTTCATAAATTAAGAACTGAAAAGAAATAGTGGGGAATGCAAGTAAGATCTAATGCAGTATGCCTTTAAAAGATAATACTCTGTTTTACTAAATTCCCTGAAACAAAGTAAAGATTTCTGTTTTAAAAAAAAAAATTTAATTTTGAAATATGTCCTTAAAAACCAGAACCTTTCTGTTTGATTTATTCTGTAGGGCAAATAAGCTGCTTCTTTTGACTTTGTGATTACTAACACATGTAGTTAGTAATTCTAACAACTGGATAATTAATAAACATTAGCAAATTAATCACAAATTAAGTTAAATTAATCACAAATTATTTCACAAATTAAAAAGCTTAAAAACTGTATCAAAGGTTGTTGGAACCAATGAGCTAATAAGTTAGGAGAAAAAAAGTCATTACAGTCTGGAATTCTAAGAGAATCCCCTCTCCCCCACTTCCACCCTTTTTCTCACACCCTGTGATCCTCTCATCTCAATTCTTTAGCTACATTTTTGGAGAGATGAATTGATAGCATTTCTGTCTGTCAACATGCCCAGCCATACTTATGCCACCATCATCAATCAGAATTTTATTTTTTTTATTTCCCACTCACAAACTGAAATGACTCACTTTGATCTCAGTTTTGAATCTTGTTCCTTTCCCACTATAATCCTGCTTTCTATGCTCTTCTCCTACAGGGATCCTAGATGATCATTTTCCCAACTGTGTTTGCAAACACTGCTCCAAATATAGTAATATTTGAACTACATAAAAAGGATTTATCTTAAAGTCAACTCTCCACATTCTATCAATCAAATAAGTTTAGCAAACTCTGGACAGAAACGGTCTTTAATACAATCTTTCAAAGCTTTCTTCTCTTATTATGAACTCTCCAAATGGGAACAGATCCCATTTTATGTGCACTATCCAAATAATTTAACCTTTAACGACTTTGCAACAATTTACTTTGTTATTGCCCTCTTTTCTTCAAGACAACTGTTTATTCTCATTCCAGCGATTTTCTCACATTACCATTCATTCTTGGCTCATGTGAATTTGGTTTCTGCCCTTACCATTATCTAGGTGATGGAACGACACCCCTGTGAAAAGCCCTCCTACCAGGATTTTATCTAACTTGTCTCCCCAGCTTTCTCCACTACTTTCTACTACTACCACTTTCACAGATTATCTCTGACAAGCCACTACTACACACAGCCAACATCTACAACCACATTCATTTTAAAGGGAGAAGCCCACACTGTCAGGTTTTCTGACCTCGTCAAGGATGAGACTAGCAAATGCAGGTATTTGAAAAAACTCTCTTATTCTTTGTCCAATGTACTCAATCAAAGTCTTTATCTTAGTTTTAGGAGCCCAGCATTAAGAGTTCAATTTAAGTGACCCATCCTTTGATAGGAGAGTCTCATTCCCCATTGTCTTAAATCTTTGAGGTAATTTACATAATTTCACACACCACACAAGCAGTTAGACTAAAATTTACCAAGCACTAATTTTTGATCTTGGGATGTCACTCAGTAATATATATGCATTATATAATTTAATGTTAATAATAATATCAGATATCACTCAGAATCCATAGATTCTATCATCATACTCAATTTGAAATGAAGAATCTGAAATTATATGAGATTAAGTAATTTGCCTAAGGTCATAATTAGTAAATAAAATAAAAAATTGTCTCCAACTAAAATGTTGTAACTTAGGAAATTAACTTAATTTTCATAAGAAGCAGAAAAATTAAATATTCTGGGACTTCCAGAACAAGGAAGATTAATTTTGACCTTGAAGATCAGAGGGGCTTACCTGAAGGAGCTAACACTTGGGCTTTTGAAGGACACAAAATATATGAATATTTTGTGAAGATATGGAAGAAAAGCCATGTCAAGAAAATGAAATAAGCAAAATAGAAAATATTGAAACCAAAAAAGTAAAGGCTACATTTAGAAACTACTGACAAACCAAATTAGTCTGGCTGAAGTAAAACGGGCTTTAAAAGAATAGTAGTAATGGGGTGCCTGAGTGCTATAGTCAGTTTAAGCCTCCAGCTCTTAGTTTTGGCTTAGGTCTTGACCTCAGGGTCAAGAGATGCAGCCTGGCAGCAGGCTCCACGCTGGGAGCTTAAGATTCTCTCCCCTCCCCCAGCCCCACTCTCTCACTCTTCATCTCTCTAAAAAATAAAAATAAATAAAAATAAATAATTAAAAAAGAATCTCTCCCTCTGCCCCTCCCCCATATATATATATATATATAAATAATTAAAAAAGAATCTCTCCCTCTGCCCCTCCCCCATATATATATATATATATATATATATATATATATATATATATTTTTTTTTTTTTTTTTTTTTTTTAAGGATAGTAGGGAGGTAACTGGGTGGCTCAGTGGTTGAGCGTCTGCCTTTAGCTCAGGTCATGATCCTGGGGTCCCAGGATCAGAGTCTTACATTGGGCTCCCCACAGGCACCCTGCTTCTCCCTCTGTCTGTGTCTCTGCCTCTGTGTGTTTCTCATTAATAAATAAATTAAATATTTTAAAAAATAATAAATAATAATAAATAATCTTTAAAAAGGAGAGTAGTAAAAGATAACTCAAAATTCTAATGCCATGTGTCACCCTTTAGATGTTGTTTTTCCAAGCATTAGTTCTACCTCTGTGTTGTCCCTAACACAACCCTTGCTTCCCATTCTCCATAACAGGGTCCTTGAGTCACTGTGAAAGGAGCTGTTGCTTTCAGCTTCTCCCACCTCTAATCCAGTTTCCAACTTCCTTTTCATTTATTACCATAACACAACTTTAATTATATGCCCTTCTTAAAAGTTCTTGATGAACTCCTCATGTCTACAAAAGGTACTACAAATTCCTTCATATAACATAAAAAGTCACCTCTCCCCAAGATTTAATATAATTTATCATCTATTTTTCCAGCATTAGTACTATAATCCTTTTCACACAGACCCCAACTATCACCAAGTATGACCTATAATTTCACATATCCCCCATCTTTGCTCATAACATTCACTGGGCCTGGAAGTACCTTTTTATGACTTCATATCTATTGATTAAAACTCAGTGCATATACCATCTCCTGCAAGCCTTTATTTTCTCCCCAATAGAAATTTATTTCCTTGTTTAATCAGAATTTGTGTGCAATTAGAATTTCCTGGCTTATGTTGTAACTAGTTATTTAAACATTCATTTGTTGATGAAAATATGAAGTCTACTTAAGGTGCAGAGAATAAATGTTCAATACAATTTTGCCTTATTTTTGTAGTTTGTTTTATATAGGACTAAGCAGGGCTAGAGGCTGTAAGTTTATATATCTTTAAAAAAATCCTCTTATTATACTTCACCACATAATTCACAGATGATTTATCTCCCTAAAATATGTTCTGTAGTCTAATATGAAAGTGAGTGTTAATTGCTTAAAAGAAATCTACTGAATGGCATGTAAGTTAAAAATTCTATTATTGAGGGGTGCCTGGGTGGCTCATTTCGTTGAACAATGGATTCTTGACTTTGGCTCGTGTCATGATCTTAGAGTCCTGGGATCAAGCCCCATATCAGGCTCCGTGCTCAGCCCTCTTCCTCTGTTCCTATCCAGCTCATGCTCTCTCTCTAAGAAATAAATAAATCTAAAATAAAAAACCTGTATTCTTGATAGAACTAAGAAGCCCAGAGAATTTAGATATGCTGTAAAAGACAATAAAAATGACTTGCACTACAAATACTAATGTGTATGTAATACACAGAATATACCAAGATTCAGTATGTGTTGAAAAAATTGTTTCATGATATTCACTTCCTTTGTGTAGTTAAGTTTTTTATTTTGGTATCATTTTATAGTTAATATGCAATTATATATCAATTTCTTCCTCACACAAAAAACACACTTACATTTGGGGAATTAATATATAAAACCTATTACAACTCATGCTACCCATTTGGAGCTTATTCTTTAAGTGGTATTCATTGCCACAAAACAATACAATTGACTGAAAATGCATAATGGCTTATTACTAACAGCAGTATCTCAAGGATTACCAATCTATAAGAGTTCTAAACTATGTGTTTGTGTATATATACGTATAACATAATTCATTTTGATAAATTTTAAATATTACAATGTGTTTAAATAGTGTAATCTGTTCATCCAGCAATCAGAAAGAAACCATAACAATTAAAACACTTCATAATTTTTTAACCTCCACGAAGTCCCTGTTTTCCTGCTACACCAACTTGGTGTAGTCACCAAGTTGGTCTAGATTATATTTTAAATTAATACTAAAATATTACTGAAAATAAGGAACCTTCTATTTGTTAACTAGAATGGTAGCCCATATTTTTAAATGACAACCAAAAATAGTACTTGTACCCCAAATATTAATGAGAGTGAAGAACAAGGCAAGGATGGGTTGGTTAATTTTGTCATGTTCTACTTCTTTGCTCCTTTTTTTCTTCGTAAAGTTAGAGATAGATTAGATAGATAGATGCGTGTGTACATGCATATGCATATACGCACAGAGTAATACATGATCAGTGCAGAAAACATAAAGATCATAGAATAATCTAAAGAAAACTAATCATAACCTATATCTCACTGACCATGGATGATTCATATTAACAGTTTCATGTATGTTTTTTCACTCTTTTCCTAAAAATTTAGTTAAACTATTTTTGCACTGCTTTCTTATTTGGCCTAATACAGTGAACATTTTCCCATAAATACATATATAATTTAACAACATGATTTCAGAGTCTATATGATATCTCATCTTATGGATATTCATAACAGTCTTAATCTCCTATTCTTGGATATTTAGGCTGGTACCTCCTTCCCAAGAGTCAAAGGTCTTTTTCTTACCCTAAAAAAATAATTTTATAATATATAAAATTATTATAATTACCACCATCAAAATTACTTGTTGGCAATTAACTGAATACTGGACATTTATAATCTTTGTATCCTGCCTTATAGGAGTTAACCTAACTTCATGTATATGGTCAATCATTCCTCTTTTATTTACTGAGCAAGGAGGTTAGCTACATAGGGTGCTAGTTGTATATAAAGGTGCTGGAAGGACATAAAGGAATGCCATTATTCTGTAGAACCTATAATCTAATGGAGCCCATTACAGTAAGGCTAATGAACATCTGACCAGCATGACTGTGGCCTTATGGGGAAGGGTACACAGAGTTGGGAGGGGACGATGAGGAGATTAGAAGTCTTCCCCAATAAGATGGAATTTAGGCAGAAAATGATAATATATGAAAATTGCAGTGGGGAATTCAGCAGTTAGGATGATTCAAATTATTCAGTATGGTTGAGTAATGGGGAAAAAGATAAGCAGAGGCGAGTCAGAAAGGATTTTGAATAAGATGTTAAAAAATATCTCGGGGAAAAATATATCTTTTGAATAAGATGTTAAAAAATATCTTGGGGAAAAATATATCTTGGAAACTACATGAAGAAATGATACGTTTTAAAGAAAGCCATGGTGAGGTACCTGGGTGGCTCAATTGGTTAAGCATCAAGCCTTTAGCTCAGGTTCTGATTCTGGGGTCCTGGGATCAAGCCCCATGTCAGGCTCCCTGCTCAGTGGGAAGCCCACTTCTTTAACTCCCTCTGCCATTTCCCGCCCCCCCACTTGTGCTCTCTGGCTCTATCTCTCTGTCAAATAAATAAATAAATAAATAAATAAATAAATAAATCTTTAAAAAAATAAAAAAGAAAGCCATGATATAACTCAATTTGTATTTTAAAAATAACTTCAAAGAGTAAGTAGAAAAAATACTGAAAAGGAATAAGGCAAACTCAAACAAATAGATTGGGAGGCTACCAACACTCTCCTGTAAGGTAGGTATGTCACAGACTTAAACCAAGATAGTGTCAGTGAGATGGGGAAAACTGATTAGATATATTGAAAAGATTTTATGGAAGTAGAATCGATATAATTTCTGGATCTTTTCCAGCCACATTTACCAAAATAGAAACACAGAGCAATTCGTAGAATAATAACAACTGCAGGTAACATTTATTGATTACTCAACCTGTGTTAGACAATATGCTAAATGCTCTACAAGTACCATCCCATTTTTATGCACATGTATTATCCATTTTCTGTTGCAAGTGTTTTCTGTATATTAGATTATTTGGTCCATACACAATCTCTGGAATTGATAGTTAATATTTTTCACTTTGAATATAAGAGACCAAGGCCTAGAAAGATTATGTAGCTTGCCTGAGCACACAGCTAATTGACCCTATGTATATCTAGTCAGAAGAGGTATTTTTAACCATTATTTAATTATTTTAGTAGAGTGATGTTACCAATCTGAAAGATGTCTCAAAAAGACTCCTGAAAATAAAATACCTATTCACTCATTACAAAAGATACATAACAATAAAGATGTATTAAACTTCTCTTCAGAGGTTTAAAAAACAAACAAAAAAAATTAAAAAGAGTAGAACAAAGACAAGAATGTGGGCTAGAATTTAAATCCTAAAAATTATAACCTGACTTCAAAGTAAATATAATTAATATTCAATTTCATTCTTCTTTAAGCAGAAATTATTTCTCTTTAAGTAAATACTCAGTAGATATAATTTTTTAAAAAATATATTATTAGAATCTGAGTCTATAGCACTATTCAAGACAAATTGAGACTAGAAAAAGGAAACTTTCTTACAGAATAAAACTTCTAAATGTAAAAGGAAGAAGAAAATATAAAAATCAACATTTTGCAGGGCACCTGGGTGGCTCACTGGTTTACTAATTAGCTACAAACAGAAAACAGTAAACTTAAAACAGAAGAATCTGGTATACATAGCCTTAACCAAGTCATCAAACTTAGCATCACAAATAAGGGGACATGATGTGATGCAATGGAAAGCAAATCACATCAAGGATATTGTATCCCTGCCAAAAATTTAACTTGAACTGAATAATGAAGAGACAGCCAGGCAAATATAGAATGTGGCATTATTCTAAGAGTAACTGGTTTAGATTCTTAAAAGGTCAAAAAAACAAAAGTTAAGGGAAAGTTCTAGATTAAAAGAGAAGAAAAGAAATATGACAACCAAAGAAATATAGGATCCTTAATTAGATCATGGATTTAAAAAAGTCAACTATAAAGACCGTCTGAGGCAACTGGAAAATTGGCATGTGTATTATTTATTAAACTTTTTAATGAATGTTGAATTTCTTGTGTTTGAAATATAGTTTTGTGTTTATCTGGCAGAAAGTCTTTGTTTTGGGGAAATATGCTAGAACAATTTAGTAGGAGTTAAGTGTAATGACATCAGCAACTTATTATCAAATGGTTCGGCCAGGAAAAAAAAAAAATTACACACACACACACACACACACACACAAGGGTGGGGAGAGGTAAACATACACAAATGTGGTGATATTTTAAAAACTGGAGACTCTGAAGACCAGTAGGGTGATTAATGTGTTATTCTTTATACTTTTCTATTGGTTAAACATTTGAAAAAGAAAAAAATTATAAGGTAGAAATTTCTCAAATGGAGTTAAAAATTCATCACTGGATTGTTAACGTTATTAATTTTAAGTGTTTTTGGCAATCTATAAGCTCATGTAATTTTATCTCTCCCAGACAAATTTATCATAGTTATCTATAAACAAAAAGCACTCAAGAAATGTTTGTTGAACTAAATTGAATTGGTTTTATATCCCAAACATCTTTCCCCAAAAGTCTTAGAGTGCTGAATTCTTTTTAACTTCAATATTTTTGTATTGTTTGATCTTTTACTTCCCACGCAGCACTGCAGAATTCCTAATCTCCCTGTATATTATATGCCTGTCAGTTTCATCCTTTTTTCTCAGTAAAATGCACGAAATCTTGGCAATAATTAAAATTGTCAACAAATATTTAAATTTAGCTTAATATGTAGCCTTGCTAGGAGTATACTCTAATGAGAGCAATCCCTCTGGAATTTTATACCAGATACTAACCCTCCAGAGGTTCCTACAGATTCCAAAACATGCATCTCTGCCTTGAGGGTAAGAAAGGTCATTACAGGTCTAAAAGTGTGAATGGAAACTTCAGTGTCACCTTCTCTGGAAAAACTAATACGATACCACTGTCCAAGAAATAAACAGAAACAGACAACTGGAAACAGAGGAAAAGAAAACTAGAAAACACTTTATAGTATACAAATGATGAAGCACAATTCTATGGTTTTACAAAGAACAAAACAGAGCGTCTTGACCTTCTCACGTCGATGTTTATGTCCTGGTGGAATGGAACAGAGAAGGACCAAAAGGAAGTAAAATGAATAGGAATAATATCCTCAGTCACAAAAGAAAAGATGCAGATAAACAAGGATATACTGCAGAGCCCGCTGACCTCAGAAAACTTATGAATATGTCTATATGACTATGACCTATAAGTATTATATTTATGAATATAAATAACAGAAAGGAAGGAAGAAGGATGGAAGGGAGGAATGGAAGCAGGGGAGCATGTTCTTTAGTTAACTAGCTAAAAGATAAAGGGAACCAAATAAAATAATTCACTCTTGTAACCTATTACTTCTTCATTTAATTTCCAGCTACTTAAAAATAGAAGTTAAAAACTCTTCATGGCTTAGGAGAAAGAAAATCTAAACCTGAAAACCGAACACCTGAATTGTAGTTGGATGTCATCTCATTATAATGTTTATAGTTTGGAATAATCTGTCAGTCACCATTAGGCATGATTTCCTTAAATATGAAGCGGCACGACCTAAAATTAAAAAAAAATTATGGTACAATCAAAAATTTGAAAAATTATATAGTCATTTCCTGCTTTACAGAAGAAAGCAATTTTTGTACTGAATTCCTTCCATCTCAAGATTCTTTCACAACTGTCAAAAAAAAAAAAAAAAAGCCACAGCTATGCTGACAAAGCACTGTGGAGTAAACCCCAATCTACACATAACTTCAGAGACCTGCAGGTATAGAGAGTAAAATCACCCACTTTTCCTGACAGCAAACATAGGTCATGTTTCTCCAGAAATCCTTGACCCCGAGAGCACAGTAAGAATCAGAAGTAAAATCAACCATGCCCTCAAAGGGATGGTTACCGTGTGGGTTATAGTGTGTGCTTTTGCCTGGCTGCCTCAATAGGAAAAGATGGGAAATGTCAGACTGGGAATTGGAAATGCTGGTTTATTTTTCCTTCCAGATGGACACAAAGGAATTAAATAACTTTCATGGCGATCAGGTTAGAGATGTCACTGTTCACCTGATGATTCTCTTCCATTGATAAGACTGCAAATAACCTGTCTCTTTTTTTTTCTGTACTTTTTTAAACAAGAAAAATTAAAAAAAAGCCCTTAAAACTAAATGCTACTCTCCATTTACCTGATTTTTCCATAAATTGCACCTTAAGGATACGAAAGCAATATTTAGTGCACTGTGACACAGTGTGTAAAGTCACTACCAAGGAAAAGACTAACTTCCAGGGAGGACATTTAAATACATAGTAATTTCTTTCATATTTAAAAATATAAGCATGTGAAGCTTGTCCTTTACAAAATAAACATCGTTTATTATTTTAATAACAAGTGTAATTCCTATTTTGAAATCATAGATTTCCCAGGCAAGATCTTAAAAAATAAAGCATAAAATACAAAATTAAGAATGCTACTTGAAATATTTCAATTTTTTAAAATAAACAGAACCAAATTTTTGTTGGGAATGATTGTTTAATGTACATGTGAACTTATTAAATTATAGCAACCTCTTACTCTGAAGAACATCATTAGGACAAAATATCTCACTTAATAATAATGTATGGCAATAATTACAATAAACTCTGAAAAAGAATGCTTTGATCCTACAGACTGATTGAATGTAAAACTCTGAAATTCACTTTATGACCTGTTCTAACAAATCACAATTCATACGGATGTGCCATCATTAATTTAGCCATTACTAATAACCCTTATTGGTATCTTTTCTCAAATCATAGCCCTCAGCAATTATGGCTTTCAGATCAGAATCTAGGAAGCCCAATTATTTCAGGCATTGCTTGGTGCCTAAAAAAATCTGAACTATAAATCAATATTGTATGTAACTATAGTATCTAATATAATTTTGAATGAGGTAACTCAATGAGTGATTGTTATATACATACATGAAAGATGTTTAGTACTGTCCTAGTCTCAAAATTTCCCATCCAAAATAGTGCCTCGAAGAATAAGCCAATATGTCCTGTGAGATTACTCCACGGGTTCAAATGATTCAACAAGGGATGATTTTGGAAACTTACCAAAAACCATTATGATACCATAATACACTGATTCGCATATAAAACACCCTCTACTAGGCTTGCAGAACTGAACTGGACTGAACTCTGTAAGCTCTCAGGGCAAAGGGGCTGATACTTAGCAGCATAAAATGACACTGGTTTCTAAACTTCAGTGTTACTAATCCAAACTGACTTCTGCAGACCATAAAGTACAATTGGCCTTTTCAATTTAGATTCAAACACCTGGCTAAATCCATTAGCCAGTGATTCCATGAAGCAAAACCTACTTCCTTTTACCAATACTTATTTTCTTTCCTTTTGGAAGCTCTTTGTTTTTGAAGAAATCAAGAAAATATACAACAAAATAAAAAAATAAGCAAAATTGTATCTGTACTCCAGACAACTTTTCACAAATTTTTATCAAAGAGAACAGACTGTACCGATCACTAAGAACAAACTTATATCCAGGATAGGAGGCTCCTATCGTTCCTGGAGTATGTGTATTTATGTCACTGGATTCATCTGAAAGACCCTCTGCACATACTAATGTAATTCAACAGATGTGAAAATCAGCTCAATTTAGTCCATCACCCTTACTGCTACCACCATCATAATCACCGCTACAACCAGGCACAATAATATAATTTAGGAAGTTACTCTTTGTCAGAGTATTGCCTGGAAAATTATGGATTCACAGACTGAGTTTAACACCTGCATGTGTAGATGTAGCATATAATTCATAAACAAAACTACCACTTTAATACTTGCATCTTATACGTACATCATTGTTAAATCTTGCAGAAGATAACCAACTAATGAGAAAGAGCTATCAGAACTCAGTGAAGGTACTATCAACACGATAACTTCGCTTTGGTGTTTGAGCATCACTTTACTTAGAAGAGTGCTTAGATTCAGACAAATGTGGGGAAAAATAAGAATTGACAAAACACATGTTTAGTGTCTTTGTATGATTAGGTTCAGGCACACCGCCAGGAGAAAACTTTGTCTATGATCTCATCTGATCTTAGTTACTTGTCAAAAAAGAAGGAAGAAGAAAATTTCTTACTCATTAGATGGTGTCTTTTTAAGTTTGGTGGAACAAAAACCATGTTCATTCCTTTAATAAGTACAAATAAACAAGACTGATGAGGTGAACAACAATCAATACACAGATTCTACAAATTTTACAACTGTTTATTTTCAGTTCAAACATGATTGATGTCAATTAGATGCAGATCTGTCCTGGTGATTCTCATGAATCCACCATGTCAGATTATCACCTTCCATGGAACTCTTTGAAAATCCAATGCTGGGCTTTATCTTTTCCCTAAATCCTTAAATTCCACAATTTTTAAAAAAATCATTGTTTTATATTTATCACAGCTATTTTTCTTTTTTTGTCAGTGGTAATGTTTTACTTACAGAGTACAGAGGCTACTTAGTATTGTTGATGTAATGGACATTTATGATCACTGGTACATGTTAACCTTCATTTTTGCGAGAATTTTTTAAGTACTATGAAAAATACTTCAGAGTGAAAAATGCACACTATACAATTTAAAGTGTAATCTCAGTAAGCAAAATATATGAAAATCTTGATTTATAGACAAAGAAAGACTATTAGATTGCAACATAAATTGCTAACTAGGAAAAAAAGGTGCTTATAGACAATGCTGTAAAAATAACAAAATCTAGCCTTTCTGTCTTAGTCTTTAAGGAGACCATTCCACTTTTTATAATCACAAAGAAATATATTGTTTCATTATGTTTTAAATGCAAACTAGTAACTCAGAATTTTCTGGAAATTTACATATTTTATTAGTGAAAACTCAATCTTCTTTTCCTGTGACAAGGCACTGTCACAAAGACTAAAGAAGCCAAATAAGAGCTTGTCTACAGCACAGTCAAGCTCTGCATATAAAGTGTCATGACATGTAAATGAAAATAATACAAAGCTAAATTGGTGTCTAAATGGTAAATCTGTGGCTATTGTGAAAATCAACTAAAAATATGGAGGAGCGAAAGGATATATATTTGCTTACTTGACACACACACACACACACACACACACACACACACATTCTGTCCATCATTCACTTTTTGAAGTGTCAGAAAACATTATTTCTCAAATGACACACAGGGCTTCATTTGCTATGCATAAGGTCAGTGAATATTAGCTTCATTTACACTTGGCTGAGAATCAGTTGGTGTCAACAGGAGAGGCTTAGTTCCTCTACTGAGCCGGGTTAGAATCTGACAGAGAGCTGCCACTGAAGAAGATGGATGATCTTCTTTGCTGACCCTGCTCCCCTAAAGTGTCATAGTTTGGGTCTCTTTCTATCTCCACAACAAAAGACCCTCTCTGAGCTTCCCAGTGGCCTTCAGCTTTATTGGTGCTAACAGGTCCAGACATTTTCATCGATTGGATTCTCTACCTTTTAAACACAAGAGCTTGCCCTTTTTGGCTAGCTAAACCTTGGCACAGATGTCTTTTTTTGTAATTGCGTCTTTGCTGTCTATTGGAAAGGATGCAGTCAGACAGGCAAACATCATGTCAGCACAGAAAATGTTGAACTATTTATCTCAGTTTCCCAATGTCATTTTAATGAAAGTGATATGTCATCTGTCTGAAGGAATTAACCCTTAGATAATCTCATGGTATACTTCTAAATGGAAAGTCAAAATCTCATGCCTATTTGATGACTAATATATGTAAAATACGTTATGTGGAACTAGTCAGCAGGTAGGAAAGAAAGTACTTTTCATTTTATGTAAGTAGTTACCGACAACCATATTTTAAAACAAATATACCCAAAAATATTCTATATGATTTTCATTCTATATGATTCTATTCCATATAATTTTTCCATTTTGCTTTGTACTACTGGCTGACACTGTGAAATATGGCCTTCTCTGACTAAAAAATATATATAAAATATTTAATATATAACAAAGATGCTGTAATGATATAATAAATTACATGTTGCTTTGAGATCCTGGCTGTGAGCTATTTTAATATGTTAGAGATTTGTTATTGATATTTGAGTAATCCGAAAGAAATTACCTAACCTCAAATTCAAATGTTCTAAAACACATATGCTAAAATGATGAAAAGTTCTTACAAACAGATTTACATGTAACACATTTTACGAGAAATGACTATTTTGAGTATGTGTGGATAACTCAGACGCTCTAAAATATTATAATATGTAACTGTCAGCATTATTTATTCCATGCAAAATATAATTTAACATATTGGCATAGATGGAATTGCAGTTAACTAATAAATATATATGTATGTAAAATATAGTGATCTCAGTACAAAAAGAGAGAACTAAAAATAAAAATAAATTATACAAAAATGAAGATAAGGATATACCAATTGTATCTCAAGTTAACCCTTTTGTTAAACTGCAGACAAAATATAATGTGATCATTTTCTTGTACTCTGAAATAAAAATATTAAGCCTCTATTCAAAGATTCTGAAATTCTGCCTATTATTTTTAGTGTTAATGCTTTCATCCAAATTGAGAAAATTAGCAAATTACAGTTGAAAGTAACTATTTATTAAAATCTCCATAGCCAAACATTTTGCTCTAGATAAATTATTAACAACTCTCATTAAAATGAGTATACTTATCAAAGCTGAGGAATCCACTTAAAAATATAGTGTTGAGACGATTTAAGGAAAAAAACTTCAAGAACACAGCTTCCTTTTATTTTTAATATCATATAGACTGTACATCAGTGACTTTTAGCTTTTATTCTCTAAATTGAATAGTATTCCCTCAATACAATGCCAATAATTTCAAGTATGTATGCATGAAGCAACTATCAGCCTCTCTCTATACATATATATATATTTTTTCACTTCTTTTTCTAGAGGAGAGAATGAACAAAGTCAACATTCTGCCTCTAGGATGTGAGCCAGAAGGATCAGGAACCTGATTTTTTAAAAAAATCAAATCAGTTACTACTTTAATTTGATAATTATGGCACTAAACAACTAAGATTAATATTAAGACCTGATGAGTTCTTCAGACTATGCAATGTTTTTTAAAAATAAAAATACCAGTAAGACTCCTCATGCCCAATCTGGGTCCAGGATGGTTTTATGTGTTCAACTGACCCAAGCAGTATGCCTATGAAGATCCTCAGGAGCATGTCCGTCAATCAATGTCAACATTCTGTCAGAATCCACTCTGACTGCCAGTGACAGTCAGTTATCTATTGACATTAATGAATAATAAATAAGTATGCCCTTTAGGTTTATATGAATACGATGTATATTATTTTCAGTGTAGATTAGCCTATATGCAAAAGCAGATTTGTTTTTTTGTTTGGGGGGGGTGTTTGTTTCTCATCTAATTCATTAGGCAATGGTAAAAAAAAATATGCAAGCAAAAACAAAAGCAAGTGGCTGCAATAAAAGATGTGCTTAATGTGAACTCTGGTATACATTTGTATTTTGCTTTTCAACAAGTCAACCTTGTCGCAGCTTGTATCATATAAGCTTCAATGAGCTGTATTCACAGGCCCCTGAATATTTATGCTGTCTTTTACGGACCTAACACGTAGTTTGTTGTCTCTACGATAGAGTATTTGATGACAGAAAATCTTTAAAAAACTAAAGATCGGAAGAAGTTGTGGCAGTATCCTAACCTTGCTCGTCTTTGTATTCACCCTTAATCTTCCTTCCTGGTGGGAAAAACTATTTAAGTTATTACTAACTCTCCTTTGTTGTTAAGTCCCCATCTCCCTTTCTCATACCATAACAAAACTGTTATAGCTTTTTGAAAAATAAGAATTAAGAACTTTAATTAAACATTCATATATACTTGACTAAATTCCTTTTTGACACTGACATGATAATTCTAGAATTATACAGTCGCAGTCCAAACATTACAAAAGGGATGATAACCTCCAGCATTGATCAAAGTATAGTTTATTTTCTTAGTTTAGTAAAAAAAAAAAAAAAAAAAAAAGTTAGAATTCAGATTATAAAAGATTTGCCACATATTATGACTTGTGATTTTTTATTTTTAAATTGACCATTTTACCTTCCCATTATGAAACTCTCTTCTTAATTTAATATTAAAAGCTTAATTTTATAAATTTTTGTAAATAATGAACACTATTGATGATTTGAAAAGGTTTAAAAAATAGATTTCCTTTTATATCTAATTAAGATTTCTATTCAAAACATAAAAGGATAGAGAGTAGTTCAAAACACAAAGGTATGCCACCATTAGATTAAAATTTTGCAACAATAATGAATAATAGTTTTTAATAAGGTTTAAGATGTTTGAATTGATATGCATAGCATGAAATTATAATATGTGAAATCACTGTCACGTAAGGAAGGCAAAAAGACATAATGTTGCCAACTATATGCATAGATTCAATAAGTGAAAACACGGAGTGGGTAATACCTTCACTATTTTAATGCACTTGGTAGATGGGGAGGTTTGCCCTGAAAAGTTTCAATCCAGGGAATAGCATAGAATTTTCTAAAAAGTAAATGAAAAGCTATTGCCAAAGTCTACAACACTGTGGGAAAAGATGTGGAGGAGAAAAAAAGAAGAAAAGAGAGGGAAGTGGAGATGGGAAAGAACATCTACTTTACCACATTTAAAGAGGAAGGATTAAAAAAAAAAAAAGAGGAAGGATATTAGAAAGAAAGATGGCTACACATACTGGGATAGCCTCGTAGATAATCTTGAAAATCAACAAGAGAGCTGTTTGAAATTTGAAGTGAACAGCAATGTTGTTATATTGGAAAAAGTTAAGAAGCAGTAAAATGATCTAACCATTATGTTCAGCCTTGAATAACACAGTATTCTTGTACATAACGTTTGTGCAGAATAAACATGAGAAACAGCAAGGAGCATGGCTGAAATAGCAAACTTTAAAAGTTCCTATCAGGTTTCATTTGCAAACTAAAATACTATCTCAACATATTAAGCTTGGAGCCACATGTTTTCCCAGCTCTAGGTCACAACTTGAATGCCTAAGCTTAGTATGTTTTAATTTTAAAGGTCAGTTTGAGAAATAGATTTTGCAAAAGTCTGACTGTCCCTCTGCCCTTGCAGGGTCCAAGGGGCTAAGGTCTGAAGAAGGTTTCTCAGAAGACATCCAGTCAGAAATCTAGGTTAAATGGCAGAGTCTCTACTTCCTTCCAAATTCTAGGTTTCTGGTAATGTAAGAGGTGTCCACTATCCTGTGTTGAAGCACATTTATATACAATTGTCACAATATCCAAAATTTGTTAATTGCTAAAAATTCACCTTCCTAAGAGCTGGTAAAATAAAAGAATTGGACATTAAAAAAAAAAAAAAAGCAAAAGAAAGAATAAAATAGGACTTTACTTTCTTAAATGGCAGAGGAAACCTGAAACAACCTACTTAAAAATAAAGAAGTAACATTAGTTTATGTTACTCTTTGTGAAGGAAAATTTAATGACATTGCTAAAGTAGCTTTTG
Organism: Canis lupus familiaris; assembly: GCF_011100685.1. Lineage (NCBI taxonomy): Eukaryota > Metazoa > Chordata > Mammalia > Carnivora > Canidae > Canis > Canis lupus. Next base: position 52,497,239 of record NC_049233.1, read on the forward strand.
TTTTTTTTTTTTTCTTTTTTGAATATGCAGTAATCCAAGAATATCCTGTAAGAGTTTTCAGCCTCCTTGTAAAAGTCAATTGAGATTTCCACAGAGAAGGAAGACTTAACTATTCAGCACTTACAAATTAAAATATTAGTGCAGAGCAATTTAGAAATCTAAAAATGGGTCAAGGAAAAAATAAACTTAATTTTTTATTCCCTTATATTGACTTATGCTTTTTTACCCTTGAGGCAGGTAGAGGTGAGCAGTTAATGGGCGTGTGTGCGTGTGCATGCATCTGTATATGTATACATACATATATACGTATGTGTGTGCGTATGTATGTGTTGTCTGTAATGTCAACTTAGAAAAAAAAAGGAAAGAGTAAGTTCTGATTTCACTTTGGGATCTGCCATGAATGAACTGTTAGAACTATAAATGAGGTCTTTAGTTGTCCCACTTATTAAAAAAAAGAGAGAGAGAGAGAAAAACCCTCTAATTTATTTTTTATAATCTTTAAGGTACACTCAAACTCCAAGAATTGATAATTCTAATTGTCTTGGAAAGGATTATACCCTCAAGGAGTGCAAGAATGTCCACAGAACAGTTTTGTTATAATGAATTTATATATTTGAGTAGTAAGGTGCCTGTCCTATCTCACATCTCTTTTCAAGGATAAAAGTACTTTATAGGAAAAGGTCAAGTGAAATAGGAGCACTGTGTAGTATAAGTTATTTTGCCTGTGAAATGTAATAGATATGAAGAAATGGTTTTAAAATCAATCAGGTTTATTTATTTCAGCATTCTACTAGTTTAAATTAAGGTCATTCGTTAATGTCATTAGGGAACTTAATGCCATTAGATGTCATTGTCTAAACGGGAACCAGTTTAGCTAATAATAGTAAACTACTAAATAAACACAGAACATAAAAATCACTGGAAAATACAGAGTAGTATAGTAAAGTCACTAATATTCAGCTTCTTTTTCTTAGAATAAACTTTTATTATATCTAGTGATTCTTTAGATATATTCTATCCCTCCATACCTTCCACTCCCATCCTTAATCCCTCTCTTATCCTACTCTGTTATAGAATGTTCTTAAAAAGCAAAGTAGGTAATACTAACCTAATAGATTGTTAACCAACTCTAATAAGTGAAAAATGCAAAATATGCAGATAATAATTATATCCGATTGTCTATTTTATTAATAAAACCACCGTGGTGTTCCCTTCACCAAATATAGGTTTTCAATAAAAGGCTGTAATTTAGTGTTAATGGCTTCAGTGCAGGTCAGAAGCTAATATCCTAAGTGAGAAGCTAAACTAGGTTCTAGTTGAACCTAAATATAAAATACAGTATGTGTCCATTCAAAGCCTCCTGGGTTTTCTCTTAGAAGCAAGAGATATTATCATCAACAGTAATTTTTTCATTTCAAATGAAAAAATTCAAAACCCACAACACAAAAAACATAACCTTGAAAAATATTTTCACACTCCTATACCCTAGAATATATTTTCCCTGGTTTTCTGTATCATTCATTGACCCCAGACTAAACAAAGTAAACCGAATAATAAACCTTCCATACTTGTTCATAAGACCACAGAATTTGAAAGAAAAAATACACATTTACTTCAACTAAGGTTTATCTTACTCTGTGTTCCCGTGACAAGCTGTTAGATGGGGAAAATACTACGATATATATACACAGATGTTACAATCTTTAACAAAGTTGATATCACAGGTAGAAAGCAAAAAGTTATGTTTATAATTCATTAGTTTGACCTAAACTCAAAGCTGAATTGCTTTTGTTATCAGATTTTTTAAAACCTCAAATTATATAGGCACAAAACCTACTTTTCACATAATAACACGACATGACTATCCTAATAAAGACATGCCTCCATAAACTAAATTACTAAGGTATTTTGCAGATGATGCGATAACTAAATTCTATTAAATGTGAGGGAAATTAGAATAAAGAGACTTTCTGAAACGTTCCTCTCTGAATCATGCATCAGATTTTTATACACAGAGGAAAATATCAAAAGTATAGCTAGGTCAGATTTCTCCCATGAAAAAAAATATTATTTGCACAAAATAACTATATTATACACAATATCATCATAAAGAAAATATTTTGTGGGTTGTAATTATAGTGATAATAATCTTAGAGGAAATGGCTAGAGTTAGATACAGAAATCAAACCAAATATAAAATTATCAGGTATCATTGATTTGCATTATGACACTGCCTGCCAGAAATTAATGACAATTTAAGCTTCCACCGAAATATAAAAGATTGACCATATACTTGCCAAAGTTAGGATAATTAGAAAGGTTCTGAAGTCATATAAATCATAGAAAGGTATAAATTCTATACATTAATTTCATATTTCCTTGCTCCCTTAATTTTCCCTCACTTCAGATCTTCCTTCTTCCTGTCCTTTCTGTAGTGAGTAGTTACCATGTTCCATGCACAGTGGGTACATACAAAGATGAATGAAGATTAGTAAAAAGCAGTATAATTTTAAGTGAAGTCTACAATGTCCTGGTAGGAAATTATAGTATGATTCTAATTTAACTATGATCATGATATTTATCTGTATTTTTAAAGACTAATGAGCACATATCTCTGTAAAGGACAGAAAAAAATGCTAACAGTAGGTACACTAGAAAAAGGCCCTGTGAGACAGGAGCACAGGTATGGCACTCATTGCAGATCTACATACATTACCTGTTCAAAAATGCCTTAAACAAGTATCACGAGCTTCTGAGAGTGAATGATTGAAGAGTAAAAAAATCTGTAATGTAGTTATAACTCAAATAGAAATATATATGGACATGATACCCAATTTATATAATTCCTGATTTGTAGAACAGAGTATAATATTAGCTTAGGGGTTGATTTTTCAGGTTTGTTTCTATTATTTCATTTTGTTTGGCAATTCAAGATAATATTTATAGTATATAATTTGGAAGCAAAATAATCTTATAAAAATCACTTTCCCATGTAAGATCAACATAAATATACTTCAAGAGTTTCTTTTTTTTAAGTCTATTTATTTTCTTTTAGTAATATCTATACCCAATGTGGGGCTCAAAGTCACAACTTCGAGATCAAGAGTTGCATGCTCTTCTGACCGAACCACCCACATGCCCCAAGTCCTTCTTATTTAAGAAAATGTTACCAGGCTCTTGGAACTAAATATTTCTCAAAACACATATATTAGTAACAGGACTAGCTTTCAATCCATCAGAGGAGGGAGAAGCAGAAATTTAAAGAAAGACACAAAGAGACAGAGAATGAAAATATGACAATGAACAAAGAAAAATAGTTTTATTATTCACAGAAATAAATTCCATATCTGAAGCAGACTCCCACCCAGGTTTTCTAATGATTAGCATATCATCTTGCTATGCTATAAGGAGAACAAAACAGAATAAAGGGTTCTCATACTCATCAGGTTTAAGGCTAATAACAGAAGCTAGCCATATATGGCAAGAAATTAAATAGTTATATGAATATGAAATTTAAAAAATATTTGCCTTGGAAGTGGGCAGTGTATGATTAATTCTTTAAGAAAGCTGAAAAACATTTACTGGAAGACTAAGGTGGTATAAGAACTGTACTTAGGTGGGTACAATGGCTGGTAGGAAAAAACCATAAGTTTTGATTGTTAAGGAGCTTAGAAGCTATAAAAGGAATGACAAATAAAGATTAAAATCAGATTTCCTACGATGATTCCCACAGGGAAAGTGCAAAGTATTTTATAAGTATCCACAAAAAGAGGTGATCTAAAAGGGAATATGAGGCATTTAACTTGAAATTGTAAGGAAAGGCAAAATTTCAACCTGCTGGCACAAGCTAGCTAGCACTGCAGGTAGAAGCAAGGCATGTTAAGTACCAGAGAGTGTTACTACCAGTAACTGCTATCAGAATCTGGAAGAGAAAGGTCATTGAAGAATTTGGGAATGTGCAGGATTAAGATACAATAACTGTGAGAGGCCCTGATGGGTTTTATTTTTTCTGTGTATGTGGGGCCAAATGTTAAGTAATAGGGCATCATAAAAATTATCTATGAGTGTACTTACGGTAGAATGACAGATCAGTACCAGGCCGGAGAACAGGGGCTCTGAGTATGATACATATGTGACAGAAAAAGAGAAAAGAAGATTCAAGTTGAAGAGAGTTAAATGCCAGCCTAGAAAACTACAAAATTTTTTATTGGTAATGAGGAGCTTGAAACCTTCTGATTAATAAAGTAATGTGTGTGTTGTGTTTGACAAAGCTGCATTCTGACTGCCACATGAAAAAAAAAAAACTGGGAGAGGAAAGATAATGGCAAAACTGATGAAATATTTAGGATGTGGGGAAAGACAGAGATAGAAGTATTTTGAAATTATAAATAAAGGAAAATGTTAAGAGTTGTAGCAACTTTCGAGATTTAGAAAGACCGTTTATTTTTATAAAAGACTGTGATAGATAAAATGCCCATCTCTAAAGATGTGAGCTCTGCATTGGGTAGGGGCAAGGATTCCTGAGCCAGACCACTTTGAGTAAATAGCAGTCTACCACTCTATGTGGATTGTGGGCACGTAACCCACTTCTCACTGTGCTTTGGTTTCCTTACATAAAAATGTGTGTGTGAGTGTGTGTGTGTGTGTGTGTGTGAATTTGCATCTACATATCATATGTATACGTAAATGTACATATACACATCTTATACACATATCTCAATATATATAGTATAGATAAATAATGTGACACTTCAGTAGGAGTATTTTTTTGTACTTTAAACAGGGTGATAATAGTACCTACCTACTGGATTAAATAGTAACATCCCTCTGAGACTAAATGAATTAATATATGGTGAAAACGCTTAAAACAATCTCTTGCTATCTATTAATAACTAGAAAGCACCCAAAATCTATGACCTGCTTTTGTTGAAGGCCTTGAATCTCCTTTTTTTTGAATCTCCTTCTTTTAAATTATTTAAACTATGTCTTCTGCTTACTACTCCATCACCTGAGCCCTGTATTTTACACAGATGCTAACTTAATTTTAAAACACATATATTCAAGATACAATTCAAGCTGTTGTTATATGAAATACCAGGTTACGCATAACTTATAATTGTTAAAAAAATATCAATGTTCAAGATAACTTAAAAACTCAGAGAACAAAAGATCACTCGCGATCCCACCAGTATATAAATTGCATTATTTATGCTTGCATCTATTCTTTCCCCATGCATATCTTGCATATTCTAATATCAATGTCTGCAAAGTTTTATCCTTTATTTTTCATTCAAAATTATATGTTTTAAGATTCCATTTATTTATTCCTGAGAGACACACAGAAAGAGAGGCAGAGACATAAGCAGAGGGAGAAGAAGGCTCCCTGTGGGGAACCCAATGAGGAACTTGATCCCAGGGCCCTGGGATCATGCCCTGAGCTGAAGGCAGATGCTCAACCGCTGAGCTACCCGGTGTCCCTCATTCAAAATTATTAATAGAGAGCAATTTAAAATTCCTATGTCACATTGCTGATATTTTAAGGACTAATTTCAATCAAGGCGATGCACTTAACTTCAGACATTTAGGTTATTTCCAATATTTCAAGTCATATACATTGCTGAGAAAGAAAAGGTTATGTAAAAAATTATTTTCTTTGAAATATCTTCTCCAAAAAATTACCAAGGATGAGATTACTGTCTTAAAGGGTATTTAACCATTTGTGGCCCATGAGATCTAGCCTCATTTAGTCATTGCCATAAGATTTCTTTACTTAGCAAACTCCTTGTTGCATTATTAATAACAAGGTAATAGCAAGCATTCATTGATTATTTGCTATGTCCCAGATACTATTCTTAGGGTTTTTACATGCATTATTTCATTCAATTCTAACAAGAACCCTATGCGGGAGTACTCTTCTTATTAGCCCCATTTAATACTTAAGGAAATTAAGACTTCGTGAGATTGTCCTAGTTTATAGACTTGGTATGTTGTAGAGAATTTGAAAACTCTGTGACCCTACAACTGAGCTCTCAACCCTGTACTTTAACTTACTTTTCTATTTATATTTAATTATAAACAAGATATCTTATAAAGACTCATTTGTTATCATAAAAAGTGATGGTACAAATTATATGCTACTTAAAAAAAAAAAACATGGTCTTCAAAAATCTAATCAACACAGATTTTAATATTATCAATGCTTTCAAATTGAATAAACGTTTTCATTTACTTAACTATAGATATGTCCATTAATTGTATGCTAATAAAATAATGACATATGTTAATATATTAATATAAAGTATTAAGAAGCAATTATTAGGGAAATCCCTTATAATAAAAATTAGGAATCGAAAATTATTTGAGTTCTCCTTTACATTAACATCATCAAAAAAGAAATTCCTAAATTTTTGTTTTAATTCAGAAAATCAAAATTAAGCAATATAAATAATGCAAGTATATCATATCTTTATGATCTGATATATGTGCATATGAACTGTGTAATATTCTTGGACTTTTTACAGTTAGGGGGACCATATATTTTATTATCTAAATCTGAACACTTTGGAAAGCAAAGAGAGACAATATTAACAGAACAATTACCCCAGGCAACTGAGGCATAGAGTCACCTTAGTTAGAATAAAGTTTCACCATTTCTTCAGTAACTAGAATCCATTGGTTAAAATCCAGGACAAATTTTAGGACGCAGTGTAGTATAGTGGGGAAAAAAGGCTTAAATTGGTAAACAGGATATTGGATTCTTACCCAATTTTCTTACATACTAATTTCCTTGAGTTTCAGTTTCTTCATATGTTGAGTGAGTGAAAAAATAATACTTTCAATCTCTTAGTGATGTGGTAAGGATTAATCGATAAAATGAACATGATTTAGTGTAAACTGAAAATCACTCATAGAAACCCAAGTTATAATATTAATGTTCCACACTTTACAAATACTATTCTACTTTTTTAAATTCTACTTTCATTTTTTTAATTAAAAATTATTCAAGAGTTCCAAAATTTTCAAAATATATTTCAGAATACAATTTTATTAATCTTCTGAATATATTTATATATGTAAATATAATATAACCTGCTAATGTGCATAGAAGCTACGACAACTCATAGTAATTTTTTTAAATGACTTTTTGACAATAAAAGCTTGCTAACCAACTGGAATTTATTTATTTTTAAATGACTGAAGAGATGTCTTCATTAAAGCATTATCATAAAGAATTAGAAGTTCTCCATAGATTGGCCGACTTGAGAAACATTTGTCTCTCAAAATTGAGTAATTTTTTCAAAATCATGAAGAAAAAAGAGCTCATATCAATTAATCAAAACTGTGATCAGTTTTCACACTTATTCATATTTCAAATTATACTCTAAGAAATATCACCATGAACTTCCTCTCCACAAAGTGCCTTGATAAACTTGCCTTTAAGTGGCTAACCACCCTCATTTGGCTAGAGACTCACTAGCATCCTCTCCCAAACACTTCAGTTTTCCTCAATATGGGACTGGAATTTGTTTTCAAACTCTTAACAAGATCATTGAAAGGAAACAGGAGAAATACTATAAAGGCAGGCCTGGATTGATTCCAGAGGCAAGTACTCTCACAGCAATGCACTGGAATTATGCCAAGGAGGGAAGTGTTTTTGCAAATGAACATAGTGCCAGAGTTAAGTATAAGGTCTTTAATTCCTTTGTCAACATCACCAAGGTTAAAAATTAAGAAAGTTATGTGATAAACAATTTACTTGACTTATAACAGTGCACACATACTCTTTCAGTTCAACCATAAAGGAGGCATCTTGACTAATTACAGTTTTTTTAACAAACTCTTTTTAATAGTTAATTCCATCTATTTCAATGCAGGGTTAATGCATATGACAGAGAAGTCATTGTACTTTATTTTTAACTACCTGAGTGTGGTTTGCAGGTGACAATGATTTTGGTACACAAATGTGGTCCCAATTCTTGAAATTGAAATAAATAAATGTGGATAATTTTAATAGTACCACATTTAATGAGATTATTTTGCTGATTTGGAAGAAATTGAGAGTGTTTTCTTCACAGTAAATGTCTCTATTGTAGTTAAAGACTGTTTTTCTTACTAAGTTCTATATTTGTAAGTATAAAAATCAAATAGTTCCTGTTTGTTTTTAATAAATGCAAAAATCATTTAGATTAAATTACACAAAATAATACAAAAAACACAGTAATTTTCTTTAAAAATCTTTAAGCCTTAAAAGGGCAGGAGGAACTTTACCGTTATTTCCTAGACTTTTCTTAGACAGATTTATTTGGGCATTTTTATATATATTCTCACTTTATCTACTATGTTTCCCATTTTTAATAGTGCGAAAGTTTAAATTCCACTTTCACATCATTCAAAAATCAACATACTATTCAAACTAGCTGTTTTTACAGCTATCATGTAATAGTATTTTCTTAAATTTTCTTATTATAAGTAATTGTTGTTAACTTTCAGTCAATAAGAATATTGCCTTTCATTGAATTGATTAGTTCACTAAGAAGATTTCGACACTTCCCCAGTGGTATAGGATTCCACCTACGAATACTGATAAATTTTCAATAGTTTTTTATTTCCACATATATGGAACCTGCAGGGTGATCTACTCAATAAGAAATTCTACCAGCATAAGGGATAGGGTAAGAAGACAGTTGGGTAGGACAGGTTTTACTCCTTCACAGGGGTGTCAAAGGAAGTTGCTAAACTGGCCTATAGAACCTGAACCTATAGCATCTGTTTGTTTTGCCCAGAGTTCACTTCACAACATTAGTTATAGCATGGATGATAATTGAGTGCTGGGTCCTCAGTACTTTACATGCTAGCAGCCATCCACTCCACATGAAGTATTTAATTCTTCAATCAGGATAGAGAAGTATATTTGTTCCGTTTATCTATATAGTTTATTTAACTATTTAGTTGGACAATGTAATATATTGTCCAATATATTATCCAATATATATATATATATATATAATTAAGAAAGTTATGTGATAAACAATTTATTTGACTTATAACTTATATATTGGACAATATAATATATAAGTATGTAATTTTTAAATTTCTAAAACCCACATTAAAAAGAAAAGAAACAATTAAAATTAATTTTAATATTATAATTTATTTAACCCGGCCTATCTAAAGTATGATTCTTTCAACATGTAAGCAGTATAAAAATTATTAATGATATGTCACATTCTTTTTTTTTCTACTAAGCCACTGAAATTCAGTTTGCAAATTTTACTTATAGTACATCTCAATTTAGAATAGCCAATTTTAGGACCCTAAGAGCCATGTGTGGCTCCTAGTTACCATGTTGGACAACACAGATCTAAATATTTTTTTAAGATTTCATTTATTAAAAAAAAAAAAAAAAAAGATTTCATTTATTTATTCCTGAGAGACACACAGAGAGAGAGGCAGAGACGTAGCCAGAGAGAGAAGCAGGCTCCATGCAGGGAGCCTGATGTGGGACTCAATTCCCAGACTTTAGGATCACACCCTGAGCTGAAGGCAGACACTCAACCACTGAGCCACCCAGGTATCCCTAAATATTTTTTAAGACCATTTTTTTCTTTAACTATTCTGTTAGAAAGGAATTTTATGAGAAAGTAATGTTTCATTTACCAAATTAATAAGACCAAGACATGTGAGTTCAGTTCAGAGTATTTGCCAGGATTCTCTTTGCTTTGTGCAGAAACCAGGTCAATATTGTAGCTAAAAGTCCAAGCTCGGGAATCAGAATGCCCTGAATTTGATTCTAAGCTAAGACAGATATTATTTCCTAAAGTAACGACAAGCAAGCAGTTTACCCTTGATAGTGCCAATATTTTTTGTCCTATAAAACATATATGATAATGAAATCTACCTCATTAAATAAACTAGTATATACAAGCAGATGGAAGAGTATTTCCAAAGAGTAAGTTACTACTGTTAGCTCCAGTCCCCTCTAAATTAGGATTTGCAATTATTTAAACTATGTTGCTGGCTTTGAAGTACAAAGAGTATATAAAAGTTATTTTGGGAATGTATTTTGTTCTATAACTTATAAATTAAATCATATATAAATAATATAACCTTATTATAGAATATTTTGGGATATCCACAAATAGAAAAATATCTATCAATTTTGAAGGTCGATGTGACATAGTTTTAAATAGAAAAATACTGGGCAATTATAATGACTACAAAATAGTATATAAGAAAAAAATCCTGTTTTGCCAAATAAAGGAAAAGGTTCACTAATTCGTATGCTCTTATTGTTTTAAAACATAGGGAATGTCCAACTGATGTATTAGAATAACTAAAGCTTTGCTTTGGCCCACTTCCACAAAAAAGGTGGTCCACGATAACATGACTTATCAGAAAAGCATTCATTTTATTATTTAGTCCAGAAAAGAAAGATGGCTTTGGCAGAAGTAACCTCAGAGATTTATCAAGTGAAATTTGATGATTTTTGTACCAAAGTTTTAGTAGTTATTAAAAAAATTCTGAAAGTTTAGAAATATATTTTAATGTGCCCTGTCAGGAGAGCTCTTGTTAGCAGACCCCTGAAATCTCCTTTTTTTATGTGATTTACAAGTCCAGAGAATACAGATTTCACAATAGGAGGAATCCCCTATCACTGAATCCTGATTAATATCACACCTCACTCTGCTCACTCTTCTTTCTTAAATCTCGTGGACCAATGTGCAACTGTCAACTTCTAGGTCAAACATAGGGCAAATTAAATCTTAAGTAGCAAACCTCATTATTGCCAATATTCATTGCATATCACTCATGCAGTTATCACTGTGGAGAAACTTTTGAGAGTTCAACAGTGACTTCGCTTAAGATCGGCTGGATCGGAATGCTGGGGTAGCATAGACTTGCTTGTTAAAATAACTACCATTACTCAATATATCTGATATTGAAATAGAAAAAAATGCAAAGTGGAATTTTAATAGCACATATTACTTACGTTCACAAGTGTCCCCTTTTTGCTGGTAGCCTGCTTTGCAGATACACTTTCCAATGGGCACTAACCATTCTCCTTCTGCACTGCAGTGCATCCTGGGGGAGTTTTCCGCCTCTTCCTCTGCACTGCTGACACATGTCCCTCGAACCTCGACTAAAGAGGAAAATTCTGAACCAGTCACTGTATCTGGAAAGATAGCTAAATTCTCAATAATGGACCAGCACTTCTTGTAGTATACTTTGACAGAAACCAAAGCTATGCAAGCCCCTACATCCTGAAAGGCAAGATAGAATCCCTTTTTGGACAAAGGTCCAATCTCTCTCACCTCAGTGTTAAGCTTCATCTTTCTTTCACCAAGGTCACCTTGGGTAAAACTTTCATCAGCAGCAATGGTGTCTATTTTTACATAGAGATTTTCTCTTATATTCCTGCCAGTGTCGTAGTCTGTTTCATAATAGTACAAATTAAAGGTTTCCTTGCAAGTTCCCAGGACTCCAGGAAGACTGTTACAATCCCTCAGGGTAAATTTCAATTCTACAAAAATCCTCTGTGCGTTGCCTTTCGAAATCCAGTTAGTCCGCAGCCAGTTGTTTTGGTTGGGTTCCATGACCTGGCACACCTGGTACGTTCGTATTGGGGTGTAGTTCTCATCCAAACCACTGATTTCTTCCCACTGTAAATTTTTTTTTAAAAGGCTATCAGTCAATCAGCAAATAAATAAATAAATAAATAAATAAATAAATAAATAAATAGCATTTGTATTTTGAAAGTACATGAGGAACCTTTCGTAGCACAAATAATTATCTTTGAAAGAGTTAGGTAGATTCCTACCGTGGCCAACACTGTCACCTGAGAATACAGGGCTCTTAGCTCAGCTTCATCCTGGTAGCGGGACATCATTCAGGTTGCTTGTATCGTTTGCACATACAATAAATATTTCATTTTGTTTAATGTCTGTTTGCTAGTGTATTAGTGTTTCTTTTTACATGTTTGCTTATGTCTATAGTCTCCACTGAGATTATAACTTTTATAGACTAAGTGCACAACACATCGCTTAAATTACCATTTAATGCATATGCATATGGACACATGGCAGAATTTTTGATAACTCAGTTGACATTTTAAGTGTTGATGTTCAACTTAGAGCACCTAAAAAACAAGGGAAGAAAATGCCAAGAGTCCTCTGAAATGCAAAAGCATTCCACAACATGTTGATATTCATAATGCGAAATCTTTTACCATCTTTTCAAAATGAGATATAAGGGAACAACATTTTACAGAGTTCGTTATTTATTGCAGTGTTATATATAATACTGTACATAAGCCACAAAACTATAAATAAGTAGTTATAAAAGCATGATTCATCTTTATAAATAAATTGCTTTCAATAGACAATCAAATGTACATGGCAAATCAGCATGCTGGATCATATTTCAGTAATAAGCTTTTTGACAGGAAAAATATCACATGTTTAAAAATGTCCATTCACATGCTGATGCAATATATACTATAGCAAACATATATTTTCATAAAAAGGGAAAATAATAAGTTTAGCAGAACTTGCAACAATTAAAGACTATTAAGCTATGTATAATAATATCTAGACTGCTCATTAGCAAATAAATTCATTTCACCTAAAATAGTCCTAGAAGTCTAAAATAACAGATGATTATGTCCTTTCTTACCCATATTACAAAATTTCCCACTTTATATTTAGGCTATCTTAATAGTGAAATCATCATCCACTTGTATTCATTTCCCCAAAATAAAATGCCAAATATGAAAATATGTTCGTATTCAATTCAAAAATCACACAGCATGTAATATTTAAACCATTGTTTCAAGAAAGCAGATAGGAAAATAAACTAGTAAGCCTGTGGCAATGAGTTTTATTTGTAAAACTTGATTAGAGAATCAATTTATTACAATACTTTAAAATATTAATACCTACTTTTAAAATTGTTTTTTAGAAAACTGACAAATTAGCAAAATACTATCATTCAGAAATCTCTTGTATGACATTATATATTTGCTACAATTTTATTATATATATCAAAATTCCTCAAATGCAGCAAAGAACCCTTTGTCATGTGCAGCTTTTATTCAACACAACTTGAGTTTGTGACTAGTTAATGGTGTGCATATTTCCCTTTGTCTCAGTTAGCTGCTTATTATAATCTGTCTGAATGGCACTTAGCCAAATATAACCAAATTCATCCATTTGGATGCGTAGATTTTAGTCTCTAAATTAGATTGAAATTATTAAAAGTAAAACTAATAATGATATCTACCAAGAAATCAAAAGCTCCAAAGAAAAATGTGCTCTTTTTAACAATTCCCCAGCCTGAAGAAACCAAGGCTAATTATTATAAAGGCATATCTCAGGATTTTCTTTTTCTAACTTCAAGAACGATCGTGTTACTTTGTTTTACGTATGAAAAATCAATTTCACTACCTACGAAACCCAGTTAATTTTTATTTTTATTTAAAAAATTTATTCCTGAGGGAAAAATTTCAAGACAACTATTGTATAGATCACAAATAGTGAGACTACACAAATGCATTTAACACAACTTTTGTTTTATTATCTCACTTTTCTAAGAGATTGCAATCATTTCTAGAAATGACATCATTAGGAAAGAAGCCTTAATTCAGATACTATGCTTTTATAGTATACTTCTAAAAATATTTTCTAGAAACATTATCTTAATAACACTTTATTACCTGCAAGATATTTAATCACATGAAAGTCAATCCATTTCATATATAAAAAAATTCTGCGGTCAACATTTCCTAATATTATCTCTTGATTCCTCCAAATATGTAGGGTTAACTGTTAAGATATTTGGACTGATAAAAAATGCCCATTTGAGTCAAAGATAACATAGACAGTCATAATTTATCATTTTGCGGATTACATTGATGAAATACTACAATCACTACAATCCTGTATCAGTTTACTTCTCCTTAGAGATAAAAACTATCCTCTACCTCCATTTGTTTTAATTGATGGATGGTAGAAAATAGTCTACATCTGTCATTGGTAAGAAAGATGTTTCTTTTTAATTGTGAATGTCTTCCTGAAATGTGTATTATTTTACTCATGGAAACTATTCCACTTACGAGAAAAGTATGACATTCTTACCTTAAGCCCAGAACACTTTTTATTATTAATCTGTAAAATACTTGTCATTTTTTCATAATTCAATCTGACCTATACAGATAACTACAATATGATCTTCAGCAATCTCAAATATTAATTGAATAAAAAATCTCAATATTTTAAGCAGATTTGCATTGTTCACATTTTGCAGTATTAAACTTACTTCCAGTTCATGACATATTGATTTTATGCTCTTCTTATACTAAAAAAAATCCCTTTCAGACTTTCCTTCTTCTCTTTGCAAAATGTGTTATACTTTTTATATCCCCACTTATGCTTCTTACTGTAAGGAAGATCAACTTAAGTAACAATGAGATATACACTCTCCTTTCTCAGAGCCCCTTTCTTCATAAGGATAAAGTATGTGCCCTCTCTCACAAATAAAATAAGACCTAAAGTCAAAGACATTGAACTACATTTAAGTAAGTGATATACCTTTCCTGACATGTGAAATGTAATGGTCAGAATATCTTTACTTTTATTTTCATAAATTTTTATTGGGCAGCTTTTACTCCTATCTATTATAGTAGGTTTTTAATATGTACATGTCCTGCCATTGTTTCTGATTAACAACAGCAGATAGCACGTGATAAAAACTTGGAGAATCCAAATAATATTTTACAGCAAATTCCATGCCAAAATATTGAGCATATTGCACTTTCAGTTACCTTTTAAAGTGTATTTTGAATGATGCTAAAACTGTTTTTAAAAGAGGAAACATATCACATACTGTTTTAAAGAACTACATACAACCTACCTAGTGATTATACTAAGAAGTATAAAGCAACTAAAGAGGTTTAAGTGAGTTTGTGGAGGAAATGTTCCCTGTAATTAGTTAGCATTTATAGCCTGGAAACTGAGGTATGATTCCTCTCACAATAAGAACTCAAAAGATTATGGTTATAGAGACTTTTTTAAAATCCATTTCCCCAAGTACTAAGTATACCCTCTCTTAACTCAAAGAACTCAATGTCTCATTATAACACAACAAAATGTTGAATGAGACATTTGGAATTAAAACAGTTTAAATAAGAAGAATGTGAATAATTCCATGGGGGAAGGGAGGAGGTTGTATTTCTTACTTTCAAAAATAAAAGGTGATTTTTTTATGAGGAGAAGCACTTACCCCGTTGGGGGGAGAGGAAATCCATTCCAACTCTGTTTGTTGTGCTTTAGAATCCAGCAGTAGTACTGAAAAAGAAAGTTTTAGTTCCAAATGTTACATGAAAAATGTAAACACATTTGTAAAAGTTATTAATGTGAATCCAATTTTTATATAATTATCACCTTATGATCTAAGATATGTAAACAGCTATCTATGTAAATGAACGATGAAATGAATACCCACCTGCTACAAGTATATTCCCCTTTCTTGGGAGAAAAGATGTCAAAATACCATATGATTTTTGATATTTTTAAATTAAATAAGTTCAAAAACTGAAAAATAGCATGAAAGTAACATAAGAAAAAGATTCGTGGTATATCGATTCTATAGTAATTATATATTGTAAAGAATTTTATGAACCATTGAGCACTCCAAATTTTGTCAGATATAACAACATGAACATAACAAAATGTAATTCTGTATTAGTCCTCGGCTAATCATTAATTTGTAATGTGCCAAAAGTATTTCCTAGCACCTTTTGAGAATTGAAGTTTATTTTTTAAAAACTTTTCCATACAGTATCTTCTCTTAAGCCAAAACGACTACAGTAGAAAATTTTATCAGACAATGTCATCATGAGAAAAGTAAATTGCCCATTTTTTTTTACAAGATATATTTCTGGGTTAGTCAAACATCTGTTTTCAATATTTCTATTTTTTAAAATTTCCAAATATTTCAAAGCATTAGCTAATTCTCAAAATGATATATTTAAACTCTGACTTGACTTTGTTCCTGACTTGATTTTTTAAAAACGGTTGTATTCCACTTTTATGCTATCAAAAAGCATAAATAATTCATTTAAATGTATATAAATGTAACAAATGTTCCGGATAGTAATAAGACAACGTATTCAAATGTTATACATTAATATAGATCATGCATCCAATTCAATACACTTTATTGCTTTTTAAGGCAGTTACTCTCCTAAAGCAATCACTCTGTTCAAACTGATTGACTTAAGAGTTTTTATTCTTCAAAAATATTCCTGACTCTACAGCGTTCTAACAAATGTATCAATTTGTCCAGAAATAATACTGGATATATTCCCAATCTCGTAAATGTGCTTAACATCAACCTCAACAAAGATGTCAAAATCTGGGCTTAAACAAAATATACGCTTATATGAACTTTTAAATAATCACTAGAGGAAAAAAAAGTGCATTTAAAAGGTAATGGAAATTTGTTACGCTAAGAAAACAAAGGAATACATTGATTATGTGTTCAGCTCCTTCACACCAGTCAAGGTTATTCTCTGCAACTGAAAACACATGGATAAAGGGACACTTTTTTTGCAAAAAAATGTTTCACACTTAAGACTCTTGGGAAGACCAGGAAAGCACAAACCTCGGTCACAAGCACTCGCCTCTCTTTCAGATAAGGGGGCGGGGTTGGGGGGGGGGACGACACACTTGCAAAACACCAAATTGTATCTGGCGCTGGGAACATCGCTAAATCGTTGGGTTAGTGAATTTACGTAAAGGGATGTTTGAAGTTTATTTTGTTTTTGTCCTCAACAACACAGACGAAGCACAACGAAACAAGGTGGGATCTGGGCTCCTTTTGAGATGATTTATTATTACTACTATTATTTTTGTCTTCTGCACTGACAGGAGACAAGTGGATTTTAAACCCAGGTGACCTTCGGGTCATTTTGGAGAGTGAAACAAGGAATGTGATGATTGTTTACTGCCGCCCCGTTACCCCTCAGCGCTGCCCGGGTTGGGGGGGCGGGGGCAGGGGCCGCGGAGGGCGGGTGATGCCAAACAAGTAAAGGGGGAAACTAACACACAGAACGGACGGGACGCCGGCCCCGGAGCGCTCCTGCGGGGGGAGCTCAGCAGCGCCGCGGGTCTCCCGCCGTCCGCTCTCGGTGCGCGCTTGTGCCTTCCCGCGCGGGGCTCCCTCCACCTCCACGCCCACCAGGGCTTGGGGCGCCCAGGCCGAGGCCTCGCGACCCCCGCGCCCCGCCGCGCGGGGTAAGGGCTACGGGGCAGGGTGCGGGGCGCGCGGCTGCCGAGCCTGACGGGGGCCGGGGCGGGGCGGGGCCCCCGGCGGGGCGGGGCGGGGCCGGGGCGGCCAGACGGGCGCGCCCGCCCGCCGCGCCGAGCATCCATCGCGCCTCCGCCAGACCCGGCCGCTCCGGGGGGCCCGTGGCGCCCTGGCTCCACAGGGAGCGGGAGGAGGGGGAGGAGGCGACAGGCTTTCGGGAAGCGTCTCCTTGGAGGGAGAGGCGGCGGCGGCGGCATTTACTAAAGAAGACGAAAAACAGCAGCTGCGCTTCGCCTCCAAGCGTCAGACTCGGACTTGGACACGCGCTCCCAGGAGCGAGAACTGACCTCCCGAGAGAGAACGCGCGGGAGGAAAGTGCAGGAAGGAGAGGTCCCTCCTCATCTTCCTCCGTCCAGCCCGCGGTCCCCCCCGGCCCCCCGCCCCGGGGAGGCCTGGCTGGCACCTGCGCCAGGCGTTTCCCAGCGCGCGCCCCCGGGTCCCGCTCGCTCGCCCCAGAACCGCGGCTCCGGACCTCGCCGCCGCCGAGCGGGGCGCATTCGCCCTCCCGCCCACCTTTGAAGCATCTCACTTCTGCACTGAAAGAATTCAGCCTCCTAGAATCAGAATCCTCTCCACGTACCCTGCACGCACAAGAGAAAAGCGAGCGAGCGAGCGAGGCGTTCTGGCTGCAGGAACCTCTCCCCCTAGTGATGCAGTTATTTATAGCTCAAACTCCTGCCGGGTCTGCGCGAGCCTGCGCGCCCGGCTTCGCCGCAGCGGTGCAAACTTTTCCTCGGGTCCCGCTCTTCCGGAGCGATCGGTGCAAGGCTCCAGGATCGAATGCTCCTAATCGCTAACGTTATGCGGGGAGTAGAACGTGCATTTTGGCGTGGAGGGCTGTGTGTTTCGGGCAGACGTCGGTGCATACGCTACCGCGTAACCGACAGCTCGGAGTCGTGGTTTCCTCCGAAAATTTCTCTGAATGGGTTCAGCGTCAGCACCGGTTGCAGATGTGGAAACGCGGGGAGGGGGCGGCGGGTGTCAGAAGGTCAGGCTGGCTCAAGAAGTAGGACAGGGCGTTGGGTTGGGGGGAGTGTGGTTTGAGTGAAAGAAGAGGGGTGCACGAAAGGAATGCAAAAAAAAAAAAAAAGGCAGCACTGAATCACTAAGTTTTCAGGGCAACCTGAAGCGAGAACCGGTATCGATCGGAGCCCCCCTCCCACCCACCCCCGCCCCGCATCACCACCGTGACCTAAATCTGATAACAGATTCCTCCAGCCTCCAGGAACAATTCATTA
This sequence comes from Canis lupus familiaris, assembly GCF_011100685.1. Classification (NCBI taxonomy): domain Eukaryota; kingdom Metazoa; phylum Chordata; class Mammalia; order Carnivora; family Canidae; genus Canis; species Canis lupus. The sequence continues at coordinate 52,515,841 of NC_049233.1, forward strand.
TCAGTACTCTGTTGTTAAATACCGGGAAATCAACCTCAGGTGTGCAGTCTGGAAGACAAGGTGCGGGGAGCCGGGCGCGCGCGGGGGGCGGGGGGGGGGGGGGTGATGGAGATGGTGACATTGCTCAACAAGCAAGACATTTCCATTGAGAGGATTTATTTTTCCCCAGCTCCAACTACAGGCACCGAAAGGTATTTTACCTTGTCAGTGGTTCAAAGGAGAAGAAACAATAATGATGACGATGATGACCATATACACTGAGGCGTTATCTGGCCGCCCACACGAAACCGGCTCCCTCCGTCCCGAACCAGCCTTCAGGGTCCAGGTCCTCCGCAAGGTCTGACCAGTCAGGACAAAACTGCCCGCCGGGCAGCTGCTGGGGGACTTGAAGTGGCCCGGGCGGCACCTCGTTGTCGGTTCCACGGCCCCAGCGCCCCCCTCCCCGCCTCCCCGGCCGGCCGAGCCCCGGGGCTCCGGGACCCCCGCGCGGCGCGCGCTGATCGGGGCTCGCACGGTCGCTCGCTCGCTCCAGCTCGGCGGCGTTATTGTTCCGCGCCGGCGGCCGAGCGCCCACCGCAGGCCCGCGCCGCCGCCTCCGACGCAGCGAGCGCTTCATCAGTCACCCGAGCGATCGGGGCTCACGCGAGCCGCGGCCCCGCTGGGAGGGCTCGGGCGCCGGCCGGCTGGCCCCGACTCGAGACGCGGCGCTCGCTCCCCAGCCTCCCACCAACTCCGGCCGCAGCTCACCCGCCGGAGGCGAACACCGGGAGGAGGAGGACGAGGAGGGGGAGGAGGGGGAGGAGGGGCAGGAGGAGAGGGCCAGCGCGGAGACCTGCCCCGCCCGCGCTCCTAGGGAACCAGCCCGCCGGTGATGCCCCCGCGGCACCCCCACCTCGCCCCGCCGCTCCCCGCAGCTGCTCCCGCCCTCCGGACTGCCCGCGCCTGAAGCCCGCTCCCGTCGGGCGGGCGGCCCCGGGCCCCGGGCCCCGGGCTCCGGGCTCCGGGCCGAAGGCGCTTCGGAGCAGCCCAGCTCGCCGGGAGCCGCGGGAGCCGCGGGAGCCGCGGGAGCGGGGAGGGGGCGGGGAGCCGGCGGGGGAGGGTCGCCCGGCGCGGGAGGCGCGGCCGGCAGCCCCGCGGACCCGGCGGCTCGTGCAGGTAGACCGCTAAATAAATAAGTCAGAACAAACTTTGCTTTCCCATCGCCTTACCTTCCTTGGCAGCCTGCGCCTCCCCGGTGTGTGCAAAGCGGAGCAGCCAGATGTAGCACAAAATAATCCACGAAGGGTGCCGAGTTTGAAAAACCATGGTGCATGAGCAGGTTTTATTTTAGGTTTCAGTGGAGTCGCAGCTTTTTTTTTTTTTTTTTTTTTTTTTTTAAATGCTGTTTGCTCCGAAGTGGGTTCTTTTGTATTGCGCTTTTCGCATCGAATTCCCCTGCTCGATCTCCGGCCGGCTGCTCCACGTTTAGCTTGCTTGCTTGCTTGCTTTTTTTTTTTTTTTTTTTTTTTTTTTTTTAATTTTTTTTTCTCCCCCCGCCCCTCCTGTTCGTTCGCACCGTGTTTGCTGCCTGCAAGTCTCCGACTGCAGACCGGCCGCTTGCTCCACACTCCAATAATATCAATTAGGGGGGAGGGGGCGGGGCTCCGAGCCGAGAGCCTCCGCCACTCGGGCTGATTGGCAGGCGCAGCCGGCCTGTCAGGCGGCGGTTCCCAGGGCCGGGGGGCGGGGCCCGGGGAAAAGGCCGCCCCGGCCGCGGGGGCGGGCCTCGGGGCGCCGGCCAATCGGCGGCGAGCGGAGTCAGGTTGCGGGTCCAGGATTCCCTCCAGGCTCCGAGCTCCCAGCTTTCGCTAGACGCTCGGAAAGGGAGGACGCGGATGGCAGCCGCGGTGCGCGCTGCTGTGGGCGCTCGGCTTTTAGCAACCGCAGCTCGCGGGGAGCGGAATCAATCCGAGAATAAGGCTCCCAACTTAGAGTCCTGTGTATGTTCATATAACGGTACTCCTCGTGGTCTTTTAGGAACCAGAGGCAATGCCAGCCACCTCTCAGCTACCAAGCACGGAACCAGGAAAGTGAAATAAGCTGTGTCTTTGAGTAGAGTGCCTTCTACTTTTTTTTTTTTTTTTTTTTTTTCTGTTACTCAAAACCTCCGCGAGTCGGGTAACTTTGTTCTTTTCATTTCTTGAAAGGTTTCCACTTTTCCTTTTTCTGTTACTCCACAGCAGTCAGCTCTAGGCACCACCCCGCACAGACCCTGGAAGAAGAAAAGTATCCAAATGTATCATGTCCAAACAGTGTTTCCAAGAGTTTGCAACAAGCTCTGGCAAAAGAAACAGAGGAAAAGGGAGTGGAGAAAGGAAGTCTTTTGTTTTAGGTGCCCTCTTCACCCGCACCCCCCCCCAGCCCTATCATCTCACAATAGTTTGTGGGGTGAAGTAGGACTCTAAGAACGTGTAGAAGGTTCCATGTCACATTTCTTATATGTTTTAATGTTTTTTGAGGTTTTCCTTGGATTGCCCCATTTTGAATGTTTCCCATTCCGTTGCATGAATTACACTTAATTTTAAAGAATGTTACCACGCATTGAATTCATAAGGCAAGACCTCTTTAGCAAATCGATACATTCCAATAATCATCCAATTATATAATTACTATTACTCAATCTTTCAAGGGAAACTGAGAAGAAAAAGTATAACCAACATCTCCAGTTGAATTCATCCAATTAAAATAGCAAGGGCGACTGCGTAGAGAAATCCGTTTACCGTTAGGCAGTTTCGGACACTTTGCAATTCAAGAAGTGAGTAATGTAATAAGAGGAAGAACTTTAAAACCTTAATTGCCAAATCACCAATTTCAAAGGTCACAGCAGAGTAACTTGATCACATGTTTAAGATGAGCTCTGTGTTCTTGTCTCATATTTCTTCCTTTAAAAAAAAAATCTGCCATTCATTCATGATTTGCCTTTATTTATGATAAACACAAAGTTTGATCTCGCCTAAAACTCCAAACTTTTCCTTCCCTTTCTATATAGAAATATAAAGTAAATTGAGTTGTTTCTGGTATTTGTAGCAAAGAACTCTCAGAGATGACAGATCCCCGGATTTTTAAGTTGTATTTTATGGTAAATTGTCTCCTGTAGTTTTAACTTGCCTAATGCAATTACAAAGAAGAAAGAAATGAAATTTCCTTCCCTAGCCTCTCTTTGCTTCTGTAGTTTATTTCTTAAATGTTACTTGTTCCTAGCCATTATGCCTATTAAATATTTCAGAAATTTTGTCTAAAAGCATCTTAAGTGCCCTTAAAAGGATGCATAGAAAATGTAAACTGCTTAATAGATTAACCTTGAAAAGAGACCCCCGCCCCCCCCCCCCCCGGAAAAAAATGTAGAGTGTACTTGTTACAGAGAAAATCAAGTGTTATTTACACAAATAGATGCTTTAGAGTAAAAAATTGTAAAGTAAAACATAATTAAAAACATAAATCTCCACACATATGCTATAAAACTATTAATCTCAGAACCACAAACTCACAAATATTAAACCACTTCTAATAGTTAAAATAATTCTACAGGATTTCAGCACTTTCTCCAGGGTCTCATCCCCACTACTTACAATGACACCAAGGTAGCCTTTAAAGTTTAAAATATTCCTTTCATCTATTGAATGACTAATACTCAGTGATGTGAATACAAATAACTTTCCATTAAACCAGGAAACCAAAGAAGTAACATCCTTCACTCTGATGAGTGTAGGTGGTATAGGGAGTCCCCTTATTGTGTCCCTTCTGTCTGTCAGACACAGGAGCATGTGCAGCCTTGCTTTTATTTTTAGAGACAAGAGGCTTCACATTAAATGCACATGTGCCAGGCTGCTGACAGTTTTCCCTGCAGAATTGCATAGTGATACTCATTTTTAGGTTTACCAACCTTCTTTCTTTTGTATCTAGGTATTGATAAAGAAGTCAAAACATTTAAATAAAAGTGAATGACTTAGTCAACAAAAGAATGCTTATCGTGCAGTGTTATGCAGCATATATTTTAGTATAGGAATTGTTAATAGACAGTATTCAGGTAACAGAAAAGTACATAAACCTATTTGTACATGAAGCCCTTGAAATAAAAAATAATCAGTTCACGAAACTTTCATGTTTTAAAATAACATTTAATGGCGAATCTTGTTCTACCACGTTAGAAATGGTTTATTTTAGCTTCACATCTATGATTTTTGTTATTATCTCTATAGAAAATTCTAGAAAAGTAAAGGGTTGTGTGTATACAAAATGAGTTAGAAAAGAATTCATCTTCCTGAGCTATATGAAATGATGTATACAACCAACACATGTGAGCCAAAGCAGAAATTCTGAAACTATTTTTTTTTAATTTTTATGTATTAATTGTGCAGTGCAGTTGATGGAGTAGCCTATATATATTTAGCTCATTTGAAATAAATGGAAAAAAATAGAGCTACATCTTAACATTTCCATTTGCATGCCTTCTTTTGAAACATCTATCATAAATGTATAGTAGAAAGATGAAAATACCTATTTTTAGATGCAAGAAGATATGCCTAATTTTTCTGCACCATGTTATTTCCATCTAATTACTAATAATCACACATAACCATATATATATGAAAATAAATGTACAAATTCAAGACACACATTCCAAATGAGGATATAGCTGTTATCTCCTTTTAACATGCTTCAATACTCATATTCACCTCACTGCTTATCTCTGGGAGATATTCTATGACTTTAAGGAAGAAATAGTAACTTAGGAGTAAATCATAGTGACTTTGGGGAATTAGTTCCATGAATTTTCAAATAAAAAGCCATTTTGTGTGTGTGTATGTGCACGTGCATATAGTAAACAGGCCTTTAGAGGATAAAGTACAATCTGAGACTTCAGTATGTTACAAATCCAAGGCTGCCAAACTAAATAGTTAACAACAACAATGAAATCAAAGGGCTGTTTCTGAACCTACTACTTTTGCACTTACTGTCTAAATGCATTCACAGCTGGTAAATGTGAAAATGCAAGTTCATCACAGAAAAAGGGGTAATTTAAACTGAATTAGAAAAGGTACTGTGCAGAAGAAACTGATTATAAACAGAAAAGAAACATTATGTCTCTGTTAATAGATATTACAGAAAATTGGGTTCTCTATTTGTGATTTCAGTCAAAATGTAAACAATCTTTCCACTGTGCAGGAAAACCATTTACATATTTACATTAGCATGATTTATGTAGTATATATAAAATATTTATTTGCAGTCCAGTGTAAAAAAAGTACATAAGCTAGGTTCATAAAACACATAGTCATAATTTCACCTATTTTTCTAAGCTTCAGATTTAGCCAACGGTATAGGAAGTCAGAGGTCAGGAATCAAATTATAAGTCAAGACTGTATTTTGTGTACAAAAGTTTATTCATTTCTGTAAGGTCAGATAAATAGATACTGCTATGAAAACAACAAATATAATTCTCTAACTGCAATTATTGAGTTGCTGTAAGACCACTTAACAGAATTAAAAAAAAAAAGTTATATCAAAATTGTAAGAGTCCAGTTGAATTTGCTAAGGTGGTCACTCGGAAATTTTCTAATCATTTACAGTATTCAAAAGTGTTGAGTCAAATAACTTTTATTATTTGATATAATATTAAAAGAACTGCTAAGAGAAAGTGGCACATTATACTCACAATCACTTACCCCACGTTCAGTACTCTTGAGAATTTTTTTTTTTTAAATTTGATTTTGCCTGCAGAGGTTCTTCCTTTCTATTAGTTATATTTCATTTTGCCATAAATCGCCAGCGCTGATAGGAAGAACTAGCTTAAATTATGCAAATTACTTCTACATGCTTTCGTAGTTTCTCCTCTTGCAATCTTTTTAGCTCTTTGAAACCTTTGGATTTTAGGTGTCAAGGATATCTGCGATGATTCAGTGACCACCAGGGGGCACCAGGATCTCTGGGTGTTCTGGCCAATCAAGTCCACACGGAATGAAGACAAGGTAATTATGAAATTAAATATATAATTATATGTATTTATATCTATATAACGTGATATGTAATTAATATATATTTGCCCCATTGGCACTTTTGAGTTTCTTATTCTCTTTGTACCCGTGCCAGCCGACTGAAGGCCTTCATAAAAATTTGTGAGATGTTCTGTGACCTAGTTCAGTCTATAGAGACCAAGTTAACTGAAGGGGCTCCAAAAGTACCTTAGAAGGTGAATATCTTGCAGGAAAGCTCTCTCCAGTTTTTTAAAGCTTAACATCTGAGGGACTCTGAGTCCCTAGATAGACCTTAGATATTCTCTTTCTTATTCTCCACCCACTTAACTCCCAAAAGTCTTTTTTACCTGGGAAATAGTACCAGGCTGAGATTGAGTATTCTCTTGAACTTGATGGTTCTGAGCTTTAAGGATCCTGTGAAGTTCTTAGAACTCTCTAGCTTAAGGGGCATTTTAGAGACTACTTCTTACCATAGCCTTCTGCCATGGTTAATACTAAAAATGAAATTCTATCAAAATCTGCCTGGCTACTCTCTCAAGGAGGTATAAGAAAAGGTCTGAACAGTAGGAATTTCTATGTATCAAAGTAATTTAGGAATAGATTTTATAGGTTCAGAGAGAAAATAGATTTGAAGAGTATCTCCAACCTATAAACTTATAAAACTGCAGGTACTCTCTGCACTAAGAATGAAGTTCTGTATACTGCCAAAGGTGGTGACTTCTACTAACCCCTTGACCTGATATGCAGTGTTGTTCCCTATGAAGAAAGTGAGCAAATTTGTATAAGACAAAGATCCTCCTGGGAGGAGAGGTATCATAAGTCCCCATCCCAATCTGGGTGTTTCAACAATATTAGAAGTTCTGAAATATTAGGATGGTTCTGACTATTTAAAAAAAAATGATCTAGAGAACCTCAAAGAAGTACCCATTGTGAGGGAAAGATAATTCTAGGCTCAATATTTGCTAGGTGAAGTGTCATATACCTGACGGTCAAAAGCTCTCTGAACCCAGCAACTTGGATCTGTAAGTAAGAATGAACTAAAAGAGCTGTACTATTGTAGCTCAAATGTGAAATAACATAGCTGAGAAAGGAACTATAAAGTAAGGCATCACTAGCAATTCTCTATAAAGCCAGGTTTCAAAAGTTACACAGTAAAGCAGTAATGAAAATAAAATGGACTTAGGACGCCTGGGTGGCTCAGCGCTTCAGCGTCTGCCTTTGGCTCAGGGCGTGATCCTGGAGTCCCGGGATCGAGTCCCACATCCAACTCCCTGCATGGAGCCTGCTTCTCCCTCTGCCTGTGTCTCTGCCTTGCCTCTCTTTCTGTGTCTCTCATGAGTAAATAAGTAAAATCTTTAAAAAAAAAAAAAAAAAAAGGAAAGAAAAGAAAATGGACTGAACATACTACTCATTTGGAAAAAAATCTGAACCCTTTGTACTGAGTGTACTTCTAGGAGTTCTTAGTTATGGAGAGGAGAAAGCCTCAAGAAGGAGATGCAGGATTTCCTATTTAGTCCTATTTAGTTTATCCCTTAAAAGGGATATGACTATATTTCTTCCTAATGATATGGATCAAATTGATTACAGATTCATAATCTAACTAGCATAATATCTCAGAAGGAGAATACTAACAAAAACCTCAATTAAGAATAGGATTTGGGGGCACCTGGCTGGTTCAGTTAGTGAAGCATGGGATTCCTGATCTTGGGGTTGTGTGTTCAAGCCCCACATTGGGTCTCAGCTTACTAAAAAAAAAAAAATAGAATGTTCAAGTATTTATTGTATAGTTAGAAAGACATCAAAGGAGCATATGCAGGTGAATAAAGCTTAGCCCAATACTCCAGAGACCAAATATCATCAGCAGGATTCCTTTGTGACTCATATTTCCTTTTAGAATCAAGGAGATCATATGTTTAGAGAAATAGGTAACTAGCCAGTTTTCCTCAGTGTTGATTTCAGTCATGTCAACAGTGATGATGTCTTCATAATCACAGTATTGACATAAACTGCAAGATGATTCAGTGTACAATACGATTTTATCATCTGGCTTACCCAAGATTGTTTCATTTTCCCCTGTCTGCACTCAGATCAGATAGAAAATTTTCATGAAAATTTGCACTCCATCTCAGATTCTATGGGGTTATTATTATCATTGTTTGGTTTTATAGATGCATTGCTTTAGCTAAAGCTATAGAGTTAACCTGGCACATTCTTCAGTTGATTTTAGATTGATGAAATGACTGAGGTCAATCTCAGTTTAATTAAGTATTTTAATATCTGATAGTCACTCTCTTGTCAGTCTTTTAACAGGCAAGCTCCGGTGGCAAAGTCTGTAAAACTAAAGATGTGAAAAGCATGGCAGAAGGTTGCTTCATTTAAGGATAGACAAGAACCATAAAAGACAAAACCTCCTTTATCTACCTCACAAGTATAGGAATAGAATAAATTATCCTACAATCCAATAAAGAAGGCCAGGACTCCTTATGAGAATATTTTCAGATCTCAACAGGGATTTAAAGTTTCTTTTTTTTTAAAAAATATTTTATTTATTTATTCATGAGCGACAGAGAGAGAGAGGCAGAGACACAGGCTGGGGGAGAAACAGGCTCCATGCAGGGAGCCTGATGTGGGGCTTGATCCTGGGTCTCCAGGATCACACCCTGGGCTGAAGGCGACGCTAAACCACTGAGCCACCCGGGCTGCCTGAGATTCAATGTTTCTATACTATCAAAAATCTCTCTTCATTTTAACAATTTATATTTACATATATTTTTGAATTAAGCTTTTGAGGAAATAATTACCTTCTAAGTTTGAATAAAGATATATTATAATAACATACATGTCTCCAGGTACTTTTGGGAAACTGTCCAGTACATCATCACATTTTAGCTAAAAAATAGTTGCATCCATTTTACAGAATAATAGCTATGACTCAATTGGTTGTATTTGTTCTCAAGGCTATACAACAGGATGGTAAAGATACTGAATAAAACAGGGAAAAATGCAGTTACAAGCTTAGAATTAATGTTAGAGTTCTATGTATTCAAATATCTCAAAATGAATATTTTAAAAATTTTACTCTATAATCACCATTTAAATGTCTTTTATTTTATTTTATTATTATTGGGGGCGGGGTGCAGTGCAGGGAGGAGAAGAGAGAGAGGGAGAGAATCTTAAGCAAGCTCCACACCCAACACAGGGCTAGATCTCACAACCCTGAGATCATGACCCGAGCAGAAATCAAGAGTCAGACACTTAACCAACTGAACCACCCAGGTAAACCATTCATTTAAATGTCTTTAATAAAGTTTAGGACTTCAAAAAAATAGATTCATTTTTGACCAGATAATGAAAGTATAAATTTTATATAAATTTTGCTGTTGGAGATATGTGTGTATATCTATATCTATATCTATCTATATCTGTGTCTATATGTATCTATATATAAAGATCTTTAAAGTTCTATATGAAATTTAGCTATAATGGTATATATTTTTGTATAATTGTGAAAATATATAATTTTGATTTTCTCATATTTTATTGTTTATTGTGAAATATACTCTGTTAATAATATCTGTTATTCAAAATTAAAATGTTTTCAGGTTATTCTTATAAGGCATATGTCCCATTGTTAAGAGTAATGCTTTTCCTATCACATTTACTTATTTAAACATAAATAATAGGAATAATGAACACAGATCCAGAAATATTCACTATTCAGATACACATATAATGCACCATTTCTAAGGTTTGCTTGACTCACAGTCTTTGTATATTTCTCTATACCTAGTAGAAACCAGTAGACTTTCACCTTAGTCTCTATCCTAACTAAGCCTAGTCTTCAGAAGCAGAATTCAAGGAGAATGAGTTAAACACTCAGAGAACCTATGTTTCATTCTTGAATCAAGGCCTATATCTGGTTTTCTAAATCTGGTATTCAAATCCCTGTCTTAGCCCCTAAGTGTGAGTCCCTTCCCACTACCCATCCCTCTAATGGGATTCCTGTTCTAAAACCTAGCCCTATGACTTAGGCCTCTTAGACTTTTCTCATTACTGGTTATGATGTGAACGATCTGCCATCTGCCTCTGTGCTAACTGCTCTTCAGTGCCTTTTTTATTTTTTTTTTTCCTCCTGCCACCTGCTATACTTTTCTGAATCTGTCTTATCTCTACTATTTATATGTAATATCTCTACTATTTATATGTAGTACCATTTTTCCCATCAAATTTTTATTAATTGTCCAGTAAATACCATCTGCCTTTCTAGAGCCCTTAATCACCTGCAGATTTAGGTATTTCATTTATCAAGCCTAGGTGTACCTTATTTCAGCCCTGACCCTTTCTACTATCATATTTTTTTCTACATTTAGCCTGCAATGTCTTTGCCACATCATGAGATGCCATAGAATGTATTATTCCTCTGATTATCAAAAGTCATGTTGTAATTACTAAACTTAGTAGAATAAGGCCTGGTTTTAGAATTACCTCTTCCTTTTGTCGTCTCTTCCTTTTGTCCTTCTTACTCTCTCTTTTGCTCCTTCCCTCCTTTATTTCCTCTTTCCCTTCATTCATCACATTTTACAAAGCACTTCCAATTATTTAGCCTTTGGCTAGGTATTGGTATGCAAAAATAAAGAGGAAATAATCCTCCTGGTACATGACAGAAATAAACACAATTCAGAAATTAAAAGTGCCTTTTAAATGACAGAGGTGGTCTGTTAGATGTGCTTAGAGCAATAAATCAGACTGGGAGAGCATTCTAGAAGGGACTGGCATTTTAGATTAATTTGGGGTTGCACAGACCTGGTCAGATAAAATAAAGGCGATAGGGGAAAGGTAATTTCATACAGCAGAGATAATATTCAGGGAGTGTATAAGTTATAGTTTACTGAGGAAACAGAAACCACTCTAGATATTTTAAGCTGAGGTAATTTAACTTAAATGACCTTGAAAGTAGATCTTATGATGTGTGAGTTAGGAAATGAATCCTCCCTGAGTTGAGCTTTGAGATGACCACAGTCCCAACTGGCATTTTGACTGCAGCTGGTGAGAGACCCTTTAGCTAGAGGATCCAAACAAATGTCACAGGATTCCTGACCCAGAGGAACTGGGATAATAAATGTTAGTTGTGTTAAGCAGATGACTTTTGGGCTAACTTATTATGCAATTATATGAAACTAATACAAAAACTTACACAAATTGTTGTGAGCACCTAATTTCCAAAATGAATCTCTTCAACTTAAAATGCCTAGGTTAGTTTCTCTTTTCTCAAATCATCTATCAGATCACCTAGGTATGAGGGTTGAGTTGCTCCATCTAGTAACCAACACTTAATATTTTCCACATTTTTATTTTAGCCATTCTATGCGGTGATATCATACTGTGGTTACAATTTTCATTTATCTGATGACTATTCAAGTTGAATACTCCTTTATATGTTTACTGGCCATCAGAATATTATCATTTGTGAAGGGTCCATTTTTTAAAAATTGTACTTTTATTCTGAGTTGTCCTTTTGTTAGAGATTGTAGGAATTTTTCAGATATACAGATAGGCATCATTTGTCAGATACATATGTCTTGCCGTACTTTGTGGTTTGCCTTTCACTCTGTTCGTGACATCTTTTGATAAAAAGTTCTTCATTTTATTTTATTATTTTAAGTTAGCTCTACACCCAGCATGGGGCTTGAACTTACAACCCCGAGATAAAGAGTCACATACTGTACTGACTGACCCAACTAGGCATCCCCAAATTTCTTCATTTTAATATGGTCCAATTAATCATTATTTTCTTCTGTGATAGGTAATTTTAGCATTCTGTTCAAGAAATCTTGGCCTAATTCAAGGTCACAAAGATAGTTCTGTTTTCCTCTAAAATAAATATTGTTTTACCTTTTATATTTGGATCTTCAATCCATCTGGAATTGATTTTATTTATGGTGAGAGTTAGGGATCAAGTTGTATTTTCTTTCCCATTTACTATTCAATGAACCCAGCATCACATTTGAGAAGACCAACTTTTCTGTATTGCAGTGCAATAGAGCTTGGGTCATAGATCCAGTGTATGACTGTGTGTAGAAGAGCCTACTACGTTGTTGTTGTTGTTGTTGTTGTTGTTTTTAAGATTTTATTTATTTATTCATGAGAGACACACAGAGAGAGAGAGGCAGAGACACAGGCAGAGGGAAAAGGAGGCTCCATGCAGGAAGCCTGGTATGGGACTCAATTCTGTGTCTCCAGGATCGTGCCCTGGGCTGAAGGCAGATGCTCAACCGCTGAGCCACCTAGGCATCCCCCAATCCTACTAAGTTTTTAAGGAAATTCTATTGTCAGAAAAAATGTGCTAGTCAGAAATCTGCATATTTATCTATTTGTGTAAGAGAGAGAAATGTGCTGTTTGAAATCCTATGCCATCACATACAGCTCTACAAAGATCCCAATTTTGTTAATAGGACTTCAAAAAATCTTACTCTATATTTTGAGACACTGTCTAGTTATTATCTATTTTAAGTTTCCCTTGATCCTTGGAAAATGTATTGCTTGATGTAGACAAGCCCACAGATGTTTTATCTTGCTCCCATTTCACTGGATAGGAAGTAGCAAGCAGTGCCATGAATGATATTATGAATCATGGCCGGGACAGAAAAGCTTTTAACAGTATGTCCATCAACTTTTTCCAAGATAAAAGAGATCCAGGAGCCATGTATTCCTGCAGCTTCCTGTTCTTGCACTTCTTGCATTATCCAACCTGGGATAGAGCACAAGCTGAAAGTGATTGTAAATTAAGTGATTAAAGTAACTTCGAAATTTAGGTATAAAATACAGCATTTAAGTTTAAAATACATTACCTATCTCCTATAATTTTTGTATTATTCTGTTAACTGAGGTCTGTGCTTCTGGCACTGAGGGAACACTTGCCAGAGGGATCTTTCTATTTATCTTATTTATTTGTTTGTTTGTTTTGGTTGGTTCACATCTCTTTAATGAGATCAAAGAAAGACTCCTGTGTGTGTTTGGTGGGGTAGACTTAATACAGTCCCCCGAACACTGCCACTTTCCTCAGTACTTCACCCCTTCCAGGCAGATTCTAAGAGGGCAGGGAGAGGCCAAGGAGAGCTCAGGAGTTGGGACCAGGGCTGTTTCTAGTGGGCAAGTAATGGACCCACGGTCCTAAAACTGTTTTTATTTATTTATTTATTTATTTATTTATTTATTTATTTATTTATTTCAAAGATTTAATTGATGAATTTATTTATTTAGAGAGAGAGCATCTGAAACAGACTCCACACAGAGCATGCCTGTGGGGCTCAATTTCACAACCAAGATTATGACCTCAACTAAAACCAATGAACCACCCAGGTGCCCCGTGGGATTCTTTTAAAAACTTATATCAGAACACACCACTCTTCCACTGGAAACTCTCCAGTGGGTCCCATCTCACTTGGTGGTAAAACTCAAGTTCACTGATAAAAATAAAAGGCCTAACAATCCACCAATCTAGGATGTATCTGACTCCCCCTGTCTTGCCTCTTTCCCCCTTCTTACTTTTTCCATGACACTGACATCTTGCTTTTCTCATAAGCCAGGCAAACTTCAACATCTGGGCATTCATATTCCCTGTGTCCTCTGCCTGGCATGTAATTCCTCTAGACATTTACATAAATCATTCCTTCACCTCCTACAGTTTTACTCAATCATCTCTTCTCTCAAAGGTTTCCCTTGGGCTTCTCTATCCCTTTTGTTTTTTTTCACAGATTTTATCACATCTCAATATATCATAGCTTTACTTACCTTGTACATTGTCCTTCTCTCCAAACTAGAATGAGGACTCATAAGGATGAGGGATTTTTAAATTCTATATCCCTGGTGCCTAGAACAGTGCCTGCACACATATACCAGCTACTTAATTGTTAAATAAATGAATGGTTTTCAATTAGTTTGACCATGTGTTTTATAATTAGCTTTATAAAGCTATTTCTGGAGAAATGTTTTATGAGGACATTTCTTGCAGTTTAGATTACTTGGAGGCAAGATTTTTGGCAATGCCACTGGTAATAACAATTCAAATCTTTAAAGAGCATTAGAGTAGCTAATATATAAAATTCAACAGAGGGAACAACATATCAGAGGATATATATTCATTTTAAAGAGGGCTATAACTATTAAAATACAGCAGATAATTATTAGGGAAATAAGGAAGAATTAAGCAAAATAAGTTCTCTTTCTAATGCTTAGTCTAAAAAAATCATTTCTGAGAGTTCAGGAAGATCTAGGTGGGAAAGTTCATCCTACCTACAGTTTACCTACTTAGAAATGAAATGTGATAATAAAGGACATGAAAAAGTATTATTCACTAAAACACAAGTTTCTTAAAAGTAAGTTATATAAAAGCTGTAGAGCAATTCTTTATATGATGACTAGAACTACCTTGAAAATGTATGCAAATCATGTGTAAAACTTTATTTTCTTGGGAGGGAGGTTAGTTTCCCAAATCTAATTGTCTAATTGTCCCAAATCTAATCCAAGCTGAAAAAAAAAAAAAAAAAAAACAGAAGCCAAATTTAGATCAATGATTTTCATATCTGGTAACACATTAAAATCATCTAGGAAGCTTTTTTAAAATTATTAACATAAGGGCCTCATTATAAGCAGTTTGATCTAATGTAGTGTAGGGTATAGGCACTAGTTTTTTTTAGCTCCTTGGGTGATTCTATTGTATATTCAGAACTAAAAATAATGGTTCTAGAGGAGTTCTGTTGAATAGACATATAATGTAAGCCATATGTAATTTAAAATTTTGTAGTTGCCATATTAAAAATATTAAAAAACAATAGGTTAAGGAAAATGTTGCTCAAAGGGTAATAAATTTCCAGCTATAAGATGAATATGTTCTGGGGATCTAATATATAGCATGATGACTATAATTAACAATACTGTATTATATACTTGTAAGTTGTTAAGAGAGTAGATCTCAAGTGATCTCAACACAAAGCAAAAAAAAAATTGTAACTTAGTGAAGTGATGGATGTTAATTAAACTTATTATGGTAAACATTTTGCAATATGTATATCAAATCATCTTGTTATATACCTTAAACTTATGCAATGTCATATGTCAGTTCTATCTTAATAGAGCTGGAAAGAATTTTAAATAAATATTGAAACTCATTTTATAAATACATTCTACTTAACATAATACATAAAAAATATTATAATTTCAGCATGTGTCACTGGCCACATTTCAAGTGTTCGATAGTTACATGTGGCTAGTGGCTAGCCTATTGGATACAGTATGAATAAGAATCACCTAAATATTTTATTAAGATCGCTTCCTCAGAGTTTCTGAACCAGTAGGTCTAGGCTGGGACCTGAGAATTTACATGACTAATGGGTTTTCAAGTGATATTTTGCTTCTGATTTGGGGATCACACCATGAAAACCACTGCTTTGAAACAATGGCTTTTAATGTTGACTGTTATTGGAATCCCTTAGGAAATTTTTAACATGATACTACACCTAGAGGTTCTGACGTAACTGATCTGAGATGAGGCCTGGTCTTGGTTTTTTAAATAGATTGTTAGGTGATATTTTTAAACTTTTTATTTTTAAATAACTATAGCTTCACAGATGTTACAGAAAGTGTACAGAGAGGGACTATATGCCATTCATCCAGTTTCCTTTGATATCAATACTTTGAGCAACTATTGTAAATATTAAAGCTGTAAAGTTGACACTGGTCTAATACATGGAGCATATTCAGGCATCATCCGTTTTACGCATATATGTGTGTTTGTGTTTATGCAATTTTATTCCATGTGTAGATTCCTGTAGCCACCACTGTAATCTACATACAGAATTGTTATATCAACAGAAAGATTCCACATGCTCCCTGTTTATAGTCACAGCCCCTCCCGTCAGCATTTCTAACTATGGCAACCACTAATACTTTCTCCATCTCTATCATTTTGTTATTTCAATAACGTACAAATGGAAGCATACAGTCTAGAACCTTCTGAGACTGGCTTTTTAACTCAGCATGATATGTGTGAGGTTCATCCAATTTGTTGAATGTATCAATGGTTCATTCTCTTTTTGATGAGTAGCATTCAATTATATGAATGTACCACCGTTTATTTACCCATTCATCTCCTGGAGGACATTTGGATTGTTTCTAGATTTTAACCATTACAGATAAAACTATGAATGTTCATGTATGGGTCTTTGTATCTTCATAAGCTTCCATTTCTCTAGAATAAATACCCAAAATTACAACTATTGGATTATATGGTTAAGTACAAGCTCCATAAAAAAAGTGAAACTGCTAAAATCTTTTTCAAAGTAATCATTTTACATTATGATTAGCATGCATGAGTGATCAAATTTTGTACATCATTGCCAGCATTTGGTGTTATCACTTTAAAAAAAATATTCAATTAGAAATGTAGTGATAGCTCATTGTGGTTTTAATTTGCATTTTACTAGCATCTAATGAGACTGAATATTCTCTTATGTGCTTTTCTGCCATCTATGTATCCTCTTTGATGAAATGACTCTATATATTTTGTCTATTTTATAGTTAAATCATTTGGGTTTTTAGTTTTTGTACTGTTGAGTTTTGAGGTTTTTGTATATTCTAGTTACTGAACCTTTTATAGATATGTGCTTTATAAATATCATCTCTCAGGCTGTAGCTTGTTTTTTTATCCTCTCCACAAGGTCTTTAACAAGGAAAAAGGTTTTAATTTTGGTGAGGTCCAATTTATTGATTTTTTTTCTTTTATAAATTGTGTATTTATTATCAAGGCTAAAATCTCTTTGCTTGCCCTAAGAAAGACTTAGGACTTTCTTCTATGTTTTTCATTGTGTGTGTGTGTGTGTGTGTGTGTGTGTGTGTGTGTTTCTAAAAGTTTGAAAGATCTACATATTATATTTAAAACTGTTGGGATGCCTGGGTGGCTCGGTGGTTGCGTGCCTATCTTCGGCCCACGGCGTGATCCTGGTGTCCCAGGATCGAGTTCCATATCGGGTTCCCTGCATGGAGCCAGCTTCTCTCTCTGCCTATATGTCTTTGTGTCTCTGATGAATAAATAAATAAAATCTTAAAAAAAAATAAAAATGTGATCCTTTGAATTTAATGTTCTCTTATAAGGTGGAAGATTTAGGTAAAGTTTCATTTTAGGGGTCTATGCTCCAATTGCTCCCACACTACTTATTGATAATACTTCCCCAGCAAAGTCTGAAAACCATTGTGAACTGTCAGATTATTACCCTTACATCTACCACACCTGTTCTAGTGCATTCTGTAAGTTATTTAGAAGTATCTTTCAAGTGTCTCAGGTTCCAAATTCACTGAAACATCTGGGGTTTGGCTAATTCAAGTATTTTAAGTTGAGGTTCAGTTTTATAAATACATTTCTTCACTTTCTTCTCCATGTCTCCTTCTTCCTTCTTATACTCTTCCTCCTCCCCTCCTTTTTATTCCTCTTCCATTTCTCCTCTTCTTTCTCCTTCTCATAGCAAGATGAGGTTGCAGATACTGGGATATAGCAATGAACAAATCATACTTGTCTTCATGGAATTTATACTCTGCATGAATGAGACATAATATGAACTAAAAGCAATGTAATTTTAGTAATAAGTATTTAGAAACTAGTAAATGTTAGTAATATAATAAAGTTTATTAGAAGAAAAGACTACTATAAATCAAGATGTAAGCAAAATCCTTTTTTAAGAAGTACTATTTCAGCTGAATTTTGAATTAATGAGATGGAAGGAGGCAGAGAAAAACCTGGGGAAAGGGCTTTTCAGGTTGAAGGAATGGTTGGAACAAAGGCTTTAAGTTGTCATTGAAACCGATCCTTTTTTGGGACACCTGGGTGGCTGAGTGGTTGAGCATCTGTTTTTGGCTCAGGTCATGATCCCAGGACCCTGGGATCAAGTCCCACATTAGGCTCCCCACAGGGAGCCTGCTTCTCCCTTTGCCTATTCTCTCTCATGAATAAATAAATAAAATCTTAAAAATAAAAAAAAATGATCCCTTTGAAGAACACACAAGGTCAGTATGGCTGAAGTTGGAGAAGACAGTTTGATTCTATTTTGGAGTTGGTTGAAAGAGGCCAAATCATACGCATTCTTCTAGGCATAGGTAAGAAGTTTTTATTTTACTGTCATTCCATGGGTCGATGGTGGTTGGTTATAAATAGAGAAGTAATGCGAGCACATTGTATTTTTTTAAAGATTTTATTTCTTTATTTGTTTATTCATGAGAGACACAGAGAGAAGCAGAGACATAGACAGAGGGAGAAACAGGCTCCTCACAGGGAGCCCAATGACCAGGATTGGGTCTGGGATCCCCAGACCAGGATCACACCCTGAGCCAAAGGCAGATGCTCAACCGCTGAGCCACCCAGGCGTCCCAGTGCACACATTTTAAAATGATCACCTTGACTAATAAGTCAAACAAAATAGTCAAAGGACTCTTGGAGAATTCTCAGTAAGAGATGATGGTGGTGTGGACCAGGGTAGTAACAGTGGGGATAGAGAGAGGTACTTGGATTCCAACTACATTTTGGAGTTGGGTGAAAAGATTTGTACATATAATAAATATATGTAGTGACCATAAGAGAAGAATAAAAGGTAAATTCAATGATATGAGAGATTGGCTAAATAATGTTATAGTTTAC
The DNA here is from genome assembly GCF_011100685.1 of Canis lupus familiaris. Classification (NCBI taxonomy): domain Eukaryota; kingdom Metazoa; phylum Chordata; class Mammalia; order Carnivora; family Canidae; genus Canis; species Canis lupus. The sequence goes on from NC_049233.1 coordinate 52,534,537, forward strand.
TGAGATGGGTAAAAACTGGTGGAAAATAAATCTGTGAAGTGTTGAGTATCCTACGTCTATTTTGCGCTTGGCTAATTCTGAGATGCTTACAATATATCCAAGTTGAGATGCTAAGTAGTCAAATGGACATACAAATCTGGAGGTCAAGGGAAAGGTCAGATACAAACACATGCATTTGTCATATAGTAATTAAAGCCTCAGATCTTGATGAAATCACATAGAGTGAGAATGTAGATATAGAAGAGGATATATAAGGATCCCAATATACAGGAGTTGTAAAGGAGTAAAAGTGAGGAATGTTGTGGGATCATTGAGTGCAATGATCAAGAAAGAATTCTTGAGATGTTTTACAGGGCAACTTAGTAAGTTTATTTAAGTAGCACAGGGACAAGACCCGTGGGTAGAAACAGCTGTGCTTTTGCTGTACAAAGCTGGTGGTTATATGCTTAGTGCTCAAGGAGGAGGGAACATGCAGGAAGTATTAAATCATAAACATTTTCCTCAAATTTCTACTCATAAAACAAAATTTTTTAAAGATTTTATTTATTTATTCATGAGAGACACACAGAGAGAGGCAGAGAGACACAGGCAGATGGAGAAGCAGGCTCCATGCAGGGAGCCTGATGTGGGACTCGGTCCCGGGTCTCCAGGACCTGGCCTGGGCTCAAGGCGGCACTAAACCGCTGAGCCACCTGGGCTGCTCTCATAAAACAAATTTTGCAAGATTTCACTGATGTTTATCATTCATTTTGATATTAACTATGGATGAAATTTGCAGTCTGTCATGAGACCCTTTAAGAATGTGGCAACCCCGGGACACTTGGGTGGCTCAGGCATTTGAGTTTCTGCCTTGGCTCAGGTCATGAGCTCAGGGTCCTGGGATCAAGCCCTGCATTGGGCTCCCTGCTCAGTGGAGAGCCTGCGTCTCCCTTTCCCTCTGCTACTTTCCCTGCTTGTGCTCGCTCTCTCCCCCTCTCTCTCTCTGTCAAATAAATAAAATCTTAAAAAAATATAACTTAGCAACCAGCACTTACTTGATCGTTATTGAAACTATGCAGGCTATTGGTCAGTCTTCTAGGCTTAAGGTGAACCTTTTTCTTCTTCTATCCCTCATAAAGGAAGCCAAGTAAACTGGAGTATGATATGGAAATGTCTTTCAGGAAGTGGTCAGTTCTGCCAAATACTGACAAGAGGTCAAGCATAAGGAGTATTTGATTAAGATAGAGAAGTGCTCATGGACTTTATGTACGTGTACTTTATGGTGATGGAAATATGATGGCAGAAATTTATGTTTCTCTGATCCTACAGTCTGAAGAAAAGATAGAAGCAAAATTTGAGAAGTTTTTTCATAATAAGTTTTGCAATATTGTGGCACATACAGGGTTGAAAAGTGAAAGCAAAATAACTTAAAGCTAGATGAAAACTTACTGACTCATTCAGGAATTGATGAGTTCAGGCTGATTTTAAGTCTATCTGAGGCTGGGGAATCAATCATTTCCAAGGCTCTCTTTCTGACTGTGTCTTTAATTCTCCACCACTCCCTCCCACCTCTGGCTTTATTGGGTGAACTTGTTTCTGGGAGGGGTACATTCTCTGGAGGTTCTAGGACATAGGTGGGGAGAGGACATCGCAGGGAGGTAGGGGCTCTGTAGGAGTAGATTGGGACAATAACCAGGATTATGTAGGTTGCAATTAATTCAACAAACACATTTTCAACTTTTCCTTACTTCCATCTATGAAATAGTCTATTGAAGAGTTGACTGTATCCTCATCATGTACATAAAAATGTTCATATGTATGTTCACACAATCATGTGTGACATATAAATGCATATTTATGTATGTGTATAATATATATATATACACACACTCATGAGCACACAAATAAATGACTTATAATAAGTTTTTAATTTTTAAAAATTGAAATACAGTGTTTCTAAAATGTAGATGGTCCTGTTGATCTAGTAGTTTCCTGAACTGCCTCTGCAAAGTACTGGGCACTGTTTGTTTGTTTGTTTGTTTTAATATGAAGCAATTAAGGGAACATATTCATGGGCAAAATCTGAGATTTGTTTAAGGAGAGTGTGTATCTTCGTGATGTAAATCTAGCTTTAGTCTTTTTTTTTTTTTGAGATTTTATTGATTTACTCATGAGAGACATACACACACACACAGAGAGAGAGAGACAGAGAGAGAGAGAGAAAGGCAGAGACACAGGTAGAGGAGAAGCAGGCTCCATGCAGGGAGCCCGATGTGGGACTCGATCCGGGTCTCCAGGATCACGCCTTGGGCTAAAGGCAGGCGCCAAGCCGCTGAGCCACCCGGACTGCCCTAGCTTTAGTCTTTTATGCTCAAACTATCCTCATAATAGACTGTATTATGTATAGCATGTACTTGATCACTATTTTCAATATGTAGAACAAATTTTAAAAGAAAAGAGGTCAAAAGATAACCCACTAAAAGAAAAGTAGATTTAAAAGGGAAAACATAGTGTTACTTTAACTTGCATTAAGCCTAACTCCTAGGTCCTAATTCAGTTGTTCATGAGATGTAAAATGATCAAATGCCACTGACACACTCCCTTTGCATCTATTGCAACAAGGCAGAAGCTCCTTGCAAGGAAAACATCTTGAAAGGAAGAATATGAGACTAGAGTTCCCAACAGAGTTCCCTGTCAGAGTTTGATGGAATAAGACCCTTTTAGCTTACTACAGAGACTTATGCCTTGACAGAAGTCATATATATGTGTGTGTGTATAATATATGTGTATGTATATAAAATATATGGGTACGTGTGTATATATGTATATTCATACATGCATGTGTACATGTATATGCACACACGTGTATATATATATATATGTGCAGCTGATCAGAGAAATACACTCCACATACTTGTAACAGATTAACTTGTTCTTTATACCCAGAGCTACCCATAAACAAATTCTCTCTGCACGTTGCAGATCCCACAACTTATCAATTATTTTTAATAACCTTGTCTAAACTCAGTTGGGCAGGTGAATATAGTTGCAAAATGCTATCCATATATCATTGTCTTTCAAAGACAAAACTACTTTTAAAGAAAAGGAATTATTAAAGCAATCATGATCTACCATGTGTGCTATATATGGACAGACTGGGGAAACAAGTAGGTTTCCAGGGTAGATTTCTTGGTACTATGTGTGATGGTTTTATCCATTCAAAGAAGGTTTCCATATAACAGCTCTCTTTTTGTCTCTTCTTCAGGTATAGGTTCTAGCATCATATAACCTCAAATAGTGCTCATTAAATTTTCTGAGCACCTGCTCTATTCCCTCTGTTTCCATCATACAAAAGTTGATAATGAATTCTCTATTCCATCTCACCATTTGCTTTCATCCATTTTTCTCAAAGGTTTTCAATAAGTATAGCTTCAATAACTCAGGCCTGACTAAGTTCTAAGACCGCACTGTTAGAAAAATTGTATGAAAGGGAAAGAATTGATGGTACCTATTCACTAATTGAATGTGATTTTTGTAATAAGTCCAGCTCTTAGTTCCAGACATATATCGTGGAAATAAATACTATCCAGGGAACACTATCAAAAAGGTTATTACAGCCTTACTCTGGGGTACATTATTAAATAATACATAATGATATACACATGCGCATCTAGGGTCAAATCCCAGTCCCATTCTTATATGCTTTGTGATTTAGGGCAGGTCTCTTCTAGCTGTTGAGTATCAGTTTTCTCATCTGTCTGGCAGAGATGAAAATATGCGTCTCACAGAGTAATTTTAATGACTCAAAATTATGAATATAGCTCACTTAGTGCTTTGCAGTCAAATTTTACAATTAACCTTTTAAGCAAAAACATTTTATTAGTCTTTAACAAAACACATTTATAGGTAATTATATATAAAATCTGTGTATATATTTTATATATATAAAATTGTGGACCTGTTGTGGACTACTTAGCAGCCTAATTGATAATGGAGAAAATTGCTAAATGTGTCCTGGTTCCTTTGCCCAGTCTTTGACTCTATCCCAACATTCCTACTAAGTGCCTCACCCTCTCCAGTCTCCTCTGTCTCTTACTTGGAACAAGTTACAGATCTCTGCCATGCTGGAGCCCTCATATATCTGGGGTAGGTTTGAGGAGCCCAAAACCCTGAATGCTTCTGCAGAGTGAACACAGTATCAGTCTGTGCCACTCTGCCCCAATCTCCTGGCAACCTGGTACTAATTAAATTAAAAACACTAAGTTACCTCCCACTTCTACATGAGTAACTCTCCTCTGCTTACTTGCCTCTTTTTCATGAAGGAAAAAGCTTTCTGCTCCACTAGGCTAGACAGACTTGACTAGAAGAGAGGATACCTCCAACTGTATAGAGATACAGACAGAAGGCAATGTTACCCCTCAGGGTCCTTGAGAAATTCTATAATTTACCCTTTCTCATCAGAAGTGTAATTTTCTTGCTAGACTCATTTTCATGCTGGTCAGGAAGTTAGTGCAAAAATTTATTTTGCTTCAAATCCTTGTTCTTTGACTCTTCCTACTTCTACTTTACTTTCATCCTGTTTCTTAAAGGGAATTACAACTTTCTTTCAGAATTCACATCTTAAAAGACAGTTCCGTTGAATACACACACACACACACACACACACACAGTTTTAAATCTGAGATATATTTAACACACAATGTTATATTAATTCCAAGTGTACAACACAGTGGTTTGACAAGTCTATATGTTATGCATGCTTACCACAAATGTTACTACCATCTGAGAACAGAGATTCTAAGCACAATAATTTCTTAATTTTCTTAAATAATATCCTACATATTTAAATCTGAAATAAGTATCTCATACTTCTAATCTTTTTTCTTCAAAGAAACATTGCATTTCTAATTCAGATTTAAATTGCTCTCCCCTCACTGTCTCGCCCTCCCAATTGGTGGTAATTGAAGGAGCATTTACTGTAATACATGCCATCAGGCAAAGTTCATATTTGAACAACTGTATGCCACAGAATTTCCAAAGAAGGCTAGATTTAAAACAAAAAAAAAAAATATAAGATGAGTCTTAAACATTGCACAATGTTAGTTTTGAATGTGCTTGTGACATGTACCTGTATCTTTCTCTTTTGAGTTAACTGAAAGTTTCAAATAGAATTCTTCATAGTTAAAGCCGGTTTTGGAAAAAGAGAGCTAATCCAATAGTGCATTGTTGAGCTGGAAAAAGTTGCTCTTCTAAACATAATAATCCAATTACTTGAAATCAAAGTTATACTACTTTCGGTGTTAAGTAAAACTAATATATAATAAGAGTTGAATCAATGTAAACTTGCAAACAGTATAAGAGATGAGCTTTAGATGAACTATTTAATGCAGACCAGAAAGGCAAATCCCAAACCATTATCAGACATGAAGAGAAATAAATGAAGGAAAACTGAATGATTAAATGCTTTCATCTGGAAATTTGATTTCAATATTCAGAAACTCTACAATTCTCCTAATTCATCATGGTCTTTGTTTATTACTAATAAATTAGTGTGCTGATGGAAAGAATTCATTACCCTTTCTACACACTTCACTAGTTGCAGGTCATTTATTAATCTGTGTTATCTGGTAGGACTAAAACAGCTGTAATTACATTGTTAAACATTGATTAATAAGCAACTCTCATCACTAATAAAAGAAACATGTAAAATGTGTATTCTTTCAAGTATTCGGCTTAAAGTTTTACTCTCCTCTTGGGAATAAGGAATTTCAGAGTGTCATTAATATTCTTTCTGAGCAAACTTGATTTGCTTTTGCAGCTGCTTCCGGTCACACCTATGAAACCCGATTACCAAAAAGAATTCAATTACATTGAAGAAACTCATCTTGCCCACAAAATAATATTAATTCCCTAAAATTAGCATTCAAAATGGAAATCGATTTTTTATGATTTTCAGTTATTTTTTTAAATTTAATTTTAAAAGGCTAGTCAATCAAAGCTGTGTTTTTATTTCCTCTATTTTGATTATGCTATCGATTACACATCCCTTTGCGGTTTGGAATTCAAATATTTTACAGATTGGCAGTGCTTCAACAGCCAGAAGCATATTAAAAAGACTCTGTAGTTACTGTTTACTAGGTTTCCAGGGTAATCAGGTTGATTTAAGTGTTACCCAGAACATTATTACACGTCAGATATTTTGATTATCATTAACAGTAAACAAGCAGATTATCTCTGACACGTGAACAAATTATACAATTTCCGTTCTGTCAATATCGTAGAAAATAAAATGTCAATTTAAGAAAGAGTTTTCCAGTAGATGTTTTACATATAACCCCTTCAAATTCATGGCTTCTTAATAAAATGCCTCTTGCTGTCAAAAATTCATCTCGAAATTTAAGGTGCTATATAGTCACTTACCTTTGTCACTGAACTGACTTCTGCCACTGATTTTCTCACACACATATTTGAGTGCCAGGATCTTCAAAGAGGTAGCTGTCATTTTTAGGCAGGGTGAGAGTGTAGCGGAGCTGAAGGTGGGCGCCAGAGGTCCCAAGCCCAGCTGTGCCACTAGATAGCAGTGACTTGGGAAGTTACCTAAAGTTTCTTATAGTAAGAATGAATGGAGATAATGTTTTTAAAAAGTACAGTGTGGTTGACTTACAGGAGACAAGTACAGAGTGTTATTTTCCCTCATTTTTAAGCAGGGTGGTCAGCATGCTAGCTACTGATTTTTTTTTTTTAAGACTAACAGGATGATCCTCCTATTCTCCAAATATTTTAACTAATTGTGTGCCTCTGACACCTGAAAATTTATCGGTTATCTTATCAAGCTTCTATCAGTGATACACACCTAAGTGAATTCAAATACTGGAATTACTAAATGTCCAAAGATGATATTGAGATAAAAAAAATCACAAATTTAATAAGATGAGTAGACATGGGAAGAGAAAGGCCCCAGATGAGGACAGAGTCAGCACAAAGAGAGGACCCAGTAAGACACTAAAGAAGGGGACTAAGTGACTGGATAGGGAGAACAGGACAAATAGGGATAGGCCCAGGTTACAGAAGTAAAAGACTCCAGTGGTTCCATGGGAAACCTGGTGTCATCCAACTGGCAACTTGACCCTGAACACAGGAATCATACACGTTAAGATGCTCTTGGGTACTCATAGCAGAAGGCAACAAGAGCATTTATTGGGAGAATTTTTGGAGATTATGTAATTAGAGAGAAACTGGAAGGCTAGGTTAGTGGAATGGATTGACCTAAGTGCTTCCAGTAGTAAAAGTACAGAAGGTACTACAAATGTTCAGAGGCTCCTACTGCTGCTGCTAAGGAAATGAGCAGATCTTCTTCTGCTTGGAATAAATCCTAATTCCTTAGGTTATATTGTTTACTTCCTCCAAATTTAAAACTTGTGAAGATGCATCCCATTCAGGGCTCTTAGCTCCAGAGACTCACCTTAGTGGGGAGAGGACAGCAAGAGGAAAGGTCTATCTGTCTAGCTTTCACAGTCCAAGGCAGGAACACTTTTCCCCACTTGCCCATGGAAACGATAAACAGTGACAAATTCCCTCAAAATAAAAAAGGGGGTTTGATGCTGTTGAAAGCAAACAAAGAAGAAACAGCACATTATAGTACTTGCCTTATGTGCGAGTCTTCCAAAGCGAAAGAGAAAATGAAACTTCGCTACTGTTGAAATAGGGGTTCCACTTCATTTTTGCTTGAAGAAAATTATATAATACAGGATCTGGGCAACTTGCTAAAGGAAAACTCATTTATTTTCTTTCTGGAGGATGTGCTAGCGATTTTTTTCCCCCACTCTGCTTTGTGCTAGGAAAGGCTGACTTTTACGGCCACATCAATTGGTCTCCCTTATCTTCTGATTAGGTTTAGAATGGGAGACAAAGCCAGAAATTGGAGATCAGGAGGACATGAGTTTGAGATATTCATTCGTCCAGCTGCCTTCCTGTCAGGCTGCATTCAGGTTGGTTGTAGCTATTTCTCTGTTGAAGGCCACAGCTCCTGTTCTCCTTTTCCTACAGTTGCATGTTTACCTGGGTTCTAGTAAATATTCTCTCCTTACTCAGGCCTGAGTCTGAGAGTTCTTCCCACTATCCTGAACATCTAAGGACGGTATACAATTCTTTATTGTTTTCCTTTCACTGTGTCAAAGCCTTTGTAAAACACTCCCTTCTCTGAATTCTCTTCAATCACATACTCCTTTGGAGTATGTCTGGTTTCCTGCCATAACATGGCCAATGCAGGTGGGCTATGGGACACATCATTGTCTGGGAATGGACTTACTCTGTTCCAGAAATATATTTGTTAGTATTAGGGGGAGAGGGTAATCAGTGTAAATCTTGGGCATAATGCATGCTTTCACTAATATTTCTTTCATTCCTTTAAAATAAGGATGAATCAGTATCAAGGTCAATTTGAAAAAGTCACCACAGCCTTGCTTGAAGGTTTTTTTATTATTTCAAATCCTCATCTATCCTCAGATTCAAGAAGTGTTCTAGAATAAAATAGGAGTCATTCTTCTCTTTACTGATCCCTTTGTGATCTATGTATCCTGAAAATAAATTTATTTAAATTCAAGTTTAAGAAAGAGTTTAGGGATGCCTCAGTGGTTGACCCTCTGCCTTAGACTCAGGGCTTGACCCCAGGATCTTGGGATGGAGTCCCACATCGGGCTCCCCACAGCGAGCTGCTTCTCCCTCTGCCTCTGTCTCCACCTCTCTCCCTCTCTGTGTCTCTCATTATTTATTTATTCATGAGGTCTATGAATAAGGAGACCTATGCAGGACTCAATCCTGGACCTCATGATCATACCATGATCATCTGAGCCAAAGGCAGACGTTCAACCACTGAGCCACCCAGACGTCCCAAGAGTTTATAATTTGTAATCTGTCTCACAAACTTTTAAATTTAAAAAATCATTTTAGAATGCATTCATACTCTCATATGTGTTAAACTTCTCACAGAACAAATAAAAATCACTTACCTAAAAGATTGTTTAAGACTATTTGTATCTCTTCTCTCACTTTTTATTCCCCTAAAAGGTACTGCAATCTGACTCCTCTTGAAACAATCATCTCCAGATTGCCAAATTCATTTGGACTGAACCTCCTGACTGCATGGGATTTCTCATCTCTTTATTGGAAATTGTTCCTCTCTTGACTTTCATGGCAGCAAATCTGTTTTCTTACCTGCTTGACCATTCTTAGAATTGTTTTCATAGCACTTCTTCAAATTTTCAACTGTTACTCAAGGAAAACATTCTTCTCCTTCCCTCCTTTCCTTTTGTTGTCTCTCTCATCTTTTACTCTCCTCCTTTCTCCTATAAGTGATTTCATTAAAAAAGTAACAGCTTTAACTTTGACCTAGACCAGAGGCTGAAAATGTAAACATCATCAGGGGCTCACAGGTAATACAAATGAATGAGGCAGATGGAGGTAGATGGAGGTATATGTATGTGCCTCCTCACTAAGTAGTGGAGTAGAGAGGAGGGGTTATGTCTTTTGAAAGGCCATCCTTTACTTAGTAAGTGGAAGAATTATATGTTAATTTACTTCAGGCCTCCCTAAACTTGTATCTCAAGAAGAGTTGAAATCAGTCTCCAAATGTTGTCCTATTAGTCCAGAAACATATTTCAACATTGTGTATATCAAGCAAAACACTTGTATAGACTAGATTTGATTTCAGTGTGACTAATTTTTGATGTTTAATCTCAACCTTTATTTTTATGACTCTAAATTTGATTTTATATAATTTCTCTGGAAAGCCCTATTTATCTGTATGGCTTCCTCCTGAAACTCACTCAGAATGTTCCCAAACTGTGGTCAACTATGTTTATTTGCAAATGTCCCTCTCTTTATTTGTGATTTTCAAAAATATCATCATCATTGAGACCAACTGCCCAAGGTAGGAACCTTGACTTATTCTTTATCTCTCAATGTTTCTAGTCAAGAGATCCTGCATTTCTTGAGTCAGTTCCCTTTTCTCTGTTATCACTGTTTTATGGCTCTGTACATTTTCAACATCATTTAAAAATCCACCCTAACATCCAAGTATTTCACATATATTTTTCCATCGCCTTTTCACTCCCTCATGAGATTTTTCAAATCTGCTTTTTAAATTTTTCAAATCTGCTTTCTCAGATAATGCATGGGAATTTTAGAAACCCCAAACTGATTGTGGTTGTGCTTACTGTAGTATCCATTTTACTCATTTGTAAGTGGGTCAAAATATCCCTTTAATGTTATGACAAACAAAAGAGTAGAATGAAAAATTCTCATTAATTTTCAAGATAAAGTATAAGATTTATATATTTTTTTGCTTGTAGTAGAATACTGCTACAGATGTTGCCAACAGACCTGTAGTGTGTAAGTTCACTATCTTCTCTCTGTATTATTATGACAAAAAGTTTGAAAAGCATATCTTAAGGACAAAATTTAAGCTATTTTCATGGCATATGAGCCTTTAATAATTTGGTTCTAATTCATCATTTCTAATTCATCTCATTTGTATCCTTTACTCTCATTCACTCTTTGTCCACATCACTCTGAATTTTTGTGGTTTCCCAAACATACCAGACCCTCTCACTTCATGCTTTTGCAGAAGCTCTATTCTCTGTCTAGATCATTCTTTTTTGAAGTCTCAGGTCAAAAGTTAGCTTTTTAAGAAGGCTTCCCTGTTCTGAGGTCTTTAACCACTTTCACTTACATTGTCTTCTAATTGCTTGCTAAATTTCTCTCTTTCACTACAGTGTGAATTTCTGGAAAGCAGAGATCTCCTTTTTAATCCCTAGTGCCTAGCAGAGTGCATGATAATGATTGAAAGAATGAATAATGAACGTAGCTGTTGAATATATTAAGTGTGTGTGTGTGTGTGTGTGTGTGTGTGTATGTGTGTGAATAAATCCCAGAAAGCATTTCCTCTAACATATTTAGTAATGAGATTTGTGTTAGGCCAGATGTTGAACTCTATCAATAATAGTAATCGAAATCAAAAGTAATTCAAATAATTCTTGGCTGTAATTACTAACACTGTTCAATAATTATTATAATTTAAACACCTTAGATAATAGTTTTGAAGAAGATTTAAATACCTTGGATGTCAGTTTAGGAGAAAAACTTCTGCTCTGGCTATGTATTTTTGGCTTCAACATTGCTGGTTTGCTCCTCTAGATCCTCTACCCTCTTCTTCTCTACCTTGTTCTCTGAGGAATCTGAACAACTTGGCCTATAGCCATTGGCCTCTTGTGCCCAGAAGCTTCTAGTTGGGTCTAGCGCCCTGTGGAATATCTGAAAGAGGGAAGAGAATAAACTCAGTTATTTATTCTCTTGGTCCTCTTTATGCAGTGGTCCAGTACCTGCCCCCTCTCTTGTCCTTTGGGTCAAGGTGCTGCAACTACACAGTTACTGCTAAGCTCTCATTGCTGCATTGTACTTTGTGGTTGCTCTGCACCCCTATCTCTGCAAATAGCCCCATATTTGGGTGGTTTGTTGAGTTATCCTCATTTGAGTGTGACATCTGTTTTTTATTGGGAACCTGACTGATATAATTCTCTCCTATTTCCATGATTGCTTATTCCTTAGACAAAATTCAAAGCAAATAAAGAATGCTTTTTCTGTGTGTGTCTGTGTGCGTGTGCGCATGTGTAATTTTACAACTTTATATAACCATAGATTTTATTCACCCTTAGGCAGATGCACGTGTGTGCAAGACTAACTTAAAAATGAACAATGGCATGTTTTAGTAAAATGTCTTTGAGACCGATAATTCAAAATTATATAAATCGAAGTTGAATAGCATGTGCATTTTAAGAAAATTTTCTGTTAAGCAGAATTATTTATTAAAGAGCATAAATCAGAGGCACCTGGGTGGCTCAATGGTTGAGCATCTGTCTTTAGCTCAGGGCATGATCCTGGAGTCCTGGGATCAAGTCCCGCATTGGGCTCCCTGCAAGGAAACTGCTTCTCCCTCTGCCTATGTCTCTGTGTCTTTCTCTGTGTCTCTCATGAATAAATATACAAAATCTTAAAAAATAAAGAGCATAAATCAAATTAAAATAGAGTATTTTTTCAGGGTAACTCGGGTTAAGAAAAGCTTTCATGGGGGCACCTGGGTGGCTCAGTTGGGTAAGCATCTGCCTTTGGCTCAGGTCATGATCTCAGAGTCCTGGGATCAAGCCCTATATTGGGCTCCCTCCTCCTGGAGAAACTGCTTCACCTTCTCCTCTCTGCTTGTGCTCTCTCCCTATTTCTCCCTCCCTCAAGTAAGTAAATAAAGTCTTAAAAAAAGAAAAAGGAAAGAAAAGCTTCCATGAAAGTTTTGTGTTTAGAACAAACAAAAGCTAGTTTTATACTTTCTATGGAAAATAATTAAAATCAACAGTAAGGAAGATTAATAATTTAAATAATTTTCAAACATTTTAATATATTTTTATTTATTTTTATTTTTATTTTTTCTTCATTCTAACATATTTTTAAAAGGTGAAAATTAAAGATATCACCAATAGTAACATGTTATAGGTATTAATAAATTATTTTTAAGACCATGAAATAATTTTTTAGCATTCTTGTCATAGATTCTTAGTGTACTGTTTTAGTTTCTAACCAAATTGTGGTTTTTATTCCAAAGTATTAAAATACAAAAATATACTAAACATTGCTAAAACACTGTACTCAGGGTTCCTGTTGTGAAATCATTTTAAGATCCTCCTGGTATTTTAATGAATACCCTTCCTCCAGATGATGCTCAAATAGATTTGCTTCTTCTATAATGTTTTGTCTAGTGAAGAACCTAGCTTGTACAACATGGTTTCCACACATAGCTCTTTAAGAGTCAATCCTTAATATTTAAAAAGATAATTTTAAAATACATTTTAACAAGGGAAATTTTCTGAAGCAAAGATTATGCCTTTAACTGCTCTATTTTATACGCATATCTGTTTCTATGTTTCTGTAGCCTTATTCCTTTTATTTTTCATGTCATAACTTTTTTAAAAAAAACCTGTACTCCTCCCCTGCCCCGTTTTTCTGAACCTTCCCAAATGAGAGACCAGGTTGCGTAATCAAGATTGGTGACTCTGATTTGTCATTTTTCAAAGTACGGCCTATAGATGAAATTGATTGAACTGGTCATAAAGTCAGGTTTGTGTTTTTTGTTTTGTTTTTGTTTTTGATGTTTTTTGTGGCACGTTCATATACTATAGAAGCTTTGACAGCACTGGTGCTCATGTTTTGGGTCATACTTCAAACTTCCTAAGAATAACACCAGTATGAAAAAAACACTAACCCATGATCTGACATTCTGATGAATGTGATCTTGAAGTCCATCTATAAGAAGAAACACAAGTGACTATAAATCATTTGATACAGTCTAGTTAGAGATATGAACAAATAGAAAACCTGAAGACAACCAACATATTGATTTAGTCACAACTAGAGAATCTCATTGACTGCTGGACACAAATTCTGCCAATCTCCTAGACCTTATGTTATTTTTTTTTAACCTAAATCATTGTTTTACTATGCTCTCTTTGACAGAGTCTATGTCCGTTCTCTTGACTCTACTGTCCCAGTGGAGTCGCTTTACTCCACCAATAGAAACGAGTCTACTTCTCTAGAGCACAACTTCATATTCCCAGTTCCTAAACCATCTGACTTAGGAATGAACAATTGAACTGGTGAACAGCCTAAGACATCAACCTGAAGATATTTAGTGAGTAAGTGACTCTTCTAGCCTGAGGCTCTGGAATGTAGCGCTTAGAGTCATTCTCACTCTTATCCCTAGGGGATCCCGTTCCCAGAAAAGGACTAATAAATAAGCCAGTCTCTTTTTCTCTTCCCTTCTAGATGTACAAAAGTGTTGCTTCTAAACACCTACCTATTAATTGGGCCCTTATTTTCCACCTAGACCTGTTTCTGAATAGTGACCTTTTTTTTTCTTACTAAATTTCCTGGGCCATCAACCAGATTATAGCCATGCTCTGCCTTCCTGCTGGGATCTAACACCTGCTCTTGTAAACCCCTTTTTGACTTTTGTCTGAATCCAAATTGAGTTTATTACATTCTTTGTACATTGTTCATGGCTCATACTACCTCCTACACCCCTTCCCTTTTCAACTGCACTTTGTAGTTAGTTCATAATAAATCTAACTATTAAATCCTACACATAATCTCCACACCTGTTCTGTCCAGTGGATTTAGATTAAGGTCCAAATGGCTTCTTCCTTTCCACTCTTTTGTTTGGCTGATTGGAGCTCCAAATCTCATACCCCAGCCCAATGTGTGACATGTCCCAACACCCTATGCTTCCTCACTCCCTCAGTAATTCCACAGCACATTCTATGGTATTCTAAGCTTTCTGAACTCTCTACATCTGCAGCCAGGTTGTTTATCATTGCTTAAAAAAAGAAAAAAAAAATCCTAAGACTGTCAATGTAATCAACTACAGGTTCATTGTTACCCCTCAAAGAAACTTTGGTGGTAATTTTTATATCCCTGAGAAGCTGTTTTACACTCACTCGTTTCTTTCCAGCTTCTAAGAACATTTCTGCCATCCCCGTCACTTCCACTCCCCCACTCGTCCCTTACTATCTTTTGCCCTTACTCTCGGAGAAAATAAAGAACAAGCCTCTTTGTGAAGAGAACTACAGACACTCTAGGGGTGCTCCCTGCAATGGCTTTATTTGCTTCTAATATTTCTGTCAACTCTTTTCCATTTTCCTTGTGTCTAACAGAAAGATGTGCCTGCCACCATTCTTTAACACAGCTTCTTTTTTTTCCTTTAAATATTTTATTTATTTATTCATGACAGACACAGGAAGAGAGGCAGAGACACAGGCAGAGAGAGAAGCAGGCTCCCTGTGGGGAGCCAGATAGAGGACTTGATCCCAGGATCACTACTTGAGCCAAAGGCAGAAGCTCAACCACTGAATCACCCAAGTGCCCCTAACACAGCTTCTTTAACATTCTCTAGTTTCTATAATTCTCTCTCTTACTATAGTCCTCTCCTCTTCATTTTCAATCTATTTCATCGTGATCATCAGAACACCTAAAACATTTCCTCTCTCTTCCCCTGGTACTTCTTGAACGTTTTCAGATCTCTTTTCTTCCTTTTACCATGGAGGAGACTGTAATTGTCACTCATCTCATTCTCTTCACAATTGCTTAAAATATTTTTTTAATTCACAAACAGGTGTATATAATTATTTAAAAATGGGACAGTGAGCACACATGTGCCTATCCAGTTAAGAAATAGATCATTACTAATACAATTGAATAGGCCTGTGATAATTGCCTCCTTTCATTCTATCCTAGAGGTAATTGCTATCCTAAATTTTGTGATAATCATATCTTTGTTCTTCTTTATGGTTTTATATATGTGTGTGTATCTCTAATTAATATGTTGTGTGTATTAATGCAATATTTGTCACCACTCTTTTCCACCCAGCAGACACCCCTCTGTTGTGGTTTCAGAGACCTGAGCTTTCATCTCATAGCATTTATTACATTTATTTTATTTCAGTTCCTTAGACTATGAGCTCTTTGCACATTTTTTTAATTCTCAGAACTTAATCAGTGCCCATAGGCATTCAATAAATATTATTTAAATAAATTAATAAAAGAAGAAATTGTGGGCACAACCTCTTTGTGGGTTCAGAGGTCCTGTATTTTCATTTTAAAACATTTAAGTAGGTGAACACATTCTGGAGTAGAAAATTTTCAATCACAAAGATTGAAACAAAAAGCATGTTCTAGTTAAATTTCTCTTATAATCCCAGTTCTGTCACTAATTGACTGCCACCTTGGGCCATTTACTTAACCTCTTGGTCCTCTGTTGCCTAATCTATAAAATGAGGTTGGACTAAATGATCCCCAAGGTCCTTTCCAGCTGTGAAATTCTATGATTGTCATCGATGATTGTATAAATAAAAAATTCAATTAACAAGAACATCTTAATCCCTAAGCTTTATCACTAAATTGAGATTTTACTTTTTCAAAAAGCAATTATTTTATATACACAGAAGGAAAAGAAAGTGTTCACATACCTTCCTTTCCAGTTACAATTCAACGTCATCAACAGAGGTTTTTTTTTTTTTTTTTTTTTTTTCTTTCCACAATGTGCATAATGCTCTTCCTACTCAAACATAGGGATTTCTCTTCCTTGAAGGGGCATCACTGAGAGATCTCTTCTTTATTTAATCAGCAAATTCATTGCCTACCTTAAATAGAAGTGTCACTTGTCTTACTCTACTCCAATGAAATATGCTAGACTCTCCAAATCTAACTAGACAGTCTAGACTGTACCTGTTGGGTGACTAGCCTGCGCTGATCTCTTGTATCTTTAATTACTGACCTTGGCATACATATGCTCCTGGACTTTTCAAAACTCATTTCATCTCACTAACCCATGTTCACCTTTCTTATTCCTCTGGTTTTTCCTTCCTATTGCTTCTTTGTCTTCCCTCCTATGTGTAGATTCTATGGAGAGACTTCTGTGTAACATCCCCTCCCTAAAAGTCCTATGTGACTTCCTTCCATAAGCCTTTCCCTTGAGGGAAATTCTTCACCCACTATGTTACTGGTACAAAGTCAGAATCTGGCCACAAAATTATATAATCACAGAATATTGAAAATAAACATAAAAGGTAGTACGTGGTCATTGTGAATTTTTAAGTTCTATTATGATGTAAATGGCCTACACTAAATTATATATATATTATATATATACTGTGTATCTAATGTATATCTTGATAAGCTTTGAGGGATGTCTACACCTGTGAATCCATCAATAGGACAAGATAATGCATCTTTCATTCCCTAAACTAATCTCATAACCCTTTAGAATTCCTGTTTTTTGTTAGAATTCCTGTTTTCTGCCCTTCCCATGCTCCTGTCACTCTCCCCCTCTCACACTCTTGGTGCCACTCATCTGCTTTCTTTATAGATTATCTAACATTTTCTATAATACTATATACATGAAATAATAGAATATCCATACATTTTATCTGGCTTTTTTCACTTAACATATTATTTTGAATTTATCCATATCATTTCATATATCAGTAAGTTCATTCCTTCCATTGACAGAATAGTATTCTGTTATATGAAAGTACTACTATTCATTTATCTGTTGATCTATTGAAGATTTTTTTTTCCAATTTTAGGCTATTACAAATAAAGTAACTATGGAAATTTGTATTCAAGTCTTTGTTCAGACATATTCTTTTGTTTATTTTGGGTAAATACTAGCAATGGTATAGCTCGATCTTATAGTAAATACTTTAAGAAACTGCCAAACTGTTTTCCCAAGTGGTTGTACAGTGTATGAGCAACAGTGTATGAGAGTTTCAGTTCCTTTACAACATTTTCATTCTTGGTATAGTCAGTTATCCTAATAGGTGTAGAGTAAGACCTCACCATGTAGCATATATATATATATTTATAATATTATAAAATAAAATAATATTATAAAATAAAATAATATATTATAATATAATAAAAATATTATAAAATAAAGTATTATTATTTTATATATAAAACATTCAAATTTTGCTAATAAAAAAACTAATAAAAATGTAGAAAAGATTTTTGAAAATATGGAAAAGTTTTGAATAGACATTTCACTAAAGAAGATGCACTGGTGGCAAATAAGCACATGAAATGATGCGCAGCACCATTTGTCATTAGGGCGATGCATATTACAGATATTTTGATTCATATAAGAATCAATTAACATGAACTACAGTTTACAAAACTTCCTACTATTTTCCTATCTGGTTGAACATAGTTAAAATCATATTACATATTCAATTTATTCCTGTTTTTACCCTAATGCAATGTAGAAGAATTTAGTGCATAAATATGGTGTTTCAGATTATGTCCTTGTTATGCTTTCAATTACCAAGAGTGAAATTACAGGACATAGCAATACATATTTTCATATTACTTCTCATAAACATTGTACTATGGTCAAACTTCCATTAATGGATGAAACTTTTTCTCTTCACCCACTTGTAGAATTATTAACCTTAAAAATATCTTTGCAAAGCTATTTCTTGAAGAATTGATTTTTATCTTAATTAAAATGCATTTCATTACACTTGATAGTCAACATTTTTATACAGTTATACATTTTATACATTTAAGTGAAATTCCTTTTCAGTTAATTGTCTCATATTCTTTATCTGTTGTCTCATTACTGTCTCAAACTTTAGTTTCTATGAATAATGTTTATGATACCTTCAACTTTCAGTTTTATGTTTTCATGTTGCCAATATATTAATTGTATCCTCCCTGTTTTTTCTAATGACTTTAAACATATAAGTTTTAATTGTATGTTTTTTTGTTTGTTTTATGTGTCTTGGTATTTTATATTTAAGTTTTTAATTAATCTAAATATATTTTGGTATGTCATATAAAGAATTGATATCTTTCTATTACCTGACCATTTATTCAGGACAATGACTATGTTCCACATTTTTTAATCATATATTCCTTTCATCATGTAAACCAATTGCTTTATGTAAATTTCCAAAAAAATTGTTTGATTCCTGCTTGTCTGTTCATGAATGTATATATATATTTTAATTATGGTAAGACCTCTTTGGAGTTTTAATTAAAAATATTATTACATGTTTAAAGTAGTTTGGAAACAATTAGGTATTTATATATTTTGTAATCATGTCCACAGATAACTCATGACTTTCAATTCATTCAAATATTATTTTCTGGCTTTCAGAAAGTTTGTAGTTTATTTTATACAAATCTCATATATTTCTTGCTCGTTTCTTACTGAGTACCTGAAATTTAATACTAGTATATATGTTTTTTAATTATACTTTTCATTGTTTAATACTGATACCCAGGAAGTTATGTCATTTTGTATTTGTTTTAAGCTACCTTATTGAATTTTCTTGTAGTTTTATAGTATTTTTCTTTATTCTTTCAGATTTCCTAGCTAAATAAACATATTATCCATAAAAAGGATGTTTTTAATTCTGATTAGTTAACATATTGCATTATATTAATCTCAAGTGTATGATATGGTGTTTCGACAATTCCATACATCAGCCAGTACTCATCACAAGTGCCCTCCCTAATCCCCATCACCTGTTTCATCCTTCTTCCCC
Source organism: Canis lupus familiaris (assembly GCF_011100685.1). Lineage (NCBI taxonomy): Eukaryota > Metazoa > Chordata > Mammalia > Carnivora > Canidae > Canis > Canis lupus. The sequence goes on from NC_049233.1 coordinate 52,553,664, forward strand.
CTACCAACCCATCAGTAACCACTCCAATAGTAACAATGAGTTTGTTCTCTATAGTTCAGTCTGTTTCTTGGTTTGTCTCTCTTTCTTCCCCTTTGTTCATTTGTTTTGTTTCTTAAATTCCATATGTGAGTGATATCATATGGGACTTGTCTCTTTCTGACTGACTTTTAATTTCTATTTTTGATTAGTTGTAGTGGATAGAACTTCCAAAGGCATTAAAAATTATGGCAGTTTTACTGGAGATTCTTGTTTTCCCCCCTGATTTTATTAGTGTTTTATATTTAGTATGAAGTTATCTCTGCTTTTATTTTATATTTTAAAGCCAGTAGTAAGGTTTACTCAAATTGCCTCAAATATCAGAATTATTCCTCATTTGATCAGATAGTGATCTTCTAATTGCGTGAGGATAAGAATAAGAAGTATAGCATTGCAAAAATCAAATATATTCCCTCAGATTACCATAGCTTTAGAAATTGATTTCTTATTTCTAATCCAAACCACTAATGGTCAGAGAAATCAATTGATGGATATATTCAGTTAACAAAAATTTATCAATTTCCTCTCTTAGACTTTTGAGACCTACTCTGCCCTTCGATTCATATAACATGTATTTGAGGATGATAAGAAACGTCTCAACCATTGAGTATTTCAGGTTTGGTAAGTCACTTCACCTTTTTGCATCAATGAGATTCTTAATTGGCAATCAACGCCTTTGTAAATTTGAGCAAATTGGTTCATTTTCCCCAGTTTTGTTACCTCATTTATTTATAAAAGGATAAGATAGAGTATCTCTACTATCTTTTTAATTAACACTTTCTGTCACTTTATAACAATGTTTGTTAGAGATAAGGCATATATATGTGGAAATATATATAACCAAAAAAACCAACCAACCAACCAAACAAACAAACAAAAAACAAAACCCTCAAGAGTCAATGTGGTATTGTAGAAATATCAGGGATTTTCGCTCAGATTATTCCATATCAAAATTTTGGTGCTACCTTACTTTCTGTGGGACATTAGGTAACTTATTTAAACTCTACAAGCCCAAGTTTCATTGGTGTCAATAGGAAATACTAAAATTAGTATCTGTCATCTTTGTGATGAGAACTAGGTAATGGTCTTGTACCATGTGGGTCTGTGTCTGTTATAGTACCAGCAAGAAACAGCACACCTGCACTAGGTTCATTCTAGAATAATGTATTTATAGAGATACTAATTATGGAGGTATAGGTGTATGGTAACCACAAAGGATATTGCAATAATGTAGAGCAGCATAGCAGGAGACAAATTGTTACCACACTTGGATTCAGGGGGTATGGTGGAGGAATAAGTTTTGGGAGCTTGGAGGGACACAGTCAGCCTAAGACAGAAATAAATTTCATTCAGAAAGGTATAAACTTGGTTAACAGCCTCATTAAATCAAATCTGGGCTCCTGAATTTCAACTCTAATAATATCTGTGTGGTTTAGGTATCTTCATATAAACAGATATTCAGAGAAGTTTCTTCACACTGAAACTTAATGAAGGTAAGCAACTTTTGTTTGTCCAGAGTAACTGAGTCCATAAACCAAAGGAGGACTTTATAAAATTTACAGTATATTCAGATAAGATTTATAATGGAAAGGGTGTAAGTCCTGATATTTCCAAATTACTCTCACATAAAACTTGTAACATTCATTTAACAATACGATGTATCCAATCTGGGTTCTGATCTCTCTGTCTCAAGTTTGTCTTGCCCAAATCTATCTGACCTAGCTCCAGGATCCTTAATACAAGATTCTCAGTCTTTTCCTATTTTCCTTCCTGAATGCGTACTCTTTAAGTACTAGATCTTTATCAATTGATTTCTACAGAAAGCTGTGTTTCACTTCAATATGCTCTGGAAACTGCTGTCCGGGAGTAGTTTCCAGCTGCTCTCTGCCCTTCTATTCTGAGAGCTCTGTGCCTACTGGCAGCTGGTTTCTCTTTGTAGAATTAGTATTCTCTTCTTTACTTTGCTGATGCAAGAGGGGTTTTTAGTTCCTTGTTTTAAAGCTCACTTCCTGCTTGGAATCAGAACTGGATCTGCTGTTGCAGGGAAACATTGATGTCATGACACTTCCTTAGGTAGCAATAGCTCAAGGCACCATTGTTTAATTACTTCATGTCCTACCTGTCAGGAAATTAACAGAGGTGGATGATGGTATGATACAAAGCATGCTGGACAGAAATTTCAACCTTGGGCTATTGTTGGTTAGTTGTCCATTTTCTAGCCATGCGGTTTGAAAAATTACTTACATTTCTAATCCTCATTTTTTTCTTATTTGTAAAAATGAAATACACTTTTATGCTTACCTCACATGATTGCTATAAGATTCAAATGAATTAATGTAGCAATATAATTTGCAAACTATAAAGTGGAAGGCATTATTACTATCTAGAAAAATGCATATTCTTGAGCCTTTGGAAACAGTAACAGTATGTTATGTAAATTAGTATTGACTTTGTGTTCGTATTTTCCCACCTGACTAGCCAAATGAAAAAGACATGTATTTCTCATGAAAATCTCAAGGGATATTAACCAATCTTCCTTCAGTATATTTAATATAATTCTAAGAATTAATAGGTAACACTTAGAGTAATCACAGATACAAGACTGCACAAATCAAATCATAATCATGTTCATTTTACACTAATAAAATTTCCAAGAGTAGAGTGTACCTTTGCTATTTGTGACTTACTTGAAATAGTTTTCAAGCCTCCATATAGTTTTTCCTTCAGTTATAAAACTTCAAAATTATTATATTAACATGAAGAAGGAAATTGACCTTCATTAAAAGCAATGACTATTATTAATTTATTAATGCAGGAATTATTGTATACTATTCACATGAATCAGCCTACTGCATGGTTGTTTGGATCTTTAAATGTTTATGTGAGTTAAAGTTTTATTAAGGGATGTTATTTTCCTTATATTTCTTCTTTTATAAACCAAATCATAATAATTGCATTATTATTGCTTAATATTATATCTTTATTATTAGTAATTAGGTTCTGTACTATTTTTCAATGTGCAGCAAAGAGTATTTTAAGAAGGAAGATAAGGATATTAAATCAATATTTCAAAACACTAACATTTCTCCCACTGTTTTAGAATTTTAAAATAATTATCTCACTTTATTTTCTCTATTTCAGTCAGACACTTAAATATATTTGTGATCATTTGAACATTTTCCCACAATCTTCACACATTTTTGCTATTTTATTGCTGTCATCTACTTTTTTTGAAGTATGGCATTTATTGAGTGCTTATCTGATAGTTGACACGAGGTACTGTAGCAAGTCAAAAGAGGTGCTTTCTCTTATGAAGATTATACCTTCCAATAGAGAGAACAGGTATAAACATATCCCCAAATAGTTAAACAAGAAGACATTTTTATATGGTAATAAGTGCTGTAATAATAAAACTAAAATATGGGATCAGGAGTGGTTGAGGAAGATAAAGAAGAGAGAGCTGCTTTAAATAAGATGACCAAGGAAGATCTCTTTCAGGAGGTAACATTTGAGCTGAGACTTGAATTATTAGAATGGACCACTGCTTTGGAGTATAAGGGCAAGGACATTTTAATCTAATTACAATGAGAATCCATTGGAAGATGTCATCAGATAAGCGATTTGATTAACATTTTTGAAAGTTTGCCCTGGTTAGCATGTGGAAAATGAGCCATGTGAAAGCCAATGATGGAAACTGAGAAACAGGTTGGGAGGCTGTTACAATATTCCAGGTGAGAGAAGAAAGTAACAAACAAGGTGGTCAATGTTCAATGGAAATGGTCAGATTTGGGATATATGTAAGAAGTATAGTGATTAGATCTCTCTGATAGATTGTATGTGGTAGGTGATGAAAGAGATTAATAAATTTTACCTTTTATATTTGTAGTGTGATCATCTAGGTATCATTGACCATGAGTGAGAAAATCTAAAAAGAGAATCAGTTTTGGGGTACGGTATTTGGGGCTAAGGTGGAGTCAAGACTTTTATTTTTTTTCAGATTTTTATTTATTTATAAATGAGAGACAGAGAGAGAGAGAGAGAGGCAGAGACATTAGCAGAGGGAGAAGTAGGCTCCATGAAGGGAGCCTAATGTGGGATTCAATCCTGGGACTCTAGGATCACACCCTGAGCCAAAGGCAGATGCTTAACCGCTGAGCCATACAGGCATCCCAAGACTTTTGTTTTATACTTGTCAATTGAGATGCCAATTGGGTACACAAATAAAGAGATGAGTAACCATTTAGGTATATTATTCTAGAATATGGACTATTCATCCTTTTTTTCTAAATTCATTCATTCATTCATTTATTCATTCATTCATTCATTCATTCATGAGAGACACAGAGATAAAGGCAGAGAGAGAGAGGCAGAGACACAGGCAGAGGGAGAAACAGGCTCCATGCAGGGAGCCAGATGTGGACTCAATCCCAGGTCTCCAGGATCACGCCCTGGGCCGAAAGCAGGCGCCAAACCGCTGAGCCACCCAAGCATCCCTGGATTATTCATTTTAATGGAAGACACCATTAAGTTTAGCCAGTCAAAACTTGAAACAGATTTAACATTTTTGACCACTATTATATACTAAGATCTTAGGTATCATAATTCAGAAAAATGTTCACAATACTGTCAAGTATTCATTATTTCTCAAAATCTTAATTGAGAGAAGGCTATCTCTTAGATAACTCACATAGTGATAAAGCACAAGATTTAAATTCAGGTATATTCGATTTCAAACTTCATGCTCTTTCCAGTAAAACCCACTGCCTTCCAGGTATTAGTATTATTGTAACTTACATTCCTATCACCTATTTAACAAAAATTGAAAATATTAAAACCAGTTGTATTTTTGCATAATGGATCTACTACACCATGATAAAGCTACCTTTGATACCATTTCCACAAATCAACTGAAAGAACATTCTTGCAGGTGCTCCAGTTTTGTTTCAACTCTAAGTGTATAACATAGTAACTAGCACGGCTTCTGTAGCTTCTAAAGTAGCTCTATAGAGCTACTTTATGAACAGTTAAGTTTAAGTTTGAAGTATAGATATAATGTTAAAAGGGCTCTTAAAAAGCATTTTTTCTCTCCACCTGTTTAAGAATTTGTTCTGTGGTATTATTCAGCCCTGAGATAGAAGGTCATCTTGCCATTTGCAACAACATGGGTGGATATTGAACATATGCTAACTAAAATAAGTCAGACACAGGAGTGCTCTCTGATATCACTTATATGCAGAATATAAGAAAGCCAACTAGTAATAACAGAAAGTAAAATGGTGCTCCAGGAGATGGGGTTGAGGGGATAGGATGGATATTGTTTAAGAGGAAAATTTGCAATCAGTAGTAAATAAGTCCTAGAAATATAGTCACCATAAAATGAATATAAGCAACAATATTGTGTTATAATCATTAAATTTGCTGAGACTAGAAGTAATGATTCCAACCACTGAAAAGAAGGATCATCATGTGATGTGTTAGAGATGCTATTTTTATGTGAAGACAGAGGCAGAGATAAGATGCAGTGACAAAGAATGTGGGGAACCACCAGAAGTTAGAAGAGGAAAGGAATAATTGATTCTCCCTTAGAGCCTTCTAAGGGAGTGTGACAGCTTGATTTTGGACTTTTGGCCTTCAGAGCTGTAAGTGAATAAATTTCTGTTGTTTAAGCACCACCACCACCCCCAGTTGGTGGTAATTGTCATGGTAGTCTCAGAAAATTATACAATACAGTGACCAAGCAACAGTTCAAGTTTGGAAGGATTTAAGTTCTAAACCTGACTTCATTATTTATTGGTTCTGTGACCTTGATCAAGTGATATAGCCAGGGAACATCAGTTTCCTCATTTCTAGGAGAGGGGTAACAACACTTAACTATGATATTCCCAAGTGTCAATGAAACAAAGCATAGAAACAGTAAAATACTATATAGACAGGAGTGTTTCTATGTCTCCTTAGAGTCACCTCTTAAAGATAAATCTTTGAGACCTTTACCTCTTCCTTATATGATATAGGTTCCAAATCCTTCATCAAAATGGCTATCTTTTTATGGAAGGACTAAATTCTACTATTCTGAATATAGATTTTATCTATCATTAGACTATAAATCAATTAAAGTTAAAAGAGACAAGGAAATAAGAGGAAGAAGGAGGAGAAGAAAGAGAAAGGAAGAGGCAGAGAGGAGAGGGAAAAAGTTATAGCAGAAGAAAGAAGCCTGAAATCTGAACTAATGTCATAAGTTATATCAGAAAACAACACAAAATTCATCATTATTCATAGGGTAGAAATTGGAAAGAAGTGGAAGCAACCAAAACACTAATCAATGGGAGAAATTAGGAAATAAATGATATTATATACCTATAATAAAAGTTATTTAGAGCTAAAACAAATAGCTTCAATAGATATGTACCAAAGTGGCTATTTCAAAAATACAATATTTGATAAAATGTTCAAGTTGCAGAATGATACAAAAAGTATAATGTCATTCATATAAAGTGTATAAACACATGGAACAATATAGAACAATGCTGCATCTTGTTTGTTGATACATAACATGTGTTATAAAAGAATTAAAACATGGAAAGGACTAATAGAAACCGGGTTCTGGATCGAGGCTACCAGTGGGAGGGAGATAGGGAATGAGATTAGCAAATGTGGTAAGTAGCTTTAATATTAAACTATAATGTTTAATTAAAAAAGAATAAAATGAAGGAAGGAAGAATATCTGAAGCAAATATGGCAAACTGATAACAAATCTAGGTGGTACATTCTTGGGTTCATTCTTTTTTTAATAGCTTTTCATATCATTGAAATGTTTTATCACTGCCAAACCAGTATTAGAAAGTATCCTTAAAGTAACACTAATTCTGTAAATAAATTTACCTTTAGTCTTGTTTTTCAGAGATATAACTTACTTTCGAATCTTCTTTGTAAATGTGATTACTTTTGTGGCCTCCTTGCTGCCTAACAGAGAACATCTTTGAAGTCTAAGCATTTTATTTATGACTGTGTTTTTAAGGTTTGGTTCAGAAAGGAAGAGGACAGATCTTCTGGTTTATACTTTCGTTAATCTGGTAAATGACACTGTTCATTCACCTAATGGAAGAGTCTTAGGGTTTGGTTAAACAAGAGGCAAACAGATATAATATGATAGTGCAAGCAATAGTATTTCTGAAATATATTTTGAGAAGGTTATATTCAAATATGTGTTTAATTTTGTTCTGATCATACATAGTTGACGTCTCTAATGGTCTTCAACTTATGATGATGCAGAACATCCCTTTTACTATGATATTCTTGACTGTGGGTATGTGGCTGGGGTTACATTATGAGTTTTGATGGTGCTCAGACTCCACTACACTAATTTGGTTTCTTTCCTTAAATGAATGATATCCTGGGTCAATATACATCTGTGTTTGGGATACTATTTTGTTTAGTAATGTTATAAAGTGATTCAAAGTGGTATGGAGGCCACATAATACCTGTGTTAAATTTTATAAAATCTGGTTACCAAAAACAGTTTTTAAAAAAGAATTTAACTTTGCTGCAACTGTCCCTGTTAATGGAAGAGAACATCCTTTCTTAGCAGAGTTATCATATGTGTGCTTTAGGTTAACTGGCACATTTCTGCCTCAGCTATATATGCTTATGATGCTTGGAAGGTAGTAAGGAAGGGAAGAGGGGAGCTATAAAAGAAGAGAGCAGTCTTTACCACAGATGCATTGTTTTAAAACTAATACAGAATCGCATGGATTATTCTGATGTTTTAGTTGAATACTGAAGTTTAAGCTTATTCTGCTGCTCTAAATCATTAATAGATTAAAACCTGTTCAATCTGTTTACTTAAAAAAAAACATAAGTTTTGTATGGGTAGTATATCAACTTGATATCAAACTTGTTGCAATTAAAAAATACTCATTTGTTAATTTGTGTAATGAATTCATAAATCTCTATTTTGTTGTTGAAATACCAAATACTATTTGTTGAGCAATTTTAAAATGGTTTGTCATGTACAATAATACATTGCTAGTAGGGTATATTTTACTTTCTTTTTTTTTTAAAGAATTTTATCTTTTTTTAAAAGATTTTATTTATTTATTCATGAGAGACACAGAAAGAGACAGAGAGGTAGAGACACAGGCAAAGGGAGAAGCAGGCTCCATGCAGGGACCCCAACGCGGGACTCAATCCTGGGTCTCCAGGATCATGCCCTGGGCCGTAGGCAGGTGCTCAACGGCTGAGCTACCCAGGGATCCCCCAGAATTTTATTTTTTTAATCTTATTTATTTGACAGAGAGAGAACACAAGCAGAAGGCAGGGTTAGAGGGAGAGGAAGAAGACTCCCCACTGAGCAGAGAGCCTGCCAAGGGCTGAATCCCAGGACCCTGGGATCAGGACCTGAGCCAAAGGCAGACACCCAACCAACTGAGCCACCCAGGCACCCTTGATATATTTTACTCTCATCCTACATTACCTTCTTTACGTTTGTGAGAAAACCCAGAAGCTTGTTGGCATTGAAGAGCAAAACGTCTAATTGACATGCACAGTGAAAGTTTTCCTAGCTTTGCCCCTTGTTTTTTTTTTTTTTCCTTGAGTTTTTCATTGTTGATGAAATATTTTAACTCTTTGTTTAGAGTCTCTTCACAGGAAATCCTTTCCTATATATATATATATTTTTTTCTTTTTTCTTTTTTTTTGCAGTAGAGTCACTTGCTCAGTATATATAGTTGATGAAAGAGTTCCTGGCAATCCATAAAAGAACAGGCTGTGGGGATCCTCATTAATCTTCTAATAGTTTCTGCTGTCGTCCCTCACTAAAGTTCCTTGCCTTGTAAAGTATTTGTGGTAGAGCAACAGCGCTTTTGCTTTCCCCTAAGCAAGGTCATCCAGCCAGATCCCAACAAAAGCCACATCACCCTTTCAAATAGTTTCAGCCCTCAGTTGTATTATTGGCTGGGATTCTGAGCCATGAAAGGGAGACACTATTTGTTTAACTGTGCTTCACAATACAAACAAGCCGAGAAAATACAACTCCTCTGGCCTTCTTTGGTGTCTCCTGATAGTAATATAGTTTTACTCTTAGTGACTGCAAAATTACTTTGCAAACAGATGTTAGGCATTTTTTTTTAAGTTTGTAAACATTTCTTTAAATATGGTACCTTAATAACATAGTCATGTGTAGAGTTATCAGAGGATATCTTGCTAGTTCCATTAAAAATAACATGACAACAATCTGTAAAATGTATTTCATATTAAGCCACAAATGTGACTATAAATTAGAATTTAATAAGTTATTTAAGAAAGTAATTTCTAGCCAACTTTTAATGTGTTTTCTTTTTATAATATTAGTCAATATTTAATTTCAAGATTAGGTTTATAGGGTAAACTTATTGAAAAGAGAAGGCATATCTAAGTAATACCAAAAATTTGTTCTCAAAACCTGATAGGAATTGTGCTATGCAAAATTTTATTTATACTATTCTAATTCCTATTAAAATAAGTGATTTTCTCTGTAAAAGAGAAAATAATGGGACTCATCTAACACAAAGTCTCACTTACTTTTTATGGTCTGTATGTGCTCTGGAAAACTGCAAACAATACTTTGTAATATTGTCTATTTAGAAAGATCAACTTGAAGCATATGACTATTTTTTCAATTTAAAGAATCCTTTCTCTTAAGTGAAACTCCCACCTAAAATTGAAGGTAATGTAGGAAGAAAGATTTACATATGTGAATGTATCCCTTTATGAAAATTTACATTTCTAGTGTTTGGTTTGTTTGTTTTTGTTTTTTAGGATCCAAGTGCCCAGATGAGAAGAATGTATAGGGAAACCATCCTTGAAAAAAGGGAGGTATAAAATTTAAAACATACTTAACTATAAAATTTTAAATAATGTCAATTAACTCTAAGGCAATAGTCCCAGTCATTTAAAATTATATGCAAATCAAAATGGTTAATGCTTGGTTTTAAGACTCACATAGCACACACTGCATTGTGATTCTCAAAGTGAGATCTCTCAACTAGCAGTTCAACGTCACTTGGAAACTTGTTAGAGTTGCAAATTCTTTAGCTCCATTCTAGGCCTAATGAGTCCAAAACTCTGGGGGTGGTATCCCAAATAAACTGAATTTTAACAAGCCTCCAGGTGATTCTGATATACACTTATGTTTGAAAACCACTGCTTTATGCAGCATACAAGGTTGGCAAGAACTAATTCTGAGCTTACCTCAGTACAGTCTTCCTAAATTGTAAATCCATGGGAAATGCAAGCCAACACTTGGTCGCTTGATAAAATAGGTCTTTTGTTTCATTAGCCATCTTGAATTTCTCAAGCAAGCAAGATATTTTGGAGGTCACATGAAGAAAATATTTATTCTTCAAAGACAGGATGTTATTTTGAAAATCTCCCTAAGAGAAGGTGTGACTCAAGAATACCAAAGTATATTTCGTTCAGTCACTTTGGTAGTATTTGTGCTTTATTCCGGAATCAGATCTGGATCATTGTTTTCCATATATATATTATTATATATTTTTTCATATATATAATAATATATATATGAGAGAGAGAGAAACAGCACATGTGCACACAAGCAAGATATTACCACTATAAAGATGTATCCGCCTCTCCTAACCTCTGCATTCTGTTAATTATTCTAGTAAAATAGCTATGACATATGAAGCAGAATATCAAATTTTAAACACAATTCTAGTATTTAGGGATGTAGGTGGAGTACACTGAGCAGCCAATGGGATACTTGGAGAAATGTATTCATTGCTAGCTATATTTCTGATAGACACAAATTGTACTGTAATCTAGTAGTAAGAACATTAAAAAAAATCAGTAAAGTTTTTTACTCTGTAGGTAAAATATTTCCTATTCTACTATTGATCAAATGTTACTGTTAATTACCTTCTAACAGTGTATGTTATTTATAAATCTTGGTAAGGCAAAATATTTAATTTCTTTGTATCTCAATGTTCTCATCTATGATTTGGGGATAAATTTCTATCTAAATATGTATTTGCTAAAATTGGAGTAACCTTGAGCAAAAATTGAGATTTGAAAATGAACAGCACTTAATATGATGCCTGGCAAGTAATAACTAATCATTTGATATCAGCTATTGCTACCATTATTTTTATCTTATTATTCCATTATCAATTTCTGAAATCAGGAATATAAAATATATCATTGTGGTGATCATTTTGTATTATATATAATCATTATATTGTACATTTGGAATCAATATTTATATGTTAATTATAACTCAAAAAGTTAATTAAAAATTAAATTAAAAAATCAAAGTATCCTATTGTATGATACTGAGTGTTGTAAAAATCCTTTTTAATATGAGAGAATACACTTTCTATTTTAAAAAGAGACTCAGTAAAATTCATTTACAGGTTATAAAATAACTGTTGTGTTGAGCATTCCGTCCCTAAATGTATACTTGCTTTGTTTTTCATCTAAAGTTTTCCCATTACATTCTGAAACAGAGCTAGGAATAGCAATAGTTAAAGGAATACCGCACAAAATAGTCATTTCTCAAGAGACACAATCCACACACCTACTGTACATTTTTGGAATGTGCTTTAAGTCACTCTTTGAAAGTAGTATAATAAAGTGCACATCAGGAATGGGAATGAGTCCATTCTCACCATCTGTTCTTAATTTTTTTTTTTAGCTGAAAACTCTGTATTATTAAACCACTGTGTAAAATGTTAAAATGGTATTAGAAATCTGAGTTAAATCCAGAAGACTTCAGAGAACTTGAGGTTACTTGAACAAATATTGATAGATGCATTACAGTGATGGGTAAAATAAAGTTAGCCCCTTATTCTCAGGTAACCCTGAACTTTATTTTCTAAACTTCCCACAAATTTAAAGTTCTGGCAAGTATATTGTTAGCCAAATTAGATATATATGTAATTTCTATATAAACATGAACAGTGTTGTACCCTGCTTCCTTTACCCTTATTTTAACTAATAAGAATTTTAATATATTCTCTAGCTCCCAAATCACAAAATTTTAAGAGCTCACATGGTCCCATGACAGAACTTTTGTGACTTTCTGAAGACCTCACAATTTCAGACTGTTTTCAACACAATTGGTAAGTGATTCGAATTGATTTTCCCAAGGAATGTGGACATATGTGGCATCCTTGACAACTCCCTGAAACGTCTATAAAAACTGCCTGAGTTAAGATTCATTCTTGGTATAGACAGGTTTCTGATGGGATTTGAAAAGATGCAGGGTGCCTGGGTGGCTCAACTGGCTGAGCTGCTGACTCTGGATTTTGGCTCAAGTCATGATCTCAGTGTCCTGGGTTTGAATCTCATGTTGGGCTCTGTGTTCTGTGGGAAGTTTGCTTGAGGATTCTCTCTCCCTCTGCCCCTCCCCCTGCTTGTGCTCTCTTTCTCTCTTTCTAAAATAAATAAATGATAAGAAAAGAAAGAAAGAAGAGAAAGAAAGAAAGAAAGAAAGAAAGAAAGAAGAAAAAGAAGAAAGAAAGAAAGAAAGAAAGAAAGAAAGAGAGAAAGAAAGAAAGAAAGAAAGAAAGAAAGAAAGAAAGAGAAAGAAAGAGAAAGAAAGCAAGCAAACAAGCAAAAGTCTTCTTGGCTCCAAAATATCTTCATCTGTATTCCTGCCAATGTCCTAGAAAGTCCCCTATCAATACTCTGTACTGGGATTAAAATGTAAATGTAGTGTTAGATATAGTTTAATTTATTCAGCACTTACACTGAGGCAAGCATTGTAGTATGTTGGTTTACATAAATGTAAATCTTTCAGCATGAGAGAAGACTTGCACTATCTTTGCTCCAATCAAGTGTGTCAGATGGGCATTTGAGTATGTGGAGGATGCCCTGCTTATTTTCTTAGGAGATAAAAGCCTAGTTAATTAATTTATTCTTAAGATGTTCTTGGAAATGTCTCACACAACCTGATTGGGTGGCAACAGTCTGTCTCAAAAACTCTCCCTGGGAAGTTAGGCTAATTACTTGATCCCATTCTTTTATGAATTCATATCACATTGGTTCCTAGGGAATATTGATGTCTGAGCCCCCTTTTGACTGAGGTTATACTCCTTTCTAATTTATCTTGGTTCATTTCCAATGGACAAAACTCTGAATAGTTTTCTGTTCGTAATCTCTTTCAATTTTCTGATGTGTCTCCTGGGCTGACCTGAATTTCTTCTGATACATTCACTGTTTTTGCTTTGCACTGATGTTGCTGCTCTGCCACCACATTCCAGTCTGAGAAGAACCATTTATTCTTAGACCGCTCTCCTCTCTAATCCTCGGTGTTTGGCTTGAAACTGTCGTAATTATCTGTGCGCATTTCTAAGGTCATCCTCCTTGACCATCCATCCACCATACGACTTTCCTACTTACTGATTCCACTTCCATCCTGACACAATCCCCCCCCCCCCCGCCTTTTTGCCCTCTCACCACTTTATAGTCTGTGCATTTTTTACTTCTAGGCTGGAATCAAACACTGACCATACACATCTCTATGTTTATGGATATGGGACCTCCCCTTTCCTCTTAGTAGATTGCTTTTGAATTTGTGTGTGTGTGTGTGTGTGTGTGTGTGTGTGTGTGTTCTCCATTCATCTGCAAGCCCCTCTCACAGTACAGGAAACATTGTCTTCTCTCCTACCTATCTCACACGCATCACACGATCCATCTGGTATTTTATCCTGCCTTAGTATCACTCCAGGGTAGGGCCAACAATAAAAGGTAAAATAATGAAAATAATAATGACTAACACCATTGAGTTCTTACATGTACAATGTATTTGCTTCTAGTGTTTTGCATTTATTATCATGTTTAATTCTCAGACAACTTTATGAAGTTGATAATATTATCACTATCCTAAGAAAACTAAAGAACAACTTGTGAGGCAAGATTAATATTGATCTGGGTAAGAACAATGGGATAGAAAGAGGAGAAATAACTCTGTGAAGCTGATCTTCTTTTTATTTATTTATATTTTTTTATTTATGATAGTCACAGAGAGAGAGAGAGAGAGGCAGAGACACAGGCAGAGGGAGAAGCAGGCTCCATGCACCGGGAGCCCGACGTGGGATTCGATCCCGGGTCTCCAGGATCGCGCCCTGGGCCAAAGGCAGGCGCCAAACCGCTGCGCCACCCAGGGATCCCGAAGCTGATCTTCTATTAACCTTCTGCTACTTCTTCTAGTAAGTATAGCTGATGTCTTCCCATCTTTACCTTTCTCCCTTCTCTCTTCTGCACTTTATCTGGAGAACATCCCATGCACTGACTCCCAGCCCTAGCACAGAAGAAATGCTCCGATATTCTCAGGATTATATTCCTCTCAAAAGTGGATAAGACTTATTTCTGTTGTTTATGTACCCAAATCTGCCATTAGCTCTTATTGAAGGATATTATTCTTGATTTTCATTTTTCATAGAGTATGATAAGGAGGAGAGAGGAAGCAGAATAAGGTTCTTTATTCTTTTGCCTTAATTGATTGCAATGACATTATAATAAAATCTTCAATATGTTGTATACTTAGTTTTGGAATAGAATGAGGGGAGAAGGCAGGAAATTAATTATATATTCTGTCATAGTCAGGTATAGAAACCTTTGTTGGGAAAATGGTTGCAAAAACAGTCTTGCCATGTAAACAATTAGAGTTCTTTAAAAAATAAAAAGAAAAGAAAAGAAAAACAATGAAGAGGGATAGAGAGCAAGAGAAAGAGAGACACAGAGAGAGCAAGCACTGGAGAGAGGGGGGGAGAAATGATGTAAAAGTATTCAAGTTGGAAAATGATCACCAAGGAAGTCCACTAACAGGAGGTCCACCAGTCCCTCCGTGGCCAAACCACTTGAGCTAGTTCATGAAAACTGGGATGGATGACTCAGTCGGCTTGGCTGCAAAGATGTTTAAAGGAAACCTATTCTAAATATCTTACTTTTCTTCTGTATGCTTTCCCTTCCCACAGACATGAAGGTGCACTAGTTGACTGGTTCCCACAGTATTATGACACAATTTACTGGAGTCCATTAATATTCTGTAGGCAGAGGAGGTTTTGTAAGATGCAGAATTCTATGCCTTACTAAGTCCTTACTCTGTATGCCCTTTACAAGGATGATTTTTATGTAATCAACATACCAACTCCTATAGAATCAGTGTTTTTGTCTCTCTTTTTTAAAGATTTTATTTACTCATGAGAGATACACAGAGAGAGGCAGAGACACAGGCAGAGGGAGAAGCAGGCTTCCCTCAGGGAACCTAACTTGGGACTTGATCCCCAAACCTGAGGATCACACGCTGAGCCAAAGGCAGGCACTCAACAACTGAGCAACCCAGGCATCCCTGTCCTTCTTTTAATGATGAGGAAACTTAGAAAGTTTATGTAATTTATCTTAGGTTATACTTAGGGTGCAATGGAATATGTCTCCAGATCTTCTTTTATTTGAAAACCTTTGCTGTTTTTGACTATACCAGTAGCTCGCTCGCTCACTCGCTCTCTCTCTTTTGGTCATCACAACCCAGTTGTGAATACTAGAATTTTTGACAGTACACTTGAATCAAGTGATTAAAAGACTCAAAAGGACACTAAACAGGTTAGCAATAATTACAATGCAATCACTACCACAGCATAACAATGTCTCACAGTATCTATAAAAAAACCCATGGTTCTTTAGCACAGGCCACTGTTGGAGCTGGACTGTTTACTGCCCATTTAAACAAGCGTGGTTATATGCTCGCCAGGGAGCCTTCTCACATGTCACGCTTAATCTGAGTTTATTCTCCGTTACCCGCTTAATGCTAAACTGTGCTTAAAACTCATACATAGAGCATCTTGTACCAGCTCTGAGCCATAATAAAGGACTCTCATCTCAGTGTTCACTCTATAGACATTGTTTAACATTATGTATATTCTGTTTTAACAAAAATTAAATAGTATACATGGACCAAAATATATCAGAGCATTAGAACCTCAAAAGTACCAATCATTCTAGTGGGAGACATAGATGAAGGTGAGGTGTGAATTCCCATGAGATGAGAGAGGTCATAGAAGACATGACAGAAGCAGTACTTTGGATCTAGACCACGAAGAAAAAGTAGGCTTTTACCAAATTAGGAAGGGCGGAAAGGAATTCCATATAAAAGGAGCAGTGTGATAAAGGGCCAGAAGAGCCAAGCCTAGGCCTTGTTTGTAATTGCTGAGTGTATTATATTGGGTGGAACAAAAAGTTCAAGTTAGAAAATAGCAGGATAAGAGACTGAAAGCTAAGGTATCAGGGAGATCATAAAGATGGTGACAATAAAACTTTTCTTTTTTTTTAAGATTTTATTTATTCATGAGAGACACAGAGAGAGAGGCAGAGACACAGGCAGAGGAAGAAGCAGGCTCCATGCAGGGAACCCGATGTGGGACTCGATGCCGGGACTCCGGGATCACTCCCTGAGTCAGAGGCAGATGCTTAACCACTAAGCCCATAAATAAAACTTTTTGGATAGAATACTTTGAGAATGAAAGGAGGTGCTATAAATAATGACACCAAAACAACAGATATAAGCTGGGCCTTTCCTGAACAAAACAAGATAAATAGTCATCTAGGACATAAAGAGCCTTGAATGTTATGCTAAGAAAGTAATTGAGATATTTAGTCAAAGGCACATTTTTAAGAAAGATTATTCTGGCAATAGAGTCAAAAGAAGTATCAGCAAAGAATTGGGAATGACATAGCCATTAAAAGGCAAGGTCAGTGAACCAGGTTGAGTACTAGGGACTTCATTTCTCTCAATCTCTGCCTGAAGTTTCACATGCTTCAAGGAGCCTTCATTGAGCTCATTGCTGGATTCTTTCTTTTTAAAAGATTTTATTTATTTATTTATTTATTTATTTATTTATTTATTTATTTATTTATTTATTATAGAGACACAGAGAGAGGCAGAGACACAGGCAGAGGGAGAAGCAGGCTCCATGCAGGGAGCCCGACGTGGGGCTGGATCCCGGGACTCCAGGATCAGGCCCTGGGCCAAAGGCACTAAATCACTGAGCCACCCAGGGATTCCCTCATTGCTGGGTTCTTTGAAGAGGCCAGCCACTCCCTAGAACTGTCTTCTTCACTCAAATTATAAACCAAATGGAGAAAAAAAAAAGAGATAATAAGCAGATGTTGCTAAAATATCACCTTTCTTACTGATAAAGTCTGTGTTGAAGAATGTGGCTTCTATCTGTAGGCATGCATGCTTCCCTAATACCAAATTCCAAACCATAGGCAGCTCTGGGATGAGGCAAGATCCCTCTGCTTCCTGGAGCAGCACCTAATCTTGGCAGTGCTGGCCAGTCATTCCCAAAAGAGAAAAAGAGAAATGTTAAGTTCAAGTTTTTCAATGAGAAAAGGCATTGTAGTTCTCTGGATTAAAGAGAATTAAAGAGGCAGAGAGAGGTTAGGGGTATTCCACTGATTTTTATCTACTATCACGTGAAAGGAAATATTTAGGTGGGGGTGAAAAAAAATCTGTTACCTCCTAACATGCTTTATCTTGAAAAATTCTTTCTGGACTCATTATTTGCCATATAATGTCCATTCAGTTTATTCGATATTGTTATTAATATGTATTTATATATTCACTACATTCTTCTATAGTGATTTCTACCACATTTTTACACACTTGTTTATATGTGTATGTGTTATCCCCAAATACAGTAAAGTCTCTTACCTGGTCTCCACTGAACACAACTGCTGGATTAACAGGCACTCAGCTATCCCTTTGTAAATGATGCTACCTGCTGCCCAAAACACAGTGAACGCTTGAAACCATACTCCAGTATTCCTGTGCACTTCTGTTTCACCAGATACTCATATGCTTAACAAAAGTTAGATGAATTTGTTTTCAGATCTGTTTATAATAGTTTAAATAAAATTATAATTATGTAAAGTAATTAGATACTATAAAATAACAAAATATAAGTATGACAAGAGTTGGACCTATGAAAACTAAGTCAAATTCTTTGAAAAGGCTCAGTATGTAGTCATCAAAGAAAACTATCCTAAAATTTACATAAGTAAATCCCTAATAACAGAGTAGACAAAGGAAAAAAAAACTAGAAGGATTTTGTACACATAAATCTTCAGAGTAGTCTTAAACTCTCACTTTAAGGAAACAAAGTCTAGAAATTATAAATAATATATTATGGTCCAATTACTAGACCTATGTTTTTTTAAAGTTCTTACATCAAAAGATTGGCGAATGGGTGGTCATTTATAGATTTAAAGTTAACATAGAATCTTTAACCTATATATTATCATTATTTATAATCCTGATGGAACTGTATTTCACTACTACACATGGAGGCCCATTGACAGCAGGGATTATGTTAAATAATCTTTTGTATTCTCACTAAGGTACTTTTATTGTTTTAATTATTGTTGCTAGAGGTGGCAGTGATGGTGATGGTGGTGGTGGCAGGGATTAAAAACAGACTAGATTTGAAGAATAGGAAGGCATCTTGGAGACTGCAACATTTAATGCACTAATAGCAGATGAGTAAACTAAGACTCCCAAAGGATTTGATCATTGTCACACACATAGTAACAGCTGATGTTTAATAAAGGATGAAGGTTGGATAGTTTTGTCTTCAGTTGGTTTTAGAATTCAAATATGCTCAGAAATGTTATTAAAAATAAAAATTTTCTTCTATTTCTTCTTCCTTTCTTTGATATGAATCTAAATGCTCATGCTTTCTGCTATTCTGATCTCTCTTAGCCCTTCATTATAGTTCATAGTGCTCACTCTCACCATGATGAGAATTCTCCAACATTTCTTGCTCAATTATCACAAGGAATTAACTGTAAAAGATAATATTCTGGCAAAATGCATGCTTACCTCTGAAAGAAAAAGATACCTTTCACCAAACAGAAAAACACAAGACACTTATGTGGGCCTTATGTGCACATGTGTGTTTACATGGGATATTTTGTGTTAATTCACTATATTTACTTGAGGAGAAAAAAGTCATGCACCATAGATGTCGCTTTAGAGAAGAGAAGAATTACCGAGGATGAGTACCTGTGATACATGACCAAGATACAGGTTGGAGTACAGTCATGAGTCTGCTCTGCCTTAAATAATGCACAGATGAGAATGAATGTAGAAGAAAGATACAGCCTTGTGTCCCAGTGATTAGAGAATCTTTTCAAGTTAAATCTGAAGACCTAGATACATCTGAATGTTGCTGTAATATGAGAACAAAATGCTATTGTATTCAATTACTTCCTTTAAAAAACACTTTATTAAGATATGACTTTCTCAAAATTGTTCTTCAATAGCTCCTTTAAAGGAAAAGTAGAGAGCTGTTTAATACCTAGGAGAAGAGTAAAAATAGAAGTGTGAAATTTTCTACATGGGAAGTGTGTTTATATAAGCCATTTAAAAACTTATACATCAGTAATAAATATTGGAATTAGATAAGTCAAAGTACCAAAATAATTGTATTTGAATGGAACTCTCAGTGAATTTTCTTCCTTCTGTTTTCTACATTTTTTGTTTTGTTTCATATTAGATTTGTATTTTAGAAGTATATAAATATTTTTTATTATCCTGGGTGGAAAAAAACTGCCAACTTAGGCTTTTTCCCCACATGAGAATAGAGCACTCTGGCAAACGTTATAGCTTTAGCTTGTCAGAATAACTTTTGACATTAAGGACTAAGATTACCAGTATTTTTGTTTGTGGCCTATTATATTCCTCTATTCATTCAGATATTGTACTCTGTTCCAAGTTTTGGGGGAACTCATAAATGGTGTTTCTGGTCATTCTGTCACTAACCAACCTTGTGGACACGTAACTCATGGTCTCAGTTGTTTATTTATAAAATGATGTAAGTAGACTAGCGTACATAAGATCCATTCCAATGCCAATATTATATGATTATAATATTATTATATTCTTGGGCAATGGCTACAATGAATTTGCAAGTAGTACCAGCATCTTTCTCTAGAATATTCCTCTCAGATGATGATGAATTTTCAATTTTAACATCTCCAGTGAGGGGAAACTTTGAATTTCCCCATAACATATAGTGAGTGTTCAAATTATCATAATATTGTTAATGAAAAGCTTTGTAATTTAAAAATATTCCTCCTTACTTTGAACTTCAGAAATATAATCACCCATATTTACATTGTGATATTCATTTCTGTTCCCTGGGCTGTGAAATTAGTTGACTATTTCTAACTATAATATGTTTAAAATATTTGGAAACAATTGTTAATTTTCTTCCCTGCAATTCTTTTACCTGAGATATATATATTTTAGAGTATACTCATTCAGCTACACTTCCTTGGGTACTTACTGGCTAGGCTTATATTGTCTGCTTTAAACTATATCACATAGAATGGGGGAAAAAAATCCAGAAATATTTTCATCCTTGTGGAAATGTAGGAGATACTCATAGTGAATATCTCAGGTAGACACCAATCGAGGTCTTTTCCAGCCTCTGACCACAACTCTTTTCCTAGTTTTGTACAGGGCCAAAGATGATTGACTCAAGGCAGATGAGGCCTCAGTCAGATCCTCTTTCTTGGGAATTTGAAACCTCCCAGAATGTTAGGAATCACTGGACTAAAAGACTTTATTAGTAAAACCATGGGGAAAGGTTTCCAGATTTCTGTAGTTCAGTTTTGAGAACTTCTCAGTTTTCTTCTCTTCTTCAGCACTCTTTCTGGTTTTATATTGTACCTCTGCCTCCTGCCTTTAAATTCTACCCCTCTTTTTCTTTTGATTGAAGATCAAGCCTTAAGAAGTATGCCATATCGAGATCCACAAAAAAGCAGGTTGAGGGAAAGACAAAGCATCAGAGGAGATGGGGAAAGGGAGGTGCTCTATCATAGAAGGCAGTAGAGGAAAATTTCAAGTAGGAAAAAGAGGCTATCAATGGAGACATTGTTAAGGAAATGTGAAAAACTAGGGAAAGTGTCCTGATTTTGGCAATTAGTAGATCACTGTGCAACTTTGAAAATGGAGTTTGAAGTAAAAAAGAGCTTTGTTGTAAAAAAATTAAGGAGTAACATGAATAGAGATAAATAGCATTTTTGAGATGTTTGACACAATAAATATAATTTAACTTGATGAGTTAACAAGTCACAATGGGGTTCCTCATTTGAGTTGCAGATATAAAATCATGTTTGAGGACATTGAAGAGTGAACAAGTAAAAATTAATATTTCTTAAGAAATAGGAAATCACGGAATTAATAATTCAACAATAAATTTTCCTTGGAAAAGGAGAAGTGAATAAGAAGTAAGGGTTGATGGAGGCTACCTGTTATTTTGAAGTGATGAAGCAGGTGGACATGGAAGCTACTATAGGAGTATATTATTACCTCCATTAGGACACAGGACCTACTACATAAATTGGGTGGCCAAGAGAAAAATAAAAATGAGGAGCCCATGGTTCAAAAATTAGTAATTTCAGGATAATAATAGCAGAGCTTTAAGCCAAGCTATTTAAGAGTGGGAGCCTAAAGTATAAATGAGCTTAATATTACTGCAAACAAATAACATAACTATACTGAAGGGATGGAGAAAAAAAGAACTAAAATAAGTAACTTTGATAAGCAATATTTTGATTATATCATCTAAGAACACAGACAAAAATAAATTTCATATATAGTAACTATCATATTTCAGTAGGGGAGTGGGTTAGTAATTGATTGAGCAAATAAGTGGATATTATGAGTAATAAGTGCCAGATTTCTTATTGTGAAGTAAAGAAGTTGTAAATCAGTAAAGATAGGAGGCTACACATTGTTGGAGTGGAATTAAAAATATCCTCATAAATTCATTATTTCTAATATAGACAGATATGTACATACATACAGATAAAAATAAATGTGTGTATATTAATATATATATTTATATTTATAAATATATACATATATATGTATATGTAATCTTAAAAAAAAGAGAGAAAAGAAGAGGAGAGAAGAGACCAAGAACTAGGCACAGGGCATGTTGATTGCTAGTTGGTTTTTTGTTGCTTACAGGCCCTTTCAACAAAATTCTGAAAAAAAAAAAATATATATATATATATATATTTTGGTAATTTGGTATATATATATGTTTATCTACTAAAAGATAGACAAAACTATCAGTAGACAAAACTCTGAAATCTGTCTATCTATCTATCTATCTATCTATCTATCTATCTATCATCTATCTATCTTTCTATTATCTATCTATCTATCTATCTATCTATCTATCTATCTATCTATCATCTATCTATATTTATCTACTAAAAGGGCCTGGAAGCAATAAAAAACCAACTAGTAATCAACATCCGCAGTGCCTAGATTTGGTCTCGCTCTTCCTTCTCTGAGAGGGTAGGGGAGCTTCTCTTCGTCGAGGAGGGTTCTCGAAAGAAGCACGACACCCCCGAAAAGACTCCCCTCCCCCCCCCCTCCCCTCACCCTCCCCTCCCTCCTCTCCTCTCTCTCTTCTCTTCTGCTTTCTTTCTCTCTCTTCTCTTCTCTTCTCTTCTCTTCTCTTCTCTTCTCTCTTCTCTCTCCTCTTCCTTTCTCTTTTCTCTCTCCTTTTTTAAAGAATTTATTTATTCATGAGAGACACAAAGAGAGAGGCAGAGACATAGGCAGCGGGAGAAGCAGGCTCCTCATGGGAGCCTGATGCGGGATTTGATCCCAGGACCCCAGGATCACGACCTGAGCCAAAAGCAGATGCTGAACCACTGAGCCACCCAGGCATCCCTGGATCTTGGTTTCTTAATGCTACTCTCCAACAGACAGAGTCATTCCCTTTGAGAAATAGGAGATTCTAGGGCAGGGAAAGTCCATGATAAGACAAGAATCTAGTATCTTGTGATACTAGAAAGTAAAGGAGTGTTCAAAAAATTATTGAGGTAGGTTTCAATGGCCAAAATCTGGTACAATTTGAGCAAGAAAATAAACAGCAATAGTAATGGATTATAAAGCATAAAAGAAAACAAATATACATGAGTCTATGCTGATATATATGAATATATGTTATAAATATAAATACATATCTGAATAAATAAATAAAATTATTCTTATACATATATCTGAAAAATAATTAAATGAGAAGTGATAGCCCTTCCTTATAGTAAAATTCAAATGAATAATTGTAGAGGAATCAATGGATAAAGAAAATTGCTATTTGATAAACACTGAAATTATGATCGTTTTAAGCAAGAATTATCAAAGAATGCTAAAATTAATAGGTGAAAGTATGATGAGAAATAGAGTATTTACATAAATCTCAAGTATCTTCTCATTAGATACTTATGAAATTCAAAGGGAAAAAATACTAGCTTTATAGCAGAACGACCTATCAGATCCCATCTCAGTGAACAGAGTTAATGTCGCTAGTAATGGGACATATCAATAACTTGAGGTTCCTGATATTATGCAGTAAGAAGGACACAACATTACTTCTGTGACATACTTGCCAAAAATGCATACTCGGAACTATCAGAACACCTGAAATTGAGGGGTACTCTATAAGATAATTGGCCAGTACTCTTCAAAAGATTCAAAGTCATAAATGATAAAAACTGAAGAATTGTTCCAGACTAAAGCAGTCTAAGGAAACATGATATTTAAATGCAATATGTGGTCCTGATTGAATCCTGGACCAGAAAAAAAGACATTAATAGGGCAATTGATGAAATTTCAGCGAGGTCTCTAGATTAATACTAGTATTATATCATTGTTAATTTGCTATCTTTGAAAATTTTGTTGTGCTGTAAAGGATGTTAACATTTGGAGAAGATGAGTGAAAGATACAAAATATTTGTACTGAATTTAAAATGTTTTTGTAGATCTGGAGTAATTTAAAAACAAAAAGTGAAAAAAATTGACTAATGACACAGGACATGTCTTTTTCCTGATACACTGATAATGTAAAAAAAGAAGTTGACTACAAATGAGTATGTACATTGCAGTGTGTGTGAATATTTTAGTGATATATGTAGTACATTTTAGAAATTACATACACTAAAATATTGAAAGCAATTACCTCTGAGAGATTGGATAATTAATATTTTTCTTTTCTTTTCCTTATTTCTTTTTCCCTTTTTCTCTTTTTCCCCTTTTTTTCTTTTCCTTCCATCTTTTTCTTCCTTCCTTCCATCTTTTTCTCTTTTTCCCCTTTTTCTTTCTCTTTTCCTTCCATCCCTCCCTCCTTTTTTCCTTTCATCTCTCTTTTCTCTTATTCCCTTCCTCCCTTTCTTCCTCCCTTCCTTTGATCCTTTCCTTTTTTCTGCCTTTCTCTTGACTCTTCCGTACTTTCCAAATTTTCTACAATTTGTATATGTTGTTTGGAATCAAAAGAAATCATACAATAATTTTACAACACGTTGAACAAGAAAAATGGAAATCTTTTATTTTTATTTTAGTATCTGAGAATAGAGATTATCAAAATAATTTTATTTGGGATCCCTGGGTGGCTCAGTAGTTTAGCGCCTGCCTTTGGCTCAGAACACGATCCTGGAGTCCCAGGATCAAGTCCCGCGTCAGGCTCCCGGCATGGAGCCTGCTTCTCCTTCCTCCTGTGTCTCTGCCTCTCTCTCTCTCTCTCTCTCTCTCTCTCTCTATCATAAATAAATAAATAGATAAATCTTAAAAAAGTAATTTTATTTGTGATTATTTTCTTTTTTGTTGTCTTTATCTTAATTAAGTCACAAGTGGCTATTATGAATCCTTGGACCAAAGCCAGGTAAAAATGGCCCTGTGATGAATGTTTCCTCTAACTTCTCTTTATAGACTATCCTAATGGTCTCTGTTTCTCTTCTTATAGTATTACTAAAATAGTTAAATTCAAGTGGAACAACTTACACCCATAATGGCAACATATTAAGGAATTCCTTTTCAGCTTTGAAACAAGTCCAAGTGTTAGCTCTTCATGTATAGATATTTATGAAATAACTAAAACATTAATATGTACTTAGGTAAAAAAAATACATAGGTAGGTTTCTATTATTATAGATTATCCAAGAACTCCATGGTCTTATATGTGTTTGCTTTAGATTTTGAGTATAGTTCTTAAAATGTAGTAATTCTTGAAAACCCAGAATGAAGCCAACTTGCTTGATTTTAAATCACAACTCCAAAACTCTGTATCTGTGTGACCTTAAACAAGTTACCTAAACTGTCTGTGCCTCAGTTTCTCATATGTAAGATGAACTAATAATATGAGCACTCTCTTAGGGTCATTTTAGAAGGAGATGAATGATTAAATGTATCCCTGGCACATGATAGGTATCCAGTTAAGTGTGACCTAATATAATTTCTACTATACAAACTGAGCTCCTGTTCAGAGGTGACCTTCAAATGATAAACTCCATCCTTACATTAATCAAAGAAAGGTTTGCTGTAATTTCTACCTATCTTTCTACATTAGAATGAGAATTAACCACACTTATAAAATATCTTCTCTCTAAAGCTGTCTTGGAATATTTAACATACCTTACCTTTAAAAACTAAATGCCTGATATTATTTAGAACTTATAGTTGAGATAGATTTTTTCCATAAATTACCTATTTCAGTTTAAACTTCACACTTTGTTACATCCTAAATAATAGAGTCCCCAGTCTGTAGGTGTGCTAATTACCTGAAAGAGTTCTTTACATTCAAACTCCAAGTTGCAGTTAATTAACTTAATTAATTTTTCATCATAATTTGATCCCTAAAGTCCCATTTTGGTTGTAATTTCTTGTAGTGTTCTGAGCTAACCAATGAAGCACACAAGATATAGCATAATATTCCAGCTGTGACTTATATCCTGTATAACAAGAGACAACCAAACAAAATTTATAGCTAATAGACACTAAGTTACATGAAAAGTAGAAAAAAAAAAGATGGAGAAGTGGGCTAGCTGATGCTGTGGATAAGTAAAGAGGAAGAGGCACCTCAGGAAAAGGGGAGAAGGTAGAAGAATTCATTAAAGAAGGAATCAATAAGGGAATAGAAAATATATGGGATTAAAAGAAAACAAAAAAAACAAACCAAGTCTGGAGAAGGTAGAGAGAAATAGTTCTCAGTCAATAGGGCTAAAAAATGAGGGGAGATAGAGCATGGTTTCTAAGACAGCTTATGTGAAGGGGGAGCAATGAGGGAAATGTTCCTTTGAAAACATGGAAATACTAGCTCAAAAATATCTTAAATATCTGACCTAAAAGCAATTAAAAGTGAATCCACATTTGCTTTAAATCAATTACAACATCAGAGCAAAAGTAGTAGGTCAAGGCTGATTAGCAGGTGATTGAGCGATTGGGATTCTAGAAGGTGCTTCAGGGGCTGGAGAAGTGGACTCTATAGTTTATTACAACATGAAAGACTATGCAACGTGATCTCACACTGTACAAGGAAAAGACTCCTAGGAAGCTCAGCACTCGTCTCTCCATCCTCTCTTCTGAGAAGCATTAAGGAACTTTCTTGTCTCTATCTCTTGAGGGAAAATGTCACCGAAGAGAAATCGAAATCCCAAGTCTATCTTATGTGTACATGGCAAATATTCAACATAAAAATTGGTCTGAGATCAATGAAGTCCTTGAAACATCCAGAATAAACAAGCCAGAACATCTGTGAAGTGACATTTCCTCAACAACTTTAGGGCCTCCACTAGAAAATAATAAAAAAATAGATAAATATAATTGAAACTAACAAAAATTACTAATGCATAGCAAATTATTAATGCATAGCATTACTAATGAGAATTGGCAGATATAATGGAGAAGAATGACCAAACTTGACATCATAACATTTAAAATAAGAACATTAAGAATGATTAAAGAGATTTTTTTCTTAAAGATTTATTTATTCATAAGAGAGAGAGAGAGAGAGAGAGAAAGACATAGACAGAGGAAGAAGCAGGCTCCTCATAGGGAGCCTGATGCGGTCCTCGATCCCAGATCCCAGGATCATGCTCTGAGCCGAAGACAGATGCTCAACGACTGACCCACCCAGGCGTCCCGATTAAATAGATTTTTTAAAAAGCAATAAAACTCTAAGAAAATAACAGCAAAATAAAGGGGCCTGAATTCAGAGCCTCTAAAGTCCTGGGATTGACTGAGCTTATCAATAAGTAGTTGAATAACTGGTGTTTAATTTCTGTGGGCTTTAATTTTCTCATGGAAATATTGGTATATCTGTCTCATCGTGTTTGTATAAGGATTGACTGAGAAAATGCATGCAGAATTCCCAGAAAATTAGAAGTACTCAATAAATATCAATGTTTTTCTTACTGTTTATGAAGGAGTAAGTTAGAATTGAAGCTTGGTCAACTCTTTATTTGCCAATCTAAGTATCAACATATATTTGATGGACATAAAATTTTGAAACATGGGTTTCCTTCTTAGGAGGATTGTAAGAAATTAGTATAGAATAAGGAACCAAAAAAAAAAAAAAAAGAATAAGGAACCATCAAGATACGAAGTTAACTTACGACAGCTACATACTAAATATTCTATGTAATTTCTACCTTTCTATGCAGTATCTTCTTCAGGGAGGTGTAAAATATAGTCTAATGCTTCCCTTAAGTATGGCCTACCCTAAGCTACCCTAAGAGGAGAGGGTGCAAGGACAGCAACATCTTTTTCCAGGTATAGCTTAGAATTATTTTTGTCAAATTTGAAATATATCCTTTTGGGATATTGGTTAGAATTTCATTGTATTTACCGAAAATTCTTGGAAAATGGATACCTTTTATAATTCTCCTATTCATCCAGAAATCTGGTGTTTCTCTCCTATTTATCTTTTTTTGTTGTTGTTCCCTAGTGAAGTTTTGTGATATTCTTCTTAAACATTTCTTTTACAGTTAATTCCTTGGGGGTCATGGGAGTCTCCTGGGACCTCTGGAACTGCCTAGGAACTGCAGGAGCTGGCAGGACGGGGGTGAACTGAGACTCTGGGTCTTTGGAAGCTTGACAAGACCTCTGTGCCACATAGGTTGGGGGCACAGGAGCCACTTGTGGGTATAGAAGCTGGCAGGTGCCAGTGTGATCAGTGGCCTGGGATTGTGGGAGCCTGTAGGGGGCTACCTATGGCCAAGGCATCCATCTGGTGCTGGGCAAGCCAGCTCTGGGGTCCATGGTGAAGTCAAGTGCTCATTTCTCTCTCCTCCCACAGGGAGAGTGTCCTTATGTGCTTGGGCTGCCCAGTCTAGGAGGAAGGCTGATGAATGTAGTGTGGATTTATGTTTCCTACACTCTGCAGTCCATCTTTTTGTATTTCAATGCTTCACCCAGGTGCTGGAATCCCTCACCTGGAACCCTCTGCCTGGAATCTTTTCTGTCATCCTCTTCACACTTTTCTTCTAGGACTATTATGAATTCAATAAAAAAAATGTCAATATTTAGTGAAAGCTACTATGTTTTAAGTATTTTTCTAGGTATTATGTGATGTCAGCCTTAGATTCA
This sequence comes from Canis lupus familiaris, assembly GCF_011100685.1. Lineage (NCBI taxonomy): Eukaryota > Metazoa > Chordata > Mammalia > Carnivora > Canidae > Canis > Canis lupus. The sequence continues at coordinate 52,582,135 of NC_049233.1, forward strand.
TGTTGAATATTATTTTATCCTCAGTATATCATAACTTACCTCTCATTTTATCTCTGAGAGATTATCTACTTAGTTCTTCATGCTATTCTGGATTATTTTGCCACAGTCATCTTTTTCCTCCCCCTCCTGTATTTTCATCTCTTTCTGCTTTTTTTTTTCTGCAAAGATCTTTATTTAGAGCTAAAATTTTAATTTATGGAAGCACAATTTGATCTCTTCTAAATCTACAAATTTTTTTCTACACCACCTTGTAGTTTCCTCATGAAATATTATAGATATTTAGTTTTAATACATATCAGATTTAACTCTTACATGACCTGTTAAGGCTAAAATGTTAACATCATTGTTGATTCATCTTTTTTGTTCACCAACATCTGATGCTTGACTTCTGTCTTCCATGTGATATCTGGAATCTGTCCACTTTATACCACTTCCACTGGGATAAGTGAGGTACAAACCTCCATCAAGTATGCCTGGATTATCGCATCAGTCTCCTAACTAGTCTCTTTGCTTCCAAGCTTGTTCACTGTCCCCAGTGTATTCTGAACCTCAGCCAGAGTGGATGCTTTAAAGGGTAAGTCAGATTATGTTTGTTTCTGAGTTTAAAATTTCTATCTACTCTCCATCTTTCTCAATATAAAAACCAAAATCCTTTCTTTTTTTTTAAGTCTCTTAAAATTTCTTTTTATTTATATTTTTAGTTAGATTTTCTTATTTTTATTTATTTTTTTATTTAAAATCAATTAACAGATAGTGTAGTATTAGTGTCAGAGGTAGAGTTTAGTGATTCATCAGTTGCATATGACACCCAGCTCCTTATCAGATGTTTGTAGAGAGCCAGGGCTGTAGGCTTTGCAGCAGGGAGCTTTCCTCTGTATTAAAGAGGGAACCTTTAATTAAAGAGAGAAAAAGAGGGGACCTGTATTAAAGAGAGAACCTTTTTGTATTTTTCATGGCAGCCATTACTTAGCAGAGGCAGTTCCATGGATACACTGTGAGCCATTGTTTTGGGATCCAGACACACAAGGCAAGAGTACTTGGGCACTTACTGAGACTCTGATGGGGTCACATTTTGCTGTATTACTCTCCTAATATCCAATTTGGCCTTCCACCTGTTGCTGCAAGGAGTTCTTTTGAGATATCTTCACTTATTTTTCCAAACAAGCAATCTTTTGTACTGAGTCTCCTTATGTAGAGAATTTTCTTGAAGTTCCTGGTATGCAACTATTTTTCTTCCATGTTTGTAATACTAATACAGAATATTCCCTGTATATACTGAATATTTAGATAGTAATTTTAATATGAATTGAGAAATAAGTTAGATATATGTGTTTGATTTACTATTTAATTAAGAAATCCACATGATATACTTAGCATTAGATTCTTAAGGGGAGTATCATTGACCATTTTAGCCACAGAAGGTCCTTTCTTTTCATTTTCAGGCATTGCATCTATATTTTCCCCTCAGAACACTTAAACAATTTTAAGTTATTTAGTTGCTTGTTGGCTCATTCTTTTATCTCTCTCTTTCATTTTGAAAGTTCCTCATGACTAGAAATGCTATCTCTTTTGCTTATTGTATCTCTACTGCCTGACATAGTGCCTGAAAGTCAATAGGAATTTAAAACATATACATTTGCAGAATAAAGGAATAATTATAATTTTAGACAAAATCCCAGGCATATGAGATGAGTGAGGTAGAACCTATTTAGTCTATGCCAGATCAGGCCACAGACCTTCACAACTTTTACTTTTAAATGTGCCTATTTTGTGGTATTCATTTCTTAAAGGAATAAAGAGAAATATGAAAATACAAGGAAATACATCTAACTTTAACTTGTCAGGAACAGCTAAAGGAGCAAGTGTTATTAAATCTGGCAAAATAGTAAACTTTACGAAATAAATATATGCACCATTATACAAATGTAACAATAAAACTGATTGTATTTTCTTTAACATTATTAAAGACACAGCAAGAAGAACTGGCATTTACCTGTATAGAAAAAATAAAAGCTGAACTACAACAAATAACTTCACAGTTAGATCATTAATGACAGGAAAAATTGCCAAAGGGCATTACAGAATATCCTTTTTTTTTTTTTTTTTTTTCAATATCCTCTGGAAAAGAAGTACCAGTTAGGTGTTACAGATTCAGCCTTTATAAACTCAAGCCATCTTTTAAAATTTCTTTCAGATGTAGAAATAAACCAGAGTAAAATATTTTAGACATATTTTTGACACAAGCTAAATGTAAGCCTAGAATAATTTGCTAAATGTCACAAGAGAGGGAAAAAAAATTAGTCAGAATAAATAGCTGCCTTTAAGCTTAACTAGTATTTTCTTGTATCTGTGCTTTAAAAATCACCCCTGTTAGCTAGCAGAACATGTTAAATCAAAAGGATTTAGCATTGTGGTTAATGTCTTGTTCTTTATGATCTGCACGGGCCTAGATATTGCAGCACATATTTTACATATGTAATTCTGCTTTGGGACCTACTTTAAAACCAACGTACAATATGCTGAATTAATAATGCTTATAAATGTAATATATATGGGGAGAGTTTGAAAAACTCTTGATGAAAGGTGATATATATTTATGAGGTGCCAGATGTTTGCCTTTAAAAGTAATTTTTACTAACCCACACTATTGAGATTGGTATTGAAGTGGTCTCTTTGTGGTAGTATATTATTTAAAATATGTTCTGTGAGACCTAGGCACAATGGGGTGAATAAAAGAATAAGTACCTGTCTAAATTTTATGTATTTTTTAAAATTAGGCCATTGGGGTACATTTTTAATGCAGGTGCTGTGGATTAGACAGAAAACAATAAAAAGAGTTATATATTTCATATACAACTGCAGGTGGTGAAAATATACATATTATTGTTATTTTAATATTTTCTTGCCTTTTTTATTATGGAGGTAATCATGATATCATATGCTTATATATCATATTTCTTCCAAGGTGTTCAAACACGTTATGGTCATTAATTATTTTACATTTCATAACTTCCCTAGAGGGTAGCAGGGACAAATATTATTGCCCCATTTTACAGATGAGGTAACTGATTACCAAATGGCCACTCTCCAAATGTCTCCAGAATATTTTCAAGCAATTTGCCAGGGAGTTTTTCCTCTGGCCTTTCACACTATGTGTCCACTGGGCTGTTTCTGTTGCTGTTGACAGTCAGGAACATCACTCTGGTACTGCCCCTGCTACTATGACTAGAACATTGAGGAAAGTGTTCATTTCTTCCCAAACACAAGGCAGAATCCACACGGCATATTGTAATGAAAGCTTACCAATCATTTGGGAAACTAAAAGGTGTATGTTAACACACACACACACACAACTGAGTACTTTCAACAACTGCCCAGGTCCAGACCCATCATAAATCTCCTTTATTGGCCTGCTTCCTCTCCTACTTTTAACCCTTTTCCTTGTGGCCAGGGCAATTTATCTCTTACCACATCTCACATCTGACCCACTCTTGGCTCCACTAAAAGCAGAAGGAGTTTTCTTCCCCTAATCTAAAATCCCCTTCCTGAGGTCCCAGGACTAACTTTTTCCCAGGATGGAAATCTCCATTTTTCTTAAAGGAAACTCCATCCTCTTCTACAGAAGTATGTTTCATCTTAGGGCCATAATAACACCAAATTTACAAAGTAGTCAAATTTATTATGTCTGGTTTCTTTCCCTTGAATAAAATCGTGTGTGTGATAAAAACAGCCTGGCCAGATGTGCCTGTACCTAACTATTTCTCCTCATGAGGGAGTTAGTATATACTGGTGTTCAGTCTCACTCAAGTCCTCTTTCTGTGATGTATGATCCTGGGGTGGATTGTGGTAACACACACAGTTCAGCAGAATCTAAAGTTCTAAGGCCCATCAATACCCTGGCACCTTGTTTGAGTCTCATGTATCAGACATTGTGTTCTTCACTCAATTATTGATTTATTTAATGCTTGTCTGTGTGAGTGTGATGGTAGTAGAACCATGCCATTAAGACAAAGTAGACAGGGTCTCTGCCTTCAGTCATCTTATAGTTTAGGTAAAGCAAAATACAGGCAATTACCAACATTTCTCCTTTATAAAAAAGTATTCCACTTTTCACCTACAGATCAGCCCTTTTCTACTGGACACCAACTGGAGGGACTGTAAATCACAGGTACTCTAATATGGAATGGACATCACTGGTTCCCTTCATCTCCGCCTCCCTCTGTCTCTCTGGAAACACAGAAAGTCAGGCTTCTAGAAGTCTCTTTACTCATGTGATAATTCATAGCATCATTCATAGCCCACTTGCTCCAACTAATCCAGAGAAATAACAATAAGAGTTTGGGTAGCTAGAAGAGCCTGAATGGCTCAGTGGTTGAGCATCTGCCTTCGTCTGGGGTGGTAATCCCAGGGTCCTGGGATCAAGTCCTGCATCAGGCTCCCATCAGGGAGCCTGCTTCTCCCTCTGTCTATGTCTCTGCCTCTCCCTTTGTGTCTCTCATGAATAAATAAATAAAATTTAAAAAGATTTAAAAAGCTAAAGCATCTGCAGATTTTTCTAAAGCAAGATGAATATTTTTCTGAAGGTCAGCCTCAAACATAAACCTAAAATGAACAATAACTAAAGATTATGTATAACTATAGGCTGGGTTCCTTTTTTGGAAATTCTTAGGAAATACTTGATGGGAAAGGGTTTTCAAATACCATTATCTTTTCTCCTTACAAATATGACATTTCATTTGTGCACATAGATTACAAACATATTTATTTTAAAATTTGAAATGTTAGGGAATTCCATAATTTATTATGACAATTATGAATTAGCTTTAGAGAAACTTGAAAATGGAATTTCCTAAGTTTGTTCAATACTCAGAGATTAAAATTAAATAGAAAGTATGATTTATTTTGAAATCTTATCATGGAAATCATCTTTTTTCTCATATTTGTTAGTTTGATCTTTAAAGACTTTATTCATTTATTTGAGAGAGAGCAAGAATGAGAGAGATCATAGAGGGAGAGGGAGAAGCAAACTCCCCACTCAACAGGGAGTCTGATGTGGGGCTCGCCCAGGACTGTGGATCATGACTTTAGCTGAAAGCAGGTGCCTAACTGATTGAGCCACCCAGTTTCCCCTTCCCTCATGTTTGTGACTCAATTAGAATAGTTTGCTTTTTTATTCTTTTTACATGATTTCATGGAATCTTAAGAGTTGGAAGGTACCTTAGAAGTCTTTTCATTTTAACTCCCAAGAACACTGAAATCCCTTTACCCTCATAATAGATAGGTTTTACTCTTTATTTGAACCCATAAAAAGTGGAAAATTCACTCTTTTTGAGGAAGTTTATTTCACTGTTGGACAGGCTTGTTGGCTGTCAGGAATTCTCCATTATTCCTAAAATCCTTCCCTGTTTATTGTCTACATATTGGCTTGTTTATTGCTATGTCTTTAAATATTTGAAATGAAAAATAATGTGCCTTCCCTTGCCCCTTCTCTTTTCCAGGCTGAAACACTTACTTTATGGCAAGAGAAGGACAAGTTATTTCAGGCCTAGGGAAGCACCTTATGCATTAAGCTAACAGCTTTGGCTAGAGCATGGAATTCATGAAGAGTTGTAAAAAAAAAAAAAAAAATAGACAAGTTAGAAATGAAGACTGAAGTCTTGCTGTAAATAACTGTAGGCAAGAAAGTCTTTGATGTTTTCATGAGGCATTGTAGTGATAACATCAGAGATCTGCTTCAGGAAGATTGATCAGATCATCACTAATCACCTAGAGCATGAACTTTTGGTCAGTTCTCCCCTCCATAGATTAGCTTTTCTGCATTCCAGCTCTTGTGTCATCCCCTTTCCTTGAGTGTGGGCTAGATTCTAATCAATAGGAAATGGTGAAACTGCAGGGATGTCACTTTATGATTACTTTATGACTTCCATTGTAATATTGGCTCTCTGTATTGCACGGTTTCATAAAACAAGCTGGCACTTTACAAAGGCCCATGTGAAAGAATGGAGAGTTTCCTCTGGCCAACCACCAGTGAGTAACTGAGGCTCTCAGTCCAACAGCTCACAAAGAACTGAATCCTGCCAACAACCATGTGAATTTGTAAGTGGATCTTGCTCTAGTTAAGCCTTGAGATGACTCCATCCTGGCTGACTCATGGATTGCAGCCCAAAAGAGATCCTGGAACAGAAGACTCAGCTTAGCCACGCTTGCATTCCTGACTTGAGAAACTTAGGTAATAAATGTGCATTGTTTTGAACACCTAACTTTTTATAGTAAGTTATTACACGGCAATGGATAACTAATACAGGGTACGTGTGTAATATTTTGAAAGGGTAATGCTAAAGCGCCAAGCAAGTGTAAGCTGAGTAAGCTGCCAAACCTTAACCCAATGCATACATTTTGAGAATGCAAATGTTATGAACAAGAGTATATTTATACCCAAATAATGGGGGATTACAAATATTCAGATTATGATTGGTTGGTTCTGGTACGTGTGCATTCAGATAGTTCATTCATGTTCGACAATAAAACACAGAACTGTATTATCTGGACTGAGGTATTGCTGACAGTAAAAATATATATATATTCTTGTGTCCCTAAAGAGTGCACTTTATAAATTTTTATAAGCAATTTTGGAGATGCAAAGCATGTGCACGGCTAAAATGTTCAAGTTTTTTTTTTTTTTTTTTTTTTTTTTTTTTTTTTTTACTGGCAGAAGACCAGCCAAATGAAGGCTTTAAATGGAACCTCAGAAATTAAAATACGGGTTAGCCCTATGTTTTAATGTGTTCTTGCTACCATTTTAGTCAAGTGAAAAATCCATTCCAAATACTTGAACTTATAGAGCAGATCTTTGGCACTGTAGCCAAAAGCATAAAAACTAAACAAGTCCTAAAACACAAACAAAATGAAGTGCTGCCAAATCAAATCAGACTACTTTATTTCATTCTGCCAACTCCAAAAATTGAGACCTTCCTTATTGTGAAAATAACCCTTAATGAGTTTTTCTATGATACTGCATTTTGTTAAAGAAATATTGACTAGCTAGTGTCATCAGGTTTCCTCATTGAGAGAACTAAAGTGCTGAGGGAAGAATATCTGAGGACAATTCCTTTGAGATGCAGAGATGTAACAAGGCAAGAAGAATTGCAGGGCCAACATCCAGAGAGAGATAGACACTCTAAGAGATAGAAACCCAATATTTGGGGCTGCTCTTCTCCTAATCTTAGAGGCACCTATAAATTCTATTAGAAACAGACTGAGCAGAACTTTTGATAGATTATCGATACCAAGGAGCAGAAATTCTGATCTATGCTGGCCAAATGAGAAAAGTCCTATCATTTGAATTAGAATCTCCAAAGGGCTACACTGCAGAAGAAAAGGTAATTCAGAAATAAGAAATAAATATCCTCACCTTAATGGGGACTGAAGCCCAAATTTGAACCATCTGAATCTCAGTAACTGGATTAAGGTGACAAATAATCTCAATGCCTCCGATTTACTTAAATCAAACATAAACCCTCAGAGAGGTTCACTTCTGAGTAAGGTGAAACATTTCAACACAGATCAAAAATAATTACAAAGTAGAAAATCTGGAAAAATTACAAGATCATTGATTTAAAGGCACCAGAGTATTCCAGAAGCCACAAAGACTGAAAAGAGTAGAATTCTGGCCAAGATGTAAATTTATGGAAGAGAGCTAAGGATTTTCTGCTTTCTTTGCAAGCATTTGTTGGTTTTAGGTTTGAGACAAAAGCAGAGTTTCCCCATGCATAGGGCTGCTACTAGAGAGAAAGAATGACCAGCAGAGATTTGAGGAGAAGGAGGTCGCATGAGCCTGGTTTGACATAATTAGTTAGAGGTTTCAGGGAGCTCAAACATAGCTGGTCTCCTCCCAATGCATGTCCTGAACCTTAATGCTGCACAAAACCAGATACCAAGGAACTAAGAGCAAAGATTAAATGCCCAAAAGACAAGGGAGTATAGTGTATTTTTAATTAGATTATTAATTATTGAAAATATGTCAATTTTTCCTAAACTTCTTTAAGGATTCAGTGCAATCCCAACCAGAATCCTAGAGAGAATTTATTTTTAGGGAAAATTGGTAAACTGATATCAAAGCTTAAGATCGATTAAAAAGCTATGGTAATTAAGACAGTAGGTATTGGCATAGGGACAGAAGTTGCAGCCAATGAAATGAAGAGTCCAGAAACATATTACTTGATTTATGACACAGGTAATACCACAATGCCAAGGACCAAAGACATTCTTTTTAATAACTTCTCTTGTGTCAACAGTACATCCATATGGGAAAAAATGAAATTGGACACTTACCTCTCAATTACATGAAAATCAATTCCTGTTGGCTTATAGATATAAATATAAAATATAAAGCAATACATTTTCTAAAAAATAATATAGGGGGAATCATCTTGACCTTGAGAAAGGGAAAAACTTTATACTCATTGTAAAAGTGCCAATCTTAAAGCATAGGCTGAAAAATCAGATTAAAATAAAAACCATTATGTTTATCAGAAGACACCATTTGAAGAATAAAAATGCAAGCCCCCCAAAGTGGATGAAATTATTTTAATTACATATAACTGAGAGAAAATTTTTATCTGGAATTTATAAAGGACTACTAAAATCAGTAAGAGAAAAGGACAAATCCACAGAGTAATTTAAAGGACTCTGCAAGGAAGTCAGAGAACACAACCACATTAATCATCAGGAAGATGTAAGTCCAATTCATACCGAGATATTACTACTCATATGACAGAAGGGGTAACATTTAAAAACTAAAATACCAAAATTGGGTAAAGATATGGGATAGTGGGAACTCCAGTACCATTGTTATTGGGGATGTCAACTGGTAGAACCACTTCAGAAAACAATTTGTCATTCTACGCCAACACTGAAGACATGTGTGCTTTTTGATATAGAAATTTTAGTGGAAAGTGTATACTGATCAGAAATATATAAGCCTGAGCTCCAACAGACATACAGCAGAATTTTCACAACAATAATCCCAAGAGTCCCAAACTATACATTAATAAAAATGCATCTCTTGTATATAATGTGGAGCAAAATAAGCCAGACACAAAAGAATATAAACTATATTGTTGGATTCATAAAGAGTTCAAAAGCAGAGTAAACAAAGATATTATGTTAGAAGTAGGGATAGTGGTTACTTTGAGAGATGGGAAGGGGTAGGGGGAGAGAGAGGAAACACAGAAGGGCCTTCTGGGTGATGATATTAGTTATCTATTGCTGTGTAACAGATTACTCCAAAACTCAATGGCTTAAAACAACAAATAATCATACCAGTTTCTATGGGTCAGGAATCAGAACACAACAGGTGCTTTTGGCCTAATATCTTTCAAGAAGCTGAAATTAAGGTGTCCAGCCAGAACAGTCATCCCAAGCCTCCACTGGGGCTGAAGGATTTTATTCTAAGCTCACTGATATGGTTTTGGTACTTCTCTGAAATCTTCTAAACTCACCTATGTGGGCCTCTCCACAAGGTTGCCTCATGAATTTGAGCCTGGCTTCAGTCATTTTGAGTAATTTGAGGGAGAACAAGAGAGGTAATTCCAAGAGAGAAGCCATTGTCTTTTTATTACCTAATCTCAGAAGTAACATCCCATCACCTCTGCCCCATTTTATTTGCTAGAAGCAAGTCACTAAATTCAGTCCATAGAAGGGCATGAATGAACAGGAAGTGGGGATCATTTAGCAGGCCCATCTTCGAGGTTGAATACCATAGATGGTAATGTTCAATTTCTTCACATTGGTGAAGAGGTTGCAAGAGTAATTGTTTTACAATATTTTGTAAAGATTTTATTTATTTATTCCTGAGAGACACAGAGAGAGAGAGGCACAGGCAGAGGGAGAAGCAGACTCCCTGCCGGGAGCCCAATGCTTGTCTCGATCCTGGGATCCTGGGATCACAATGTGAGTCAAAGGCAGATAGATGCTCAACCACTGAGCCATCCAGACGCCCCAATTGTTTTATGATTATTCATTGAACTGTATATCTTCTGTGTGTGGGTGTGCATGTTATCTTTTATAATAGAAATATTTTTAATTAAAAGATGTACAGTCATAGAAATTTCTTCAAGCTTCATATTCTCATAGAATGGAATTGAGATTCTATACAACTCCAAAGAACTCCTTACCTACTTACTTAGATATATGAACTGCCTTAGGAATATTTAGGAATTTTGGCTAAGTATCCCGGTTACAAAGAAGTAAACTCACTAATGTTCAAAATAGAAATTGATAAATTAAGTTGACTACTCTTTTTCCTTGGGGAGCAATTGTCCTCAAGACTCTTATTTAAACATTTCTTTCTTAGTATGTTTTTTCAGCTGATTGTGGACAATTATATCTAAAAGAAAGTCTCAAATTTCAAATTTGCCACAAATGCCATTCTCAATGTGAACTTAATAATTCTCCTAATCAATTTCTTAATTATAATTTTCTAAATTTCAAAATAAAAAATTATATTTCACGGAGGCTGCAGTACTGACTGAGTGGAAAAAGAAAAAGCTCAACTGATGGTATATTTTTGCCACATATAAATAGTGAGACAGAAAACATTGTCATTAGTACTTTAAAATTAGCATTATGAAAAAAAAATTAGCATTATGCTTTTAATGGAAACATAGACAATGCACATGATATTAATAGAAAAATCATTTAATTTGTGGTACTCATCCAATAACAATACACAGATATAAATAAATAATTTCATGGATAAGAGAGGAGTTACTTACATCAAAATGTACTGCTCACTCATTCCTTGACAAACTTGACAAATGGCACAGCCCAGCCAGTCAACCTGCCCTTTTTGATGGGGAAGAGCACAGATGTGAACATGGATATGAAACACTTCTGTCACTTTCCCTCAAGTAAAGAAATCCAGAGGGAACTTGAGAATGGGTTAAGAAGGACTAAGGAAAAATATGATGTTTCCTTTTTTATGTCATCCTTTAGAATAATTAAAAAGCATTAAATACTAAGATTTTTTTAAATATATGCAAATAGTGTACATCAATCTTGATTTTTTTAAAAGCATATATTATGAAATCTAAATCTTCATATTTTAAGAAGAATTTCACAATGACAATAATAAAGACAAGTGTCATTTTTGAACTATTCTTTCTCTCTTTTTTTAAGATTGATTTATTTATTCATGAGAGACAGAGAGAAAGAGACAGAGAGAGAGAGAAGCAGAGACACAGGCAGAGGGAGAAGCAGGCTCCATGCAGGGAGCCCGATGTGGGATTTGATCCAAGGTCTCCAGGATCATGCCCTGGGCCAAAGGTGGCCCTAAACTGCTGAGCCACCTGGGCTTCCCCTATTCATTCCTTATCTCAAAACCTATCTTTATATTCCATGATGCTGGGGTAGAAACATTGCAAATCACATTGCCATCTGCTTCTCTATAGGTTCCACTAATAGCATCACAAGAGAAGGCTTGGAAGGTCAGAGGTAGGCATGTTGCTCTGCTATCTTTGCTTGGTGGAGCTGATAACACTTCACCCTGGCAGGGGCAGTTGATTCCAGTGCCTGATTTTCATGTCTGCTCCTAGACTCATTAGAGGTACAGGGAGTCAATGCCCCTGCCTCAGAAGTTGGAGTCTCAGCTTTTGGGGCTCTTTACCCAGCTCCTTTTATTGTTCCCCTGCCTCAGAAGTGGTGGCTGCCTCCAACAGAAATTGTCTCTGTTACATCAACATTTCCTTTATATATTTCCAGTTCTCTAGGGTATCCTTAGCAATTCCTTATACTGGGTTCTCTTTTTTTTTTTTTTTAATTTTTTTATTTATTTATGATAGTCACGAGAGAGAGAGAGAGGCAGAGACATAGGCAGAGGGAGAAGCAGGCTCCATGCACCGGGAGCCTGATGTGGGATTCGATCCCGGGTCTCCAGGATCGCGCCCCGGGCCAAAGGCAGGCACCAAACCGCTGCGCCACCCAGGGATCCCTATACTGGGTTCTCTATGTTGAAATAACAGATACAGGTTCTGCTTTCCTGACTGTATCTCTATGGATACATATTAATGTGCCATTGTTAACAATTATATAATTATTACAAAATGTATTATGGTCATATCTGAGCCTATACCTTAGTTTGCTGAAAAGGAAGCTGTTTTTCTTCTGCCATTTGATATGAAAATGATTTCATTGGTTTAAGAAGAAAAATACTGGGGATCCCTGGGTGGCTCAGTGGTTTAGCACCTGCATTCGGCCCAGGACGTGCTCCTGGAGTCCCAGGATCAAGTCCCACATCAGGCTCCCTGCATGGAGCCTGCTTCTCCCTCTGTCTGTGTCTCTGCCTCTCTCTCTCTCTCTCTGTCTCTCATGAATAAATAAATAAAATCTTTTTTAAAAAAGAAAAGAAGAAAAATACTGATTACCACTTAAATTTATAGAAGTCTACATGTAAATAATTTCTATTCTAGATCCGTTTAACTGCTTCATAAAATATCAAGATGTCATTGCTTGTTATATGATAAGAATAAACTTTAACTGATTATTAAGATGTATCCTTATAAGAAGGCACATTGCCATACTATGTATGACAAATTATAAACAATCTGTGTGTTATATAAATAAAATGACAATAATTACTTCATTAAAAATTACAGAAAAAATAAATGTTAATTTCTCTGCAATGTTGATCAAAACAACTAATAAGAATCATTTTAAAATTACACAAATACTTGACAGCTGACCAACCCAATACCACCTTCAGTTGGATATAACTTTTGAAAAACACTAATAAAATTGGTTTCCATTGCATAAGTATGCATGTTTCAAAATAAATAGTTTTAAATAGTTGTAATGACCACTATATCATGTTATATACATATTTCTTTCTTTTTATTTATTTATTTATTTATTTATGACAGTCAGAGAGAGAGAGAGAGAGGCAGAGACACAGGCAGAGGGAGAAGCAGGCTCCATGCACCGGGAGCCTGACGTGGGATTCGATCCCGGGTCTCCAGGATCGCGCCCTGGGCCAAAGGCAGGCGCCAAACCGCTGTGCCACCCAGGGATCCCCTATATACATATTTCTGATGAGAAGGTGAAAGCCTGTGAAAAATGTTTGTCATAGAATTCCAGAGATGACAGTTGTACACACTTAATTTTTTTTTAATAGAAATCACTTTCTGCCTATGATTTACAGCTTCATATTTATGATTTCTTTGGTGATTTCTTCTCTTTTTTGAGAAAGGGCACAATAGAAATTTTGAGAATAAAGAATTAATTGGAAAACATATGTGAAGAAAGTGGGGCATAGAATTCTACATTTTAACAGATTATTAATTAACTTACATTAAGATATTTGGAAGCATCTGACTTTTGTTCAATAATATAAAACTACTTGATTGCAAACCTATCAAAATGCAAAATTGACCACTTTAATATAAGTTATAATATAGTAGGATATAATAGTATTAAATCACTTAGTAAAATAATAATAAACATGATAAAATAATTATTTTTATAACATATGGATTTTTTTCTGTTCTTGAAGATTCTAAATATGTTGGACTTTCCCTGTTGGTGGAAAGAGTGTTCTTGAGTGAAAGCTGCTTTGATTACTCATGTGACTGAAGCTGGTCTCCAAAATGTTTCGTAATTTCTAATTGCCAAAATCATTATATATAAAAGCGTAGGTAATAATTAAAGCCCATAAAGTCAGCGTTCTTGCCATCTACTGGGCCATACAATACTTTATATATTTATGTGGACACCATGAGATCCCTATCAGTATCCATAATTCCACGGCTGAAGTGAGAAATATGTAATGTTTGGTATCTGGTGGTGTTATTGGTATTGACCCTAAAGAATTCTTGCATTAGATATCTGGAAAAGGAGTAGAAATACATATCTATCTTAGTTAGGGGCAAACCACCAAATAGCCTGTGATACTAGGCTCACCCACATATACCTCATGATATGCTAAAAATCATTCAGAGGCATTTTGAGTGAGCATTTTAAAGACAAACATTGGAGGTCCATTGTCAAACCAATCTTCCCAAGTCTTTCAAAGTGCAATATAATGGCTGAAGTGGTAGTATACTTATGACTAGATGAACAGAATGTTATTCCTTTAATTCAGGCAATTTGCAACTAGGAATGTTCTCTTATCACCCTCTGGAAGTCTGACCATCAGTAATTTTGTTTTTTTAAAAACAATCAACTGATTTTGATTGAGGGCCAGCAAGAGATGTGATAGAAAAAAAAAAAAAATCTGGGAGGTGCATTGTGATTCACTGTATCTTAAAATACAAAGGCAATATTTATTTAAACAATGGCAGGAAAAAAAAAAAAAAACAATGGCAGAGATTTGCCCCAGGGTAAATGACTATTCCTATCACTTCATCCCTAGGAAAAATGATAGAAGAATTTACAGTGGTGATCCACTAGAAGAAAGGGAAGGGGTTAATCTTATGTCTGTTTATGTTTAAATGCTGTGCTTCTGTGTATACTCAACCCGTGGGTATAAACCTGTCAGAAGGAATCCTTAAATTAATGCTTCCCTGCCATGAAATACACACAAGAATCAATGATTTAATGACAAACATTAATGCTTGTTCTATGGCCTATGGGCTGCCAAAGCACCTAGGACAGTGTAAACACTGGAAGCCACAGGTTCAAGTCCACACTGAATTCATCAGGCTTCATATTTGTGAGGAAAAATATTTATTCTTATTCTCAGTGTTATTTCTACCTTGTAGTAAGAAACTGTCTTTTCAATTTCAAAAATGTGAACTACATAGCACATTATTGTTTAGATTCTGTTTTGCTTTGTTTTTGCAAATAAGCAGATTCCTATGTGGTTAAATCAGCCTGGAGCCTTCATTTGCATTGGTAGTAATGATACGTCTGGGAAGATGATGAAAATTGATAGGAAACAATATTCCCTCACAATGACAGTCTATGAATGGTAGAGATCCTGATTTAGACCTGAAAAGATAATCCACAATGAATGTGCTGCTCTGTCTTTTCTCCCTTATGAAATTTTGAAGGCAAAGGTTGAAAATTACTGACTTATTGCCTCATGAATTCATTTGAAGTGGCATATATTGAAATTGAAAGCACTATTACATGGGTAGCCCATTGTATGTGGTGATAAGGAAGCTATTACTTAACTTGGCTGAACACTTGTCAAGGATTGCTCTTGAAATGAGTCCTATTCATACTTAGGCTCTGCCATCAGGAAAACAAACTCATTCTTTATGACAAGAGATACCAAATCATGATCCAGAAACATGGACAAGTCTTCTTGTCAATGTTCCTGTGAGAGGGACTTCAGGGCCATGTGAAAATTAAATACTGAGAATTCTAGGTTATAAAATAGAAATAGTTAATTATTTTTTGATAAGTTATTGCTATAATTACTGAGTTGATAATTATATTAGTCCAGATAGATTAAGTGGTACTGTGGTGGCAAATGACCTCAGAAACCTCACTGGCTTTAAAAAACAATAGTTTATTTCTCACCCATGTTTGGCTGTATCCCCTTCTCTCTGGCATCTCTTTTTCATGTTGGAATTGAGCATGATAAAGCATCTCCTTTCAAGAATATTGCCAGGCTAATTACAGAAAGAAAAAAGCAAGATACCAAAGAATGCAGTGACTTTCAAAACTTCTGCTCAGAAGTGGCACATATCACTTCCACTTTTATTCCATTGGCCAAAGCATCAATAGTGACTTTGTTCATGGGTCCTTTATAGAAGGATTGAATGGTCAAAGACAGAGGTGAGTGACCATTGAATGAATCATCTCATCCTCCTTATTATTTAGTGTTTCTTCTGCACCAGAAACTCGTTACTCGGCACTGAGATGTAAGACATAAAGATTTGTGCCTTTGTGTCCACTCCCACAGGAGCGGGATAAAAGATTGGGAATTTCAACCAGATTAGCTGACACCAACTTTCAGCTCTCTCTCACTTGATCTTTGTAATTATATAGGTCAATGATACCCTTGTTGGATATCCATGTGTCTCACTCCTAGGAGCACCATAGTCTATTAGCCATCAGTACAGATCCCAGCAAGTCAGGTGTTCTGGTTGCCATTTTAGATTTATTACCTGTTATGGCAATTATGAACACCTTGCCTCTGACAGTTGCTTTCATCTGACCTGTACTATTCAGAATCTCATTCTTTCTTTGCCTCTAAAGAACCCAGCAGCTTTTTCTACTATCAACTCTGACCTACAAAGGAGAGCTATAACTGAGCTCCTTAGTAATGCTAGTGCCCTCACCACTTGATCATCCTTTATTGCTTTAATAAATGAAGTGTCCTCTAGATTCTCCTGGGGAGCATAGGCAGGTTATGGGGTTCACTGATCAGTAACGTATGGATTTTCTGATAATATGTAATAAATCCATTCTAGCATGCCAACCTTTCTGAACTTCTTAACCCCTTCCTCAGTACTATGCCAAGGCAAATTTTACATCTACCTTTCATTTTTACTAGAAGCCATCATGTTTTCCAAGCTTCAAGGAGCCATTCCAGCAGCGTATCCAGATTAGCTCTTGCTGTCTTTGTTTATTGTTAAATCTGGAACTATACGAGTGGGTTTCCCATTAATAAATTTCAGAGAATCTTGGATTTGTTTTTAGTTTGCTTCTTTTCATCAGAATTATTGGACATATTCTGAAATACTTAGTTCTATATAATGCTTTAGTCAAAATGAACGATGTTAATCCTGATAATTAAAAGTTATATTGGAAAAATACAGAGTGAACTTTAACTAATACAAACCAGACCCTTACTAGAACATAAAAATATTCTTTCCCAGAGTGTCTGTTTTCTGGCTTCTTGTCTGGTAATATCAACTGAGTGTGAATTTAGGTTACTGACCACATAGTACATGCTATTAACTTAATTCTTTGTGGGCACAGGTATAAAATGTGTTCTTAGCTATGTCCATATAAGAGGAGATTAGAAGTAACAGAGCAAATCTCCCAAGACAGGATCAAGAGAGTTGGCCCATGTGGCAGGCCTTGAGTGCTTTGCAATTAACACTTAGTTCACTTTCTTAGAGGACATCACCAGGATCAAAATGACCCCTATAAATATGATGTAGAGGAGATCGTAGTGAGTTTCCTTACATACCAAAAGTTATTCTGGGGAGAGAAAATGTGATTTGGTTATTTGCAACCCCCAGTAGATTTTACGGTTGGTCAATTCCATTATTTGTTGAGTGTCAACAAATTTCTGCTGGAGCCACAATACTAATTTTACCAGGTACAGGAGAGCCTAAATCTGCCCTTGATATGTCAAGCTCCATGTCCAGACTTAAGAACCATGTCTGTAAAAAAGCTACCCTTGAATTTAGGCATTGGGAGATCCACATAGGAATTTACAACTATTCTTTTTCAAAGTTGGGTGAAGTTGTATGATGATCATCATCATCACCATCAATATAACCTTATATATAAATAAGACTTGCTGATCTTTTCTGGATATGTTTATTTCTTATGTATCTATTTTATTCACTTGTGTTAGGCTGATGTCAACAGTTACATAAAACATATTGTCTTTTTGAGTGCCCTATTTTATTATTAAAATAGATGTATTCAGGGATAGAACAAAATTAGGAAGACTCATATAGTTGGATAATGAAGAAGTGTATTGTGATTGATTTGAGTAGAATGATGTTAATAATTAACAGTAAGTGTTATAAAGTGGCTTAGATGGCAAATTAAATCACAGTGAGAGAGGACAAATATATGTTGTGAGGTCCACTCTCAATAAGTAATTTAATAAATAGCAATAAAAAAAGGAGAAAATAAACAACCACTAGACTATTACTGGGTGTTATCTTAAGGGAAATCAAGGGCCAAAATGTTTGTTCTCATATGATCTGGAGTATATGAATTTGACTGAGTTATAAGTACATAATGATCACTCCACTCATTATACAGCTCCTATTAAGAAAAAAAATAAGGTGATATGGAGTAGAGAAATTCAAATTGAATATATATTCATATGAAAGGTAGTTAGTTGAATAACTTTTAATTAGTATTTTTTTTAAGATTTTATTTCTTAATGAGAGACACAGAGAGGGGGAGGGGGAGGGGGAGAGAGAGAGTGTGAGCGGCAGAGACACAGGCAGAGGGAGAAGCAGGCTCCATGCAGGGAGCTCGACATGGGACTCGATCCAGGGTCTCCAGCATCAGGCCCTGGGCCTAAGGTGGCGCCAAACCACTGAGCCACCCAGGCTGCCCAGTTTAGTTATTTTTAATTCCAAGCTATACCTTTGAGTGGAAATACTTATCAATATACCTTGATCTGTCGCATATGAGTGGAATTTTACTTTTCTTGATATTTTGGTGAATTTACCAGCTCTGCACTAGTCATTTTACTGAGATTTGATGCCATGGAGATTCTGCAGTAAGGAATTCTCTCAGGCACACTGACGGCTGCTGCTTCAAGGAAATTTCTGAAAGGGTTCATCTACAATAAGTGGTCTTTTACAATTTCACTTTGATTATATTGTATAAGAGATATGGGAAAGAAACTTTAAAAATATATTTGAGTACAACTTCACATGAAGCATTCCTAGATAAATTGCTAGCAAAAGGCAAGGGCAGAAAGCACAACTAGGCATGCAGTAATCAGAGATAAGATACATTTTTCAACAAGAATGATCGCTTAGAATATGATTCAGAACAGTTCTATGAAAATAGTCCAGTGGCTGCAGCTTCAAACTTAAAACAACCTTCACAGGTGTGCTGTGCAACAAAACTATGGAAGTGCTTTGACAACGTCCTGTGCATAGTGCATTATTATTGATTTATAATGGATTGCACGTGATAATGACAATTACCATATATATGAGCTAGCCAAATCTCAGCTTTTGTCTAGAAGACAATTAATAGAAGATTTTTGACAACACTTAACTTTATATGCCCAAACTAGAGAACAGATGATGCTACTTTCCAATGTTTGCTGAAAATTATCTGTCAAAGTGGTATGAATAGTTTCTTGATTTCTTCTCTACAATAAGTTTTGTGATCTGTAATAATAAACTTCCTTAAGAGTAGATAATAAATCAATGACATTTTTGTGTTCTTTAGAGTCAAGTAATTTTGGATATTGTGAAATATACAAAGATATATTTGATAAATGCATATCTACTTGTTCAATTACTTAAAATTGTCTCTAACTTCAGTTTTCTCAGCTGAGAAGTGGGCAAAATAATAGTGCTTATCCAGTAGGATACCAAACCATCAGGAGTCTCACATAAGATTCACAGAAGCTGTGCCAAATTTCTGGGGCAAGTACTATATGTGTGTGTGTTGGCAGGAAGGTACTGAGAAGCCAAGAACATAAGCCCAAATGTAAGTATCACAAATAGGAATTATTTTTAAATTTTGTGCCTTTTTAGTTCATGGGTACATTTTTGCCACTTAGATTGCTATGAAAGTTTTGAAAAAACAAAGATGAGGAACTATAAGCTGTCATAAATTTAGATTTATATTAAAGCAAAATTATTAAGATAGTGTAATATTGGTACTAGAGTAGAGAAAATCACCAATGAGACAGGAAAGAGATTCCAGATGCAAACACATAAATTTATTGGAACTTGATATATGACCAAGATGGCCAGGTACAACAATGATGAAAGGAAAGGCAAATCATCAGTATTTGGAAAAAAATACCTAAGAGAATACCTTTTGAAACGTTAAGGTAGGGAAGGAATTTTAAACAAGACATAGAAATCACAAAACAGAGCTAAAAATGCTATAAAAATGATTTTTAAGAGGCAAAAACTATAAGAAGATATTTGGAAAACATAATTTACAAATGATTACTGCCTAGAATATGTAAAATTCCCTAAACATCGATTTAAAAAAAATCTAATAAAAAATAATAAAAAAATAAAAATAAAAACAATAAAAAATCTAATAAAAATGGACAATGATATGAAGAGATATTTCACAGAATAGGAAACACAAATGGTTGATAAAAATATGAAATAATATACATTATAATTTGAAAATGAAAATTATACATTAATTCCTTCAACCGAAAGAAAAGATTAATAAAAACTATCATGATTAAAGATGTGGAACAAGAAGGACTCATATGAACTTATACAATCACTTAAAAAAAACCAATTAGGTATTATGTAATACTAAGGCATTAAAGCATAGCCTTAGAAAATTAGTATATGTGCAGTAGAAGACGTGTACCTGAATATCTAAGGTATATTGTTTATAATAGATATAAAATTTAAAGAACTTTAATGTCATTAACAGAAGAATGGGTTAACGTATTAGAGTGAAGTTTTGTAACTTCCAAAACAAAGAGATTCTAATGTTTTGTAGAGAATAAAAGCAGGTTACCAAAAGAAGAACAAACATTGGTTTGACTTCTTATCACTGCACAAGAAATATATAACCAAGAAAAACAATAAAACTGTATTTTTAAATTACAAAAAATCTGAAAGTAGAGCCTAGAATTTTAACTAAATGAACTATTATTTATACATGAGAGAAATGAAGATATTTTTAGGCACATGATTAGTAAAATACCGAAGAACCTTAACACACACACACACACACACACACCAATTTTAGAAGAAATTCCCAGTAAGAAAAGAAATAAAAATGTAGGACAAAATTATAACATGAATCAAAGGTGGAGAATCACAGAGTGAGAGAAAATTGGAAGTTTGTTCAGTTATATTACCTTTTTTAGAGGGAAGCTACAGATATTGATATACTAATGAAATTGATAAGAAAAATTAAACAGAAGTTTTGGTCTCAGAAAGCTAAGGAGCACAAGCATAAAAATAATTATAGAAGCCATGGATTTCACAATAATAGAGAAAAAATTAAATTTGCTTAATTATGGTAGGGTAAATGGTAAAAATACAACATTAAATAAGATAGCCAAAATAAATATGAATATAAGGAAATTAAGTAAATAAGTTAAACTCAGAAAATTTTTTTTAGAAAAAAATTCTTAGAAACCACTAGAAATCTATTCATCAAAATGTTACCCACAAGAAATATACATAAAAAACACAAGGCAAAAAATAAATAAAAATAAATAAACATTACCCAAAAGAAAACTGGGGAAGAAATTTGAGGATTAGACAAAAACAGAGATAAAATGAGACAACATATATTTAGTTGGATCAATCGAAGTTATATAACATTTATGAACATGTATATACTCCTAAAACAAAACTATAATTTTCAAAGTATATAAAGCAACAGATGATAAAACAACGGAGGGAATTAGTTAAATCAACAAATTACTTGGAGATTTTAATATATTCTTCTCTGACACAACACATAAAGCACAACAAAACCAACCCAAGATATAGAAGATTTAGAAAACATAATTAATATACTTGATTTAAGTGTAGACTGAAGTTTGGCTTTAGCCTTGGTGTTAGGCACAATTTTCTTAGTAAGGTCAAATATCTAATGCAGAATTATCAGCATGATTTCTGACATCATCTGTGTGTAATCAGTGTATAGTAATTTCAGTAGTATGAATAAGTCAAGTGCTTCAGATTTATTGTTAATTTCTGACTATTAACATTTAAATATAAGCATTTCACATGCAGCTTGCAGTGGAAATTTCTTTATGTGCTATGTGTTGAAATTCTATCATTCTTTTTAATTCATGTGTTGGTTTACTATTACAAAGGCAAAGAGCTCTATTAGTTAATTAGACACTTGGAAGTTTCTTATTATAAACAGAAAAGTAATTATTAAAAACTTTCAAATATTTACAAGAAGAAGAAAATAGATTGATGATTAAAAATGAATGTTCAGAGAGTCTTAGCTAGATAACTAGAGAGAGATATATATTCTTTTAGCAAAAAAAAATGCTAATACAAATTTAAATGACACAAAGGAACTAATGGAGATTATATTAAATCATAATTCTAATCTTTGTGGATTGTACTAGTATTCATAATATTCAATAAAATATCATTTAATAACTGTATTTAATTTGTAGTTATTCATCAGTGGTATGAGTTTTTTTAAGAAACAGTTCTATTTGAAAATTTCTCATCATGTGGGGCTAAATTAAAAGCAGAACTTTCCAATTCAAATCTTATGAGGAATTCAACTTTTTAAAATCATGGACAATGATATTTATGACAAATTATCTTTGATGCATACACAGATTTATAAAGAATATGAAGAGAATAAGAAAGGAGTAAAATCAGCCGCCCTAAATTTATTTTGTTCTCATTAAACAAACTTGAAAATGACAGATTTTACAAGAAAGCTTGAAAGTATCATTTTACTACTTTACTACCATAACTCTATTTCACTGGGACTTTCAATCCATTGAGCCTATCAACTTTTCACTGTTTCTCATTCCATTTATATCCTTACTTCTTATTCAACTGAAATTCCAAATCCATGGTCAATCAATATAATCACTCCCATATTTATTTATTTGACTTCCTTGACCCTCTCTTGCTTTATCCTGTTTGCTTGAATAACTGCTTGAATCCAGACATCTACTATATTCCTGAGCAAGATGAATCAGACTAGATAAAAGCATGAATTCATCGATGTGTCCCATTTTAAATTCATGATCATTAACTCAAGAAGTCCCTTGAGTCCTCTTGGGCGATCTCATATTTCCCTGGTTCATTCACTCAGCCACTTCCTTAGATGACTACTATTTCACACCTTCTCCTCTCTTCAAACTTGAACACTTCCTCTTATAGCCTCCTTCTTAGCTGATGACCTTCCTTCCTACTCGATTGAGGACATTAAAACAATCAGAAGAAAACTTTCATAGACCCACTAACCATATACTCACCTCCAGCATGTACACCCACATACTTGGGCATCCTATCTGTGACCAGAGATGAGCTATTCCAATAGACAATTTCCCCATCCTTTTTTGCTCACCCCAGAGTCCTAAGTTTTCTCCTCTATTTTATCACTATTTGCTCTCTACTGCATTACTCTCTTAAGTCTAAAAATTGTTATCATTTCTTCTTGCTTGAAAATATATTTTTTTCAAAAAACCTACTTACCAAAAAAAAAAAACAAAAAAACAAAAAACCTACTTACCATCAAACTTATTTTAAAGCAAATGAAAACAAAAACAAAAAAAATTTTCTTACCACCTAGCTTGTACTATACTGTTTTTCTGCTTTTGTTAGCAAAATTCTTCTTGTTGTTCTAATTCTTCAATACTCTCTTGAGCCTCTTAAATTAGAATTTTGCCCCCAAATTTCCACTAAAACTGCTTTTATGAAAGCCATCACTGAACTCCAGGTAGCTAAAGCAAAAGGATATTTCTTACTCTAGCACTTAACCAGTGAATCATTCCTCCCTCTCTGATAATCTTTCTTTACTGGGCTTTTGGAACAACTCATTCTACTGGATTTAATAGTTCTCCCACATAATTCACATACATCTGGAACATATAAATATAACATTATTTGGAAATAGGAGTCTTTTACAAATGTAAGTTAAGTCATACTGGGTTAGGGTGTGCCCTAGATCCAATATGACTGGTGTCGATGAGAAGAGGGAAATTTGGACACAGAGACAGGAACAGGAGGAAGACAATGTGAAGACAGACACATGAGAGAAGAGATTATGTGAAGATGGAGGTAGAGATTGGCATGATGTATATACAAGCCAAGTAATGCCAAGAATTGCTGGCAACCACGAGAAGCTGGAAGAGACAAGGAAGGATTCTTCTCTAAAGCCTTGGGAGAGAGCATGAGCCTGAATGATACCTTGATTTTCTACTTCTAACTTCCAGAAATGTGAGAGAAGAAATTTCTGTTGTTTTAAGGAACTCAGTTTCTGGTCTTTTGTTATAGCAGCCCTAGGAAACTAATAAATCTACTCTTTTGGTTTTACTTCTTCCTCACTGGTCACTCTTGATCAGTCACCTGTATTAGTTCTCTGCTTTCCTCTAACCTCTTAATGTTGGAGTTCCCTGAGGCTCAGTCTTTGATTTTTTTTTTTCCTCTACATGCATTTTGTAGAGAAATGTGTCAGTGCTCTGGTGAGATTTTTTGGCTCCCTTTTTATTATATTAATGTGTTTGCAGGCACATGGGAGTGGGAAGTTTCAATGTCATTTTACTGTCACCAGCCAGCACTTGTAGCTCTCTTTCTCTCTCTTTTAAAGAAATACCTTTGAGGGACGCCTGGGTGGCTCGGTTGGTTGTCTGATTCTTGGTTTCAGCTAAGGTCATGATCTCATGGGTCATGGAATCAAGCCCTGTGTCGGGCTCCATGCTCAACAGGATCTCTCTCAAATACATAAATCTTAAAAAAAAAAAAAAAAAAAAAAAAAAAAAAAAAAAAAAAAAAAAAAAAAAAGAAAAGAAAAGAAAGAAAAGAAAAGAAAAGAAAAGAAAAGAAAAGAAAAGAAAGAAAAGAAAAGAAATACCATTGAGTTTTGGAGCCTGTTTTGGTCTCCACTAACCATTGAAGGGTTTTTGAGAGGTATAGTAACATAAACATATTTATATTCTAAATGGGTGATGGGTCTGCTCTATTGGTAATAAATGGTGCTGGGGCAGGGATAGATTCACAGAGATTCATTAGTAGTTTACTGCAATATTCTCCACCCTCAGCCGGCACACACACATCTGAGCTCACTTACCATGGGAAAACATGAGTAAGGATATTCTTTTACCTAATTCATTTTTCCCAGTAATACTGGGAATCTCTAATGATTGCTTAGATGTCCAACAAATCCATCTTGGATGTGGGTCCACCTTCTATCTTTGCTTTGAAATGAGCATGTCCTAGAATTTGGAAAGAAACTCTTATCTTGGGGGATCCCTGGGTGGCTCAGCGGTTTGGCGCCTGCCTTTGGCCCAGGGCGTGAGCCTGGAGTCCTGGATCAAGTCTCGCATCGGGCTCCTTGCGTGGAGCCTGCCTCTCCCTCTGCCTGTGTCTCTGCCTCTCTCTCTCTCTCTGTGTCTATCATAAAAACAAAAACAAAAACAA
The DNA here is from genome assembly GCF_011100685.1 of Canis lupus familiaris. Taxonomy (NCBI): domain Eukaryota; kingdom Metazoa; phylum Chordata; class Mammalia; order Carnivora; family Canidae; genus Canis; species Canis lupus. The sequence continues at coordinate 52,607,133 of NC_049233.1, forward strand.
AAACAAAAACAAAAACAAAAAAAACTCTTATCTATTCTGTAACTGCTTTTCCAGTGTTTTATTTTCTCCTCATTGTTTCTGCTTCAAGTATTTTTATTAATGCCCACCTACCTCATCCCTTTAATTTTTCCAAATATGCATAAGAGCAGGCTATGACAAACTGTTGACTTCAAGAGAAGGAAAGTCCAACAGGAGATGAGTAGAAATACCATCATCTGTAAATTGATAGGGGCCATGTTAAATAAATTATGGCACATCCTGCAGCCAAATAAAAGAAATGCAGAAAGCTATGTGTTGATATTGAAAGATCTCTAAAATACACAGCTGAGTAAAGCAAGGTGCAAAAGAAGAGGGTAGGAAGTAACCTACCATTTGTGTTAATAAGACAAGAATGATATGTTCATAATTGCTAGTAGATGTACTCATGGAAACGGTAGCTCAGCCCAATTCTTATTTCAACCTTTGTCACTCAGTGGAATCTTCTCATCTATGCAAGTATTTGAAAAAATACTTTCTTCCCCCTAAACAAATAATTTTCCGGATTAATGTATACAAAATTTAGGAAAACAAACGTAATTTATTTCTTCAATCTGTGCACACAGCACTTTATTAAAGATACCTAATTTATGGGGGAAATTTAAACAGATCTTACCAATGAAGCCTGAATCATTGGAATTCAAATTCATGGTGAGTTTAAAATTATTATTTTCTAGTGAAAATAGGGTGCAGACTAATAATTTTATAAGAACTTGTTTTATCATTTAACTTTTAAAATGAAAATCTATTTCTATCCTGAATTGGTGGACTTCTCTCTAGGGAGAAATATATGAGGAATTTTTATTGAACTCTGCATTATAAAAATTTTAGAACTGATTGAAAATTAGAATGAGAACACTTATATAGTCATGATTGAGATTTAACAATTGTGATTTTGTCATATTTTATTATGTTAATTTTGATGAATTCTCTTACACTTTCATATTAAATACTTCAGAATGTTGCTCTAAATAGTAAGGACATTTTCCTACAAAAAACATTTTTAAAGCTATAAATAGCTAACAATAAATCTGTAATATGTAAAAACCACCTTTGACTTTTTAATTTGTCAAATCAGTGCCTAATCAAAGACCATGATTTGCATTTGAGTTTGGGAGTTCTGAAGTTTCTCTTCCCCTATTCTCAACTTTTTGATAGCATTGACTTGCCAAACAAATTAAAAATATGCTCCATAAATCCTGTAGAATAGGTGAACAAATTTTAAGTAGTACTTGTTCAGTGTCAAAATAATGGCAACCTCAAAAAGCCTGCCATATATATATATATATATATATATATATACACACACACACACACATACATATACATGTATATACATATATATCTTTTAATAAAGGTTTTTCTTTCTTAATCATTTAATGCAAGCATTTTTATATTTGGAACTTAGAAAACATAATTTTATTAATGTTTCTTATGAACAAGCCATCCTCCTTTACTTGGGTTGTTTCTAATTTCTCTTATTACAACTTACACTGTAACAAATGCCTGTGTACATAAATATTCTCTCCCATATCTATTTATTTCTTTATAACAGAGTCCCCTAAGCAGAATTCTGATCAGGAGTAGGATGATAAATTTTGCCAGATAGCTTTCTATAAATAGAAACTTTTTAAGTCAGCACTGGTTGTGAGTGCTGGTGTCACAACACTCTCCCCAGCACTGAGTATTAGGCTTCTCACATGTTTGTATTTGTGTGAAAAAATAAAACCTCTTTTCTTAATTCAAATTAACTTCACTACTAAGAGGTTTGAATTTTTTCATATGCCTATTATCTATTTCTATTTATTCTTTGAGAACTCTGTTTCTCTTTTTGCCCATTTTCCTATTGAAATTATAAAGTTATTCTTTTCTGTTTTTCCTATTGCTTTTGCTTTCATTGTTAAAAACTTCTTTTAAGTAAGGGACATTAACTCCTTGTCATATTTTTTGCTACATTTTTTTTTTACAGTTTGCATTTACCTTTACTTTTGCATTTGTTTTTGACTTGAACATTTACTTCATTTCTTGTTCTTGTTCTATTAATTTCCTTTAATGACCATAACCAGAATCCCATTTCCCTCCCTCCCTACCCAATCACTTTAATGTTTCATGTATATTTTTTATTTGAATGCATTGCAGTGTATGTAATATTTTGCATATGAATAAATAGCAGTATGTTACATTGATGAATATTATTATGTTATATATCACATTCTATTTTCTATTTTAAAAAGTTAAGCATTGTTATAAAAAAATTAAAAATAGAATTACTGATTCAGCAATTCCAGTACTGATATTTACTCAAGGAAAATGGAAACACTAATGTGAAAAGATACATGAGCCCCTGTATTTATTGCAATGTTATTTACAATAGCCAAGATTTGAAAGCAACCCAAGTGTCCATTGATTGATCAATGGATATATATATAATGGAATATTACTCAGCCATAAAATGGGACAAAATCCTTTGGCTCAGGGCGTGATCCTGGAGACCCGGGATCGAATCCCACGTCGGGCATGGAGCCTGCTTCTCCCTCTGCCTGTGTCTCTGCCTCTCTCTCTCTCTCTGTGACTATCATAATAAATAAATAAAAAAAAATTTATAAAAAAGGGACAAAATCCTATTTGCAACAATATGGATGGGCCTATATGCTAAGTGAAATAAATCATACAGAGAGAGCCAAATAAGATTTCATTCATGTATGGAATTTACAAAACAAAACAAAGAAAAAGGAGATAATTGAACATAAAAACCATAATCTTAAATGCAGACAACAAACTGGTTGCCAGAGGAGAGGTGGGTGAAGAGAATGAGTAAAATAGATCAAGAGATTAAGTCTCCACTTGTCATGTGGCACCTGAGTGGCTCAGTTGGTGAAGTGTCTGCCCTCGGATCAGATCATGGTCTCAGGTCCTGGGATCAAGCCCCAAGTCAGGCTCTCTGCTAGGCAGGCAATCTTCTTCTCCCTCTTACTTTTCCTCTGTGTTCTTTCCATCTCTTTCTCTTTCTCAAATAAATAAATAAAAACTTAAAAAAAAAAGAATATACTTGTCATGATGAGCACTGAGTAATGTATAAAAGTGTTGAATCAGGGGTACCTGAATGGCTCAGCAGTTGAGCATCTGCTTTCAGCTCAGGTAGTAATCCATGGCGGTTTTTTGGATTGAGTCCCGCGTTGGGCTCTCTGCCAGGAGCCTGCTTTTCTCTCTGCCTATGTCTCTGCCTCTCTGTGTCTCTCATGAATGAATGAATGAATGAATGAATGAATGAATGAATACATAACTAACTAACTAATTAATAAATGAATGAATGTTGGATGATTGTATTGTACACCTGAAACTAATATAAACACTATGTTAATTATACTTCAATTTTAAAACATGAAGCACTGTCCGTAAGATCTATCTTTGCTGATGGTTATGCATTTTGCATTTAGTCAGTGTTGCTAAATGTTGCATATTACTCCATAGTGAATATCTGTCATATTTTATTAGATCATCTTTTCTGTGAACAAAAAAGTTGTTTTTACCTTCAGAATTTCTGTCACATACTTGGATAACCATCGATAGATAGATAGATAGATAGATAGATAGATAGATCTATCTCTTTATGAACTCAAGTAAAATTTTCCTAGGTATACACATTCATAAGTGGACCTGCTATTTTATATATATATATATATATATATATATATATATATATATATATATATATATCTTGACTAATTGTTACTTGAAGGCTTTCCAGATTGTATACTTGACAGACTTACTAGCAGAGTATGAAGGTTCTTATGTCTTGACATCCCTTTCAACACTTAGCATTATAAAACTTTTTATTTTTTTCTCACTGCAGTTTAAATTTTCATTTTTCTTATTACTAATGATTTTCTGTGTCTTATCAATTACTAAATAAATTGAAACATATGAAACTGCTGATATCCAAACATTTTTGATTTACAAAATATGACAGTTAAATATGGTTCAACCTAATAGCTTTTGGGGTTTCCTCTTCTATAAATAACCTGTTTTATGCTGTTACTCATTTTTCTTTTTTTTTTCTCATTTTTCAATCAATTTGCTTTCTTCTACTTTTTTTTTTTTTTGCAGACATTTCTTATATTCTAAAGGTTAATGTCTTATGATCATTAGACACTGGCAAATATTCTCTCCCCTTCTCTCTCCTGTTACCTTGTTCATGGTACTATTCTTGATCAGAAATTCTTGATTTGGGAATAGTAGTATGGGTAGTAGCAGTAGACAATTTTTTAGCATCTACGGTGTATGGGCATTCTTATACATATTTTGCATATGTTAATCACTTAATACCCATTTTCAAGATGTGGAATTTGAGGTATATAGGAGTTAGGGATTGTCCAACTTCACTTAGCCAACATGTGTTGGAGCTCTTGTCCATGAATCTATTAAATTTTTGGTCTTAGGGTTTGAACTTCAGAAGCTTTTTTTTTTTTTTTTTTTTTTTTAATAATGATACTTTGTAACTAACACTCTTTACTTTCATCTACACTTTGCTTTTACATGTAGATTAGGTGAGGATTCCATCTTATTTTCTATCAAGCAATCTGTCTTTCCCCCTTTTGATTGTGGTGCTATATTAATTTTATGTCAAATTATCTTATATATGGAGCAATCTCTATTTCACTGGCATTTTTGTCCATTCCTATATTTTTCACTACCATGGTTATGAGGTATATCTTGATATATGATAAAGCAAGGCGTCCACTTTCCTCATGTCTTATGACTTTACTATTTATGTTTCTTTAATCCTCCATACACATTTTAAAATAGTTTTAGAAATATGCTTTAAAAAACAACAGATAAGACACACCAATGAAATTATTATAATAGTAAAATACAAAGTTTAAAGTGAGAGCACAGTTTTGAAAGGTAAGTTCTTGAAAATCTGGTCAACCTAGAGAAATATGTAGGTCTAGGTCAAAGTTGTCCCGAATCAAACTTATGTTGTAAAGGAAGACAAATGGCAACACAAAGTAGCTGAATGAATCCTTCATATTATCCATGTGGATAATTGGATAATTATCCAATTGAACTCTGAGGCTTAGGAAGCCACCATGACCTATCTCTGTCCCCAAACAGGAAGCCATTTTTGGAAAACACTGACAAGAATTTGGTCAAATTACACACAAATAAATATTGTAATAAAAAGATGAAAATTAATCAGATGATACCCTGACAGTAGAGGAAAATGTTATTAAATCATTGCCACACATGGGGTGCCCAGGTGGCTCAGTCGGATAAGTGTCTGACTCTTGGTTTTGGCTCAGGTGGTGATCTCTGGATCCTAGGATCGAACCCCACACTAGGAGCAGAGCCTGCCTGCCTTACTGACGTTCTCACTCTCTCTCCCTCTGCCCCTTCCCCTACTTGTGCTCTCTCTCTCTCACTCTGGCTCTAAAATAAATGAATAGATATAAATAAATAAATAAATAAATAAATAAATAAATAAATAAATAATAAATTATTGTCACACAGAAGATGAACACAGAATCCTAATATTCCAAAATAACTTAGAGGATATTAGGAAAATTCTCAAGGTCTGAATACTATTCATCAGAACAGCTCAGGAATAAGGTGGCTTCACAAGAAAAAGAAAAGAAGAACTTGCAGAATTTAGGAATAAGAGTAAAAAACTAGAAGAAAAATAAGTCTGAAAATAGACGAGAGGAAATATAAAAACACGCATATATCACGTAAAGCAGAGCAAAGGGATTGAAATGAATCGGGTAGAAATAGAGATTAAAAGGAAAAAAAATAGTATCCAGAAAAGTGATAAATATAGAAGACAAACACATGAGATGTAGGATACTGTGTGTGGTTGTAGGATGCTAAGAAAAGAAGTAAAGCCATAGCTGAATAAATATTTTCAACTGTAATTCAGATAAAACTTTCCTGAAATAATTATGATTATAAATTGAAAAGGCAAAAAGGGAAACTGGATGCTTGAACTTGAATGTCAAACTCTCAAATGTACCCTAACAAAAGTGACTTAACTTTAAAGATTTATAAAGCATGAGTTGTGTTTCCAGAAATATGACTAACTTCAACTAGCTGTTGGTTAAAAAGAAAACAGATCAGTATATAAGGGAAATAAAATCAAATTAGTATCAGACTTCTTGGCTGTAATGTTTTATGCCAGAAGACCTTGGAACAACATTATTTATACATTTAGAAAATGTGAGTCAGGGACGCCTGTGTGGCTCAACAGTTGAGTGTCTGCCTTTGGCTCAGGGTGTGATCCTGGAGTCCCAGGATTGAGTCCCACATCAGGCTTCCTGCATGGAGCCCGCTTCTCCCTCTGTCTCTGCCTCCCTCTCTCTTTGTCTCTCATGAATAAATAAATAAAATCTTTAAAAGAAAAGAAAAAAGAAAATGTGAGTCAGGTATTTAAAATTTGACTGTGCTGTTTTAGCAAACATTTATGGACATGGACAAACTTCAAGATTATTGTTCCATGTGGCTAGCCTGAAGAACCAACTAGAAAATAAGATTCAGCTTATCCAACATATGATTGATGAAGTTTTGCCATGATTGATGAGCATATATAGTATTATAACTTTATACCTAGACTAACTAGTAGACATAAGAATGACAGAAATATGTGTTAATGTAGAATTAATGCCACCAGCAAATATAAGAGAATGGGGAAAGTCCATGGAAAATGGAAAAACTCACAAGTATAAACGAGAACTAAAAGGCAATCAGTTTTGATATGATACGGGGGAAAAGTACAGGAACATTATTGTGACTCAGTAGTGTCTGAAAAGAGAGGGAACTGCATTTTATATATTTAGAAATTAGTAAAAATATATCCCAATAAAACAACATTATAAACTTCCCTGAAAATTAGAATGCATGTGGTGAAAGGCTTGAAATGGTATGTGTATATGAGAATATGTGTGCTTGTGCACATGCATAAAAGTATGGGAGAATCAATAATGCTTTACCCTTCTCTCTTAAAGATATTGGGATTCATGGAAAAATGGCTAATTCGACAAGAAATGTACAGGATGGGTCTATAACATCTTTTTGTGCCAGGAAACTAATATGCTCGAAAACTAATATGGCCAGTCAAAATGACAAGGAAGACAACTAGAAAGAACTATCAGTTGCTAAAGTTAAGACAATTTAAGCATCAAAACAAATAATGACTACAATTGCATACAACATATTCAGCATATAAGAATCACGAGTTGGCCAGAGTGTATAGAATAATTTTGAATAATAGTAACAGTGACCTGCCATGCTTCTTTGGTCCTAATTATAACAAGACTACTACTGTTAGTGGTTCACCATTAAAATATTATTTTAAGGATTTGGTTTTAAAAAGTAGAAAGAATTTTTGGGATTTGTTAAAAGATTTCTTTACATTTATAAGTTAATTAATATGCATATAATTTTTGTTTATTTTGACAAAGATATAAATGTGTTTTACTAATAAATTTATTAAATTAAATCACCTATTTACCCTTAGAATAAATGCTGTTCATCACTGACATTGGAAGTAAGATACAACTCACTTACAAACTCTCTAGAACTCTTTTCAATACTGTTTTCTGGATTTGGTCTGTTCCTATGATTTCTTCTTATATATTTTACTCTTTACTCGTGTGATTTTTAAATCAACAGTGATACTACTTTTGGTGAAAGTAGGAACTATCTTCACTTCTAAATTTATTTTCATTTACTTACCTACTCTCTCAAAATAGATTATAGACATTTCACTTTTCTTTTCCTAGAGGCTTTATGATTTATTCAATGTTGCTTGCTTGAATCAAATGATACCAAACTATTATTATTAGCATAGTCTGCTGGACACTCAATTACCGCTGTACAATAGGCAGGTGAAGAAGTTGAGTTTGAGAAATACTATAAATATAAATACACAATTACTAATTATTAGTTCAAGGTGCTATAATTAAATAAGGAGTTTTTTAAAGAAAAATATACATGAATCCTCTATAAGGTGTGATATTTGGGTCACAGTTTTTGAAGTTCCTTTTAAGATTTCTAATTCCTGATCTTAGGATGTCAGAATGTGTGTAGTGTATAAATATATATATATATATATATATATATATAAATGCTTCATTAAGAATATTTAGAAATCATTTTTTCTTTTTTTTAACAGAAATGGATTTTTTTAATCTTATGCATCAAGTATGTGGATTTGTTTACTTACTTTGTTTCAAGTTTTTATTTAAATTCCAGTTAGCTATAGTAGTTTCAGGAGTAGAAATTAGTGATCATCACTTACATATAACAGAACTTTCAAACAAACCGTCTTCAAAAAAGAAGTCTTACAATGGTATTAGAATACAGAATAAGGGCAGCCCGAGTGGCTCAATGGTTTAGCACCTGCCTTTGGCCCAGGGTGTGATCCTGGGGTCCCAGGATCCGGTCCCAAGATCGGGTCCCACATCAGGCTCCCTGCATGGAGCCTGCTTCTCCCTCTCCCTGTGTCTCTGCCTCTCTGTGTGTGTCTCTCATGAATAAATAAATACAATCTTAAAAAAAATACAGAATAAATAGAATTGTTCTACCAAGTGAATGTTGATGTGATTAGAGTTCCTATTTGTAAGAAAGTTTTATACCTTAGAACGTTGGACATATGTAGATTAGAATATCTTCATTATTGCTTTCACCATAACTGTTATTTGATTGCTACATGGAATTAACTAATAATTATTCTACATTATTAGCTACTCACCAAAAGCTAGAGTGAATCCTCTTGAATAGAGATAAGTCACATATATATTAGAGTACACAGCTTATCCTAGGAATATAATAGACATTCAGCTAACATTTACTGATGTTCAATGTACTGATTAACTGATTGATTTTATTATTATCAATCTTAAAAGGTTTTTACTGGAATAATGTTTGTTTTTTGACCATTCAAATAGAAATTAATATTTTCTATTTATTTGATCATGCTATACACCCATAGTGACCTCAGCATCAGATGTATCTTCTTCTTTGGTACATTCCAGGATACCATTAACATGAATACATTCACAATAATGTTTACTCACCTCAATCTATTACTTTCTGACATTGCCTTTTGATCTCTTCAACCTTGGTAACTATTATCACATTAAGCAACCTTTTACAATTATTAGTATTTAGAAAAGAATAACCCAAGGAGCAATTAAATGTGTTGCCCTTCTTGTAGTCTGTAATTTTCCCTTTTCCTATTAAGTAGTGGACTTATACTCTTCAGTGACATTCTTTTGATTCTCAGGCACTTACAGTAAGTGTTTCCTTATTTCTTTTTATAACCTCTGCTAATCGGGTTTCATTCTGTGACTCTGTCTCATGACTTTGCCCTAACACAGACCAAGTAATTACTACTCTTACATTTTTACCTTGTAACTACATTTTCTCTGCCTTTTTAATGTAATTTCAGTAGTGCCCTATACTCAAGTTAGGGCATTCTAGGTTTCTGAAGGTGATTTTCTGAGATGAGACATATAATCAGAGTTCTAACTACTTCTATTCACAGCACTTAATTGAAATACATTGTACACTAATATTTCTGCACTTAAGAACATCAGAAATTTGAAACATTTATTTCGACCAACAAACAAGTATTATGAATATTTGACTCATTTTTCCAGGAGTAATTGTCTACTAAACACTGCATTTGAGCTATAAAATATAAGACTAAAAAGGCACAAAAAACCTTTAAATTATGCACTGATAACTGACAATGGATTTTTGTTGTTGATTTTGCATATATCTGATTAATTCTGTAAAAACAGATAAGCAAACTCCAGTGTAAAATGAAACATTTCTCATTGTCCATTAAGGTAAATGTTTCACAAATTCTAGGTCTAGTAAATTATACAAGTTTACTGAGAAGTGTGTGCATGAAGAACTCTTGTAATGATATTGAAGGTCAAGCAGTTCATATTCTTCAAGGGGAAAATCTAGCCCCAAACTTTATTATTCAGCATGGCCAGACACATATCTGGCCAGCTGGCCTTGGCAGTGGGATGGGAACTTCATGAAACAACCTATTGTTTATACCTTAAACTGTTGTTTCTAAAATACCAAGATTATCACCTCCTTGTGGACCCTAGGTTTCTAGGACTTTCAAAGGTGATCTCTAGGGTGATGAACATTTGCTAGGTCATTTTGGTTCATGAAGGAAAAACACACATGCATACACACACACACTTACCCTGCTTTCAGAATTCAACTTTAAATTCACAAAAAGTCTATTCATTGTAATGCTAATCTAGTGCTTGTTTAGCTTTTCTTCAGCTTTCAGTGTCTGAAAATTCCATTTGAAATACTGAAAAAAATAGACGACACCTATTTTCTTTTGGAAAGTGGTAAGTGGGATGGATCACTCAGCCTAAAATAGAATGTGCAAAGCAGAGAGATATATTTGCTTTGATTTATGGCAATGTGCGTGTTTCAGCTTAATAAAGATTTTACTCTTGGGAACAGAGAATGGATTGTAGTGTTTTCATGGAGAAGGCAAAGGAGATCTTGTTTTGTTCTGATTGGTTTCCCCATTTAATCTCAGACAGTCTTAGGAAGTCCTGCAGCAATAGTTGAATATTCTCTAAAAATGAGCCAAGTTTTCGACATATATTATATGGAAACTAAAACAAGGAAACTTGCTTTGATCGAATTGTGGAACATTTGGTGTATTACACATTTACAGAGTAACTCACATGGGAAAGGAGTGCAATTGTCCAGCAAAAACTTTGTCCCATCAGGCATCTTTTTATATTATGAATTTTTATCAATTTTCAGGAATATAAAAGAATCATGATTGACAACTTAAAACCTAAATATGCTGCCGAGGCAGCACCAGGGCAGCAATGGCGCAGAAGAGAAGGAAAGAGATTGAGTGACTGTCAATGATCATAATTGTGTGCATAGCACCGGTAGCTCTGTGCACAGCAGAGTCTAAATGAAATGTCTCTCTCCATGGGTCTTAGAGTCTGACGTGATCATACTGACAACCAAAAAGGGGCTGCTTCTTTTTTTTCTTTGAAAAAGGAGTTTCTTTTTATTTTCCATTGTCAGTCACTTGATAGTGGCATCTCCCTGACTGAAGAAAATGCATGAGCCATATCTGAATGATCAGCATCCAAAATAGAACTAAGTAAACTTTTTTTGATGTAAGCTTTATTGTCTTTTTGTCATACAAAATTAATATACATCCATTTTAGAAAATTCAAACTAGCACAAAATGGAATTTAAAATTCTGCATAACCTTATTAGCTAAAGGTATCCTGTATTAATACTTTGTTTCTGTTTTTCCAAAACATCATCAATTTGCCAATCGTATATCTAAGTTTAGCAATTTTGGACACAATTGAAGCCAGTCTGTATTTTCAGCATGCTGCACGTTTTGCCTCGATATATCACTAACAATTCCCCATCGTTTTAAAATTCTTCTCTATGTTCATATTCATGGTTTTGGCAACTCAATCTTACAGATGTCTCGGAGTTTATTTGTAAGTCATATTCATAAAAGTCACTTTATTTCTTGGGGTCCAGAACAAAAATGTCTGAAACTATAAAAATTTTTGTGATAAGTGGAGACATTCATTTTCTTTTTTTTTCTGCCCTATTTGTTCCAATCACTCCGATCTCTGCCTTTTATATTCCATAACATTACGCTTTATTGTGTGGTTTGGTAGCTCTCATTTTCAAAAGGGATCAGATGTATATTCTCTTCTTTCAGCCAAAAGTGACTCTGTACTGTAACTTTTTATAAATTTTTGCTGCTAATTTTATTAAGGTATCATTTAAAAAAAAAGAAAATTTATTTTTAATAGAGATACTCAGAAATAATATGCTTTAATATTTGATGGCTGGTGATAGTTTAAGAAAGATTCTTAATGTTCCTGGTACATATTAAGGGGTTGCATTATTTATTTTTATGGAAAGTACCTGGTATTATGTAATACATTCATTTTTCATCAACACAGAGGAAGCTTCAAATCATTGCAATGCCAATAAATAGTGTGGTCTGAGGCAAATTATTTAACATTGTTGAGATTGTTTCCTTATCTAAAATAATGAAGCCTGTTTTATATGGTTTTTAGGAAGGGAGATAAAATCTATGTTGCAGAATTTTTAGGAAGTTTAGTGATACATTATTTATTAATATATCTATATATAAAGTTTGCCACAGTAAATGACAGGTACTCAAAGAATTATAGATACTGATATAATCAGCAGTTCATTTCTGTTCATGCTGTTCAGGATGAGCACAGGGCTTATCTGTCTTATTTTTCTCCTTTTGCCTGCCTTCTCATCCTCCTTCCCTCTTCCTTCCTTTTCTTTCTCTCTTTCTCTTTCTCTTTCTTTTCTTCTTTTCTTTTCTTTTCTTTTCTTTTCTTTCTTTTCTTTCTTTCTTTCTCTTTCTTTCTTTTCTTTCTTTCTTTCTTTTCTTTCTTTCTTTCTTCTTTCTTTCTTTCTTTCTTTCTTTCTTTCTTTCTTTCTTTCTCTTTCTTTCTTCTCTTTCTTTCTTTCTGTCTCTTTGATTTTAGCTCCTACTAACTATAGGAATAAGTTATATTTTGTAACAAAAAATTACTCAGAAACTCTATAGAAATCGTCCAAATATTATCCAGACATTCTAATTCCATACTATGCATTTTTTTCTTCCCTTAAGCCAATGCCTGGTTACTTACCTAATAATATTTACTACAACCTTATTTTCAAGTTTGCTACTGCTAAGTGTTAATTGTGCAAATAGTTATGTTCCTACTGCCAGAGTTGACTTAATATATTTTCTTTGCAGTTAATGATCATACAACACCCTAAAGCGGTGTTTTTAAAATATATGCTATTCTGCAATGTATCCAAAAAGTAATTTCAAATAATTATTTTTTTTTTCTTTTGGTTTGACTCAAGTACCACAGCCTGAAATATTTTTCTCAGTTAAAAGTCTGTTTTAACCTACTACTGGTTGAAGATTTCTATTTACAGAAATAGGCAGAGTTTTTTTTTTCAGGTTCCTAGAGGAAAGCAGAAAGAAGAAGTTAAGGCAAAATACTGAGTTTAATATGGAAATTATAGAAGTGTATTAAAGTGAAGATGGAGGGGGCTATCTGAGATCAAGCTCTGCAGGGTGGAAGAGGAGAAAAGTCCCTCAGCTTAAGATTGGAAAACCTGGGTTCGATTCCTGGAATTGCTATTTACTCACGTTTTGTTTTTAGAGAAACCACTTAACCTTGCTCTGCCTTTGTAGTATTGTTAAAGTCACTTAGCCTTTTTAACCTTAGTATCCCCATTTATAGATTAAAGATAAATAAAATCTATTTTGGATAATTCCTATGAGAATGAACTGAGGTATTTCAAATTTAAGTGGTTTGCAAAGTGGCGCTTTTTTATTTTATTTTTTTTAGATAAGCATTTCTTTTTTAAATGGTGAAAGACAATGAAGTGATTTAAAAATAGACACAGCAGAGATGAGTTCAGGGACCAGAAGGGAGATAAACTTGAACATTGAGTCTGAGCTTGTAACCTATCTGTAAGTCAAAAGAGTGCTTGGATTAACAGTATAATGGAGGTGGGGAAAGTAGAAGAAAAAAATAGATTTACTATTTAATGAGTGTATTAGACACTTTTACTCATGTCATGTTATTAAATCCATAGGACAACTTGAAGGTAAGTTTTATTATCCTCATTTCACAGATGATTAAATAGATGCAAAATAAATGTTCTAAGTAACTTGTTCAATATCATATAGCAAATGAAGAGGAGAAGCCGGAAATCAATCAAACCCAGACCATCATGCCAAAAACATGCTCGAGCTGTCACACCACAACTCTAATGCAACTAGAAAAAGGCATACAGACATATATTAGCAATGAGCTTATACTGCTATTAGGTCTTCTGTTAGCTAATAAGATAAATAAAGGGGCAAGAACAATGGCCTCTGTCTGATATGGAGTACAATTCCTAAGGAAAATAAGTTCTCATTAACACAGAAGCCCAAATAGTAATACCTCTGATGTGCTATTTCTGTGACAATATGTAGCAACCAACAATGTACTCTACAAGGTTGGGAAAAAATACATTTTCTAATAAAGGGGGACACTGTCTCAAGAAAATTGCCAAAAAAGTATATGTCTGAAGATGATGATGAAATCATTCCTTGAAATGTGAAGATGTGAACAAATAACCTAAAATATCTCTTCTCCAAATAGCAGCCCATACCCCTCTGCTCACAATGCGACAAATGAGGGGACAACAAGGGCTAATGGACAAAAGGGAAAGACAAAGTCACATATTAGGATTATGAAAATTTGCATTAATACCTCCATAGGAAGGTAAATTCACCTTCTTTTCCCCAATTTAGAGTGTATATAATTTATTTGATTTAAAGTAGTTGAAACTTTTTTTTAGAAATTATGTAAGAAAAATTAATTTAGGTCACAGTCCAGATTCAACTTAATGAGCATACTACTTTCTATTTGTCTCACGCTAATAAAGCCAAGAACTCTAAAGGAAGGACTGAACTCTATGGGTAGACCATTGCTGCATTATTATTTCTCCAGCTGCCAGAAGCTTAAGTATGTGGTGCCCTGTCCGAGAATGTGAAAGGAACATATGATATGAAAGCATTATGGTGTGTGATTACTTTGCATGTGGTGTGTGATAAAGGTTAGCAGACTCTTCTTTCCATTTGGTTTCAGCTTTGCACACACTTTCAGGAAAGTTTGCCAAAAAGCTTTCCTCTTCTTTCTCTATTTCTAAATTTATTCTTGCTAAGAGGTGAATCTTTATAGGCTCTACTCTAATGCAAAGATCATGGTTATAGTACCTTTCCTAGGATTTGCAGGAAACATATGGAGAGCAGATTATTCAGGTTGTAAAAATTACCACTTCAGATTTGGTTCACTTGACTTGTCATCCTTCCTGTCATCCAGTACTCTCTTTTCACCCACCATGTAAACATCACTTTGGCACAAGATTTCGCTTCTTAAGTTGATGAGATCTCATGGGTTCTTTGTGGTGTGTAGGTGTGCATGAACAGGCTGCAAAATGTGAACATCTCTTTTGATGTGAGAGGAAAGGAAGAATTGATTCTTTATTCTGTAGATACGTGCAAAGTCAATATTCATTTAATTGAACCCAAGTATTTTCAAAGCAAAAGAATTTGATGAGAATTGGGGCAGGACAAAATAGATATGATGACTGATAGCTTGAGTCTACCAGCCAAGAAAAGATACTTTTCATGGATAAAGAAGTACAGGAAAAGATAGAAGGCAAATGTCAAAAGAAAAACAAGTTTCTGAAAAAATTAAAAATAGGGAGAAATTCTGACTGGGGAACCTAGAACACTTACTAGAGGAGGAAGACTTTAAAGGGAGTCTTTAAAGAAGATCAAAGACACTCTGGGGTTGGAGACGTTTAAGAGAGTGATCTTTGGTATCAAAAATTATGATCATAGGCACAGAGGCAGGAAAGCACAGGCCTAGTTTATTGAATTGAGACTGCAACTGTGAAGTGAGGGTATGTGGAGCTCAGTTGTAGGGAGAACTAGGAAGCTCATTTGGGGGTTGTAGATACCTCAAATGCCTTGCTTAGCAGATTATGAATTTCTCAGGCAATGCATATCACTGAGATTTCAAAAGCAAAAATTAGATGAGAAGTGTGATTTGGAAAAACTATTCTTATAATAATATAAAATATAGATCTGAGACAGGGAAGTAAGGTGTGGAAAGACCAATTAGTAAGCTATGACAATTCAGAAAAGAAGCAATCAAAACACACATTTGTATCATTGTGGAAGGAGTCAACAGAAAGATAACAAAGCAGAAATATTATAGAGAAAATCTGCACAGAAATACAATGTACTAGACTCAAATATGGTTGAAAGGGAAGAAAAATAAAATAAAAATAGAACTTAAGCAGAATATTTGTCATGGGGTGAAGAACCTAGGTAGCTAACAGGTAACTGGTAATTGGGGTTAATTCACTTTACCTCCTAGGTTGTATTCTCTCTGCTTTTGGATGAGCAAGAGTCAGGAAATGTCATTTTTAAGATAAGAAAGTTCAAAAACTTGCTGAGTAGAGAGGAAGGAACCAGTGTAGAGAGAGTTTGAAACACAATGAAGAGAAAGGAGACTGACTGATGGTACAAGGAGGCTAGGAGACAAGATCATAGGAGCCTTGAAAAACAGGAAGAGTTTTATATTTCTCTAACTCAGTAGAGGAAAGAGGAAAGAACAGATGAAAACGTACAGATATTTTCAGGTGGGATAGGGTAAATTTGAGGGACATAGACTTAAATAGCCTGGATCAGAATAAAGTCAAAGGTGAGGTGATTTTTTTTCATGGTGAGGAATCTATAATTGTGGCTGAAACAGAAAGAGTGTAGGTAAAATGGAGAAGACTCACTGGGGAGTAAGACCCTGCAACATCTTGTACAAGGGCTTACAGCTGTAAAACCTCATGAAGAAGTTCACACCAGCTGTGGGAAGTTGGTCTTGCACTCAATCTGCCCATGTCAACCATTTTGCTACAGCTCAGATGAAATTTGAATCCCAACTACACTAAATAATTCATAATAGGTTCTTCAAATATTATTATTTCCCTGCTCCTTGAGTGATTGTTCTTCTACTTTTATTTTATTTTATTTAATTTTTTGAGACCACTTTTATTTTTGAATGTCCCTTTACAAATTGTATTTAGATGTGTAAACTCCTTCAAATCTTTTTCAGAAGTTTGTGACATAAGTATATATACTTCTCTGGTTTTATTTTTAAATTTTTTTTTAATTTAAATTCAACTTGCCGACATATAGTATAACACCCAGTGCTCATCCCATCAAGTGCCTTCCTTAGTGCCTGTAACCCAGTCACTCCCATCCCCCCACTCTTCTCCCCTTCTGCAGCCCTCTGTTTCCCAGAGTTAGGAGTTTCATGGTTTGTCTTCCTCTCTAATTTTTCCCCACTCTGTTTCCCTCCTTTCCCTTATAATCCCTTTCAGTATTTCTTATATCCCATATATGAGTGAAACCATATCATGATTGTCTTTCTCTGATTGACTTATTTCACTCAGCATAGTACCCTCCAGTTCCACCCACATTGAAGCAAATGGTGGGTATTTGTCTTTTCTGATGGCTTAGTAATATTCCATTGTATATATATAGCACATCTTCTTTATCCATTCATCTGTCAAATGATAATCATGGCTCCTTCCACACTTTGGCTTGTGGACATTGCTGCTATGAACATTGGGATGCAGGTCCCTGCATTTCACTACATCAGTATCTTTGGGATAAATACCCAGTAGTGCAATTGCTGAGTCATACTTCTCTGGTTTATTGACAGATGTTTAATCTTATACTCTTGTGTTCAAGTGTTGTCAATCCCAAACTCCATTTTCTTTCTAAAATAGAGGTAATAATCATCACTACTTACCCTAAGTTTTACAGAAGAACATATAGGTGTAGAGCTGATTTGCTCTTTATCTTTTTTGTAAACAATACATACTTTTATTTGCATAGTGCTTTCAGTTGATAGAAAGCTTTAACCATTTCACATCAAACCCGGAGCAAGGATAGTTTTACTTGTGACAAAACCGAGTTGTAGAGAGGTTACACAACTTCCCCAGAGTCCCCAGGTTGACTTCACTTGGTAAATGGGAAGAACCAACCTAAATACTGATCTTCATACTCTCTCTCCTGTATTATGTCCATTCAACTAATTAAGTTGGAGTTTGGGGATCCCTATATAAGTATTAGTTTTTATTATTCTTTATTTTAAATTTAATTTAGTTGTTCTATCAAGAAGTTATCCTTAGACACAATTTGAGGACTTCTGTCGGAAATCAACTAAGTAGAAGGATTATCTCAGTGCTCTTAGGAAATTGGTATTCTACTTAGGAATTTATGACATATGTATGCCAATCTTCTTGGTGACAGGGTATATGAGGAGGAAGGTATTTATCCTACAGATTCCTCATTCCCTGCTATTTTTTGCTCTCTCTACATTGGTCACTTTCTGGATCCAGAAAAATAAAATTGAAAACAAAACCCAAAAAATGTTTAGTTGGAAAAGATTGTGGTTTCAGAGTCATCAAATCACAAAAAATTCATTTATTCATCAAAAATGATTACACAAAGGGGAGGAGAGTTGGGGGATGGGGTAATTGAGTGATGGGCACTAAGGAGGGCACTTGATGGGATGAGTACTGGGTGTTACACTATATGTTGGCAAATTGAATTTAAATAAAAGATTAAGAAAAAATCATCACAAAATTTTGAACCTAGTTAGAAGCAAATACAGCAAATGATATCTGCTAGGATGAGTCTGTTACATCAAAAGCATATTTACAAATCAAAATAATTCTCATATATGTCTCTACATACTTATATTATATGAGCCCCAAATATGCTTTTCTTTCTTTAAACACCAATGCTAAAACTGCATTCACAGGGAAGAAATGATATCTAGAACAACATATTATTTATGAAAGATATATCTTTGGTATATAAGAGATTTGCTTTTAAAATAAGAACTGTCAGTTTCTTACTCCCCTATAATAGTTACCTCTCTCTCTCTTTTTCTCTCTCTCTCTCTCTTTTCATATTCTCATGAAGTCCTATTGCTGCTCTGTATCCTTTTGAGAACAAAGCAAAAATAACTGAATTACTATCTTTAAGCAAATTGATGTTAACCACTTAGTAGCCACTGAAATAAGATTTTGGCTTCGGTAAAATTTCATTATAGTGTGTTTAAGTTTTCCCCTTTACCATTGCTTAACTTTTAGGACTCATGGTTTAGAGTAATGAAGACAAAAAAGGACATGGAAAATGATATTGATTGGTTAGTGTTCTCAAATTTGAAGAGAAAGGCACATTCCCTCTTAAGCCAAAAATTGATTTGCTTTTCAGGGCTTCTTTGAGGGCACTAGAGAAGAGAGAAATCTGCATAGCCTCTATATTGTATAAATTCAACATTCTTATTATATCTAGAATTGGATTCTATATACCTATATCAACAATATCCAGATTCTACACAAAATAGGACTTAGAAATAATTTAACTTTAATTTCTAATATTTATGTAATCTTTGTATCATCTGACATTTAGGCTTTGTTTTATATTTCCCTTAGCATTATTCAAGATGTTCTACATCAATTGATCTTGACCAGGAAATATTTATAGTAAATGGCCCTAGGCCAATAATATGCCTTTCGCTTAATAAAATTGCACTCTGAATAGTTTAAAAGGTGCCTGTATTTAATAGCAAATATAACACTGGCTGCTCCTTTTCTGTGCCAAGTTGCTGTCTAGTTCAAGGTGTTAAATAGCATAATGAGTTTGGTCTCTTTTAATACTGAAAATAAAGACCCAAGAGAACTTCCACAGAGAGGGAGTTTTACAATAGGAGATGACAAGTCGTTGTGAATATGACTTTCCAAGAGAAAGTCTAACTTTTCAAGGCCATGTTCATTCTCCTAATTCATGAGGTGGTCAGAGAGCTCTGTCAGACAGAATTGTCAATAGTCTAAGGTATATTTCAAACACCAGCATTCAAAGATGTTAATATTTCTTTTTTCTGATTCTGCCTGTGTGAACAATGCTCTGCTCAGAGCAAGTGATTTAGTAAAATACTCTTTTATTTTCACAAAATCAATTCTGTGTATAAAGTATGAATTAAATCCTTCAGATATCCTAAATTGTGTTTTAGTTTGGATGGAATAGGTGTTTTTCTGGCTATGGATTTTTGTGTGTGGGGGGGGGGGGGCGGGGAGGAGGAAGTAGAGATTACATGATTTGATTTAAGATTTGGAAATAATTCCCATGGATTTACATGCATATTAATGGTAGAATTTTAAAAAAATTGTGTTGATTTTTAAAAATTAATTACTAATTCTTGGAATTCACAGACTATAGCAAATCTTATTTAAAAACTGCTATTTTAAAATAATAATTCTTATGCTTTTTAGATGCTTCTTAAAGTATTGGAATTTGCTATTTTACATACTTAATAACAAGGCTTACTAATTTTTTTTATGTGAAAGATAAGCTTAAGACCAAGAAGTGAGAGCTAATGTAGGAAATTTCTAAAAATAAATACCCCAGTAAACTATAAGAATGATATATAATGTAAAGACTTCTATTGTTTATATCACACTCTGCCATTGAGTACATTGATATCATATTGAGGCAGCTGTTTCCAAAGATGATGTAGAAGATTAGTTATTATCCCGAACTAATTTCTGATGAAATATACTTAGCTAGAACTTAGTCTTACAAATTTAAACAGATTTTACATTTTATCACAGAACTTCTCAGAACCTTTCCTATGTTAAAACTCATTGAGATTATCCAAACGGATGTCTGTACTTAGAATGCATTTCCTAAATTTTAAAATCAAGAAAGACTTTATTTATAGAGAATCTCTGTGGGATATTCTGTCCAAAGCAGGGATCGAATCTTGTCATACTTCCATCAAAAAACCCACAATATTTCTCTTTGGCCTATAAAATAGAGTTCAAATTCTAGCACAGTTTATAATTTACTCTTTATATTGGTCCCCATCTATCTTTTCATTTACAGACACATTTTCCTATTTCTTTCTCCTTTCCACTAGAAGAAAATGGAATATCTTCACTTTCAAATAATTCAGCTACTTATACCTTCAGTTAACTGACTAACTCTTGTCTTTTTCATGAAGAAAAACTTGTACATGGTAAACTTAAAACAATATTTCCCTCAGGTTACATGGCCTGAGACTATCACCTAAGGCTGTTTGGTTGAAGTTTATAACAGATATGCCTGTACAAAACTCTTTACCACAACAAATATTACAGCAAAATTTTAATTTTTTAAAGATTTATTTATTTATGATAGAGAGAGAGAGAGATAGAGAAAGAGAGGCAGAAACACAGGAGGAGGAAGAAGCAGGCCCCATGCCGGGAGCCGGATGCGGGATTCGATCCCAGGACTCCAGGATCATGCCCTGGGCCAAAGGCAGGCGCCAAATCGCTGAGCCACCCAGGGATCCCCCAAAATTTTAATTTTTATATGTATGTGTGTATAACTGATATATTCTACTAATTTAAATAACATATACTGAAATTGAATTTTTAAAAATCCTATTATCTTTCCTTTGCTTGAAAAATTCCTCAGAATAGGTGCTGAAACAAAATTACCAGGATCATAGTGTTAAATTTTCATGAGAATAAAATAACATAAATGTATTTAACTTTAAAATTTATAAATATATCTGTTAACTCTCTTTGGAAAAATTGTGTATCTGTAATTAAGCCTAAATAGGTAACTAAAACTTTCAATGGAGACAATAAATCCATTAATGAAACCTCTACTAATTTTTGATCAAGGGTTCAGATACCACTCAATTCCATTTATGAATAAGGTCTATGTTATATAAATGATGAATTGGTTATATCTGGTCATTTATCAGTAAGTCTCA
Source organism: Canis lupus familiaris (assembly GCF_011100685.1). Classification (NCBI taxonomy): domain Eukaryota; kingdom Metazoa; phylum Chordata; class Mammalia; order Carnivora; family Canidae; genus Canis; species Canis lupus. Next base: position 52,628,636 of record NC_049233.1, read on the forward strand.
TAAAGTCCTTAAAAATAATCTGTAGTTTAATTAAAGTGGTATGATTTGAGCTCAGTACAGAGTTACTAGGTAATTTGTATTTAGTATTATGAAATAAAAATAACTATTTTTATTTTAGTTTATCTATTATAAATAATGATTCTGTTTGGTTGTAATATAAAGGAACACACTTAAAATTTTGAAACACAGAAATATAAACATGATAAATATTAACCATAAACAAGCCAGTCAGACATAGTAGGCTTTTTATAATGGTTCCTAGGTCATATACACATTCATACATATAAATTTACTTATATACGTAACATATACATTATGTAAATACATTACTTAAACATGTATGGATAATAAAAACACATTAAATTGATATTGTAAGCAGCATTTCTCAATCTTATGTTGTATGTGCTTTTCTCACTTTTTATGTGATCTAAGAAAACGTTCACTAGGTCTTCACCCATATTTCATCATTTAGTTGGTCATTATTTTCAAATATTGACCATTATAAATAATATTGGCATGAATATGTTTGTTTATGACTTTTCAAATGGATAGTATTAGATCTATAAGATGAAATTCTAAAACTAGATTTATTAGTTCAAGCTTACTAGATAAAATTGCTATTTTTGACCATTTACTATTCCTAACTGCAATGTATATAAATATATGCATTGCTGTCCCTACCAGATCATCGGTGTATAATATTTTAAAATATTTTGAAAACTTAATTACTTTAAAGAGCTACATACATTTTGCTTAATCAGCATATTGACTTATTTGGAAGATGGAATATTTTTATATGTATTGTCCATATTTTTGCTTTTGCTAATTATCAGTGTAGCTCCATTTCTTTTAAAAATTGGCATATTCATTTTTTATTTAATTAGGAGATATTTATATTTTTAGCCCTGAAAATACCCTATGTGTAGCAAATATTTTTCCAACAGGTCTTCTGCATTTTCACTTCACTTATAAGGCTATCATAATATGGAAATTTACATTTTTAACTTGAGTAGCAACAGTATCACACACATTCCTCCCAGATCTCAAGAGTACTTTCCTGAGTTAACCCCATTTGCCAGTTCTATTTTTATTTCTTCAGGCACTCACATGTAGATGTCTAAATAATTTTCTTGTAATAAAAAAAATTTCTTCAATTGAATCCTTGATAAATGAAGAGTTAGTTAATTTATGCCTTCTTCCACTTCTATCTCTATGTCCAGTTAGTTTTGTAAACCCATCTTTACTTCCTCTATTGCTTATTATTAGATCTTTAAATCATTTCCTTGAACCTCTAGGGAGTAAATACTTCTCAATTTCCTTGGAACTTGTAAGTGAACTTATCCAGGACTCTGTCATCTCATTCTCTTTCTCCACTCTCTTACTTCTGTATTTTGCACTCCTTATTAAATGTTTCTGGCTTTATCTACATGTTGGTTCTAAAAATGAAATAAACATTGATGTGATTATGACTGGATAGATAAAATTCACTACAAAGTCATGTAGTTTTCTATAATTACACCTCCTCTTCTATACTTTCAGTGTCGCAACTCCAGTGTCACTCAGAGTATTCGTCTTTGTTAAAGCCTAGTGGGTGTCTAAAATTAGAGTGTTTGTTCTCTTTCCTATTTGCATCAGGCTTTTCTTGAATTGTAGTTTTCTCCTGGAGTTGCTAATTGCTTTTCTTTTGTTGTGTTGGAAAAAAAATTATACATGCTTTTTATTTTTTAATACATGCTTTCATTCCACAGCTCTCATAATATTCATGTTTTTAATGAAATTCTATTTTTATTTTTACTATATCCCTCCATTCTAGTTTTCTTTTGAATACCAAAATCTTGTTTTGTCTTGGACTGGCTTCTTCACAATTAATCTGTGGCTTTCTACTACAGTTGCTTGTTTTTCCTGACGTTTCTGATTGGCTGTTTTTTCTTCCTGATGTTTTACGCATTTTTCATATCTTATTTCTTCTACTAAGGTCTCCATCATGGTGATATTCTGTGAAGCATCTTTCTCTCAAGCCTTACTGTTTCTCTCAAGCCTTACTGTTTCTCTCAAACCTACTGTAGATCTAAAGAGATCAGCTTAATCTTGGAACTCTTTACTGCTTTTTGTCTGTTGTACTCATGCATTTTTAAAAATACATCCTCAGTATGTATCTTCCTCAGAAGATATCTGAGAAGTGAGTTTTTTCATGAATGAAATGCCTTTGTTCTGCCTTCATATTTGATTGTTTAAATAAGAAAGTAATCTATTTCTAAAAGTCTGTTTTCTCTGCACACAATGCTTTAAAATTTGATGTACTTAGATAAACTGTTATTTTCCTCTATGATAACTTCCACTGCTTTCATATTAAGCAAATAATTATTAATCCTTCAAACAGGTCAAAAGTCACTCAATTTCCTGTTATTTCATTTTAATTTGTTATTCTGAAATGTGGAATGTAGTGTATGATAAAAAAAGAAAATGAATCCAAGTTGACCCATATCGCCATACCATTTGATGAATAAGCCATCTTTTCCCCTAATTTATCTGTGATATATCCTTTGGTGTATTCTAAATATCAACTCTCTATATTGAAATATCAACAATATCAATTCTGATTGACCTGTATGTTGATTTCTATACCAGTACTAAATTATATAAATTATTAAAACATTGTATATGATTTAACATCTTGAAGACAAGTCTTCTTTTCTTTTCTTTTTTAAGATTTTATTTATTTATTCATGAGAGACACAGAGAGAGGCAGAGGCATAGGCAGAGGGAGAGGGAGACATAGGCATAGGCTCCCCCTGCAGGGAGCCTGATGTGTGACTCTTGATGCCAGGACCCCAGGATCACCACCTGAGACAAAGGCCGACACTCAACCACAGAGCAATCCAGGTGCACCAACTCTTCTTTTTTTATCCATTTTATTGCTACTCTTATTTTTTTCTGATAAAAGATATTTGCATATCTTTCTACACATAAAGATTATCATTATAAATTATAACCAGTTATTAGAATCACTGTTAAAAATATGTATATAAAAAGAGGAAAATGAATGTCACTGTATGTATAGAGGCACAAGGGAAACTGTACACATCCATTGCTCTGTGTATCATGATTACATAGAATTCCATTGCAAACATGTCCAACATCACTTTATGTGGTTTAAACTGGTGGACATTTGAGTTAAATCTAATTTTGTCTATTAAAAACAGTGCTGCTATGGATATCCTTACACACATGTCTTTGAACTTATCAGATTATTTAATTGATACAAATTCCCACAAATAGAATTTTGATATATGCCCATTTCATAATTGTGATGTACAGGTAGTTTCATATGACAGTTTATGGATTTATGTCAAAAACTCTACTAATAGTCCATTAAGAGGCCTGATTTCTTCCATCATCATTATTATTATCATTATGTCATCATCATTATTATTATGGTCAGGAAAAGAAAAAGTTTCTTCTATATACAAAAATGATATCTCATCTTTATTATAATTTGTACCTATTATATTGCTAATAATGATATTGGGTGATATGCATAAAGTTTTTAAATTACACGTTCATCTTGTTTTTCTATTTCTATTACATAGTAACTTTTTCTTAATGATGTGAAGAAGCAGCTTAGTTGACTGTCAAATGTTGCACATTTCCCAGTTTGTCATTTGTCTGTTAAACACGCTGTCATGTTTTTACCACAAGTAGTGTTTATATTTTTAAAATTAATTTTGTGCAGCTTTTTTTCTGGTTTTACATCAGTATTAGAAAGGGTTTGACATGCATAAGATTTGTTTTATTTCAATTTTCATTTTCTTCTAGAACTTTTAATAACTCCATTTCATATTTAATTTAAAAATGAATATGGAATTTATTCAGGTATATGGAATAAAGTAAGAATTCAACATTTCTCAATAATGACTAGTCATTTATCCTAATGCTGTATTTTCTCCTCAGATTTGAAATATTATTTTAAAATTTGGTTCTGTTTCTGGATTCAATTCTGTTCTAGCAAGCTATATTTCTACTTTTGTTCTAGTTTTTAAATTACATCAGGTTCTTAAAATATTTTAATATTATTACCAATTGCCACGTTATGTTCCCATTAATAATTTATTTTTTAATTTGGAGACTTAAAACTTAAGTCCTCTCTCTCAGAAGCCCTGGATAGTTGGATAGTTTGCTCTTTTTTTTTTTTTTTTCTTTTTCTTCTTCTTCCATTTGCATAGAAAACTTCTTGGTCTTACCTGAGTCTCCTGGACCTTGTGCTTTTTCAGAGTAGGAGACTTCATACTCCCATAAGCCAACCATCATGTTTTAGTCCAAATTCCACAAAACTTACAGAGGAGGTTATAAAGTGTCAAGCTAATAATAACTTTTCCCATTGATTCCATTTGTGAACATTTACAAAATGCATAACTACTTCAAGAATCTCAGAAGGGAGAGATACCTGAGCCAATTTAGAATTTAGGCTTCCCTCTCAGATGCCATGGTCAATCTTTGTAGTTTCCCAGAGCACATCAACATCCCTAATCTCGTGCTGTGTTCCACCAAAAAGCTATGCAAAATCTCACTTTTACTTTCATAGTCATCTGTATCAACATATACTACTTTACTGTTTCAATTAGGAATATTTGCTGAATTTTATAAAATGCTTTATTTTTTTATAAAATGCTTTAAATATATCTATGCCGATAATCATATTTTTGTCTTTTAACGTGTGTGTGAGCAAATTATATGCTAGAGTTCCTAATAATGTTGAAACAACCATCCCTACATTTGTAGGATTAATTATAATCAGTTTATGGTCAATTATCCTTTTAGTGCACTGCCGTATTTAATTTATGGTCATATAAAAATGTGGATAATTATTATACTTAAAATTAAATTGTTTATTAGTATCTAACTTATATCTATCAGATGTTTACAGGTCTACTCATAAATGAGAAATAACAAATTGACGAATATCTATCGAGTGCCTACTTTATGGTCAACAGTGTCCAAAACACGGAGGTTTTAGCTGTGTCTTTGTAGAGTTTACCCTCCAGTGGCCAGAGATAAACATGTTTTAAAAAAGGGGAATAAAAAGTAAAATTAATTCACATTGTGATTCAACAAGTAAAATAAAATTAGTTGAAATAGACAGCAAGTGCCTAGGGCAGCACCAGTCTTCAAGGGAGTGTTCAGGGAAGGACCTCAAAAAGTTGCCATTGGAGCCTTAGTGATGAGAGGGATTCACAACTTAAGGAAGACTGTTCCTGGAAGAAAGCAAGAAACAAAAGTCCCAGGAAAGTTTTAGTTTATTATGAATTCTTTTGAATTTGGTAATTCTAGTATTTTAAACTTGTTGGGAGAAATTTTAGAATTTTCCATTTTCTAGGATACATTCTGGATAATTTCAGCACAATAAAGAATATTTACTTGCTGAGGGTATCATAACATTTGCAAAAAAAATCCTAAGAACCTAGCTGAATCCGGTTTGGTGATTATTTGATACCTTTTCTATTTTTGTTTCTGGTTATTGGATAGCTCCTAGGTTTTCTACCATTTTAATACTTACTTTTTTAAAAGATTTATTTATTTATTGATGAGAGACACAGACTGAGAGAGAGAAAGGCAGAGACATAGGCGGAGGAAGAAGCAGGCTCTTCACAGGGAGCCTGATGCAGGACTCGATCTCGGATCCCGGGATCATGACCTGAACTGAAGGCAGGCGCCCAACTGCTGAGCCACGCAGGGGTCCCAATTTTCATACTTACTTAAAACAAATCCTTGTTTTCAAATGTATTTCCATCATGTGTGGAATATTTTCTCATAGTTTTTAATAAACCTTCTGTGATTGCTAGTTTTTTTTTTTAATTGCTCTTGTCAAGTAATTTTCTTTATTTCCTCTAAAAGCATTTCCAAGGTTTGCTGTTTTTGTTGTTGTCACTGCTAGTTGTCATCTTTTCACAAAGTATCACACTAAGAATCATGAGCAACTTTTTCTTTTGCTTCTTAATTCCTTATGTATTGGGTATTATCTTCTTGTCCTGTTTTTTCATCATCTTAGATCAAGTTTTTTAACTAATAAATTGTCTTCCCCATTAAAAACTCTCTTTGATGACATCCCATAAGTTTGGATACATAGTATTGCAGTAATCACAGTCTTCTCTTTGATCCAATATTACATAATAAGAGGATCAAATATTTTTAAGTTTTCATGGCTCCTACTTCTGTATAACACATTGGAGCCACCAATTAACTTTTACTCATTTTTAGTTTGATTAGCCTTGTAGTTTGTAGAAGTTTCTTCCAGGTGTTAATAATAAGTAGACTTCTTTTAGCTAAAGTTTTCAAAGTTTAAATAAATCTGTGTACTTTTATTTATATCTATAATTATACTCGTGGGAACTAAATAGTAAATTTGTTAGGATATAGGAACCTGATATCCCTTTAATTAATTAATTAATTCCTTCCTTAATTTAACAGATATTTATTGGACCCCTACCTTGCACAAGCTGTTGTCCCAAGAAATGAGGAAAAGATACAGATAAGAGAAGATCCTGGTTTTATGTATCATTATAAATGGAATTTATAATGTGAAAAAAGGGGTGCCTGGCTGACTCAGTCAGTTAGTCATCTGACTCTTGATTTTGGCTTAGGTCAGGATCTCAGGGTCCTGAAATCAAGCATGTGGCTGGCCCAGGCCTATACATGTGCATTCTCTCTCTCTCTCTCTCACTCACTCTCTTTCTCTCTCAAATAAATAAATAAAAGTGTTTTTTTTAAAAGGTGAACAAAAGTACACATAACCAGAAAGATATGAAATCGTTTATAGTACTGTTCCACAAGGATGACCACTTACCATGTTGCTGTATTTATTTTCTGTTTTTCATAATAAGGCTTAAAATGAGAGATTTGGAGAAGAGATTTCACTCCTCTTTTAAAACATAACAAGCCAAATTCTGAAGGCGATCACATTAGATTTTAAGGGTCTTAGGTGGGTCAAATGAGAAACCTAAACCACTTGAACCAATGTCCTCAACCTTTTTGAAAACTGAAAATAAGCCAGGCTTTCTTTGTTGCATGCTTTCCACTAGCTGTTGCTTAACAGAGAACATTTCAGAAGCCTCTCTTTGCATTGCTGTCTTGATTTTCTTTTTTTCAATTTCAGCAGAGTGGCTCATAAATAAACATGTTCACGGCTCCAGTTGGGAGTGACAGTTTATTCCTACTATTTTGATGGATTGTACAAGATATCTACAGTTCTCTTCTCTAACTAAACATCCATGCATGGACTGTAAAATTAATCATAACATGGCAGGATGCCTAAGAATTTGGAACTGTTTCTCTCTTGGTGACTCTCAGTGTCAAAGTGAAACTTTCATTTCAGTAATGATAATTAACAAAACCTACAATGCTTACTTTTGGAGATTTACTAAGTGATGTATATACTGCCCTTTCTCTCATATACAAGGCTGCGTGTGCTCAGATGTCTATGGATTCTTTTGATTAGAAAGTAAATCTTTTGGTTATTGATTCATCATTGATGCTTTTAATAGAAACTTGTGATATCTTTCACATATTTGCTGATGACCTAGATGTATGTGTACATAGGCAGTGCTGCATCATTAGAGATTGGCACCCAACTGCGGTAATGCCCTTCTGTGAACCCCAGCTGCTGTGCACCTTGAGAAGAAGCTTGGCCCTAATTTCAGGGGAAATGGGAGGTAGAGGGGAGGCTATGTATATATCACTTACCCCCAATACAAGGGGATGTCACACTTGTTCAAATGTTTACTCTCTTTTTTATTCTTCTTCCAGCTGAGTTCTTTCAACTCACTGGGAAGAGGCTGGTGCTTGAGATCTGAAGGTCATGAATTCTATCTCACTGGCAGGTTTCATGGATGTGGTTAGCAGATGACTATGATGCCTGTATTCTTTGTATATAGGGTCACAGATCATTAAACATCACTTCCATTAACATCTGCTTCTGTCTTTCAACAATAATGTATGTGAGCCAATGGAATGTCTTAACAGGGGAAAGGTAACAAATTTATTGGCCCTGCTTTACAGGCATCTCTGCACGCAGAGACACAGAAAATATTAATGGCTGTACATTATATGATCATCACAAGAAATATTTTCTCTTGTATGCTACATAAAAAACAATGTGACTGAATGAATAATTCAAAAAAGTAGAACCCCCTTTCTTGAGATCCTACTAACTCAGCCTCTATGATGTCCCTCTTTCCTTTAACTTCTCTTGTTTCCTGTTGCATACCTTTTGTTCACAGTCCTAGACAACTGCAGAGGCTCCTATCTAGTCTCCCCATCTGTAATGTGGTCTCATGTGTCTTTGTCATATTGGTTCATTTATAGCACTCTTTTGTGCATCAGCCTCCTGCTCAAAATCCATTAATGGCTCCTTTTTGACACCAAGCATCCAAATTCCTTAGTTTGATATTCAGAGTTCTTTATGATATGAACTAAGCCTCCCTTTTAATGATTGTCTCTTACTGCTATGCTGCTATACTTCTTCGGCCAAGTGAGTCACACTGTGTGAGAAAGCGTTTCATAGTCAATGCCTATGGTAGAGAGGTGAATGGGTCTGTAGTTTTGACACCAGTCTTACCTCTTATGATGCATTTCTAAAAATCATTAAATTTTGAGCCTCTCCTTCACTGGGTACAACCATCAGTTTTGCTGGATAATGAATGAATGGAGGCAAGTGCCTGAAAGGAGCTTGAGGCATGGTAGATACTTTTGAAAGGACACTGGTGGTAATAGTGACAGTGCTGGCAGATTTTCCCAGCTCATACTTCCCAATCATTTGCGTTACTCAAGTCCAATCCTTCAGTTAAGTGACAAAAATTTTCCTTCTTGTCTTATGAAGTTATTTTTATGATTTTCCAGCCACTAGATTTTTGCGCCCCTCCCCATTCTAACAATCTAATTGTCTGCATCATTAATTTGTGTTTTAATTTCTCCTGTTTTGGGACACCTGGTTGGTTTAGCGGTTGAGCATCTGCTTTGGCTCAGGGCGTGATCCGGAATCCTGGGATCAAGTCCCACATTGAGTTCCCTGTATGGAGCCTGCTTCTCCCTCTGCCATTCACAATGGGCCTCTAATATTAGAAGGGCAAAAGGGATGCCTAGGGTGGTCCAGTGGTTGAGCATCTGCCTTTAGCTCAGGGCATGAACCTGGAACCCACTATCAAGTCCTACATCAGGCTTCCCCGCAGGAAGCCTGCTTCTCCCTCTGCCTGTGTCTCTGCCTCTCTGTGTGTGTGTGTCTCTCATGAATAAATAAATAACATCTTTAAAAAATAAAAATAAATAAATATATTCTCTTGTTTTATTTTCCCTATCAAGTTGTGAAGCTGCTAGAAGGGAAATCCCTTATTTTGTATTTGTTGTCAGTTCTTTGCTACAATGGCAATCGCACAATTTCGCAGAGAATTTAATGTAAATTTGTTGGTTAATTTATATGATATATTAGAGTCAATGCCATACATCTAAGGAATATAGCTTTATGGCTAGTCTAAATGGAACTTAATATTTTTATGTGAACTTTCACTAATAGCCTGAGTTCAACTTTAAGAGAAATAAATGCAATTTACTAGTTGGTGGCAGCAATTTCAAAATAGACAAGTTTTCACTTCTTTTGATTTCAGCTAACTTTGTTACATCACACAGATCCTTGTTGAACCAAGTAACACCACCAGCTTATTTTTATCCTATCTACTTTGTGTCAGGAACATGCTAATCCCATACATTGCCCTCAACATGTTATGTTATTATTCTCATTTTACAGATAATAACACTAAAACTCATAGACAATAAGGAAAGTGCCCAAATGTGGAGAGCTACTTTGATAGAATGGAGTAATTCATCAAACATTCACTCATGTCCCTGATCCCTTCTTGGGGATTGCCTCATTTTGATCTGTCCAGTTGACTTTGGCAATGGAATATCCATAACTGGGTATTATATAAGCAGAGACTCTAAATGCATTATGTAGTTTAGCTTGTTTTTTGCCTTTCTGTTATTTACTCTGATAAGAACATACCGGGGTGGCCACTGATTCATGGAGGGTGCACATAAACCTGACCTGTACTGAGAAGTCAAGTCCAACCTCACCACTGCTTGAAGCAAAACTCCCCATCCAAGCACAGCTCATAGGGACAAATTGCCTTGACCTATAGACCCTTGAACTAGAAAATCATATCGGGGATGGTTTGTTAAGTAGCATGACAATAGATGATGAATCTTTTTTTTTTTTAATTTTATTTATTTATGAGAGACACACACAGAGAGACAGAGACACAGGCAGAGGGAGAAGCAGCTTCCTGCAGAGACCTGATGCAGGACTAAATCCCAGGGCCCTAGGATCACTCCCTGAGCCAAAGGCAGATGCTCAAACATTGAGCCATCCAGGCATCCCTAGATGATGAATCTACTAAAAATTGGATGAGCTGAGATTTGAACTCAGATCTTTCTAAATCCATGTGCTTTTCACTCTACCACACTTCACCAGCTAAAATGTACACAGAAGGACTGCATTTGGAGTTTTATTCAAAATCTCAGCTTATATGAGTTCATATTGATCAAAATAACATTCTGCTTTCCTTACATTGCCACAAGAATACTTCTATGAAAAGCACTCTGATTGTCAAAATGAATGTCATTAAAAATCCTTTCTTGATGTCTGCGAATCCATTTTTGGCATACTATTTGTACAGTGAGGACAACCAAACCACAAAACTGCTTCAAATGTCTGCTCTCACATATGTACACCTACTCTAAACAGATCCTGCTTGAGGTGAATTCATTACCACAAGATATTCTAAATCAAATATAAAGTTTAGGAACTGATTATATATTCACCAATGGTAAACAGTAATTTTTCAGAGGTAGAGGATAAGCTTCTTACTTTAGAAAGTCACATCAAATTGGAGAGTGGATGATTAACAAAATGTTAATTGCCAAATGTGGTAGGTAATTGAAAATGTGATAATTGACATATAATTTTGGCTATTAGCACATCATTCACCACTTATAATATTTGTGTGTCCTTCTGATGAAAATACTGAGTGCCTAGAACAGATTACCAACACAACCGAACTGGCTCGAATCTATGATACTGTATTAACTGGTGCTAACTAGTAGTTTCTATTTGGCATCTAACATTGCCAACATCTCAGTATGTTCATTATCATTTTTCAATTTTATTTTCAAGTCCCAAAATCCTTAAATAGTAGCAACCTTGTGGAAAAAAAATGTTGATTTTTCATTTGACATGTAAATGTCACACATTGCAATTCCTGTTAGCTACCACTTCTCTTTCCTTAGTGCTAGCTTGATAGTGATTGTGGAGATGGCTGCAAAGATGGCTGCCAACAATTCATCACATTCACCTACATGCATATCGCACCTGCCACCCATGAGATGGAATCCATTTTCCCTCTCCTCCAATCTTAATTGACCTTGTGACTTGCTTTGACCAACAGAATGTGGAAGAAATGACACTATACCAGTTGCAGATCTGTGCCCTAAAAAGCTGGTTGCTTTAGTTTTTGCACTATTGGCATCCAGCTTCCCTGTAAAGAAGTGTGGGCAAGACTTCTGAGTGATGAAAGACTATGAGTACAGGAAGAGTCCCAGCCAGCCCTACAGCTCTTCTAACTCCTCTATCTGCGGTGCCAGACATGTCAGCAAAGCCATCTCTGGTCCTCAAGACCTAGTCAAGCTACCCCAGACAATGCCAAGTACAGCAGAGAAAGATGCCCCCAAATTGCTGAAAGATGACAAATAAAAAATGTAATTATTGTGTTAAGTCAGTAAGTTTGAAGTAGTTTGTTGAACTGGTTATGTAATACCAATTACTGAAATGGTGATATAAGATAAATACAAGACAGAGCCTTTCACAATATTTTTTAACCTTTCCTATGTATGACCTCAGTTCTAATAAAAGCATTTCATCAATATCTTTTTCCATTTTAATTAAAGTCATTAAAAAATCATGCTTTATCACATCCTTTTCTCATTTTTATTCAATTTGCATTATTGGATAGCTCAACTATCTTTCAATCATCATTTTTTTATAAATGTATACATATATTTAGCAGAAAAACTAAAGTCTATATGTAAAATATAAATGAGAAAACCTTTAGTTCAATGATTTTTAATTTTGTCTTATAATAATACATATTGAAAATGAGTCATTTGATAGATTTTTCAACAGTAGAGGATAATAATTACCCAAACTTTGGAAAATATTTACTTCAACAGAATATTTTGATGTTCTTTGAATATATTTTTTATATCCAAATCTGCCATAATATGGAATAATTAGCAACTCTTCCATAATAACTGTGTTTAAAAGTGAGTTATAATTAAGTGCAGTTAATTACAAAGTAGCAATAGAAAGAATAATGATTTAAACTTTGCTTTAAACTTATGATAATTCCTTTCCTTCAAAGTGTGGGCATATACATAATTTGAAAATATTTTGTTAAAACTCTGTACAGATAATTATGACCATAGTAATCTTAGTATATTAATTTTAAATTCATGTACTCCTGACCACTGTGTCTGACAAGCAAAATGAAACTGCCCAAAATAAACAGACAATGAATATGTTCCTGTACATACCAATTCAACTGAGAATCATTTTACCTACATTTTTAGGATTAAATAAGTCTGTATTAAGTAGAAAAGTCAATGACAAAAAGGCAGAAGATCAATATTAAAGCTAATTTAGTCAATGTTTGGATATCACGTTAGATCAAAAGTCAGCATCACTCATATAAAGATAATAGAGGTGAATTGGAAACAAACTATGGTATAACTCTCCTGATTTGATATGTCTATTGAATAGAAATTATGGTTTTGGAATTCTTGACTCAGATTGCCCAGATGAACACTGTACATTTGGAACCTCAAGAGGCATAAGAGGACTGAGAGAAGTAATCGACCTCAAGTTTAGAATCAGAAATGTTTACCTTTGATTCTAACCGAGGCAAGCTCAAAAATTAAATGGCTGGGAATACCACAGGATTTTTAAAGATTCATCCTTTTTTAACAATCATGAGAGCAGGAAAGGGCTTGGGAAATACACCTTCGTACTGCAAGATGAGAAGAGAAGAACAAGAACCATAGTATATCATCATTTTAGGCATGAAAATATTCAGGATTGGGTAGGAGTGCTGGGCTGCTTCTAAACAATCTGCACCTCGGTCACAATTTGGATTGCATTTGTAGAGTAGTTCGAGAATTAAATGACCTAAACAGCTGGCTCTAGAATTCTAACTATAGGAGGAAAACTGTCTTTGTTTGGGGAAAATATTTTTTCAGGTCACTTGGAGGTAGTAGGTGAGAACTCCATAGAAGCCATGCCGGTAAAGGAGATTGTAATGCTTCCTTACACTGGGTAAATAGAAATGCTCACTCTCCCGTTTGAGAGAGTAGAGGGAATTGGGGCAAAGAAAATGGCCAGGGTGTAGGAGGATAAAACCTGAACCAAGGAAGTGGCCATGAAGCCTTAGAAGCAGTAGTATTTCCAATGTGGAATATCTTTTTTTAATTGACTTTATGTTTCAGAGCAGTGTTAGATTCCCAGTGAAAGTACAGAGAGTTTGTATATGCCCGGTGTTCCCACCCTTGCTTCTACCACTTGTCAACATCCCACAGCAGTCTGGAACATTTGCTATAATTGATGAAACAACATTGACACATTTTCATTACCCAAAGACTAAACCTCACATTAGGGTTCACTCTTGGCTTTGTTCATTGAATGCATTTCGACAAATGTGTAAAAATATGTACCCCCCATTATAGTACCAAACAGAGTAGTTTCCCATGCCCTATCATTTGTGCTCTCCCTATTGATTCCTCCTTCCCCCTAACCACACACTGTGGGATTGTTTTTTTTTATTTAACATTTATTTATTCAGACACCTGGGCAGCTAAGTGGTTGAACCTCTGCCTTCAGCTCAGGGCGTGATCCTGAGGTCCTGGAATCAAATCCTGCATCCGGCTCCCTGCAGGGAGCCTGCTTCTCCCTCTGCCTATGCCTCTGCCTCTCTCTGTGTCTCTCATGAGTCAATAAATAAAATATTTAAATAAATAAATAAATATGGATTTATTTATTTAAGAGAGAGAAAGCATAAGTGGGAGGGGCAGAGGCAGAGGAAAACAGAATCTCAAGCAGACTCTGTGCTGAGTGTGGAGCTTGACAGGGACTCGATCTCAAGACTCTGAGATCACGACCTGAGCTGAAACCAAGAGTCAGATGCTTACCCACTTGTGCCACCCAGCACCTCTCCCTGCAGGATTTTAAACTGTGAGCCTTCTATCCCTCTAACCTTTAATGAAGCTTTATATATGCAGTATACTGAGTTCCTCTTTAGTGTTAGCATTTAAAAATGGGATGAGACAATCCACACACTTAGTCAATTCCTAAATATAAATAAGAGAGCATTTGCAAAGTAAAAATATCTTCAGAAATCCATAGAAATCTTGAGGAAGATATATGAATCTCCGTAAAGTGTAGCATAGAGCTTTGAAACAATTTAATTAAGATCCAAAGAAACAGGGGCACCTGGGTGGCTCAGTCGGTTAAGTGTCCAACTCTTGATTTTGGCTCAGGTCATGATCTCAGGATGGTGAGATCAAGCCCTGTGTTAGGCTCCACTAGGTATAGAGCCTACTTAAGATTCCCTCTGCTCTCTCTCTCTTTTTCTCTATCCCTCTTTCAAAAAGATCCAAAGAAAAAAAGTTTCAGCTGACATCTACATTAAACAAGTTTGATATTATTTTAAATGCATTTGATGATAAACAAAAAAAAAAATAGCCTTCAATTTGGGAGTGGTAGGAGTAGCCATTGTAAAATTAAATAAATTGCCCAGTCTCTTTGTAAGCTTCATCAAAAGACACTCAGATCACCATTTCCTTAGAGTGAGTCTAGCAGAGTTGTACACAAATAAACTGGCCAATCAAATCTTAAACGGGTCAGCCTTCAAGTAATACTTTTGCTATTCATAAAGAGCTGACAATTTTTGACGTATGGATTTTTTTTTACGTGGAGAGGACTCTTTCAAGTAAGTGGAAAGGAATTTCAGAGTATTGCTCTCTCAGGGAACATTGTTAAAAAATAAAACAAAACAACATCAACAATAACAAAAACCTCAAAGGATATTTTTCACTGAAGGGATGGATTTTTCTAAAGGAAAGATTCTCATTTAAACCATATGTAATCAAAATAAATCAGGGAATGAGCTATTTTGGGTAGAGGAGGAAATCTTTGATCCAGCAGCCTCGAGAGCATAGATTGAATAGAAATGTCAGCAGAGAGACAGGAGGACGTCGTCTTGTGTTAAAGCTGGATGAGTGGTATGGGAAGGGAGAAAAAACAGAGACAGCACTGACAGCAATCAGAGAGAAGCGATGAGGACCCTACTGAGTTTGAAGAGATCGCTGCAGGGAGCCTGTCCCATAGAGAAAATAAAAGGGTTAAAAATATCAGTGAACGGACAAAAGGAAAGAAAAGGTAAAAAAATATTAATACGCGCAACGAAGGGAAAAAAGCATTGTGATAATAGTGATACCTGAACTAATGTACAATTGAAATAATTAAACTAATAATTAAACCATAAGTTCTAGAACCAGCACACTTGTACCTCAGTTTTTTTTCAACTGTGTAATGGGGATACTGATTGCATTCTTCCTCATTGGGCCACAAGGATTGCATGTGCTAATCTACATAAAAGCACTTGGAAGGGTGTTAACATGTAGTGAGTGCTCAGTACATATTAGGTATTAATATTATTAATATTAACCATTTTTAATAATGATAACAATGAAATATTAGAACTGCTTATATAAGTAAACCATTGCAATATAAAATAACTGGAAAATAAATAGTACAACAGAACAGTTAATTGAAATAGGTTGGTTCATGAGGACTACTTGTGGCATGTAAGAAATTAGCTCAAGAGAAAGCACACAAAAGAAGGCTCAGATCTGCAACTGAGGTTGTTCTTCAAGTCCTTCACAAGGACCGGCACACAAGCAGCCTCAATTGAACTCTGTTCTATATTTCATATAGAGATGTCTGAATTAATTGCATATAACTAATAAAAAAGCTTAGTAAATCATGTTATGTTTTTTTAGCCATATCATTCTCATCAAATAAGTCTCAGTTCTGTTTTTGTGTATGGTCTCAATTTTTAAACCCTAACTAGGAAATTTCATAGAAATGATGCCCGGATCAGCCTGAAGTCCACTGACCTTGCCCAGGGATGAGCCTCCTAAGGTAAAGGAGCTGTGTTGGCCACGTCTATAGCCCCATGAATATCAAAGAGCATCCTGAGAGTCCAATAGCATCAAAGGAGAACTGGCACTTCCTTTCTGGATTTATCTACCCCTTGCCTGGGAAAGGTTATCCAGGCTCACACACATTAGCTATTTACTGAGGGGCTTTCTTTGTGAAAGCAGTTTTCTTTAGAATGATCAGTACGTGATCCTAAATGTATGATTAATTATGTTTTCATGCAATGATAGAAATGTTTAGGTGAGAGAAATCATAAACAACATGCAAGTATCTCATAGGAAAGTACATGAGTACAAAGAGATTAGGCGGATTTTCTCTGATCCTACAGCCTGGAAATAAAACCAGGGCAAGAAACCAGATAGCTTTATTCTTATTCCTCCACATACCTAAAAAACCTCCCTTGCTCACAGGATCCTTTCTTTTTTTTTTTTTTTTTTTAATTTTTATTTATTTATGATAGTCACACAGAGAGAGAGAGAGAGAGAGAGGCAGAGACACAGGCAGAGGGAGAAGCAGGCTCCATGCACCGGGAGCCCGACGTGGGATTCGATCCCGGGTCTCCAGGATCGCGCCCTGGGCCAAAGGCAGGCGCTAAACCGCTGTGCCACCCAGGGATCCCTGGATCCTTTCTTTCATCACAGAATCATGATGGTTTTCAAAAGCCAGAATAAAAATGATAGTACAAAGTTATCAAAAGGAGTAGGGACAAGACAATGGCTTGTAGTTATAGAAATCCTTCTAACATGCTTATCATGTAAATGCACATTTGGCACTTATAAGTAGTATTCCCCTGAATTACATATTGCTGCCTTGGCTTAAATCCTGTTTACTTAGTAATCATTTTGATCTTTTGATCCCCGTTTATTTAGTAACCATTATATTTTATGTGTCTATGACATTCCATTTTTTTATCTCTAAATTACCATGGACTCTTTCATAAATTATACTAAATTATACCTCGAAAAGGTTGATTCAAACAAATGAGTGGCAACCAAAATAAAAGCACTCTTTTCTACTCTGGCCATATTTTGTTACTCATATGTTGAGTGCGTGTGTGTTATGTCTCTACTATAGATATAGCATGTCTATGCCTATCTTATTGTCTGTGTGTATCTATATATGCACATTTCTGTGTCACTCAACCTTGCTTTCTATCTGTATTACTTTTATGCATCCGCCCAACTAAGTATGTTTCAGGGAAATCTTCTAATGTGTCTGTAGCCCCATGAACTAGGACTTGACAAAATAATAACTTCATATGTAGAGCACATTAGTTAACAGAGATCTGGGGGAAAGAATGCTTGGGAAGAGTGGGGAAAAAGTCAAGAGCAAAAGGAAAGACCTGCAGTCTGGGAGTGATGCTAAATCCTGAAGATAAGAGACAGGAAGTGTAATGAGTCCAGGGCAGAAATGCTAAAGAATATTTAAGAATTCTAAAAGAACTTCTTACTATTTACTTAAACATTTTCCTGGGCTCTGATTCGATGAAAATTACCCCCCCACACACACACACACTGTCCTAAATCCACACATAGTGTTTGAAACACACACACATCTGTGAACTGGCAGTGCTTTAGAGGATGAAATGTTCAGGGCTATAACCTGGAGGTTCAATAATGTGGAAATGAACACATGCCTGGAAGACAGTGGGAGTGGAGAAGCAGCTGGCTGATGGGTGGCTGGGATGTGGAGACAACGCTCCAACTTTGCTCAATTTTTTAAAAAGATGTTACTCTTCAAGGAAGATGGGAAACTGATTTTTGGATTACATATACCATGTGACCATGAAGGTCTCCTGCACAGCCAAGAGCTGTAAACAAAATTATGTATATCTCTGTTAATCATTGTAGTTTCCAAGTATAGACATAAACTGCAAAGAGATTCAATCATCCTCTCACTACTTTTCTTGTGAAGGCTTAACTTCACTGTGAGAGAGGCTTAGTTTATACTCCATGATACTCTATATAATAATAATGTGGTTTCTCTGTAACAGTACCCCTAAAAATAGTACCATATCTTTATAACTGCGAGCACAGTTGAGAGTCTTTGTACACTATGCAGGAATGTCTCATTCCAGAAATCATTTACAACGGCTGCAGTCACCCAACGCTCATAATCTTAAGCAAATAAAAATGAACATATGTCTATTCCCCCAGACAACTGCATGCATACTCTGACCCATAGGTCTTCCCCAGTCTGATGTTTTTGGTTACGACCAGAAAAATAACACTTCTATTTTGGTAACTTTTAGTATTCTTCTAGTGTTCTTTAGAGCTGTATCTCCTAACAAAGTGTGAGAGAACGCTAAACGTGGGTGATGTGACCGCCCTAAACCATG
This sequence comes from Canis lupus familiaris, assembly GCF_011100685.1. Classification (NCBI taxonomy): domain Eukaryota; kingdom Metazoa; phylum Chordata; class Mammalia; order Carnivora; family Canidae; genus Canis; species Canis lupus. The sequence goes on from NC_049233.1 coordinate 52,647,286, forward strand.
TTGTATAAAGGTGCACTCTATTCTATTACATGACTTAACATCACATCCTTGACAAAACTGGATTTAGAAATTTAAAAGACTTACCTGAAGACTATATTCCTGTGTAAAAAGAATCAATATAAGATTTGATCATTGTGACCATTTTAAGCCCAATCTAGTCTCATTAAATTTCCTGTGAAAGAGGCTCCAGGTTCTTATTTTTTTTTATGATTTTATTTATTCATGACAGACACACAGAGAGAAGCAGAGACAAAAGCAGAAGGAGAAGTAGGCTCCCCGCGAGGAGCCTGATGCAAGACTCGATCCCAGGACTCCCAGATCACACCCTGAGCCAAAGGCAGATGCTCAACCACTGAACCACTCAGGCATATCAAGGCTTCAAGTTGTTAAAGGAGAACAATGCAAATCAAGACAGGTGTGATGTGGCACAGGAGTCATTCTGCTCTTTCTGTGACTACATAGCAAAGGGACAGAAGATGGGAAAATAATTCATATCTTCATGATGCCAACAGTGTAGGATTCAAATTCTTACCTTAAGATATTGCTTCAAAATATTCTATCTTTATTATAATCTAGTTACATTAATATAAGTGATTGTTTAAGACCACATATAGTTGTAGAATTTCTATGATGCAAAATACTCGCTTAGGCTGATTCTTCCCCCTCTGAACTGAGTAAAGGTACACTCTATTACCATTTAAACAGCCCTTTTGTGTCTTTCACCCATGAATTGAAAAAAAATTATACAAGTTGGTAGTAGAATTGCACCTAGTGTCGACATCACCCTGGCACATTGTAACCATCGAGTAAATATTTGTCATAGACAAATATGTTGTAGACATATGCAAGTTTTTGCTAGACCAGCACCCATTCCAACTTCTAGTACCCAATTTTTCTTTAGGGAGTCAGTCCTCCTTCACATTCAGGACACGTTATTTGAGACTGACCCTACTCTCTAACCTAAAAAGCATAGACACGTGATCTACATCTAACACTTGGTATATTTTACATATGCCTTTTCCTGGCCAAAGTGAGAATGTGATTTCAACCGGGATGATAGACACTCAATTCTAAGATGTCAGTTGGAATTTTGGGGGGGAAAAAAACCTTGCTTTCAAAAAACAAATTCTGGCTGCAGAAAATGACATGAGTCTGGAAATGTCAGATTTTTCCACATCAACAATGTCTGTTTGGGAAAGAGTTCAAAACAAGAAAAAACAGAAAGAGAGAAAGAGAGTGAGAGCAAAGAAAGAGAGACCTGATAAAATTGGCTGAATTCCTGTATTGTGCCATGCTTAAAGCCAAACACATTTCTGTATTTTTCAGGCATGCAGTATTTTTTTTGGATTTATATTTATCTGAATTGGGTTACAGTTACTTGCAATGAAAGAATTCTGATTAATACATTTTAAATGGTCTCATATTCCTCACAAAGCGAATAATGTGTTTCATTCATGAAACAAAGTGAGCCAAATAGAGTATGTCATGTTTCTAGGGTGGGATGGGGGAGTTGCACATAAATTTCTGTAGGCTGATCAAATAAAAACACCTTAGAGAATGTCAGTAGAAGGCTAAAACAGGAGAAATTACATATATTTTTCTAGCTCTTATTTCCTCTGGAATGGGAGGGTATAATTGGCAGTCCCTAAAATGACCCCATAATTCCACTCCTGGATTCTGTGCCTTTGTATAATCTATCCCCTCTGATTGTGGGCTCGGTTTAGTGACTCACTTCTAACCAAAGAAACCTGCAGAAGAGATATGATGTCACTTCTACAGTCAGGTTATAATGAGACAGTAGCTTTCTCTTGAAGATCTTCTTTTGCTCTCTCCTCAATTTCTCATCAGGTCATGAAGCTGTGCTGTGGGGAGGGGAGCTCAGTGTGAATGAGATTTGTATCGGATCATACTCTGGTCAAATCTCAGATCAGACTCCAGATCATGAGCTGAGAGCAACCTCCTGCGAGAGTTTGTGGCAAAAGCACACAGCACCCCCGAACATATGAGGATAACAATTGGAATTGGTTTAAGTTACTATGTTAGCATAGTGTATTTCATAGAAATGGATAAGGATATACAGGAGAGAACCAGGATCAGTGACAATACAATGGAATCCACTTTTCTATCACAAAACCATAGCCATTGCTACCTACCAATTAGTAAAAAGGAACCAGACAAAGAAAATTTGGCTTCTTTCACCTTCCCCTGAAATCGACCAGCCACTAGGATCCTCATGAAGGACTTGAATCAAGCTATCTCCTCCATGCAAACTCTACCTGCTGTTTCAGGTTTTTCCCCCTTCTATTTTCAGTCTGCCACTATGTGATTTTACTTAGCATTTTGGAATTTGAGTAGAACTCACTATTGTGCAACCTGCAATTATTACCTTTAAAACACAAACAGGTTCTGAAAAGTAATTGCAAAGAAACTCCACTTCTGTGAACAAGAACAAACGAAATGAGGGCTGAACAATTTCAGGGCTATCCGGGTAAAATATTGCTAGAAGTTCCCTCTAGAGGACTTTCAGGCTCAAATATGCTATTACATACTCTCACTTTTGGAGTTATAATTTTATAAAGGTCTTGTGAATTTTCTTAAAGTTCATGTATATTGAGCTTCTAAACTTTGATTATGTATCTGAGAATTCAGAGACCTAAAATCTAATCCTGGCAAAACAAACTATTCATGGAACAAGGAAGCAAGTAGCAGCAGAAAGAGAATGTTAGCATATGCTCTGAATAAAATCACGTTTCCTTTCTGACATCTTTGAAACAACTATTTATTTAATAGAATCTCCCTCCAAACTGGTAAATTTAGATTCTCTAGTATAGTTTTAATGTAGCCAAATTGATTGTTTTCTACCTCATTTCTTTTTCTTTAAAACCCAAATCATGAAGCTGCCATCATGAGTAATCTCCTTGATTGTACAAATCTACTTATGACCTTTTCAAGGAAGTATATTCCAGAATCTTCTAAAAAGAGACCTAGAATTTCTAGAGAATTTCCAAAATATTCTATCTTCCCACACAACTGCTATGTTGGCTGCTCTGAAATGGTCTTAATGTGGAAAATTCAATCGGAATCAGAGAGAACCAAAGGCAGAGCACTATGGTGAATATGAGACCTTTTGAGTTTTCTGGTGAAATCAAGTTACATCAATCCATAAGCCTGTTTTGTTTCTTTGCACAGTCACACTGGCAAAATTATTGTCCATTTATTTACTAATGTGAGTCATTGCCATGGAGCGTAGGAGAAAGAAAGCTAGATGAGAGAGAGAGAGAGAGATTCCGTACCTATCTTTTATAGGGCAACACTTGCAGGAGCTACCAAGGTCTCCCATATATACCAATGAGAAAAGTAAAAGTAACCCCTCTTCTCAAAGAGAAGAGAAATTGGGAGGATTGAGAAGAGGGATAGAAACTGTTAACTCCATACTTCCCTCTTGTTGAGAAAAGCAGACATCTTGTTTCTGTCAGAGTATGAAGGAATAAGTAATACTCTTCACAGATAATTCTTCCCACCCTGGGAAGAATAGCCTTCTGTTCCAGAGCGTTATTCTTTTACTCATTCAACAGTGCCTCTCAAACTTAAATATGTATACAGATTACATGGTGATCTTGTAAAATGTGGATTTGACTCTGTTGGCCTGGGTGGAATCTGGGACTCTGCATTTCTAACAAGCTTCCAGGTGAGGTCAGTCCATGAACTACATTTTAGTCACAAGAATTGGAACAACTGATACGTGCAAGACTGACTCTCTGTTCGTTACTGTGGAAATATATGCAGACTCGGTTCTCAAGGAGCCTAGAGTATATTCAAAAAGAAAGTCAATCTGGGTGTAAAAATAGCTCGTGCATTAACAAAATTGATAGCAATTAGTGCACTGAGAAGGTACAGACAGGGCTGGCTTCATGGGCGTGTGACCTGTGCAGCCTCACAGGGCCCTGTGCCTAGAAGGGCCTATGCTTGTTTTAATACTTTGCTGTCACTGCCTCTAAATTCTTATTAAGTTTTGAACAAGTGGCATTTCATTTCCGTTTTGTACTGGACCCCACAAATCATGTAACTGGGTACAGATAAGGTCCTACAGGGGCATGAAATAGGGTGAAGTCACCTCCGGCTGAAAGGAATAAGAAAGAGTTTCAAAAGGCAGAAGCAGTGGAGTCCCGCCTTAAAGAATGGGCAAGATCTAAACAGAGATATATGTGGTGAAGTAATGGGGGAGAGCAATCTGGGCAGATGGGTTGGTACGATCAAAGGAGTGAAGGCTAGAAAGAGTGGCGTGTGGGAGGAATGGCAAGTAGTTTAGTCTGACTGGAACATAAAATGCTGAGCACATAGGAGGCACTCAATAAATTTTTGTTGAATGAAGTTCTTCTGAATGAGTGTCCCAGAGATCAAGGTACAGTCTGTATTGCCAAACTACCAGAGAGAAACAGTGATAGCACTGTATTAAGCTGTAGCCAGTACTGCGGCCTGCACTTTTGGAGTTCAAAAGTAGACATGGTTAAGAGGGAAGATTCAAATAAGGTTTGTTAGCAGGTATGTTTCCCAGCCCTGCAAAATGGTGGGTTCTTTAACTTGTCACCAAATGTACCCTACGTAGTTGGGGATGGGGTGGGGATTTCCCTTTCACTAAAACATTGTATTTTAATGTTCATCCATCTGGAGAAATTCTGTCTTATAGAATTTTGGACATTTTAGAGAAGGCACACACTGAAGCGAAAAGAAGGGGGAAGAAGATGTGTTTGAAGAGAATTAGAACTGAGGTTAAACCATTACTACAATACGTCATTTTAAAAATAAGTATCAGTGAACAGTATACGAACAAGTATTCATATCACATTTGAAGAAATCCATACGTAAGTGTCTGAAAGGACTGAAATAACCACGAAACAGTGGAAGAGCAGTGCACACTTCTGCTAATTTTTCTCTTTATTAGATATGACTACCAAGCATACGCTTTTATTTGTCTGTTTTTGTAAGAATGGGGCTATCGTTTTGAAATAAATTCACTTGGGGAAGGCATACAACTTGCTGAGGCTTATCTTTCTCCTCTACAACTCTTGTTTAGTGTCCAAACTGACAGCTGGGGAAATTGTCATGCCTGACCGCAGTGCTGCTTGGCCCCTTTGCTCTCTAGGCGCCTCTTCACTTCCCGGGTGACTCCTCCTCAATCCCCTTTCACCTTCTGCCCCTGCAGGGACAAATGAGAAGGATGCCACAGGCAGAGCCATCCAGTCAGTTCCCACACGAGATACCGAATGCATAGGCCAGAATGCTCAGTACATTGTCCCACCACAAGGCCATCTCCTGGGCCAACTCTGTGCCAAGGTTCCCTTCGAAACCAAGAACAAAAGCAACATTGCTACAGGCATTTCCCATGGTGGATCTTGCAGCAATGGAATATGCCCTGGAACCGTAAATCCCCTCTGTTGGCTACTCTAGAGCTACTTTTGCATGGTGTGATTGGTAATGCAGGAATATTTTATCAAAAGCTTACATAAAGCAGGCCCTGTGCTTTGTATATGATACAGTCACACAGTTTCTTTTGCCCTTCCATTTTGTAATTGTTGTAATAGTAATTAATTTTCCTATTCCGAAAACAACTTCTTAAAATAAAACCTTGAAAGGAAAGAGATGCATCAAAAGCTTTTTAAAAAACATGAATGTTTAACCTGACAGTTTATTTCTGAAGAAAACAGAACAGGACAAAAATCCAGCGGAGATGCAGCAAGCTTTTCTTTTATTATTATTCTAGAAACAAAAGTCTGTCTAGAAATTATGTTGTAAAATGGATATTGATAATCCACAATTAGATGAAGTATGCCTGAATTGCAAAAAAAAAAAAAAAAAAAAAAGATTTTTAAAAAGCCATATTTAAAATGTTAATTTCCTTATCTTTGGGGTCTTCAATCAAAAAGCTTTTGTCTCCTATCTATGAGTCAGTGTATTATCTGTATTATCTATCCAGTTGGCCAGACTGTGCTCATCAAGTATAAATGCAGATATGGTGAGCTACAGGGCAAACTACAGACTTGGTGCCTTGGGTCAGCTTTTTCATATATGGTCTGTATCGGAGGTCTTCATTGCTCTCATTAATCAGACACTTTCTAAATACTATGTTCCTTTAGTGTCACAGAGATTAAGTGAAATTTCCCAGTTGAGGAAACAGGTTGGCTCCTTGGTGCTGAGTCTCTCTGGCTTTTAAACAGAAATAAAACAGACCCACTTTGTACTGCTGTTGTTTGGATTGTCTCACTTATGTTCTCAGGTACCTGAGACGGTTAGTCCTTAGAAAATACTTTTTTTTTTTTTTTTTTTTTTTTGCTATGGGGACACTGACGTGCACAGAGGACGGACTAATGTCATTGGATTGGCAAGTTTCCATAGCCGGACTAAAGTGTGAAGCGCTGTAATTAATTGGGATGTTTCAGACAGAAACCTATTAGCCAAATAGTTAAAGGAATTGTGGGATAAGGGTTACTTGCTTGAGTTATTCAATAATGACTTTCAATTTCACTTTGGCTATGAAAATGTGCCACCAGATTTGTGTCATCTTGGTCTAACTGAACCCACTGGCATGGTTGCCATGGTGAAAGATTTAGGAAACTCAACTGCTTTGTAAAAAAAAAAGGGGGGGGGGTCGGGTTTTTAATTTATCCTTAAACCTGAACACATGTAGGCACTCTTTTCCTCCCACAATTAAACCTTTTATGTATTAGGGACCATTACCAAAAGCAAGATGTCTAAATGAGATAATTGCTGAGTTCTAAAAGTATATATACAAAACATTAACGAGACAAAGCGTGATGATGTCATAACATTCTCCATCAATGGTGGCTGAGATATTTAATTTCTCTAGTTCAACATTAGCCTCATCATTTTTAAGAACATGTCTTAAGACACAAAGAAAGTTTAGCCCATTCATTAAGTAATAAGATACAACCTATGCACCTTGAAAGAGGGACCAGATTCATCATGGGAAGTCTGAGTTTCTTATTCATGAAATATTATACTAACATGAGGTATTTAAACAAAAATATTAACTGTGTTCACTTTCTATTTTAATTACCTACCACATTTTTCTAAAATAAGAATGTTCCTGTAACTTTAAATGCTTCAATAGCCAAACTGCCTGGTGTTTACCCAATACTCAACTTCTGGGTAGGACTGGTAGGAGTGGGTGGGAGAAATGGGAGTGGTTCTTTCTCCACAGGGCTCTGATTTTAGCCCAAACAGTTATATAGACATCAAAGAACACCCCAGGATGACCAGCATAGAACAGCTGCGAACTTACTTTGAACTCTGCTCAATGACCTCTTCATCACATTTAGTGTCCTTCTTAGTCTGGGGAATTTTTTTGAATCCCCATTATTTCTAGGGAAGCTACTGCCTATATTGCCAAAATATTTTCTACAGGGAAAGATCTGTATTAATAGAAGTGCTTCCTATGGACTGTTGGTTTTCTATGCCTAGTTAGTATTGAGGTCTTTGGGTCTTTGGTTTTTTTACCGCTCTCTTTCTGACACAGCAACATCCCAATCTATTGTAATTGGGCTGCAATTAGCAGGAGAACCTTGATAATTCAGGGCTTGTCATCTACGGGCTGCCTGTCTTTTGTTTCTTCAGTATTTAATCATTCCACTGATGTTGTTCTCTTTATAACATAAATTAGTTGGAGGGAAGAAATTCTCAAATCACACAATTAGTTACTAACTCTAATAAAAAGATTGGTTGGGAAAAAAGCAACTGAAATAAATAATGTAGTGATTTCAATTTTTCATGTCCTATGTTCTGTAGAAAAATAATTATGAACATGGTTAGGACATTTACACAATTGTGAACCTTCTGTTCAGTATTCAGACTTTTTTTTAGATCAGTTATTTCAAAACTATGAATGACTTATTTTATAGCTATTTCACTTACTTCCATTGCACTACACTTAACTTATCCAAAATTTGCTAAATACTGACTATAGAATAGATACTATGCTAGGGTTCCTGTAGGAAATTAGAAGGGGGAAAAAGTAAAAAGTAAAAAGCCCAGGATCCTCCTGGTCAGTTGACCCACACCCAAGAAAAAACTGATACAGAGAGAAAAAGTGATATGCAATAATTGACAAAAATAATTGAAGATCTATTTATTCAAATTGACAGGCAGAGTACTGTTTTAATGGAAAAAGAAGGACTTGAAGAATTCAGTTCTTTGTTATAAAAATACGTTATGCATACAGCATCTTGGACACCTGAATAAATTTATTTATCTACTTATTCTAAGTGTATCTGTAGTAAAAAAACAAAAACAAACAAACAAACAAAAAAAACTGTGGATTTCTCCAGGTGTAATGTCAAAAGCTTTACCATCTCAGTGCTTTGGAGAACACGTTGTAGAAAGAACTGAATTCACTTTGTCCATTAACTTTTTTTTTTTGTCCATTAACTTTTTGATTCATTTCTTTTTTGTTGCCATAGCACTTATGGTAGTAGAAGACAATCAGCAGGAATGATTTGCATGTTAATCAATGCAATCCAATAGTAAATATATAATTTTTTAAAGATTTTATTTATTTATTCATGAGAGACACAGAGAAAGAGGCAGAAACATAGACAGAGGGAGAAGCAGGCTTCCTGTGGGAAGCCTGATGCAGGACTTGATCTCAGGACCCTGGGACCATGACCTGAGCCAAAGGCGAACGCTCAGCCTCTGATCACTTTCTCTCCAATGAATTATAGGTAGGCTTATAGAAATGGATTATGGTGCTCAAGAAATTGGCATATTATGTGAAGTCACTGTTTGATCTTCACTTCTTTCCAGAAACCTGGCTAGCTAAAGGCTATCTACTGTAATTCTCAATGATCCTAGCCCTCCTTCTTTATAGTATATGGCATCCTTGTGATTCCTACTCACATCGTTGCTAAACTATAATGTCTATGAGGGAAGGGCTTCTTTACTACTGCATACCCAGAGCTATAGTAGGTAAATAACTATTTCCTTAGTAAACAGATAAGGAAAAACTATATAATAGGATATATAGGGATCCCTGGGTGGTGCAGCGGTTTGGCGCCTGCCTTTGGCCCAGGGCGCGATCCTGGAGACCCGGGATCGAATCCCACGTCGGGCTCCCAGTGCATGGAGCCTGCTTCTCCCTCTGCCTGTGTCTCTGCCTCTCTCTCTCTCTCTGTGACTATCATAAATAAAACAAACAAAAAAAAAATTTAAAAAAAAAAGGATATATAAAACTCTTTTAAAACTATGGTAAAATAGTTTTACATTTAAAAAAATTGATGGGAGCTTCCTGGTTGGTGAACACATGGAGGTGCTAGGAACATGGCTCATTCAGAATGCCTGGAAGCTCCACTCCCCTTCTTCCACGCTGAGCCTTATAGCATCTCTTCCATCTGGCTGTTCCTGAGTTATATTGTTTTATAATAAACTGGCAACCTTGTTTAAAAAAATGATGTATCTCTTCTTCTCTCTGTGCCATAAATATACTTTATAGACTTCTATGAAATAATATCCCTCATGGCATGATTTCACTGTCTGTTTCTCTTGTCTAACCTCCAGATCTGAGGAAAGAGTGCCCTGGAGAAGTGCAGTATTTAGAAGGGGGATCTCCAGGCTGAGACCTGGCAAATAAAGAGGAACATTTACTCAGGATGGCTGAAATATGAAACAGTACAGCCAGAAGGAGAACTTGAACTATTGTCTGGAAGGATCTACAGATAATTTAAAAAAAAAAAAAAAAAAAAAGTTTGTCTTTCAGACTCATGCTTAAGATAAATCAAAAACATAAATTCGGGAATTCGGGTAGTAGGGTTCAATTCTAGAGGATATAAAAGAAGGAGAGATCAAGAGTGAAATGCAAAGAGGAAAAATAATGGCCAAGCAAGGCCTTAATCTGTCAAGGAACACTGAAACTGCCTTTTTATTAATCCCCAGTAATCTAGAGTGGCTAAAATTGTCATATCTGACTAAACTATTAACTGCTACATTATGTCTTATCTTTGAATTTCTAACACTGCACAGTTGTTGATTATATGATAGATACCAGTAAGTATTTATTGAATTTATGGATAAATCACTGAGTCTTTCAAATTCCAAAGAACTCTGTCTTCTGGTTCTACTGGATTATTTTATGTTGCAATGAGTATGTTTCCAAAACAATTTGACATTGTGAGCATCATAAAGTTTATTGCTAAAGCAATTAACAATTGTGATTAAATGCCTTGTATGACTAATGACCTTAAATTCTTATGATATATACATATAAATGTTTAAGAATGAAGTAGTAATATAAAATTGAATTTATTTCCCAGGCTGACATTCTGGGCTTAAAGTTTCTACCAGCAATATTGTCTAATATTAAATATATCGACTTTCTGATAATTTAGCATTTTACTGAAGAAGATAGTTAAAATGTGGATTATGCTATTTAATTCATAGAATCTGAGTAGAAAATAGAATTCATTTCCAGGTACTCTCACTTCCAGTTTATCATCAATAACAACATTTTTTAAAATTTTTTTATTTATTTATTTATTATAGTCACACAGAGAGAGGGAGAGAGAGAGGCAGAGACATAGGCAGAGGGAGAAGCAGGCTCCATGCACCGGGAGCCTGACGTAGGATTCGATCCCAGGTCTCCAGGATCGCGCCCTGGGCCAAAGGCAGGCACTAAACTGCTGCGCCACCCAGGGATCCCCAATAACATCATTTTTAAATATATATCATATTTATGTACTTTTAATTATATCATAGATAATGATGAAAATATATCATATTTATGTAATTTTAATTCTGCAAGGGGTATTGTTCATTAGTAAAAGTGAACTGATGATCAATACACATTTATTTTAAAATTAGTTTAAAATTTTCCTTTTTTGAACGTAAATACTTAAGCCTTTGAAAAAGGGATATGGAATGCTCCAGAACAGGAGAAATAAAGATATCAGAAAGAAGTCTACACAGACTGGACTTGATCAGAGCAGAGGAGCATTATTGAGAATAATTATTCATGACATAACCATGCTCTTGCCAGATTGAGGAAGAGTAGCAGGCTAGACAAAGACCAAAAGAAAGACCTTAACTCATTCTATATCAATGACCTCTCTCTTCCAATACAATCTCTCAAAAGCTTGAGTCCTCATATAAACAATTAAATAATACATTGGAAATCAAAACCAAGCAAAAATGAATGTTTTAATGTGACCTTATCATTGCCAGAAGAAGGTGATAGGGAGCCCCCTTAGTGTCTGATTCCTGACTCAGGGAAGTTTCCTGGAGAAGGGAGGCAAGAGGGTGGATGGAAGAACCCAGGCAGATGCAAAGTCTGAGTGGTAGGCCAGGCCCCGTCAGCGTTGAGTCGGGCTTCGCATAACCTTAAAAGTTGACTTGCTCACTTTTTTGCTTCGTCTCCATCGAGAGATAGAAGCAACAAAAGAACGAAATAAGGATAGAATAAAGTCATGATAATAATGAAAATCATAATAAATGTTAATAATAATAAATGAAGTAGAGGAAATAGAATTTTTAAAATATAAAGGAATAAAGAACATTTTTAAGCTCAATTATAATTTTAATCACAAAATTCTCCTCTATGGTTAAGATTTAAGCCCTCTATATCTAGGCACAATTTATGGATTTAACATTGTAAACTCAATACCAAAATTACTGAGAGTGTGTCAAAAGCAGTGGTTCCCCGGGTAAACTCTAATATTTGGGACACCAAGACGTACTTAACAGATAATCTCCTCTAGAATGGTGGTAGGAGAATAATAGCCACTCTTTGCTTTAAAAGGTAAGCATAACTATGAAAATATAGTTCCTGGTCTTGAAAAATACTTATCTTTTTTTTTTTTTTTTTTTTTTTACAAACGAAAACGAATACTTATATACAATTTCATTACATTGTGACTTTGATCTTTAATTGTTAATAATGACTGATTCTTCTAGTAGTAGTTTACATTCTGTTTTGAATAGATGGCACTTTCAACCATCTTGAATATTTTAAATTAAAGTTAAAATGTTTTCAAAGTGCATGCACTGCTCCAGGGCTTTAGGCCAATATCCATCAATTGCTTTGCTCTTTCGGTTGAGTGCGAGTCTCATCCATGACAGCTTTCTGTAAATTAGAGATAAAGCCTTACTCTGCCTTTCTAACATTTTCCATGCAGCTTGATAACTTCTGCATCTTTTCTTTTCCAGGGCTAAAGGAGAAGAAAATTTGTGTTAGATTTACTCCTCTGTCCCTCTCTGTCATCAATTAGTTGCCTTACATTTATATAAAGTTTTGTCTTATTAGCAATCAGATTAATGTCATAAATTGTGCTCGGATGCCCACTGCTTTCCATTAAAGGAACGTATGTCTTCTTAGAAGACAAATGATTTTTAAAATCACTTTTAAACATAACAAGATTTCAAAACTGAGATATACACTGAGTTTGCCATATGGCTTTTGTCCTCGCTTTGTGAAGCTATTGAAATACCTTACCACACCCTATCTCATTCATTAGCATATACTGACTTTCTCTTTGTATGAAAAATACTCTGCAGTTATTCATGGTTACGCTTATCTTTGCATTTTAAATTATTGGTACTGTAACAAAAGCTTAAAAATAAAATTTCTATTCACTTAAATTCAGCTTTTATGCCTTTTCCTTTATTAATTAGGAGATATTCTGGTTACTGAGTATAGAATATAATTTTCACATTAACAGTTTTAAAATATAACAGATAACTTTTATTCTGTATTGTGACGATGACTTTTATGGCATTTTATACATTAATTTACATTTCCGTGGCTTTTATTTTCATACTAGCTATATTTATTTTTTTATTTATTTCAGTTTATTTTGTTTTTCATACTAAAGAAGTAGCAGTTTCCAGTTGCTATTATTGGCTCTTGCTATTTTTGTCAAGATGGATTAACAGAAATGAGTCTTTATTCAGGATGAATTTTGACACCTTGGGCTAAATGAATGGCTACTGAATCTCAGGAGTGAATCAGGCGTTGCTGTTCAGACAGAAGAACACAAATCCTATGTCCCATGACTTTCTGGACTCAGTGTTTTATATATATATATATATATATATATATATATATATATATATATAAAGTTACTTTAGCCTGTTGTGGAATTTATAGGTGTACATATGATGTCTCGGCTCAGCATCATCCATGAATTACATGCAAACCCCCTCCAGTCCTCCTTCTGGTCGTTGGAGCAGGTGATAATGAACCAGGCAGACCCACCATCATTCCTCATCGGACTCCACAGAGCAGGCTCAGAGTCCTCCAAGCCACACCAACCATGCCTGGTTATGATGCCCTTTCCTTTATGTGTAGTTCTCATGTGTTTCTCATCTGTTTGGATAGGCATATGTAACTAGAAGTATTTTAAAGTGCAGTTTCACCAGTCACTGTATCAAATGCTTTACAAAAGTCCATGTATTCCATCTACTATATTCTTTTATCTTCTATTCTTGTCTATAATAAAACATAGCCCCCTCCCTGCCACCAGATGCTTCTTCTAGATGCCTCTCATTAACCAAAAAGAAGTCTGCAATTCCCCGCAGCTGTGGCAGGCTCCAACCCCACCTCCCCCATTCCACTTTCAAATCTCTCATTTTTATACTACCTCCCTGTGATGAGAAGCCCACTAATATATTCTCACTCTCAGCTGCACAACTTCCTGGAATAGCTCCCAATATCAAGACTAAAGCTTCCTCCTTCAGCTGCACGATTTTAAATCCTCCCTACTACAAGCAGACTGAGACACTTACCTTGTATCCTAAAGAAGCATCCTTCCATTCACAGTTAAGGATATGGGGGTGATCCCCATAGCTAAGAATATAGTAGAAACATCACTAGCCTTGTCCTGCCAGAAGCCCCCAATGCCTCGTAAAAAATATCACCCACTCTGTCTTTAACTAAATGGAATAAAAACTTAAAATCGTTATGAGTATAGAGGGCCGGGGAGATACAAATGTGGAGAAGTGGCTGTATAAAATAATTCATGCTGAGGAAAATAGCATCCGGAATGCCAGTCATATAAACAAAGACAGGAAAATTGGTTTAATGGACTAACACGGATATTGAGTCTAGAAAAGAAGGCTGTGTTTGCACAATTCTAAATATCTTCGTGAAGGGCAAAACTTTAGTCAGTCAACCACATGTTAGCCGGGCTATTTGGGTTAGCTGTGTATTTGATATTAGCTGGATATTTGATATTGGCTGTATATTGTGAACAGTTACATTTATAGCTATCCCCAGATTTTCTAAGTATTTACTGAAAATAAACATAATAAAAACGGTTTTTGAAAAGGAAGATGAGAAATACTGACCAAATTCAATACTACCATATCTCAGTACAGATTCCTTTTATCCCTTGAGGGTCTGTGAAATCTGACACTGCTCCGCAGGCAAGCTGAAGCAGTGTGTCCAGAATACCATCTAACATCAGAGGACACATGGCTTCAGTTTCAACAACCTTGACAGATGTGCACATCTCCATTATAGAACTAGGGCACACATATGAGTAGATGCCCTTGCCCTCGGTTACTTCTGCTTTATCAATGCAAATACCAGTTTAATTAAATGATGGACTGGAATAGGCTTCCCAGACAGAAATGAGCCTCCATCGAAAGTATCTGGATTTGAAAACATTGAGAGGAAAACACATCTATTTAGTTTAAGAAGTATTTAGAAGGTCATGTTGTCAGAAAAATCAGTGACCTGCTGTGAGTCTTTTTCTAATTTTAAGCTGTGATGGATTATCCATGCACAGGCAGCGTGCACTTATAAACCAAAGCACAGATAGGTTTGCTATGATACAGTGGTTTTAAACTGTGCTTTAATTTGCAGCTATTTGAACCACTTCCATTTTTTACAGATATTGAAAATTGGAAATGAGTCAAGCAGTAGCATGTTCCAACATATTGCTCCAAGTAACGGCATATCGCTTCACCATGTACAGTGAGAGTCTGAAAATTAATAACCAAGCAAAAGACATTTAGCTAAAAAAAATCACAAAATAAGAGACTAAGACAGGCTTTTATTAAAACCTGACTGTTGTGGGGGGAAGTGCTAAACAGATAGAATCCAGAAGTCTTGGCAGTGACAGTTGCTCATTCTGTGACATTGGTCAAATACATTTTCTTTAAGCCTCAGGTTCCATACCTATCAGATGGGAAAAATATCAGCCATTGCATAGAAGCATGATTAATGTGAGAATCAAAAGAAGTACCAGAATTTGAACATGGAGAGCTCTACGATGTCTGGTTTCATTATCATCTTCATAACCATTACGATTGGTCAGTACAATATGATTGCATCAAAATAATTATTAACATATTTTCTTCATGTCTGGTTCTCAAATATATCTTTTGCATTATCCCTTCATTCACGCATTTATCATATACTGAATTTGTCATAAATATGCAAACCACATTTCCTTTCCTCATGGATCTCTACCTGATAGGAGACATTGATATAGATAATTATATTTTTATAAAAGGAAAAAGGAATATAGACATGTAAGCCATGTTAATGCCACATTGAGAGAATAATCAACTAACCCCTTTTGGAGGAGTGAAGAATTACTTCATAGAGAGTGCGATGGTTAATTTTATGCATCCATTTGGCAGGGCCACAAGATTCCAGACAGTTGATCAAAATTATTCTGGCTGTTTCTGTTTGAGGGTATTTTTGAATAAGATTAGTATTTAAATCAGTGGATTTGAGTAAAGCAGATTGCCCTCCTTATTGTGAGTGGATCTCATCCAGTCAAAGATCTGAACAGAACAAAAAGATGCCCCCAAGTAAGAGACAATTCTCCAGCTGACCGCCTTCAGATTTCATCTACATCCCTGACTCTTCCACCTGTTGGCTTTTGAACCAGAACATCAGCTCTCTCTGGATCTCCTGTATGACTGGCCCACTCTGCAGAGTTTGGACTTACCAGGCTCCATAATTCTATGAGCCAATTCCTTACAACGTATCTCATATATGTAAAACACATTTGTATCTATCTAGAACTGATTCTTCTTCTCTTGAGCACCCTAAGACAGAGTGGGCCCCTTTATCTGAATATCAAATTAAGTAGGGTTTGAGAAGTAGATGAAGAGGTAAAGGACTATGTGAGAAGAGAAAGGAGGATATGAAAAATTATAATTGGATTGTGGGGAAACTCAGAGAAGTTCAGTGTGAGCATCAAGATTGGCGGTTAGTATGAGGAGAAGGGGGGTATGGAGGCAAGAGATGAGGCTGGGTGTGTGAGATCATCGAAGGGCCTTGTATGCCATATAGAAGCACTTGGACTTTAACCTATAGGAAATGAGAAGCCATTTGAAGGATTTAAACAGGGAAATAAGATGATTAAATTTGCATTTTAAAAGATTACTCTATCTACAGTGTCAGGTATGGATTAGAGAGGGTCAAGGCTGCTGGCAGGGAGATTATTGAACCAGTATAAGCCAGGATAATGAGGTCTTGCACTAAGTCAGGAGTGGTGGAAATGGAAACAGAGATGGATATAAAAGATACAAAAGAGATAGGATCTAGAGAATTCAATAAGTGGTTTGGCATGGGGATAAGGGGTAGGGGTTAGATAAACTAAGCAGGATGCCCAGCATTCAGGCCTGGGGAACAGAGTAGAACTGATTTTGTAATACAGATGGAGGAGGTTGGGGAAAAGGAACATTAGTTCTACTTTGAGGATATAGCACTTAGGATGCAGTAGTAGCCCCGGGGGCAGGGGGTGGGGGGTGGGGGGAAGATGTCTAACTGGCATTCAGGTAGAGGGATCTAGAGAGAAATTAGAAGTTGGGGCTAAAGTCACCAAGCTAGGGACACAAGAAGCTGATATAAATTGTTAGTGTTGATGAGAACATTCAAGAAACCTGTGAAAAGTAGAAAAGAAATTTCTGGATACGGACATTTTTGGAGGTAGGGAGCAAGTAGAAGACCCTTTACAAGATGTTCCTTAAAAGGTAACAGATATTTATGTTAAACACTAGTTATGATTCATACTATGTGAACATGTAGTTTGATGCTGCTTTGACACACCATCACCTGCCTTTCAATCTCGTTGTTTTTTTTTTTGTTTTTGTTTTTTGTTTTTTTTTTTCAATCTCGTTGTTAACTACATCTACAGAGTCTGTACTTTAGTGAGATGCAAACACGTTAGAAATCTCGGGAAAAGAGAACTGGCATTGATTTAAGCTGGTGACTTAAAACCTACCTGGTATCTTTGTAGAGAATTATAGGAGGTAGCACACAGTCACTTTCTTCTCTGAGTGAGTTTTCTCACTTGGGAAGCAGATTGGTGTTAAATGATTTTAAGGCCATGTCTAGTAATAACAGCCCAAAGTCCTGTGGTTAGTATCCTTCTAATGTTCTTAAATAAGTAGTTCCTCAGTGCTGCATTACTTGTTGTATGGAAGGACCAGTTTGGGCATTTTAGGAGGAGGGGGGACAGAGGGAAGGGTAGGAGAAGAGAGGGGAAAAAAAAAAGGAGAAGCAGCAACCAAAACAGAGGCTGGCCCATAAAGGTATCTATCTATATCATCTATATCTATATCTATATCTGTATCTATCTATATCTATATCATCTATATCTATATCTATCTAATCATCTATATCTATCTATCTATATCTTTATCTTCATCTATATCTATATATCCCTCCAGAAGAAAAGATTGCTAACACCTGCATAGAGATTGTATGTGAAAACAACATTCAGGTCTGAGAGCAAATAATCAAATTAATATAATCTCCAGAGAACAAAAACAACCTACCACCATCACCAAAAAACAACTTTCTTTTTCTAAGTCAACATAAATGCCTAGTAATTTGTATCTGTTTCTCTTTGCCTGCAATGTCTCCTTCCTGAAAGGAGTCCTTTGGGGAGAGTTGATTTCATCTCCAGCAAAACCCCCAAATGTTGCAGAGAGACGCATTAAGTAACCAGGCATAGGAGCAAGCAGTAAATGTCCCCATTAGTCACGAGTGTCTTACTGGCCTCTTGCAACAGCCTCAGCTCCTACTTCAGCTCTGCCAGGAAACCACAAGGCTGATCTACCGAAGAACCAAATCACCAGTCCCAACATATCAAACAAGTCTTTTCCCCCAAATCCACATATTTTACATTTCTAATTTTGCCAGAAAAAGTTAAAGAAAAATTAATTGCTGTGCTTACTGATGGGAAGACAAAAGTTCTTGGAAATGGTGGTCTAAGGTTTTGTTTTGTTTTGTTTTTAAACAGCTGCATGTGGGTTTTCTTCTTTAGTAGTTTTCCACCAACTTTCACATAGCTCTGTTTCTTCACTTATTCCTTAAGAAATTCCTCACCCATACCTCTCACCTGCTCCCTGTTTTCCCCCACCTGAGGAAGGAGCGCAGGTTCCAACAGCAACAACACAGACACAAGGACGCACCACACTTACACACATTCTTCCTGCCCGCATCCATTTCTATTTGCTTCCCACCTAATCCAGGAAATCCATTATTTTTTGCTGTTTATTTTACCTCCTGGTATAAAGATCATTTATTCTGCTCTTCTGAGAACCCAGTATTGTTATGACTAGGATTTTTAAAATGATTTCTAAGAGTTTTGAACAGAATAACGGTGCTAATTACTATGAGAAAGAAATAGTTAAGAATCTCTAACAACATAAAATGTGGAAATGTCATTGTAACAGATGATTGCATCTATTCAAAGAAAAAACAAGTAATTAAAGAGATTCAATGTCCAGGGCACCAGGGTGGCTTAGGGGTTGAGCATCTGCCTCCTGCTCAGGTTATGATCCTGGGTCCAGGGTTCAAGTCCCGCATGTGGGGAGCCTGCTTCTCCCTCTGCCTATGTCTCTGTCTCTCTTTCTGTGTCTCTCATGAATAAATAAATAAAATCTTAAAGAAGAAAGAGAGAGAGAGAGAGAGAGAGAGAGATGCAATATCCCACCAAACTGAGCAAAACTATAATTCAAAAAGTGCTGTCCAGTTATAAGATAAATAAGTCTTGAGGATATGATGTACACTATGGTGACTTTAGTTAACAATACTGTATTGTACATTTGAAGGTTGCTAGAAAATAGGTCTTAAAAGTTTTCACCACAAAAAAGAGGATCTGTAACAGTGTAGTGATGGATTTTAATTAAACTTATTGTGGTGAGGATTTTACAATATATACATGCATTAAATATTTGCTTTGTACACCTAAAACTAATACAACTTTATATATCGGTCATACCTCAATTGAGAAAAAAAAAACCCTAGAAAATAAAAGGCATGCTGGAATCCTAAACTATCATATAGCAATCCAGAAAGTAAAGTAATGTGCATTTCCCCAATTTCTAATTATTTTGTACCCAAGGAAAATCGGGTTAGCAGGATTCTGCTTACTTATGACTTTTCTGTTTAAGTGCATCTTGTCATGTGAGGATGTTCGAGACCTGGGGAGACACATTTGTGCTACAGTAGACAGTACACCAAAAAGATGAGGAGTGATAATTTTATTTTTCTTAGCCTAATAGGCTGCTAACCCAATTTGTTGATGCAATTTTGTAAGGTATACACAGGCCACTTGAACAAGGGAAATGAAATTAATCACTGAAACCTCACTCAGGAGAAATGACCTTCAGCTAATGTCCCTTTAGAAACAGAAAAATTTCAAACTTCTAGAGAATTATAAGAAGCTCTGTGGAGCGGGCACTGCTGTGCTGTTTTGAACCCCCAGTGAAGCCTGTGAACGTTCCTCAATCCCACTACAGCAAGGTGGATCGTCTTACTGTTTCCACAGCTGCCAGGGTATTAAATCCTGACTGCATCCAATGCTGTGATCATCGTACTGTGTCTAACTACACACCAGTCAAGTGTTGGGCCGAATGCTGGCAGAGGACTTCTCCTTCCTGGAGGCTGTCAGGCTCTGATAAGTACAAGTCCTCTTGTTCCCCAACGATCTGTCCATCAGCCACAAGGGCTCCTCACTGACTGCCACTAACCCCTCCTGACTCCACGTGCATTCTGCGTGATTTCCTCTTGGAGCCATCTTTTTATGAGGGTTATTAATCCTATTATCTTAAAAATCAAAAGTTTACTTACTAACACAAAAAGGAAGCTTTATTTTTTAAAGGGAAGGATGGCATTTACCACCACTTAAAAATCTTAAATAGGTATTATTTAGCCAATAAGAAACAGAGCAAATGAAGATAAATGGGGCTATTCTTTACCACACACCAGTCTCTTGACCATAATTTCAGAAACTACCACATTGAAATTATTAAATTATGTCATATACTTTGCATTCCCATGGAAAGGCTAGTATACGCAATCACCTTTGGAAAAGATACCAAAGATAATCCCATGCTAAAATAAAATGCCATTTTATTGACTCCATGTGTGGTAAATGGTTATAGAAGATTTATGTAGTGTTTCTAAAGAGGTCCCACTGTGTGTATGTGAAAGTGGTACTGTTAACACTTTTAAAAAAATCTATGAAACATTTAAAAAATAAATTGAATTTTCTTTCTACTGTTTGTAAATTGTTCTCTTTCAAAATAATAATATTCTTAAAAAGAAAACACATAAATATTTCTATATAAGTGTATATACAAAATTTCCCATATAGCACTTTACCTTTTCACAAAATTACATTCTCCCTAATTTTTATTTCCCAAGAACGACAGGAATTAAAGGCTTCAGATTGAGTTTGTGCAAATCATCAAAAATACTTTAGATTTCGTCCTCAGTAGTAACCATTTGTGTAGACTTTGAAAGTACAAATAAGAAATATATTTCTGGAGAATGCATTTTGAAGCAGAAAAAATATAAGAATGAAGAGAATAATCACTTGTGAATAACCGCCAATTATCATTCTTTTATAGTTTCAAAATCTCCCTAAGAAATAAAATCGACCAGATAAAACTTATAACTTTCTAATAATTAGTTTTATCACAGTTGTAAATTACAGAAAGATAAACTTCACAAAACAAAATAACCTAAGGTAATACCAATGTTAGCATACAAATATTTTAAATACAAATTATGCTGAATTCTCTAGCAAACAATTATTATAACACTTGGAGATAAAACCAAGATTTAAATTGCCATTAGATGTTATGTTGCACTTAGTGGTGTGTAATTTCATGCCATATTTTTTTGCAGTAATTTCTCTAATTTCTCACAACTGTTCTGTGCTGCAAATTAAAATCAACTGTTTCTTTCTAAAGAAAATAGAAAGGTGAATGCATGACGATGTTTGCTGAAAAGCACATAGACAATTCCTGATTGGAGCAGTGTAAGTCTTTAGTTTGTAGCTTTACTCATATTTATAAAGAGTTGAAAGTGTCTCATCTTAGGAAATGTACATTCAAAGAACTAAAAGGGAATTAGGAAGAAATTATGCACAATTGAGATTCAAATGTCTGATAAAAGATAGCATATGGTCATTTCCTTATAGGCAATTTGAAATAATAATAAAACAATGAACATTTTTGAGTGCTTATGGTGTGCCAGGCAATGTGTTAAGAATATTATGTGAACTACCTATTTTAATTCTCATAGCAATATGGGAGCAATTTTCCTATCATTTCTATTTTATATGAAAGAAAATTAGGTCTTAGGTTAAGAAATTTCCCTAAGGACATAGAGCTATTCTGTGACAGTCTTTCTGATGCCAACATCTGTGCTTCTAATCACTACTTAAAATAAAGGTGAAAGTAACCACTCAGGTGAACAAAACAGTATTTGCAGCCCAGATTTAGAAACAATCCAAAAAGCAAAAGGAATATTTTCAACATTTTTCCTAGAATTACAATTTTAGCATTATTACTGATCCTTCCCTTTATTTCAGATGCTTTCCTCACATCATTGAACTTGACTTTCATAGACTTTTCATAGGCTATGCATTTTAGCTATGCTATAAGATCTTACCAATTGGAACTTTTGGGAGATATTATTAAATTCTTTGTGTACATGGCTTACATATATCTGTATTATAAATAGCACATGTATAGTGAATGATTATAGGGTGGGAGAGAGCAGAGTGGGAAATCAATCCTAATATTTAAGAAGTTGCCTTATTCTTCTCTAGGCCTTTGCTCCCACTCCAAATCCTAGGCTACCTTCAGTTTCACATCATGAGACATTGCCCTCTGCCTGGATCCTTCTGTCTCAGCATCTACCTGTCATTCCACTTATGTTTTTACAGATTTGTCTCTCCCTCTACATTCTAAATTCCCATAGTAAATAGAAAGATTTTTATTTACATCTGTGTCTCCCACTGACATCCTGGTGCTTACCACAAAGAGATCTTTTCATATTTATTTTTTTTAAATGAATGACTGAATAAATGATTGCAACATTAGATAGTGGACCTTACTTTGAGGGGAGTTTGGAATACATCTGCAATTATGTGTCTAATATTACAGGTCAATTGAGGGAAAGTTCATGTGTGTGTTTTCGAATTTGAGGCCTAATATTAAGTATATTATCTAATCTTTGAATTAATTATAGAGAGCATGGAAAAAGAGAAATAATGTAGCACATGTTAATATACTATCACTCAGCTTAAGAAATAAACCACTTTCTATATGATTGAAGATCTCTCTTCCACTTGATCTTAGCCAAAAGGCCGAGAAGCGATGAAGATCTCTCTTCCTCTAGTTCCTACAAAGAACTTATCTCCATCCCTGACATAAAGATTTATTACTTCCATATAGTTCTTTATGCTTTTATCATGCCTTAGTATATCTATGAAAAATTTTTTTCATATTTGTATTCATATTTATAAAATTGATTTTGGTGTCAAATTTATATTAAGGATGATGTCAAACTATATTCTTCTACATTTCTCACCCAACATTTTATGACTCACCAATGCTTTGTGTCTAGCTCTAATTTGTGAGACCTAATTTTGAAAAGTTACAAACAAAAACAGCATAGACTGAGTACTTGGAGAAGGCCAGACAAAATCTGATCAGAAAGAGTCAGCATTCCTCAGATATATTTGGAGTTGCTTCTTATAGGTGTGATAGTTATGGATTGGTACACAGAATGAGGAGTGAAGTCCATGAAGGGCATGAGGAATAAGAGGAGAGCCATTGGGGATTCAGTGAGCTGTAAACAGGGAAACAGGTTGATTTTCTCTGGGACTTATAAGCTATTGACCTCATGCTGAAAATGGGGCACAATGGATGGTAATGAAAAATTAATTTAGAAGCAGATAAGAAGTAGATGTGCACCCTGGGGTCAGTGAGAAGAATTTATGTTTGGTGACGGGAGATAAGTAATTATGTAGGGTTCTGAGGGAGAATACTATAATGATTATGAGTGGAATATATTGGAGAAGATACAGACTCATGTCAGGGAGGTCAGTCATTAAGAACGTTCATTAAGTTAGGAATCAGCCATGGAGAGGATGGCAGAGAGGGATAAAACCGATATATAATTGTAGGGGGAAATAGGCATAACATCTTGACTAATCTCCTTCACAAGAGGAGTGAAGAAAAGATTGGGGTTAATATGCATATCAGTGTTCCAAACCGGAAAATGAAAGTTTTTTCCTTTTAAAATACAAATTATGCAATTTAGGAAAACTATCCCAATTGATAGAAAAATGTACTGGTTGATGACTAGCCAATGGTATAGATGATTAGAAATTAAAGGATGATGAAAGACTGAATTGTTTCAGTCCCTCATTTAACTCTGTTAGGACTCTGTGCAGGTTGTGGAGATCAGCGGGCAGAGATGAACAAAAGTACACACAGAGGGCAGAAAGAGAGACTCTGCAAGAGGCTTTGGGGAATGGATTAATTTATTCAAAGGTAAAATCAAAACTCTGAGACAGAACTCCCACCCTCACCCTACCAACAGTGGTTCTGATGTTAGCTAACCTGCAACTTTATTTTGCTTTAAGTGTTTAACTAATTTATCTGTGCCCAAGTAAGCCCAATTGCCTCAAGCATGACATTCTTGAGGTCAAAGTCTTGGGTTCGATGCTCCTACAGAATAATTAACTTGGTGCTAAGCTATGGTCACAGCTCATATCCCAGCCCCCGACAAGTTGTCTTTCTTCCTAAGAAGGAGACCAGATGAAAGAATAGTACTGTGAGAACTACAACCCCAAAGCACAGTCAGCGGACAGGGATCACTTATGCCATGCTTGTTTGTAAAGTATTCCACTTGGATTCCTGACTTTCATTATGAGTTCTTAAAAAAAAAAAGAAAACTTAAAACTTGCTGTAGAACATATGTCAAGTTAAAAGCTTCTAAATTAGCAAACTGAAGGAATGCACTTAAAGATAAAAATATTATAGCAATTTAAAAATCTTATTTTCTACCATATAACATGACTAGAACATCTATAGTTAAATAATCTAATTCACCATTGCAAGAAACAAGACATTTTATGTTATAAACCTTTTTTTTTTTTCAGAAGATTAGCATGATTTTTGTATTGAAATTAGAGTCAGGTTTTTACCTCAATTTTCAATTGATTTCACTTATTTTCTCTTTATTTAGATCCGAAAAGTCATTAGCATTGCTCAAAGAGACGGGAAAATCTAATATTCATTCTAAGGTAAATAGGGATTAGTTAAAGATTATTTCCATGTTTAAAAGTCAAGAAAAATAAGTTTTTAAAATATTATGGACTTTATTTGAATTGAGAAGTATTATAAGGAGATTTATTGTTGTTTGTTTTGCTTTTGTAGAATCTTACCCTCACGAAGTTCTTTTTGCTTTCTAATAATTTTTTAAATATTTTTCTGCATTTCAGTGCATTTATATATTGTTCTTTATTTAATCAATGATTTTGGAATATAAAAAATTCATTTATTACTTAATCTACTTGGTTGCTTTAAAAATACAGTGAGAAAGCTAATGTATAACACCTTTTTGTATTTCCTCCTCTATAATCAATATACTTATGAGTACCATGCTTGTCATGTAATTGACTAACAAAATTATTTTCTTGTCTTCATGAAGAAATACTTGTATATTGAATATATTCTTCCTCTGTATAATCTTACTTCTCTATCTCAGCCCCTATTAGATTGTGTATCAGATTTGAAACTTCAATTTTTTCCAATTTTTTTTTATTTCATCATTATCAAACAGTTTTCTCATTTGCCTTGTCTCAAGTCTCTAGTGAGGGAAGGAAAAAAAACAAAGATAGCCTTCACCATGCTTGTGAATCCACTATTGTGTTATCAGTGTCACTATAAACTAAACTGATAAAACTATGTATTATTAACCATAACTATAGAGAGGATCTGGGTAAAATAAGGCTAAGCACTGTACAGTCAAAAAGGACTAGGTCTAGATAAATTAGTGTAAGAGTAAGAAAATAAATTTTCAGTCTTATTTTTAGAATAGATTTAGTTTTACAACAAAATTATAGAAGGTATTAAAATTGCAAAAATTAAAATGACAAAACTATGAGAGTTATTAAGTATTACAGAGCCCCAATATATTCTATCATTATGTGTATTCTATTGTTCTCCATGAGGCAGAGATTTCATTCAGTTAAGCTTTCTTGTATATGTCCAAGGACTAGACTCCTCTTTGACACTTAACACTTACAGCAAGTTTGTTAAATTAAATTGCATAACAATAATAATGGCTAACATTTCAAATACTCTAATGTATTATATAATCTCACAAATTCATTAGACATATTAACATATTTCATCCTGTAAACAACTCTATAATGTATGAACTACTACTTTTCCACTTTACAAATTAGGAAACAGGATAGATACTCAAAGATAATAAATAGAAGGTCCAAGATGAGTGGTCATTTTCTTTATCTTATTTTTTATTTTTAAAAAATAATTACAAAAGTCCTCTACCTACTTCTGCAACGTTCCTCAATTACTCACTAATTCTTTACAAGATGTATTAACTGAAATATCTGTTTCTTTTTCTTATATTAACTATATAAATGCTTTTTTAATATATTTCATCCTATAAACAATTCTGTATATGGACTACTACTTTTCACTTTACAAATTAGGTAATCTTTTATCCCTGTGATTAGCTCCTGGGTTATAAATACTCTAAAAAAAGTCTCTGGGCACCTGGGTGGCTCAGTGGTTGAGCATCTGCTTTTGGCTCACGTCATAATCCCAGGGTCTTGGGATCAAGTCCTGCATCAGCCTCCTTGCAGGGAGCCTGCTTATCCCTCTGCCTATGTCTCTGCCTCTCTCTCTATGTCTCTCATGAAAAAATAAATAAAATCTAAAACAATAAGTTTCACAAATTTTAATAGAGTGCTCATTCATTGATGTCTTGATAAACTCTGGGTGATAAATAGTTGGGTTCACCCAACATTGATAAGAATGTATATGTTTGTGTGTGTGCATTTTGAAAGTAGGGGTTCTTTTTTGTTTTATTTTTAAGATTGTATTTATTTATTTGAGAGAGAGAGAGAGAGAGCACAGGCTGGGGTGGGGGCAGAGGGAGAGGCAGACTCCCCACTGAACAGGGAGCTTGATGCAAGGCTCAATACCAGGACCCCCAAGATCATGAACTGAGCTGAAGGCAAACCCTCAACTGACTAAGCCACCCAGGTGCCCTAAGAGTCCTTTTTTCAAGTAGGAGTTACTAATACATTTTCTTTTCTTCTTTTTATGTTGAACTGTAATATATTGAAGGCCTTAAGCAAGCTAAGAGATTCTCTAAGCAGCCCCTTAAAACATGTCAACGAAATAATACAGGGTAATTATTTTGTTCTATTTTTAAAGATGGCACATAGAGGTTAGGTAATTTTCTTGAAAGCAGAACATTTACATACTGTATTTTTAATTAAGCATCTTAAATTACCTGTCCAATTTACTCCTAAAATTTTTATGAATGTACATATGGTTCAAAAGCTAGCAACCTGATGATTCAGAAGGCAAAGAGCCAACAAGTTTGTGGTAAAAAAGAAAAAAAAATCACTAACAACCATTACAATCTCTGTCTATTAAAATGGCCTAGTGATATGTAATTGTAGTCATTATTTAGATGAACTGAGTAATGGACGTTAATTAAAATCAGCACAGTATAAAGAAAAGTAAAATTTGGGTTAGTTAAAACAGTCTTTTGGAATCAAAATTCCATAGCAGATTAATCTCTGAAAATACAAACCAAGCTAAATAGAAGTTGACTGTTATATTTTATTTGGTATATGGGCACTTACTAGGCAAATAATCTGTCATAGCATTTATCTATGACTTCTTGATTGTGTTTGTGTGTGTATGTGTGCAGACATAAAATGAAGCTCATATATAAGTGGTCGATTTTATAAAACAATGAAAACAAAAGTTAGCAATTGACAAATTGATATAGGTTTTCTTTCCCTAACATGATTACTAAAGGTAAGATAGAAATGAATGAAGACAAGGAAGTGAGTGAAGACTGAGGTGATGTGGCTTTTGTGCTTATCATGTATGGTACACAGATACAGAAAGAAACTTCAGGACACTTTTCTAAACTTTCTAAGGGAACTTTACTAAAGATCTACTTCTCAAGTGTGCCCATTTTAGGCATTATTCTTTCATGTGTGTGAATTTGCAATACCTTATGTGGTAGAAAGTTCTTGAAATGAGTATCATCATTTCTTTCCTTCCCTGCATGCATATGCTGATTGTCATTTGCTCCTGGTCTAGCCTCAGTGACTTATTTACCCAGTAGAATGCACTGGAAATAACATTCTTGGTCTTAAAAGATCAGATCAAAATTAGTCTTGATTTAAGCTTCTTGAATACCTGCTCTGGGGATATTTTCACTTGGAAACCAGTCATAGGGCTGTGAAAATCAGTCGGAGCCACATGGAAAGACCATGTGTCATTCTCTGGTAGGCAATAAAGATGAACTTCTAGGAAACATTTAGCATCACTGACAACAATATGAATGAGCCCCCTTAGATATCTAGCCCAGTAGATCCTTCATATCACTCCAGTCCCAGCTTCCAACTTATTGTCACTTCATGAGGACTCCATGGTGACAATCAAATAGTTAAAAACAATCAGTTTACAAAAGCAGGGGAAATCACAATAAATTGTTTCGAGCCACTGATATTTTGTTTTTTGTTTTTTTTTTTTCACAGTCATAAATAACCAGAACAAGAATTAGTACCAGAAGTTAGCTACTGCCATCACAAAACCTTAAAACACTTTTTTTTTATCTAAAAGGCAGGCACAGTTTTAAGGGATCTCAAGGAAATTATGGCAGTCTTGAAAGGCAAAGAGGGGATTTAGTTAGAGGATGAATAAAAGTGACTCATTTAACATAACAGCAAAGTGTTTGCTACAGTGTTACTTGGGATTAGGAACAAAATAGAAAATACATATAATGAGTTTTGATTAAGACTTGTAACAACACTGGGGCATGTGGGTGGCTCAGTCAGTTAAGCGTCCAAGTCTTTGGGTTTGTCTCAGGTCGTGATCTCAGGGTTGTGAGATTGAGCTCCATGTTGAACTGCATGCTGGGCATGGAGCCTCCTTAAGATTCTCTCCCTCTCCTTCTCCCTCGGAACTCTCCCACCCTCACTCCCCTTAAAAAAAAAAAAAAAAAAGATTTCTAACACCATAAAAGTGCAATTGCTTTTTGAAAGCCATGGATGAATAAGTACATACAAGGAGGAGATAAAAAGTGAATTGTTCAGTTTCGGGAAGAATTTTGAGGAAATATAATAGGCCTGGAAATGCTGGTTCAAAATTAAACTGTTTCTCATTCTCAGACTTTCATGATGACAAAAAAGCTTTCAAAGCATGGAATGGACTCCAGGCGAAGATCAAATACAAGGTGTTGCCAGTAAAATGAGGCTTCAGGGTAGCAATGTTCAGACTGAGGGTGTGGTTATATGACCTTTTGTTAAGACCTCAGAAATATTTAAGGAAGTGCTTTGTGTACCATCTCAGCCAGATAAAAAGATTTCTAAGAATCTTAAGGGTATACTTCCTAGACATTTCCAGCTGGGGAGTCTAATAATGTATCTTTTAGATTCTCTCTAGGCAAAAAGATTTATAAAATTTTAATAACACCATGCCTTGCACCATGACTCTCAGCCCTCAAAGAAATTATTGACTATGCCTTCAGTCAAGTAAATTGAATTTCAATAAGATTTATAAGAAATATCTAACATCTTAGGAATATTGGATTAACTCAAATGTCATGGTTCAGAGTAAAAAAAACAGAGGTAGTTCAAAATGAAAGCCTTTGGGGTCTCCCACCATCTGTGGGCAGAAAGTAAGAGGAGAGGTACTTACCTACATACACAGTCTCATGAATGACTTGGATTTCAAAACCAAGTGTCCAGAGGATGAATCCAGAGCTATGGAGAATCACTCCTAGAGAGATTTTAAAATAATGTGTTAACTGGTAATATGTACAGAACTGGATTTCAGAATTGCTCTAGACTGATAATGGCTATGTACTTACTGTCTGTCCTTTCTCTCACTTTTGTAGGTTTTTTATTTTTTTAGATTTTATTTATTTATTTGAGAGAGAGAGAGAGCATGAACAGGGGAGAGGCAGAGGGAAAGGGAAAAGCAGACTCCCTACTGAGCAGGGAGCCCTATGACATGAGGCTTAATCCCAGGACCCTAGGATCATGATCTGAGCCAAAGGCAATGCTTAACAAACTGAGCCGCCAAGTACCTCTTTTCTCTCACTTTTGAAATCCAAGGTCTATTTCAATGGTCTTATCTTTATGTCACCATTTTATATTGTGTTTGGGAGGTGAGCTGAAGAGGCAAAGAAATTACCTTTCTAACTCACAGATTTTCAGAAAGAGAGGAGTCATACCTGATAACCTGAATCCAAACACAACTTAGATGTTAAAACCCTGGATTTAGAACCAGTACTATAATGGGATGACTTTTGAGCTCCTGATTGGAAAATAAGTGTATGGTACATGTAGAAGGGATTTAAATTATGGTTTTCACAGGATATTCTGTGGAGAATAGTCTCAAAGATGCTCATCATCAATTCCTTTCCCTATTATACTGCCTACTGCTCCTCACATCAAGAGGTCAAATTACCTCTCCACCTAACATAAACTGGCTTTAGTGGCTTATTTGACTAATATAATATCATGAATATTGATGCAGGAAAAGACGTTAATGTTTGAAGCCTATGCCAAGAAAGAATTCTTGATACATCTTTGGTACAGAAAAGTAATTTTATTAAAGCATGGGGACAGGACCTGTTGGCTATAGCTGCACCCTGGTCATGCAGAGTGGCAAATTATATACTTTCAAGTTGGAAGGCAGTTAGGGATAGTGTAAATCTCTAAGGAATTTTGGAAACAAGGTTTCCAAGGTCCAGGGGGAAGGGGGATAGCAATTGTTAGGAAATAACAGTCATAAATGACTGTCTAATAAAACCTTAGTCATGAGACCCTTCAGATGTATATTGATGGGCCATATGCTTGGGGGATGATTGCCAACATGTACCATGGAGGGATAGAGATAAAGGAAATTTCTAAAGAAAATTTTTTTTAAGATTTTATTTATTTATTCATTAGAGATACACACAGAGAGAGGCAGAGATACAGGCAGAGGGAGAAGCAGGCTCCATCCAGGGAGCCTGACATTGGACTCAATCCCAGGACTCCAGGATTATACCCTGGGCCAAAGGCAGATGCTCAACCACTGAGCCACCCAGGTGTCCGATCTAAAGGAATTTTTTTTTTTAAAGAATTTTTATATGTTAAAGTAAACTTAAATATCCTGGATTGGGATAAGATTGCCTTTTGTTCTTAGCAAAGTATTAATACTGAGGCAGTTTAGTTCCTAGATGAATGTCACTCTGCTTGTTTCATGGACTTGTCAATGGGCTATAGGTAGTAAGGAAATTTAACAATCTTTCTTCTGCCTTTTATTTCCCCACATCAAATATGACATCCTGAGGCTAAGTTTTAGACTTGTGGTCCACTTGGGTATCTTAAAAAACTGATTCTTAGAATTCACCTTCTCTAAAAGGACCATCACAGTATAAGAAGCATAAGCCACACGTGTAGCCACTCCCTGAAAGAAATCAGAGTTTTATGTGAAAGCCATAATCAACTATCAGCCTTGGGAATGGACTATCTTGGGCATTAAGCTTTCAGATGGCTCCAGCCTCAGCCTCAGCCTCCTTTTGATTGCAAGTGCATGAAAGACTTCAAGTTAGGACTACCAAGGTGGGCCTGCCAACATTGAGAACTATGAAAGATACTAACAAATTAATCTTGAACCAATGAGTGCTATTTTATCTTCAGCAATAGATAACTAGAACATCATCATTGTAGGATTCTGAGAGCAGGATAGGACACTAGAGAGAGCTTATACATGATGACAGCATGTAGGAAATAATTGCTGGATGTTGGGGACAGGCACTTCTGTGAACCCTCCTGTCATATGAAGCAGAACCTTAAGTTGCTTGGGGTGAGGCAGCAAACACCCTTATTCACAAAATGAAAATGGAGTGATGAGCAGTAGCACAGGGAATAGATGCAAAGCTCTGCCCTCTTTCCAGAGTTCTTCTCTATGATGAAGCAATAGTCTCTGGGGCAAGGACAAATGCTCTTAAGCCTTATATGAACACCAAGCAGTGGCTTCCTACCACTAAAGTAATTCCAATCACAGGCACAAGTATGAATTAGATTGCCATGAGGATGTGAAGTATTAATGTCAAGAAAATCCCACCCCAAGGTCTAGGAGCATATGGCCTCCATAAGACTAAAGTGAGATCAGAATAGCATGTAGAACCTGTGCTCCTCCAAAAACAAGAAAATAAAAAACAGAAAACAGAGCTAGTACACAATAACAAGCAATATCAGCCAACCAGTGAGGGAAAAACAAGAATGTGGATAGAGTCCCTTCTGTGGATTAGGACATATAGGTAGCAAATCTGAAGGTGGAATACAAACACTAAAAAGAAGCTGTCACACCCCCCCCCCCATTACCTTCCCATACACATAGCACAATGGCAGTTGACAACTGGAGGAACTAAAGCTTGTGATATACTGACATTAACTGTTGAAGCAACAAAAGTGAAACTCAGCTCAATTTCTGGTTAGACTGACTCAACACCCACTTTAATGGTGTGAATAAAGAAGAGAAATGCTCATATTCAATTTAAACTCTACTTAAAATGCTCTATAGAACTAAGGATAATGTCTAGAATCCAATGAACAATTACAAGACACACCGAAAAAGTAAGAAAAAAGCCTATTGTTAAATGACAGGTAATCAATAGGATCAGACTCACACATGACTCAGATGTTAGAACTCAGAGGTGATTATGATGTTGGGTATTTAAAATAACTATTATTAAGGGCCACCTGGGAAAGTCAGTTAAACATCTGACTCTTGGTTTTGGCTCAGGTCCTGATCTCATGGGTCATGGGACTGATCCCTGTGTCAGGCTCCATGCTCAGCAGGAGTTGGCTTGGATATTCTCCCCTTCTGTCCCTTTCCCCTGCTCATGTGCTCTCTCTCTCTCTCTCTCTCTCTCAAAATACATAAATAAAATCTTTTAAAAAATAACTATGATTAAAATGTTAAAGGATCTAGTGGAAAATGTAGACAACGTACATGAGAAGATGGGAAATGTCACAGAGATATGACAAATATAAGGAGCATAATGGAAGTGCAAGAAAAAACAAAACAAAAACACTATTTCAGATAAAAATTCCTTCATTATGTCCAACTGATATGGACTAGATATAGTTGAAGAAAGAATTAATGAACTTGTCAATAGTTCAGAAGCAATAACAAAAGCTAACACACAAAGAGAAGAATGAAAGGTAAATAGATAAAAACAGAAAATCCAAAAGCTGCAGGACAATACCAGATAGCCTAACACATATATAATTTGGTCCTTCAGAAGGAGAAGAAATTTTAAAAAGAGAGAGAATTAGAGAAAGAAAAAAGAATTAGAGAATGAAAAAGAAAAGAATTAGAGAATGATGCAGATAAAATATGTGAAGCAATGACTGAGAATTTTCCAAACATGATAAGATACAATATATCATGAATCTAAAAAGTTCAGAGAATACCATATGTGATAAATAGAGCAAAAACAAAAACAAAAACAAAACAAAACAAAACAAAAAGATAAATAGAGCAGCAGTAATTACTACTAGCACTACAACAAAAAGAGACATAAATATATATTAGAGTAAAACCCATAAAAAGCAAAGGTGCAGAGAACATTTTGAAGGAGCCAAAGAAAAATAACACATAGCAAATAGAGGTAAGTAGTGGGGAGGTTAAAGATTATAGTAAACTTCTTCAGAAACTACATAATTTAAATGACATTTTAATAGTCCTGAAAGAAGTATTAATCCAGAATTCTATAACCAGTTGAAGGATTTTTCAAAAATGAAGACAGAGTAAAGATTTTTTAAACAAAAGTAGAACGGAGGGGGGAGAGAGAGAGAGAGGGAGAGAGAGAGAGAGAGATATTCTTTTCTATCAGACCTGCACAATGAATGTTCTTCATACCAACAAAATAGGATACAGAAAGGACTTCTTGCTCTACAAAGAAATGAAGTGCTCAAGAAAGAGGAAAAAGGAAGGTATGTATATGTAACACTATGTGTCACTCCACTCTCCCTTTCATTATTTATGAAAATGTAGATAGTACTTCTTAATGGACTAATAGTATATGTTTTTACTAACCTTTGCTTTCTGTGGAACTTAGGATAGGACAGACATTGGGCAGCTATCAGATTGGTTAACTAAACTGATTGCACAGGGGTATACAGCTACACACAGATCTAGGTTTTGTCCCATGTTTCTGTTCTACCATCATTATGCTAACTTTTCTCTTGATTGCAAGATGTGGATTTTATTCTTGTGATAACATCTCAGATCAGAAAGAGAGCTTTTATCAGGGTGGAAAACCTTTCCCAAATGACAGCCAGCAATGTTCTTCACAAACAACATTGGCCGGACCCCTATTGCATGCCAGGCCTAAAATAATCACTGGCAAATGGAATGAGACAAACTGTGACCCATGTAAAACAAATAATGACTTGGTCTTGGGCCAGAAGAGAGTGACCATCTCCCATGAAAGATATGAAGCACATGGGTGTAATCTTTTTTTTTTTTTTTTGTAATTTTATTTGTTTATTTATTTGAGAGAGAGAATGAGCAAGAGAGAGCATCATAAGGATGGAAGAGCAGGGGGAGAGAGAGAAGCAGACTCCTCACTGATCAGGGAGCCTGACATGGGGCTCAATCTCAGCTCCCTGGGATCATGACCTGAGCCAAAGGCAAGTCACTTAGCCTGTTGAGCCACCCAGCCACCCCTTGACCCCTATGGGTATAATCTTGAAAAATCAGAGTTTAGTTAGGAAAGAAGAATATGCCTTCTATAAATCTTAATCAGGCAATCATTTCCCCTTACACAACATTTTGTCCAAGGGCTACTTCAAGCTCTCCTATTGAATATTGACAAAGAATCAAGCATAGAGAGAGCACGCAGGCATTTCTCAGGTTGAGAGCATGGATGACTGAATATGTAACATAAAAGCTATTCATCCACCAAGTAAGCATTCAAGCCACTGGAATTTTGCAGTGTGTGCTGGGGAGGAACAACACTTCTTTGGTAATAACAACATGTCTTAAAATGAACACTTAGTAAACACTGATGGTATGTGTCCTAAAAGGGATGATGACCAAACCAGGACAGAATAGAATATTACATGAAGAATGTGGAAGGCGAGTAATAGGATTAAGCTAAAGCTGCACAAGGAAACAAGAGGAATTCAGACCAAATCAGAACAACTTACACAGTTTTTACCACTTACTTAGGAGTAGGAATGGGCATTAGAATCATGTAGAAACTTAAGAGTTGTTGGATCTAATTATGCCCAGATTAGTTCTATATTCAATATAATCCTATTCAATAGGAGATTCACACATTCTCCTCTCTTTCTCTCTGTCTGCACTCTCATTCTCATACACACACACACACACACACACACACACAATCTTTATAAAATCTGTAGTCCAAATATTTGGACTAAGTGGAAATTATAATTATATTGAAAATTGTCACACCCTTACAAAATATTGCATTAACATGTCATAGATTCTATTTTTCTGTTTACACATTACAATAGCACATTCCCTTTCTAAAATGACCCCTACAATCGCATAGCATTCTATATTTGGCTTTGTGGGTATACACATATTGTTACATCCCATAAGCATGTCATTAAGAACTACTTATGGTCTATTTATTCCTCTGTCAAGACTCTTATTTTTCTCTTCCATTGACCAAAATTTCTCACTTTTTAATTTCCATTAAGCTTCTATTCATGAGCATTGTTCACTTATCTTTCTTACTTCAGTTGTTTTTAAATTTGACAGGCTAAAAACCCATTACAGAATTGAAGTTAATACTTCAGAAAAGGGCATGACTTTAGAATTCATACTTTTATTACAGTAATATCTTATGCTTTAATGCATCTAAATATACAAGCAGCTTATTCTTAAATGGAAATAACTTTTAAAAGGGTACAATAACCAAGGCTTTGAAACTCTCCCAATATTAAATGACAAAAAAGTAATTAACTTAATATTCTCATTCCTCCAAAAGCTTTTATGCAATGCCTTACTGTTATTTATTCCACAAAAATGTATACTTTGGATATTTAATTATAAAATGTCTATAGATTTTACTCAAATAAGAGTCACCCACCAATTAACTATACACTGAGATTAAGGCTACCTCATGATTTTCAGATGAATCATTTAGAAAAGGAATTTGTATTAATAACCTCAAAATTATTATTATTAATCACTGTTATATATATTTCTATTTCTGTCTGTTGTATGATTACTCTTTTTTTTTGTATGATTTTCTTAACAACGATCTTATTCTATGTAACTGATAATTCACACGTCTGTGTCTACCAATCAAATGCATACCTAGAAGAGTATTTGATACATGAGGCTCCTGAGCTACAAGTTTAAAGAATAAGTAGATGGATAAATAAATAACAGATAACTTAGTGCATCTACCATCTATTGGGTGCCACATATTATAATTAATATATCTATAACAAAAGCTTTGCTCTTCTAAGAAAATAAACAGAGAGTCCTCCCTTCCCCAATGTCAAGGGCACCTTGATTAGTTTTGGGTAACTAGGTGGCAAGTGAAGGAACTTTATTCCTCTCATATGCTCACATTGACATTTTGTGTTATAAGGTCTTAAAATTGCACGATTCCTTCGTCTCTTCATTGTATACATTGTTTTTTACACATGCACATAAATTTTCCTTGGCTCTGAACCTCTTCTAACCCTTATACAGTGATAGTTGCTTCACTAAGTCTATACATGTCCACATGTACAGGAAAATGATGAATAGAATGAACAGAATCTGGGTGAACTGACCCAACATCTGTACTAACTCCATGATGATTTTCCAGTTTCTTTTCTTTTTTCCATACCATCACATTTTGCATTTTGAAGGTAAAAATAAATAAATAAATAAATAAATAAATACATAAATGTATGTTTTGATAATGAAGGGCCTACATCCTTTATTGGAAAAAATGTCTCTTTGGGAGAATTCTGGAAGAATGTTCCATTGACCGATAGAGAGTCCCTTTGATTTCAAAATTTTATGGTAGAACATCAATTGTACAATTATTGCTAATGAATATTTTCCAACTGTAGTCTTCGATTATGACAAAACTTATTAAGCAAATTACTTTCTCTAAATAAAGAATTTTAGCTGAAAACAGTATAAAATAATAAGGTTATGGTACATGTATATATGTAATTAATTTTTAATTCAGATATAATTTCATGATTTTCTAGAAGTATTGAATTTTTAAAATATAGGTACAAGTGAGGTTTATCTGTTAATGGTTCTCATCTTGAAAGGCAGTAATACATTTACTGAATGTGTATCAACATTATATCAAATTAGCAATCTATCTCAGTAGTATAGAATTACATGCAAATTTACATATGAACAAAAACATATTGGGACATAATTTGTACACAACTAAGCATCTTCACTGTCAAACTTACCTAAACTAGGATAAAAGAAAAAAAAGTCCTTTCAGTTCTATAAGTTCAAATCCATCTGGTGGCAAAGAGAAGTGAATTGGCAATCAGTGAATTAAGAGGATGAGACTCTGTATTCTAGTGCACTGAGCCAAGGCATTATTTTATTATTTCCTTAAATGTAAGGGCTGAATAACTTATTTCATTAAAAATGATGGTGTAGTAAGTTTAGATTCTCTATTTGCATATTACTTCTGCATCTATGAATTAACATTTGATGTACTCTCTTTAGTCAATTTGTGCATATGCACAGACAGATTTTCATTAGATCTATGGCAAGCTGCTGCCTGAGATCTTAAAGTCAAAGAATAGACCCTTCTGAAATGGTCTAGAAGAAATCTTCAAGATTAATAAAATGTTAGTTGAGCCCTCTGGATTTAAGAATTAAAGATGAAAGAAGGGAAAGACAAAAAAAGAAAAGGAAGAGAAACACATTTTGGACAGGTTCCTCTGTGATGAGCTTACTTGTGAAGTCACTACATGTGAATTGACTTTAAATATGAAAACATTCCTCAGGAAGCAGTGATTACTTCTAAAATGACTTGTTTGAGAACAGAAAGTAATACAAAGGGAATGTTACCACTGCCAAAGGTAAACATTTTCTTTTTAATATTGTTTCAGTGGAAAATTAGTAATTTCCACAGGCCCTAGCCTAGCCCCTGCTTGAAGGGCCAGCTGTTTCTTAAGGAAATTCTTTTGCCCACCCTGAGAGCCCCATGCAGAAACTGGGCAAAGTGCCCTGGCTAAGGGCTCACCATGTGCAGCGAAGGTGACTATAAAGACACTATTTTTCTTTTTATCTGTGAATAATAGGCTTCTTCAGGCATATTTTCTTACAGGATATGTGCCCACTTAAGGGCTTTAAGCACTGGATAGGAAAGATTAAAATAGCTGGTCTTCTAGATTAAAAAATAAAACATCTATAGTTGCTACTCTGAGTCCTAACTTCTCTCCAGGTGGCCTATCTTTGGGAACCTTGCTTTAGTTCTTTCTCAGCAGATGTGAAGGTCAGAATCCAGAGTTCTATTTAAACAGTGCAGTCCCACAAGGTCAGCAGGTTAACTTTCCTAACAATTTACAGAACAACTGGTTAACACAACAAAGATGCTGCCCTAAAGAGTAACTAAAATGATGTCGTTGGTGGTTGGATTTGTGATTAAAGCACACCCCCACATAGGCACCTGAAACCTCCATCCTTTACATTTTAGTTTGTTAAACAAAAGCCTTCTTAATTTCTATCCTGTGTGTGTCCCCAGGAGGAAATGCACCATAGAAGTGTTTAAGTCATTTAAACAGATTAGGGCAAGATGACATGAGGGAGAAAAGTAAAAAGTCACCTTGTGCTTAACACAAGAGAAGCAGGCACAGAAGAGAGTAAGTAGGGAAAATCAAACTCCTCAAAATGACCGTGTCTGCTTTTTAAGAATGGGAGTGGGCATCCGGCAGAAAATAACTCTAGATGTAGCTAAATTTGGGTTCTTTCTCTGAACTGATATTCATCCAGGAATATGGAGCTAGTTTGCAAATTTAGGGAAGACCAGAATGTGTCCTAATTTAAAAACATTAACATAATGAAATTTGGCATACAATGTGTGTGGGAGTGTTGATGATTAGATTAGGCAGTTTTTACATTTTACATGAAGAATTGGATTACTGGAAGTAACCAGTAATCACATATACAAACATCTTGAAATTGCAACTAAACTTAATTATTTTTTAAAGTTTGAACTTTTTCAAGTAAGTGTTCCCTTTGATATAGTTAAAAATTGTAGCTATTTGCATTTGTTGAAGCATGTTTCTTATCTTTCTTATCACCTTTTCTTGTGGTGGGGGGCCAGAGTGGGACAAAAGGATTATGCAGGCTTTGGCGAGGATCTGCAAAAAACACAACAGATCTGAAGTCCTTTCATCTCCATCCTTAGTAAATCTCTAGCCTGGACAGCACCAAGAAGTATGGCTACTTTTCTTGCTTATAAAGAAGTCCTAGTCAACTAATCTGCCAAGCATGGCATAAAAAGGCAGGAGCAAAACCTGGTTCTCACTTTACCCTCACGCTGTTGGATGCCATTGAAAGAAATTAATCTGAGCAGATTTAGGACTGAGGGCTTTATGTCCATATGGATTGGCAGTTGGTGAGACCTCACTATTAACGGTGCACAATTAATAAATAATATGTCTCTGTTTGCTTCGGTAGCTGTTCAAGCATTAAAAAGCTTATAAAAAGATTGCTTAGACAAAAACCCACATATGGGCAAGGTCTTGATCCATGCTGGATGTCTTCCATTCAGGAATCCCATTTGCATTTTGCATGGTACATCGCCCCCCAAACACCAATTTGTTATTCAGTTTACCAAGACGGAACAGATGAGTTATGTACACTTATCAGTAATTGAAATAAATAAATAAATAAATAGCATTAAAAATATAAAGAACAATCATACCCTACAATGGAACAATGTTAATGGTCCAACATGCAGGCAAAAATTGGAATCTTACAGCATGAACCTGTGGCTTCTCAACATTCACACTCTCCCACATAATAAATGACTCTAAGACACTACTTCAGTTCTAATTTCAGATGCAAATTAAAATTCAAAATTAAGACAAATTTAATTTTCAGTACTCTTTTGTAGCACTTGTCTGCGGCAGACCTTACTAAGAAAAACCGCAGGTTCTGTGATCTTAAGAGATTTTCGACCTGAATTAAACCTGGGGACTGAAAAGATAAAGACACTAACCAATGAAGGCTTCTGCTAAAATACTTTATCTAGC
Source organism: Canis lupus familiaris (assembly GCF_011100685.1). Taxonomy (NCBI): domain Eukaryota; kingdom Metazoa; phylum Chordata; class Mammalia; order Carnivora; family Canidae; genus Canis; species Canis lupus. The sequence continues at coordinate 52,687,119 of NC_049233.1, forward strand.
ATAATGCTAACTCATATTTGAAGGCTGCTCTGTGTTTGCAAAATCTTAGTCCAAGTTATATCAAACCCAACCCATAAACTGATACATTTAATTATTTTTATTTTATACTAAGGGCAATTGAATACATGCAATGCTATTTAAAGAATAATCTGGAAGGTCCTGGATGGCTCAATTGGTTAAGCTTCCAACTCTTGGTTTTGGCTCAGGTCATGGTCTCAGGGTCATGGAATGGAGACCTGCCTTGGGTTCCATGCTCAGTGAGGAGTCTGCTTGAGATTCTTTCCTCTCCCTCTTCCTCTGACCCTCTTCCAGCTCTCTCTCACACACACACACTCTCTCTCTCTAAAATAAATAAATCTTAAAAAAACAAATAATAATCTGATCATCATATACCAATAGTAACTTCGTAAATGAACTGAAATAAAAATAAAATGGGAATGAAAACATCTCAACCCAATGTCTCTAAAAATTGGCTCATATATCATGGACATATGTTGACATTATAGAATATGGTATTATGAGGGTATCTTCATTTTCTGTAATTCTTCCAGGTGAAAGTATATGCTTGAACTTTTCTTTCCTTTTCTTTTCCCTTCTTTTTTTTTCCTTTCTCTTCTTTTCTTTCCTTTCTTTCTTTCTTTCTTTCTTTCTTTCTTTCTTTCTTTCTTTCTTTCTTTCTTTCTTTCTTTTTTTTTTTTTTTTAATTTTAAAGGAACTTGTACTCTTTTACAAGTAAAACTTTCCAGGAAAGTCTATATGGCAATACTGTTACATGAGTGACATTTGCAAATATTGAGCATAATTCAGTTTCCTTTGAAATTTGTCACAGCTTTTCTACAAGAAATTCAGTTTAATGGATAGGTTGTAGTGAATCTGCAGATAAATCAGGTAATTTTGGATGTACTAAATAAAGTCCCAATTCTCTTATAGTCTTTATTGTATTACTCTGTAATACACACATTTAAGGCTGGCATATGTTTAAAAGTCTTATATCATATTTCCTTTCAAAATTAGCACAATAATTTCATTATTTTGGTTGATTTATTAAATTTATTCATTGCCAAAAAGTCTGAGCAAATGAACAAACACATTCGTTAAACAAGGGGGAAAAATCAACCCTACAACTTCTTTTTCTAGAATAATGCTTCCTGGGCCTTCAGCAAAGCAATTACTAAAATAGTTGCTGCATTCTCTTGGAAATTACATGGTTACATGCAAACAAGGCTTTATGCAGGATTTTCAAATGCAGATTTCTAGGAGTAACTTTTATTCCACTGAGAATCAGGAGAAATTACATTTTGTATTGTAATGTAGATTTAGTGTAACCATGGTAAAATGGAGAAGGTTGGGAATCTTGTCAGTCAAGGCTTTAAGGTTTAACTGTAGAAAAACACTTTAAAACAACACCCCCAGGACCATCATAAGCTCATCTTTATTGTCAAAGTGTCAGAATACTACATCAGGTAGCCACTAACCTTAAAAGTGATTTGTGACTAAAAAACAAAACTAAAGATTAGTTTAGGTATATCATTTTGAAAACTATATGAGAAGATCTTTAAAATTATATCTTTTTTTCTGCTCTTTGCAATACAACCCACAACAGAGCAGTTAGCTCATAAAAAGAACGTACATTATAAGAATGTTCTAAATTTTCACATTTTGTTTATATTTTATTGCTTTTACTCGGGTTAACATGTGGTACATTTTTACAAAGCCTGATTGTTCACATATTTAATTTCTATGGCCATAAAGCCATATATTTTTAATACAATCCAACCAGCAGGAAATGATCAGACTCTACTAAATATTTTAATATTAGCCTGAAGTTGTGAAGTGAAATATAAAAGGGAAAGTGGTTTTAGAGCCTGTGACATTTCACACTATTCCATCAGTAATAAAGATATATAAATCAACTTTTCTGGAATGTAATTTGGGAATTTTAAAATCCTAATGCCAATACTATGAAATAATTAATGAAATATGATATGTAAAGTCAACAATGAACATAACACAAGAGTATATTTCTTTTTGTTACTACCCCTTTTCCATTATTAATGCAAGAAGTTTTCATTTTAAAAGACAATCTATTCATTACACAAACAGGAATTCTGATGGTTTGTAAATTGAAATCTTGTATTGTTCTCATACCTGACATATAAAACTGCTGATCAATTTATTTAATCCTAAATTTTAGGCATGTTTAAAGAATCACATCTCTGTTAACAGAAGCACAATTTTTACATCCTTTCTTTTGGTTTTTAAGTTGTAGTTTTGTATACATCCCAATTATATATTAAATAGATGCCTGCTTATAATCCCAATGATATTAAGCAGAAGGTTGTTGCAACTCTTGTGTGGTAAGCAAGAAAGATATTTTAAATATCCCAGAAATAGGTATACTAAAGATTTTTCACTCCAACTTCTGAAGCCAGACTATGTCTAAGGGACAGAAAAAATATAAGGTCTTTAATCTTTTTAAAATAATGAAGGAGGATCATTTAAGTGGACTCTTCAAATGTTCCTTTCTCACATAAAACCATAAACAAGTAATTGTAGACCTTTGTATGCAATCTTTACAGGGGATATTTTGTGAATATATTCACATTAAAGGAGGGTCTCATTTAAAATTATTTATAAGATTGATTTGTAACATAAGAAAACAGAAACAGAAAAATTAACATTTATAATAAAGAGGCATTTATAAAAGATGGATTAGAGACACAGTGTCTCAAAGCTTTAAAGTCAAATATTGAACAATGTCAGCGAGAGTAGGTATTTCAGTGAGGCTCAGTTCTTCTATGTGGCTAGAATCTGTGTGGAATGGAAAAGGGTATCAGAGATAACAGAACCTAGAGAAGGACCGAACAGAAGAATTTGTTCTAGAACTTGGAGAAAAGAGCATTTGATAATTGCTACTCTGCTCTTTAAAAGTGTTTGAGGGCAGCCCCGATGACCCAGTGGTTTAGAGCTGCCTTCCAACCCAGGGTGTGATCCTGGAGGCCTGGGATCGAGTCCCGCATTGGGCTCTCTGCAGGGACTCTGCTTCTCCCTCTGCCTGTGTCTCTGCCTGCCTCTCTCTCTCTCTCTCTCTGTGTCTGTCATGAATTATATATATTATATATATATATATGTATATAATATACATATATATATATATATAAAGGGTTTGATGTCTTCCTAATTTCCTACATCTAAAATACTTAACTTTCTACATACATCTCTTCTTTAATTATTTCTTGAACAGTTCACCATTTCCCAAATACAACTTCTATGTTAATTAACCACTTATAGATTCCTGTTAGTGCCTCTGCAGCTTAGCACATGCTCTGCCCCCTGTTCAAAATACACTTTCCTTCCTAACCTATCAGGAACTTCTACCCACCTGAGTCAGTTAATGTGTTGCCAATTGGGGGAAATCTTGTCTAATCCACTTTAGGTTTTGTCCTTTATGTCACCATTATCATTTCAATGGATTTTTATTAATTTATCAGAGTGTATTACAAATATTTAAAAATATATTTTCTACCTCTTAGGCCTTAAAGTCCTTATCAGGAGGAAAATTAACTTATTCCCTATACCTTTGGTTTCTAACATAATGCATGGTATATAAGAGATATAATTCATTTTTGGTGAACAAATGAGTGGACAATGAGTGGGTATTTGCTTAGGTACTACTGGTTAGGGACATTACCAAATAACCAATAAAAAATAGAATTAGACATTTTATCTCATTGATATATTTATTTTCTACTGCATAAGACATTCTTTGAAGGTTCTATGAAAAAAGTGCTGAGCTGATAGAAGAGAAAAGGGTAGTCATAGTCATGGTAATCTAGTATTTGGATCCACTTGTGTATTTTTTTAAAAGTGCATAAAAGATTGCTGTTTTCTCAAATACTTCATTCATCTGGATTGTATTTTTCTCTGCACATCACTGATCTTTGACTGGACCACTTGAGTTCCATGATTATAAAGGTTAGCCACTTTCAGCTTTCTATCTATTCATTCAAATACATGTACCCAAGGGTCATTTTGCCAACAATCTCTAAGATAGCAGGAAAGTTAAATCACTTTTTTAGCTAATACTACAAAGTAATAAAGGTCCCAAACAACATATATATATATATACAATTTCTTTATAATAATAGTGAAGAATTAGTGAGCTCTCACTTTCTGCCAGGCACTGTCAGGTTCTTTATATGTATTGTCTCCTTTAATCTCAGCAGTTTATGAAGCAATTATTATTTGGAGCCTATTTGTAGATGAGGAAGCTGAAACATGAAGTTGCCCAAGGTCGCATTGCTAATTAGTAAGCATATGAGAAAATCAAGCCATAAGGAATTTACTTGAGAAAGTATGAAACTTGTTTTTCACATATCAACAACACAAGTGTTCTCCAGTGAATCTTCCCTATTTACATATGCCATTACTTATTTTTGAAATACCTGATCTTATTTCCAAGTTCGACTTCAGTGTCAATAAAATGATTGCCATTTGCTACAGGGGAAAAAAAATACTCCATCAAACATTCTAATTTTAACCAGATTTTTATATGTGAATCTATGCTTCTTCACCATAATCTTTCAAAAAAAAAGTCTTCTATATTTTAAGAAAATAATAAAAATATTATTAAATTTTAATTAGTATTAATACTATAACAATGTTTTAGCTACCCTTCATATCTTATTGAGACATTTTGTATATTCAATGTATTTAATTAATTTATTTACTTTTGTACATCTTGGAACTATTTCAAATTTTATAAATGTTAGTAGTCATATTACTTCGAACTTTGTTACATATTGCAATATATTTATTACATATATTTGGAGCTCTGACTTTGTCCCTGGGATTTCATCCTAAGTTTCCAACTGCCCGCTGGGCTCTCCAGAGATCTTCAACCATTTTCTAATTTTTAGTTATCCAAAAACACATTCATTATCTTTTTCCAAATATAGTTCACATATCAGAAGGCTTTTTTTCTATCATTGACATAATAATTCTCCCAAGGTCCTCGCTTGAAACCTTGGAGTCATGGCTGACTTCATTCTCAATCACTCTCTCTACAGACATTAAATCATCATGCCCTTTCTCTGTTGATTTCTTTGCCTTCCTTTTCTTTCCCACTTGACCTACCTTGATCCAGATCCTACCACAGCAATGGAGAATATCATTGAAAATTCACATTGACCTTCCTGAAACTGCTTTGATACATATTTCCTTAAACATTTAAAAGGAATATGGCCAATTAAATGATATCCCCTTTTTTGTTTGTTTGTTTGCTGTTTAGCATCTTTGGCTATTAGCACTTTGGCTATTTTTTATCTCTCTAAACATGTCCTCATCTGTACTCTTTCAACAATTATTCTTCTGTTCATCCTAATCACATTTCTAGTTGTTCACATTTTTTCTCTTTATTTTTGTTGTCTAAAGTGTCCCTCCTCTTCTTTCTTGCCACACGTTGGGCATCATTTTGTCCTCAGAGCTCAACTCAAGCCCCACCTACTCCATTATCTCACAACCATTCTATCACATCTCTTCTCAGCTGCTTTCTGACTTCCTTTCCATGTCACTCATTGGGCACTTAGTGTATGTAGCTATCTACTTACATTTATGGTTTTACATGAATATCTTATCTCCTTCACTGGGCTACAAATAATTAAAAGCAGGATTTTAAAAAAATATATCTGTAAACTTATACCTTGTATTTGTATGGGTAACAGCTATGTCAACCTCTGTCTGTTTATTGAATGTTATTGAATGCACATTGTGTGCTTTTCTTAATATAATAATCAAAGTTATTTTTCCTAAAATGTAGAGTTTGCTCGGTTTATATCATATTTAACCTCAAAAATCTTCATTGACTCTCAATTTTCCATAGAAAATAGTCCTACTTTGGTATACATTGCCATAATTGTGACATTTCTCTTTGCACATTTACACATTTGTAATGGTCAGGTCTAAACACATAATGTACTGACCCCTTATATGCCAGATGCACATTCATGACTTTTTCTGTTTTTGTCAATGAGAGTCCTTTATCCTAGAATCCCATTCTCCTGTGAAATGCAAGTAAACTTTCTATGTTTCCCTCAAAAGTTACTTTGTTGAAAGAGTTTCCTTCCAATTTGCTGCCAAAGCACTTTGCTTGCCTTTCTATTAGAAAATTTCATTCATATTTGTGTTCTAGTCATGCATGCATGCATATTACTTTTTCTGTACTAAATTGTAAGCCTCTTGAGGTCAACTGCTGTGTAAAATTTGTCTCTGTATCTCTATTGATATTCCATCATTATAGTGTAGCAAGTATGCAATGAATTTACAAGAAAATATTCTTCATAATTTAATATAGGAATCTATTTTCCTATTTGGATTCCCATACTGAATATTGCAACCTTGTATTCACATAGAAAGGAACTAGGAATAGGTGCTATTTGTAACTGACGCATGTTCCAACTGCCTAGTTCATTCTCATGTTGTCTCTCACTAAGGACTTCTTTTAAGCAATAAAATTTGGTAATGTTTCATTAGCATTCTGGCTTCTCTAGCTGGCAGTTGGAGGACAGTCAGCTCATGAGAATTTTTAAACTTGGTCCTTGGGAGACTTTATATGCAATTCTGTGATATTTTAGGGCCATCAAAGACTACTTCTAAGAGCAATAGGATTCTTCCATTTTTAGTGGGTTTCTATACCAGGCATTTGCCATGCTCATTGGGGGTAATTCCATCAGTTTTATAGAGTACAGGTGAACAACATAGTTTTCTTCATGTGCCTTAGCTGAATCATTTAAGAACTCTGTAGTCTGTCTTTTTGTGGTGAGATATGTCATCAAATTCAATCCTGCCATTTTCACTGTGTTGAAGCACAACACTGTATCAAGCAAAAACAAAGAAATAAAAAATATCTGGAGTAGCAAGGTACTAAAAGTGTCATTTACAAAAGTAATTTTTGTGTTTTGGAATCAGTTTAGAAACACACTTGACTCTTGATATTGTTCCTTATTTTTTATAACCACTAATATGTAACCCAATGTATGAAATATAATGTCCAACTAGGTCATAGTTTGCCATGAAATTCAGGGTTCAGTTGAAATTGTTGTGTTAGGAGAAGACATCTCCATAGATAAATGGAGGGCCTCAGTAAACTTTACATCAACATGATCTTTTTATGTTGGAGCACCATAATTCATGGCCCAATGCTGACTATGAAAAATCACAAAATCTGAATGATGAGTCCTTCTTGAATTAAAATAAAATTTAAGAAAATCAGATCTATGTGAACATAGTAGTTATTTCTGTACTAGCAGAATGCTAGTTACTGTATATATTTGCGCACCCCACATTATGACTTCAAATCTACTATAGCAAAGAATTGCTCCTAATTTGAAATATCTGATCTATTCAGAGTTAGCATCAGACTCTACAGGTTTAAGAATTGAGTCCCACAAGACTGCCCTCCATTCAGAGGCCAGCAGCAAGTCAAGTAACATATCCCAAAAGTACCCACTTGTATTCAACTTGGCTTCAAGGTCAGGGTTCCTCCCATACCATTCAATAATTTGTTATAATGGCCTATAGAACTCAGAAACATTTTACTTTTGTTTATCAATCTATTATAAAGGATAAAGATGAGTGACCAGATAAGAGGTACATAAAGTGAGGTCTGCAAGGGTCCTGGGAATAGGAGCTTCTTTCCGTTTGGAGTTAGAGTATGCCACTCTCCCAGCACATAGATGTGTCCACTAATTTGGCAAGTCTCCAAACTCCTTTTTTAAGGTTTTTATGGAGATTTTATTATGTGGACATGATTATGATTGATTAAATCATTGACCACTGATGATTAAATCAAACATCAGCCCCTCTTCCATCCCTGGAAATTAAGGGGTGAAGTTGAAAGTTCCAACTTTCACTTGGTGAAAGTTCCTTGGCAACCAGCTTCATCTTCTGAGAGTTACTTCATTAGTACAAACTCAGGTATGGTTGAAAACAGCTTGTTCTAAAAAAAAAAAAAAAAAAGAAAAAAAAGGTCCTTTGACTTCTATCATTTAGGAAATTATAAGGGTATTAGGAGCTCTGTACCAGGAACAGAGGTTGAAGACATTCTCAAATAAATCAGTGATTGAAAAGACAATCAGGGCAATGTAAATAACAGTAAAAGAAAATAATGAAACAGAAAAAATGAGTATTTTTGATATACAAGATTTCAAAGTCAAGTGTACTAATGACTACTAGCTTGAAACAGAACTGTGAAGTTCTGATTAGGATGAAAGTTCCTTTCTTTAGTGCTTTAAATCGGGTGAGGATTGAGCATTGCAAATTTACTTCTTTACTAGTATTGATAGACTTTTACTGTCATTTTCTTTTGTTATTTAGCACAAATATTTTCTGAACATTTTTTCACTAAACAATTTTTATATTATTATAAGCATCTATTGTTTTATATATTTTGGTGATATTTTCATAATGCTAATTTCTTTGTTTATTCCTACTACCTACTCTATTGTTAAAAAAATATTTACAGAGGGATCCCTGGGTGGCGCAGCGGTTTGGCGCCTGCCTTTGGCCCAGGGCGCGATCCTGGAGACCCGGGATCAAATCCCACGTCGGGCTCCCGGTGCATGGAGCCTGCTTCTCCCTCTGCCTGTGTCTCTGCCTCTCTCTCTCTCTCTGTGACTATCATAAATAAATAAAAATTAAAAAAAAAAATATTTACAAAATATTCTTTATGTTTCCTCCTTTCTATACATCTTCTTGATTTTGTAATTAAATTTCTATAGAAAAAAGAATATTGTAAAGTTAGAATTTCTACTGAAGAGTAGAATCATCTAGATGTTATTACTAGTTTTCATTGTTATTAAACACAATGCACCTCTCTAGAGTAAAATGATTCATATCTATATTTGAAAAATACAAGAAAAAATAAGATAATGAAGAAAAATACATTAGAAATTATTTTGTTTTCCCTATATTCTTTTCTTTCCCTAAGTAGGAACAGAAACACTGTGAATATAAGATGATGACATTTAAATTTAAATTATTGATTATTGTTCTTTTTTTTTCTCCTTTTGCTAATTTCATTGCTTTAAATTTTTCTAGTTACATTTCTTAGATTTAAACACCATTAAGGACATCTCTTTTAGTTAAGTAATGTTACAATTTGTCAATTTCACACTTTAAAAAATTATATCCATAAAGTTTCAGCATTGAATATAATATGGAATTTCTCAAGTATCAAATTTTTAAAAATCCATACCAAAGTTTAATAAACATACAACTCAAATTTTCCAAAATTCTAAATATTTATTCTAGAATATACATTCATACTTCCAATTTACCTCCCAATAGTTAGATAGAGACAATTCTGGATGTGTAAGTCTCCATTTCTGATAGCTAACACCTCTTCAGCAAAACTCTAACAAGACTGGGCTAGTAAAGAATATTTGAAATATTTCGAAATCAGTATCATAGTTAGTGACTTGCACATGGTCAGGTGGCTTTTCAATGATTGAATAGGTGGGAGAGAACAGCCAAAGGACACTAACCTGATTGACATCTCTAATGTGGACAATTAAATAAAAAGTCATTTTTTTCCTGATATAAGGAATAACAGAACATATTATGGGAGAGGATAATGAGCTCATCTTTAATATAGGAAACCTGGTGCTTATGGGACACTCAAATGGAAATATCTAGTTGGAAGTAAAATATGTAGATTTGAGCTAGGGACCAAAATCAAGCATTGATGTTATTACCATGTGTGTATTATAATTGAAGCCATAAAAAAAAAGGGTGAGATCACCTAGAATAATGTGAAAAGAATAAGACAAAATTCTCAAGAATATCAGAATGAAGGAGCATCTTAGGGTAAATTTTGAGAAATTCTTGTCAGAAGAGGGGCAGTGAGAAGAAACCATGGTGTCACACAGATAAAAGTGAAAATAAGTTTCAGATGATATAGTACTATACAAAGAAAACCCTAAAGACTCCATCAAAAATTGTTAGAAATAATAGATAAATTCAACAAAGTTACAGGAGACAAAAGTAATATACAGAAATCTGTTGCATTTCTATATGCTAATAACAAAGTGGCAGAAAGAGAAATTAAGAAAATAATTCCATTTACAACTGCACCAAAAGGAATAAAATACATAGGAATAAACTTAACCAAAAAGGTGAAAGATCTGTACTTTAAATTGTAAAATATTGATGAAAGAAATTTGAGATGACACAAGCAAATGGAAAGATATTCTGTGATTGCGGATTAGAACAATTAACATAGTTAAAATGTCTATACCATCCAAAGCAATATTTAGATTTAATGTAATCCCTATTAAAATACTAATTTTCACAGAACTGAAACAAATTAATACTAACATTTATATGGAACCACGAAAGATCCTAAATTGCCAAGCAATCTTGAGAAACAACAAAGCTGGAGGTATCACAATCACTGATTTCAAGATACACTACAAAGCTGTACCGATAAAAATGTATGACAATTGGCACCATGTTTTTATGGTCAATTAATCTTTGACAAAAAAAGACAAGAATATACAATGGAGAAAAGAATGTCACTCCAGTAAATGCTGCTGGGACACCTGAACAGTTACATGCAAAAGAATACATCTGGACCACTTTCTTAAACTACATGCAAAAATTAACCCAAAATGGATTAAAGACCTAAATGTGAGACCCAAATCATAAAAGTTGTAGAAGAAAATATAGGCAGTAATTTCTTTGACATCAGACTTAACTACATTTTTCTAGATATGCTTCTTCAGGCAAGAGAAACAAACCAAAGCAAAGATACAGTATTGGGACTACACCAAAATAAAAAAAGCTTCTGCACAGTGGAATAAACTATCCACAAAACAGAAAGGCAACCTACTGAACAGGAGAAGATTTTTGCGAATGATATATCTGATAAGGGGTTAATATCCACAATATATAAAGAACTTATACAAGTCAACATTAAAAGAAACCAAAAACCTGATTAAAAGTGGGCAGAGAACCTGAATAGGCATTTATCCAAAGAAGACATACAAATGATCAACAGGAACCTGAAAAGATGCTCCACATCATTAATCATCAGGGAAATACAAATCAAAAGTATAATGAGATATCACTTTACATCTATCAGAAAGGCCAGTCAAAAAGACAAAAAACAACATCTCTTGGTGAGGCTATGGAGAAAAAGGAACTCCTGTGTACCATTGCTGGGAATGTAAATCGGTGCAGACACTGTGGACAACAGTATGGGGTTCCTCAAAAAACTAAAAAATATATATTTAAAATATAATGACCATGAGATCCAGTAATTCCACTACTGGATATTCACTGAAAGAAAATGAAAGCATTAATTTCAAAGGATATATGTATCCCTGTGTGTTTATTGCAACACTATTTACAATAGCCAACATATATAAGGACACCAAGAGTCCATTGATAGACAAATAGATAAAGACGGTGTGAGATATATATATATATATACTCAGCCATAAAAATTAATGAGATCTGGCCATTTGCAACAACACAGATGATCCTAGAGAGCATCCACACTCAGTAGGAAGTCTGCTTTTCTCTTTTATCCTGTCCCTTTGCCCTTCTCCACCCCTGTGCACACAGGTGTGTGCACTCTTATAAATAAATAAATAAATAAATAAATAAATAAATAAATCTTAAAAAAAAAAAAAAAAAAGAAGCAGCACAGATCGGAGTGATATGATACAAGGCAAGGAATGCCATAGCTTCTAGAAGCTTGAAGAAGCAAGAATAGATTCTCGCTTGGAGTCTCCAGAAGGAACTAGCCCTGCTAATATCTTGATTTTAGCCCCATAAATTCTTTTAGACTTCAGAACTCTAAAACAGTGAGAGAAAAAGGTTGTGTTAAGTCCCTAAGTCTGTGGAAGTTTATTATAACAGCCAAAGGACACTAACCTGATTGACAATCTAAATACTCTTAAGAACAAACATTTCCTTGTTTCCAAGAATAATAGTAAGCATAGACAATGTAGTAGTGACAATAGCAATAGTAGTAGTAGTTTACACTTACTGAGATTCCATTATTGACAAGAAATTCCTCTGAGTGGCTTATTTTATTTAGTTCATGTAGTATCACTGCAAAATGTATATTACTATGTTCATATTGTAGAAACAAAATCAGAGAAACCAATTTAGCCACTGAATGACTGACTAGCAGAGGCAGGATTTGAACACAGGACTGTGTGATATCAATTTAAAAATTGGTACATTGTACCAGCAAAAACAAATTAATGAAGAGAAGTTTTTTTTTAGTTTTTTTGTTAATGAAGAGAAGTTAAACATGATGGAAAGAAGTGTTGAAACCTGTAATAAGCAGTGTTAGAAGTTGGAATGTCTCTCTCCAAAAAAGTTAGAGTCCTAACCCACAGTCCCTCAGAATGTGATCTTATTTGGAAAGATTTACAAAAGTAATCAAGTTAAAATGAGGTCATTAGGGTGGACCCTGAACCAATATGACTGATGTTCTTACAAAAAGGGGAAATTTCATTACGTAGGTAGGACACTATGGGAAGACAAAGGCAGAGATTGGGATAATGCTTCTATAAGCCAAGTGCACCAAAGATTGCCAGCAAATCTCCAGAAAGTAGGGAAGAGGCATGCAACAGTGTTCCTCACAAAGCTCAGAAGGAGTCAACATTTTGACATCTTGAACTTGGATTTCTGGCCTCCAGAACTGTGAAATAATAAATCTCTGCTATCTAACCCATCCAGTTGGCATTCCTTTATGGAGCTCTAGTAGACTAATACGAGCACCAATGATGATGGTGACGATGATCACGATAATGAAATCGGTGGCTGTTTTAAAAAATCAATCCGGGATCCCTGGATGGTGCAGCGGTTTGGCGCCTGCCTTTGGCCCAGGGCGTGATCCTGGAGACCCGGGATCAAATCCCACATCGGGCTCCCGGTGCGTGGAGCCTGCTTCTCCCTCTGCCTATGTCTCTGCCTCTCTCTCTCTCTCTCTCTCTCTCTGTGACTATCATAAGAAAAAAAAAATCAATATCCATTCATTATAATTATAAAATTTAAAAATGCTTTCCCTAGAAAGGCAATAAAGGTTTTATGCATATTAGCCTAGTGTATTTTAATAATCACTTTAAAGAGGGGCCTTTCGATAAAACTTGATCACATTTTCAATTTAATCAAACACCTTCAAACATTATAAACAGCAATTATAAAGACAATATTTTCTATCTTCTTGAGTACTTAAACAACTTTTAATAAATTAACTTAGAAATATGTTGAATCCTAAGGAATATTATGTTCCAGTAATATGTTCCAATACTGTATATAGATGGTAAGATTTTAACTTAAAATTGCAATCCTAAATCAAGTACAGAGCTAGACATTTAAATTCATTCTTATGGTATATAAGCACAAAAAGATACAAAAAACCCTCAACCCGTATATTTAAAAGTTATGGGGCAGATTCGCTCAAACATTCCTATACTGAATTTTAAATCTTTCTCAGTTTGAAAGATACTTATGAGGGAATAGAAACAATTTATCACTCCACACAATTCTGAGGTTACCTTCTCACTTTGCTGAAGCTACCTAAAGAAGAAGAGATAGAAGCCGAGGCATGACTGAGGTCATGTCTATGCACAGGTAGGAACTCTAAGCCTTATTTGTGGCCTGTAACAGGGCCTTAAAGAAGAAAATAGTCTCATGTCCCATATGCCTGATATTTGAGTCTAGTTCTTATTTATTTCTTAAGCCAACATAAATTCTGGACCTTTACCCATGTGGCTATACCAATTGAGGGTTTTTGCTTTTCTCTGTCTCTAAAAAGCAAACACTACTATGATGTAAACATGCCAAGTATAGGTCTAAGTACCCCACATACAGTAACTCATCTAAACTGTGACTTGAGACTCTGTTCCAGTGGTGGACTCAGCTTTTTATCAGCATCAACAAATGAAGAATGTCTACTTCAAAAAAAAAAAAAAAGAATGTCTACTTCACATAACCAAACTGTCCTGTAGCTAGATGGACAGGGGTCACCGAGACAAATCTGTTCAATAATCATTGGAGGAACAACACATTAGAGTTATTTAGTTTGAATATAACCAATTCTAGGAAGGAGAGAAATGGAACCCACCCCAACCCACCCCACAGTGACAGATCAGTCAGAGAGTAATAGGCTCTGCAGACTCTAATTTTCTACTGTACCAACTGTGACAACTCATAACTCCAGGAGACTTGTTCCCACAGCTTGGTTGTGTTTTTGTGACTCTACTCACTCTTAAAAGTCAAAGTCTCTGGCTGGATCCTTGGGACCTGTCCCTGATGAGGCCTGGCACAGGATTGACACTCAGTAAACTTAGAAGTAGTGAAAACATCCATAATGATTAGGTAATGAATGGGCCATCAGATGCACCCAACCTCAAGTTTAAGATATTGTGGCCTTGAATACCAACTCTGAAGCATGAGAGTGTGCTGTATTTGTCACTTCGAAAGTTTATTTTGAATAGATTAATTAGGGATCCCTGGGTGGCGTAGCGGTTTGGCACCTGCCTTTGGCCCAGGGCGCGATCCTGGAGACCCGGGATCGAATCCCACGTCGGGCTCCCGGTGCATGGAGCCTGCTTCTCCCTCTGCCTGTGTCTCTGCCTCTCTCTCTCTCTCTCTCTCTCTGTGTGACTATGATAAATAAATAAAAATTAAAAAAAAAAGTTTAAAAAAAATGAATAGATTAATTTTCATAATGGAAAAATTTTATAGCGAATATTCCCAAAATAAACAAAAGCTTAAACATATAAGCCAGTGAACTGGACATAAATGTGGTTTTTGATAAAATTCTAACACTGTAAATTTGACAGTGTCTTCCATATATCCAATGGTATAATTCTTGTAAAACCTCTGAGTTACCAATTATGGGACTGAGCCTCACCAGAAATTAGTAAAAACGCTGATCAGTAAGAAGCAAAGCTATGATTCAAACCCAGTGCTATTTGAATCCCATACTAGCGCTCTCGAATGTTCCTTTGTTTTCCCTGCCCAGTGATTTCAAAGGGCTTTTAGCCTCTTGCAGTTGGTTTAGGGAGATCTTTGTTAGATTACCATATACTGAATTTGTGGATTAAAAGACAAAGAACATGAGACCGTTATTAGACCTATTCCTTATTTCAGTTACTGATAAATGACGAAAGATAGAAATGATAACCTTTTGGAGTTTGTGACAAATAGGAATTAACCTATTAGACAACAAAGAAAAAGACAGAGATAGATCCTCACTATATTTTCTTTGGATTGGGAGGGAAGTTTATTTCAGGTGGAAGATAGGAATGGGAGGTATTTCAAGTTTGGCATTTCAAGCTATCAAACTTGAAAAACGGCAACATTTCTAATCATTATCTCATAATGGCTACAAATCTTGGTGCAAATCCTTCCATTATTTCAGTGATTTAATACATACAGCATCCAGCAACTTACATTTTAATAAGATGACAATTTATTGCTGGAAGTAATTTTGTTTAAGCTATTTTTACTTCTTTTCCCTCTCTTGTTAACTGTTGGAAATACTCCGATGATCAGCATATTCAGCCCTTTCCTTGTTATGGAAGTGTTACATGCTGCTGTGGTTTGTAGCTTTCCCTTTGTTTAAGGCCAGGGAAAATATTCTGGATAATTCATTTTTATTGTTCCCTTTTCCAAGAGTTTGTGTTCATTTTTAAAGCAGTAAGCTTTATTTTCCTTTCTGCCAGACAATCTACAAATTACAAACATACCGCAAACATTCTTGAACATAATGAACCCATACCTTTTGCAACTAAAACTAAAACTTCAGTTTACAACATTTTTTCAAAACAATGATCTCTGTGTTTATTCTTTTTAGGCTGTTTAATTTAAAACACGGTCAGAGTCAACAGTTGGCATATTTCAATGCTATCCAGACTTAATTTTCTCCTCCTCGGCCGCCTCTGATCTTGCTCCAATCCTACCTTGAAACAGGATCAGCATTTTGGTGGATCCTAACTCCACGAGATATTAGACTTTTCACTGAGGAGTCCATGGGGAATGAAGGCATTTATTTAATAAAGTTCCCCAGTCGATGTCTCTTTTTCCCCCCATAGGTCCCCCATGACTTCCATTAAACACTTTATCTCCCATTTCTCAGACTTAATGGGACACACAAAGAGCCCATTAGATAAATTTTGCAGTAAACAATTTTGAAATGATTGTTATAACTTTGCTTTTGAAATTATTTAGCAAGAATATACTTACGATAAAATTACAACTGGTTCTAATTGTACTGTATTAATCACGGTAACTCATGGGTTCTTACAAAGTGAGAAAATGTAACCTAAAATTGTTCTCATATATCATGCCTTTTTTTAGAATTCAAAATTTAACAATTAATGAAGTTGACATAGGGTTATGCATTTGTAGACATTTAATTAAAATTTAATTAAATATTTATTTTTCACTATGTAGGTTTTCTTTGTTTTTTTTTTTTTTTTTCCTGTGTTTTGAAGCCAATGCTTCTCTCAGGTCTGACATATTTTCAGAGAACCCTGTAGATGCTTAGAATAACACCTTCAAGTGCCAGTGGATAAAACATCCACAGCTCTAGGAAAAATTCCCTCAGTGTTCTCATCCTGTTAGCCCTAGCCCTCGACTCAGATAATAATAATGCACTCAGAAAAACAAACGTTTGGTAATTAGCACTCCCTTAGCCCCTCTGAAAGATTTATACAGGTTTTGTCCTCCTGGATGCCTCAGCATCATAAGGAAATACAAATTTGATAAGAGTAAATCTTTCACTTGAGAGGATACTAACTCTAAGAATAATGCTTTTCCTCCAGTTACATACCTCCTCCTCAACCAGTGTACATTTGCTACCCTCAGCAAATCTCCATAAGCTGCTTTCCAACCAGATGTAATTCGGACAGGTGCAAGAGTCTCCTTCTGGCACAGGAGGAGGTGTAACAGAGGTTGGGCCATCACAGCCTGCAGTCTCTGCATCTAAAACACAGCTAGACTGGGATCCGATCTTACCACTTATCCTCACACCCTGTCCAAGCCACCGAGTCTCTGGCTGTGCTATTTTGGTGGCTCCTCACTGGTCTCCTGCTTCAGTCCTTGGTGGTCTTCAGCCAGTGCTCAACACTGCAGCCAGAGGGGTCTTGTTCAAGGTGTCAGTCCTTTGTCATCACCCACTTCTCACTACACATAAAAACCAGAGTCCTTGAGATGGATGGCCATGCCTGCTAGGCCTGCTTTTCTTCCCGACTGGTCCTCTCTCTAGCACACCCCACCCCAGCTGCATGGGCCCCTGTGCTGTCCCTGGAACATAAGACTTCTGTTGATGGCCTTTGAACTTGCTCACTATGCTTGGTCCCCTCTTCTCCTGGTTGTTGATCCATTTCCCTCCTTTGCATCTTCTTGTAGACCCCTTCTAGTTTTCTCCTTAGCACTTGTCACCATTAAAACATGCTATATACCTGGCTCACAGATCTTGCTTATTGTCTGTCTTCACTAGACTGTAAGTGCTAGGAGGAAGAGGTTTTTTTGTTTTTGTTTTTGTTTTTTGGTATTATACAGTGCCAAACCTCTTGTGCCTAGGACAGTGCATAGCTTGTTTGTATGGTATCTTAATATTTGTTCAATGACTGGGTACATAAAACGGTACTTTCTTAAAGGAGTCAATGAAAAAATAGACATATTTATGAAAAGGATCTAGATCTCTACCACATCAAGACTCAAAGATTCTTCCCCTAATCCAACCCTTAATTTCCTTTCCCAAGAGGGTGGGCCAGCTCAACATCAGGATACATCTGATCCCATCTGTATCAGTTCTGCTGTAATGAATATACTAGAAATAGGATTCAAAAAGACTGGGAACTGGGAGGTGATGCTTGCTTTCTAGCTGGGTCCAGCACATTTTAGGACAAGACTAGACTCTGTTATGAAACCCATGATCAAATGTTGAGAAGGTATCTGCTCATCCTCCTCCACCTGAAACCCATGCCTTGGAGGACTGAACTTCAAGGGTGAGCATCACTTTCCTGTTCTTGACATAAACCATCCATCCAACCTGGCTAGTCTTATTCTGTGTAGAAAGTAGAAGTTACCTCCTTACTTTCTTCCCCCTATTCTCTCACAATAGCGATAGCTCAGAAAGTCCTTGGTGACATTTTTCCAGCAGTAGATCCATAGCCCACATAAATTTCTCACTTGGTGATCTGAACGCCTCAGGTCAGACTTCAGAGTTTTCACACCAGTAAAGTCCCTATAGCACTCTACAAAACCCCCCTGTCCCAGAGCCATCCTTTGTCTCCTGCTCATGCCATCTCTGCTGCTCTTTTATAGGGGTCATCCCTATGGCTCCTCTAGTGAATGATTTAAGCACAATTCAACTATTTTCTCTAGTTGCTGGTATTTCTCTCCTAACACATCCTCTGTCTTTCCTGCTTTATAATCTGCATGAGAAAAAAGGAACACCTTCAGTTCATGTGACTGGTCCAGGTGATATGGGAAACAAAGGCAAAAGAAAAAAAATTAAATTTACTTACTACCTACAGACCATTGGCAAGTCCTTAAAACAGGCAGAGGGACATTCTTCTAAGAACTCAGCTACCTCGATGTTAATACTTTGCTAAGGGCGAAAGGAAATCTTAGCCTGACCCCCCAGGATCCTAGAAGTTTCCTTTAATATATAAAAATTCCTTTAGAAATTTCCTTTATCTCTAACCCCCAAAATATAAGTTGGCAATCATCTCCCAAGCAGATGACCCATCTACTGATATACGTCTGAAAGTTTTCATGACTAAAGTCTTAATTGACAGTATTAAATGACCTTTTCCTAACAATAATAGCTAGCTAGCCCCCTCAAGGTCCTGGAAACTTTGCCTCCAAAATTCCTTAGATTCTTACACTATTCCTAACCCCCTCCCAACTTGAAAGTATATAATGAGCCACTCTTCATAACCCCAGGGTGTAGTTCTTTTTACCCATGGGTCCTGTCCCCTTGCTTTAATAAAGCCATCTTTTTGCACCAAACACACCTCAAGAATTCTGTTTTGGTCATGGGCTCTGAACCCCACATCCTCCCTACGTTGCAGAAACAATCTGGCATACATGATCTGAATCTCTCAAGATCCCTTTCGACACTAAAAATAAAATAAAGTAAAATTAAAAAATGACTCAAAATAGTTGTCATGCTGTTAGTGGCTGCTCAGTGATTGAATTAGAAAAATTGTGTGTGTGTAAATTTTATCTATAATTTGCCTACAGAATCATGGATTTAATTAATTTGTTATAGTAAATGCATCAGGAGTCTTGATAAAAGCCTGGCATACTTAAAATAGGATCATTTGAGATAAATTTATTTACAAAAAGGCAATTTATTTCAAAAGTGTGAGTGTAGGGAACCACTAAGGATAGTGGATAATGCAGAGCTGCTAACTGCCCAGCTGTTACCACCCTTCATCCTGAAAGGGGGTGGCGAGCAGTTCTGGGAAGTGCATAAGCTGGCTACCTTGCCAGGAGCAGTAACTTCTGGTCAAGTGCTTTAAGACAGCCAAGAGAACAGATACTCTGAACACATTTTCCTCTCTTTCATCTTCTGCTGGTATTGCCATCCTCCTGCAAGTCTAAGGGCATAGAAGTCCTTCTATTTAGTCTCTTTGGGTTGCTTACCACCCCAGGAAAGGGAATGGATTTGGAGGAGCAGATAGAATGAGCTTGTCTCAATTTCCTACGCTATTGTGATTCTGTGGCATTTCTTCATTCCTCAGACATTTCTGTCTCTCAGTGCTGTGCAAGACTCCACCTTAGAAAGGCCTTCTAATGTTGCAGGATTTCTCTGCCTTTAGTGCCTGCGGTTCTTGGTCACACTGCTTCGAAGAATAAAGAGGTGGACCAGATAAAGAGCAGTGGGCAGCAAGGCGAAGTTTATTGAACAAGAGTACAAAGCTTCCAGAGAGGGAGGGAGGCCTGAGAAGGTTCCCCCGCTGGAGTTTCTATGTTTAGGGGTTTGTATGAGCTTTTCTGCAGAACCATCTTAAGCAGTCAGGGTGTGCTGAGTCGTGCCAGTCAGGGCTTTGGTCACGGATCTGTGCATCTATTAGGATAATATCCACGTACTGATGATCTCTTTTGGTTCATATCTGGGGTTTATGCCTTCACTGTCCCTTGCCTGTGATGGTGACCAATGCTTTGCAGTTAATTGTTTTATTTTAGGATGTTTTGCAGAAGCACTTTCTGCAAAGGCTGCAAAACAGAATGCTAGTGAGCTCTTGTCTAAGCTGCAAAACAGAATATTACTGCTGCTTTATCTTAGTTGTCCTGACTCCATATTGTCTTCTTGGGGACTCTGGCCTGACCACTCTACTGTCAACTAACTCCTCTAACACACCTGCACTTTTTCTCATTTAATGAGATTTCAAAAATAAGTGGTCATTAATAAATAGCAGTTATGAAAACATAAGGGAAATTCAAAGGGAGCAAATAGAAAACTACTGAATGTTTCACAGATCGAAGAATTAGAAAGATAGAAAATCCTACGGAGAATTTCTGAGGCTGAAATTTTAAAATGCATTGAAACCATCTGGAGGTTGATTTTGAAGTTTATGTGTCTGAAAATTTTTTTCTTTTAAAGCTTCCATTCAGGTTTTCAGACGTTGATATATTGCCTACAGGGAATACACAGCAATCCATGAGGCAGTAGGGTGGGCTACAGAACTCTGCAGCCTCAGGTTAGATTACCAGATACCTAGACTGGATTTGTTAAGAGGATCCTTGTAGAGATTCTTGCTGAATTACAGCGTTCTCTTTGCATATTGATATTGAGTACATAGGTAACAGATTTTTTAAGGGTATGCATATTTATATATGAAACAGTATGTATTAAATAAGCTAAACTTATTTTAAAAACAGGAGAATATTTTTTTCCTAGAACCATCTAGCAGAAACAAAAAAGAAACACAACTCAGTTAATATAATGACAGTTTTAACAAAAACTTGATAAGATTAAGGAGTTGTCGGAAATTATACAATGGGCATTTGGGAGGCTATTTTTAAAAGTCATTTCTAATTACTTTTTAATGGGAAGATTTCGTACAGTGAGTGTGTGTGTGTGTGCGCACGCTCGCATGTGCTTCAGATTAGCTCTGATGAACACCAACTACAAAAAAGCTGACTGCTTTGTTTTACAGATGCATTTTTAATTTGTCTTTATACAAATAAACAGATCTCTATCTTTAATTTCATAGCATTTCCATTTCATGTTTTGATGAAAAGACTCAATCCTTTGGCTTTCTTATTATCTGAAGTGCTTTTGTATTAACCTACTTGGAAAGAAAAAGAAGAAAACAGAGCTCTTATTCTAGGGAAGAAATTTCCACGCCAAACTTGAGAGTGATGCTTTGAGCTTGTAGTGGACAATTTTTATGATAATGTTGCCATTCGAATGCATTTGAGATTTTACAAATAAATAGTAGCATTTTTCATTTAACTTTGGGTGTAAATTTGCCAAGACACCTTAGTCATATTCCTTTTCTGCTCAATCTGAAATTGTCTTGGTATCTTCTGCCTATGTCCTATCAGAAGGGATTGCTGTCAGAATGCATTATTTATTTTTTTTGGAGAATGCAGTTAATATAGCAAAAATGATTTGTTTTAACTCTTCCTAATTTTATGTTTGTTTTGATGTTAAATTTTAACTTTGGCTATTTAGAATCTAAAGCAGTTATGGTGACACATTTATAATAATTTTCATGATTTAGCAACCAATTGTTAATTCTATCATTTGGTGTTATTTTTTTGTGAGGAAAAAATAATGACATTGGTTTAGGGCTTGGGCAGTATTTTTAAAATGGCACAAAGGGAAAGACTGATAAATTTTAATGCATTCAAATTAAAACCTCTATACGTTAAAAGACATGATTAAATTAAAGGTTGGGATTAGACCGAGAAGATACATTTTCATCATATGTAATACTCTAAGAACTACTATCTAGGATATATAAACTACACCTAGGAAGCAAAATGAAAAGTATCAACGATAGGAAAATAAGCAATGAATGTAATTCGAGAAAGAGGAAACAGATTGGCTAAAAATATTTTAAAAATCAAATTTTAATGACAATCAAGAAAATGCAATTTCAAACAAAGATTATGATTTTCAGTTATTGAACTGGCAAAAATAAATATCTGATAATCACAAGTTTCGATGAAATTGTGGAGAGGCAGGAACCATTATATATTCCTGGTAAGAACGCATAGTGCTACAGAATTAAGCAAAATGAAATAAAATTATAAATGCTATAGTAGGCAGAATTCCAAAATGGCCTCCATGATCCCTCCTTCCCCCTCCCCTGGTATTAGGCTCTTTATAATCCCCCCTCCTCAAGTG
Source organism: Canis lupus familiaris (assembly GCF_011100685.1). NCBI lineage: Eukaryota > Metazoa > Chordata > Mammalia > Carnivora > Canidae > Canis > Canis lupus. The sequence continues at coordinate 52,709,521 of NC_049233.1, forward strand.
TGAGCAGGATCTATTACCCGTGTCTAGCCAAAATATGTGGTAAAGGTGATAGAATGTCATTCATGGTCAGGTGACAATATACAGTCAGTCCTTGCTTTGCACAGTTCTGAAATATGCACAAATTTCATTTATCATAGTTTAGGTAAATACTATTAGTCCTCCAACTATATAATCTAAATAGTTTAGTGTATATTGTGATTAATTGCAAAGATATAAAATTTGCTGTTAGTTCTTTAGTCTATATATCACTATATAAGTAGTAGATGCACATCATGATCAGTGACCAACCACTCACTTTCTTTCAGTCTGTTAGTCATTGGTTAGTCACTCCATACACAGACAGCAAAGCATGTAGGTGTACTGTCTCCTTGTCTCTCTAATAAATCATGTAGCATTTTATAGAAAAGGATAATTAATAGAGGGAGTTGACTAACAAAGATGAAAGTATAGCAAACAAATAAAAAGTGAAAACACTGGGAGTAAAATTGGATTTGATTAAAATATTTGAATATAGAGGAAGTAAAGTAAAAATAGGACAAGCCTCATCCCTGAAAGAAGGTACTTTTTGAATTATATGTCATTGACATTGAAAAAGGACCATGAAAATACATATATTTTTATTTTTTAAAAGATCTTATTTATTTATTCATGAGAAACACAGAGAGAGGCAAAGACATAGGAGAGGTAGAAGTAGTCTCCCCAATGGGGAGCCTGATGTGGGACTCAATCCCTGGACCCTGAGATCACAACCTGAGCCAAAGGCAGATGCTCAACAGCTGAGCCACCCAGGCACCCTGAAAATATTCTTTAAAAGGCAAAGTGGTATCAATATTTTCAGTTAAAATTACATTAGAAATGGAGTGATTTCTTTCATTTTGGATTACAGAATGTAATCATAATAGTAACAATCCCATTCAGTTTGTCTAGCGTTCAGGCCAAAATATTGGATTTGGTTGCCTCATTGGAAAAAAAAAAAAGGCAATTACTGAAGCTGAAGGAGTAAATTTTACTGCCAGTAGAGGCTGGTTTCATTGTTTCATAAGTCAAATACATGATGATTAGCACTGGTGAAGCCATTAGAGCTTGGTAAGAAAGCAACTGTATAATCTGCAATCAGATTCCAAGTATTGGTTAAGGTGGTTATAATGATTATCAAATATTTAATGTTGATGAGACAAGTTATTTTTGGAACACAACTCAATTAAAGACTTTTGGAAGGAAGACACAGAACTGCAAAATGACCATAAAGGAGGGACTCTACATATGCCCAATGGAAAAGTTAGTGAAGGTGAGCTAATTGACACAAATGATGGAAGGGATTATGATGGAAGGCTTGAAGATTAAAGGAATTCTTAGAGATATTTCATTAACATTTTGGAAGCTGACTCAAACATATAAAGTACCATGACACTCACCAAGGCATAGAGAAGATACTTATTCCATGTAATAAATTGTGTGATGAGAAGAACACAAGCAATATTCAAACTACTCTTGATAAGTTTTTTTTTTAACAAAGCAATCAAACACTAATTCTGAATATGTCTACTGTTTGAAATTATAGTTCTAAATATATTTTAGTTTTGCTATTTTAAACTCTTTTTCTGTGTATTTTTAATCTATAATAGGAGCGTTTTTAATGTTTTGATAAAAGTTTTGACAAAAACTTTTAAAAGTTATGGAAAAATAGTAATGAAAATGGTAATTTATCATTGATCATCAAGATCAGTCTGTATACTGTCAGTTTGGACTCTCATTTGTATATTCCCACAATACTGTGCAAAGTGAGTAATGCCTGTGTATATAGCACTCAGGCTTACTAGCGTACACACCAGAAGATGGGCATGCTGGCCTTGAAGAATTAAGTTGTCCTATTGTGAACTGCCAGTGGAGAGGGTCATGTGGAAGGCAACGGCTGCCCTCCAACTCGACAACTTCAAGGAGCTGAGTTCTGCCAACAACTACATCAGCATGGAAGAGAATCTTAGTCTCTAGATGAGTCCATTAGCCCTCACTGTCACCTTGATTACAGCCGGTAGACTTGGAACAGAGCACCAGGTAAGCCATGGCTGGACTCCTGACTCATAGGAATCGTGAGATAGTAAATATATATTGTGTCAAGCTAGATTTATGTTAGTGTATCATTTTAAGCTACATTTATTTCAAACGCCTGTTGATGAAACTGGAGTTCTCATTGTCAGCATGAATAGATTAAAAATATTTTTACTGACACAATCAAATACCAGAATGAAACACATAATTTGAAGTTATTTATACAAATTTAAAAAAAAAATTCAAGGGACACCTGGGTGGCTCAGTGGTTGAGCGTCTGCCTTTGGCTCAGGGCATGGTTCTGGGGACTTGGGATCAAGTCCTCACAGTGAGCCTGTTTCTCCCTCTGGATGTCTCTGCCTCTCTCTCTCTGTGTCTCTCATGAATAAATAAATAAAATCTTTAAAAAAACATTCAAAATGCCATATATTTTCTATGAGAGAATATGTATACATAAATGTAAAGAAAATAAACTAGAAGTGTTTACACTGCATCCCGAACAATGGTTGTCTCTTGGGGATGGAAATGGGGTACTAAGAATGTGACCTGGAGTATTAAGTAGTAGAACTTTTAACTTTAACAGAAAGAATTTTTATTAAAAAAAAGAATACAATCACAAAAATATCAATAACTTGAAGTTAAATGGCAGTTCACAGGTATTTCTTATTTGCAATCTCCCCATATTTTTAATTGCTATAAAGGGAATGACTGAATTCTCATCTCTGACTCACATTTAAACCCACAGAAAGATGATAAGGAATTAGTAAGGAAAATGTTCAAAATGTTTTATTGAGGGTAGAAGAAATTAATTTTTGACTATCAGAGAATAAAACCAAAACTGAATAGATTCTTCCTTTCTGCTCCAGAATGGTTGCTCTCTGGGTTACAGGAAAACCTCTCTTCAGCCTCCTGCTAACTGCTTGCACTTATTCCTAGGCAAAAGCGAGACTCAGCTGGCTTCCACTGGGAGGAAGTTCAAAAGCACTTCAGCATATCTCTCCAGGTAGTTTGTGATGATCTGTTTCAGAATCGCCTGGAGTGAGTGCTTATTAATGATACAGATGCTTGTGCCCACAGCACATTGACGGAGTCAAAATTTCTGGGGATTGTGGCTAGGAATGTTCATTTTTACAAACTCTCTGGGAAGCTCTTATGCACTCTTATTTTAAAAGTGATTATTACTACTTTAATAGCAAAATAGAGTTCATGAAAGTGACAGAATGTTTGAAAATTTCAATAACTATATACATGAGTAACATTTTATTGGAAACATATCTTTTAAGGAGATGGACAGGAGGCATTTATGGTGCCATGATTAAAAATGTGTAATTTTCTCTTTGTTTGACAGACTCCACTCCCACCCTTGGGTAATGTACCATAGTAAATTCAGGATGAATGAAAAGTACCTTACTCCTTTGTTCTTTCAATCTTTCTTTGAACTTTTAATTTTAAAAAAATTACAAGTGAATTAAAAAATTGCAAGAATACTTTAATGAACTTCCTTATTTCCTTCACGCACTTTCACCCGTTCTTAGCTTTTGTCACATTTACTGTGTGTGCGTGTTTACATGTATTTGCTGAACAATTTTAGAGTAAATTAAAGATACCATGAATGTTTACCTCTCAATATTTCAGTTTGTATATGTTCTTCAAAAAGAACATTCTTTTATATACAATGGTATTATAAAATATTTAATATTGTTAAAATGCTATTATTTTATTTACTGTCCATAGTAAAATTTGTCCAAATGTCCCAATGAAGTCCTATATAAAATTTTTCTTCTAATCCAGGCTTCATGTATCTTAAGCCTTATTTATTCTGGAATGGTTCATCTCCTTTCGTTGTTCATGACATTGGCATTTTTTATTAGTAGTAGTCAATAGTTTTATTGAACATTCCTTAATTTGTTTTTTTTCTGAGTGTTGCCTCATGGATAGATGTAGGCTATGTGTTTCTGTCAAGAATACAAGTTATTTCTTGTCCATGTCAGTGCATCATATCAGGACACACATGATGTCTGCCATTATTTGGTAATGTTAAGTTTGGTGACTTTTGGTAAGGTGCTGTTTGCCAGGCTTGACTGAAAATTACCTTTTTAAAATAATTAATAAATAATCAGTTATCACATATACTGAAACTATAAATATTCTATCCCCTATCAAACTTTTTTTTTTAGTTTTAGCATACGCTGATGATTTTTTTCTTGAATCAATTATCTCTGTGATTATAAAAAAAGGATTTGATAAGGATAATTTTTCCATTTTATTGTAAGGAAGTGCTTCCTCTTATTTATTTATTTATTTAATATCAAGATGTAGCTATTGGAAGCACTTTATGTTTTTAACATGTTACTGTCATTTTTGAGCACTTTAAAACTTTGTGGCAAATAGAAAATATTCCAGACTCGTTTGCACTTTTCCTCCATGACCCTTCAGTTTGCCATTTCTCCTTAGTTCCTTGATTCTACTTAGAATGAAATGATATGTTAGAAATGAAAGTGTGCTCACATATACTCATGGCTATGGGTGTCTATACTTCTCAGCTCTTCAGCCAGCAGTGCTTGTGCCTCTCATTTTGTCCTTTAGGATTTTCCATTTCTTTTCCCATTCAATATCTGTGTCTTCTTTTTTTCATGGTGAGATTCAAGGATCTAAACTTTTAGTTAATTTTGAGAACCAATACAACAATAGATCTGAATGCACTGTACATGAATGCCTACAGAACTAATATAACCCCTATGTGAACCTTGGAAGCCAATGGGAATATGTGGTATCGCCTTGGTTCTGTATTCAGTCACACTGGACAATGCTATCCAATGACTAGAGAATATTACCAAGAAATTTTTCACCCATGCTCGAAAGGGCAATAAGGCACCACTGCCCTATGAATGATGTATTCTGAACAATCAAGCTGATTTATCTTAGGGTTCTTTTTTAACCCCAGGGAGTAGAGTCAGATGGAGTAAAGATAGAGGTTAGTATGGATACTATATTCTATACTTGGTTATGATTTTGTAGATTTGTACTTGTATTTTTAAATGATACTATATGAGAAAAAGCTAAATATTCTTATCATTATCTGATAAGATTTTAATAAAAATCAGAAAACAAAGAAGTGAAAATAAATTTTGTTCTATCTCCATATATAGTTGATTCAAGGAAACATTAATAGCAAAAATGGGAAGGCATTAATTTGTTTGAAAACATTTCCCTATTTTAATTTCATGTCAATAAAAATAATTTCAGTTACAGCTTATGCTTTTCTGTTTCTCTTTGAATATAATAATAACTACTAATATTTATATATTGAATGGTATAATAAGCACATCACATGCCATAATAAGCACATCACATGCCTTATATTTAAGTCTTGAAACAATTATGAATGGAAGAAATTGCTAGCCCACTTTACAGACACCGAATGTGGTGTTTGGAGAGGTTGAACACCTTGTCTGCATCCACAAAGCTAGTTACTGATCAAATCAATATTTATAAAAGTTCTGTCCAGTGAAGCCAATACATGTTGATGTAATATACTAACTAAAATATGAAAATCAATAGTTTTAACTTTTTAGAAGTAAAGAGAGTCTTTCATGTAGTTTACTTTTGCTCCTTTTAACTTAGGAAATGTTCATTTTAATTCATTACTTTCAGACAACTTAATTCTTTTGAATTCAGTAGCTAAAAAGAGTAAAATACAATTTCTTATCTTTCATTGTCATATCTTCACCATCTAAACATAGAAACACTATATTGCACTGGGTTCAAAGTACTCATCATCATTAGAAAGCATTTAACAAGATTCAAAAATTATTTGAATGCATAGTGTGCATACTAGAAGTTCAGCATCAGTGTCAACCTAAAAATAGTTATTACTTAGATTAAATTAAGATATAATTTTCCTCATTATTGAATCATTATTAAAATATTTCATGCACTTGTGCTTTACAGCTTAGTGCTTATATAAAATTATTACATATAACTCTTACAAATCCATCATACACTTGATTAATTGCCTTGTTAAAGAGCCTATTCTAACTAGAGTTAACTCTAGCCATTCTTGGTCCTACAGGTCACTTGTTTAGTCACCTGGACCAGAGAAAGGCAATTTTTTTTTTTTTTTTTTTTTTTTTTTTTTTTTTTTAATCAATCCGGGCTGGGAAACAACCTTAGAACTGTTTGGCTGGCTGGTGAAATGATCACTTTGTTATGTTCCCCAGGTCAGGGGAATCTTCCTCTGTACTTCCTGAGAAAAAATTCCTTATGCTCCATTCTGTTTAAGTGTAAAATATCACCTTTAGAAAACTTTAGAAGGCATAACTTTTGAAAGGCTTCACTGTAAATTATCAAAAAAGGAAATGACTCAGGATCCCTATTCAGTTCTTTGAGTTTATACCTTACATTCTGTAAAGAAATTATTACAAACAATATAATACTTTTGCATATTAAATTATATATGTACAAACATTTTCTTCTTAGTTAAAAAGTATTGGAAACTGGCTCCTTTCTGTAAGAGTAGAAATATGGTATAAATAGGAATTATTTATATATTTTTTAATTAGGGAGGAGGGGAATTCTTACTTAAAGCAATATAATTTAGAAAATAAGGAACAAATGCTGGAATCAATTCAATATAATTTTAAACCACAAATGATGATGGTGATGATGATGATGATGCATATGGCTTACATAGTACTTACCATTTACATGCACAATTTTAAGCTTTTTACACACGCATGAAACACATAAATGTGTATGTGTATATATATGACACTTTACATGTATGTATACATACATTTTATATAGCTACTCTATGAATTAGTACCACACTTATGTGTATTTACCAGAGGGGGAAAATAAGGCACTCAGAGTTTTAGTAACATGCCCAAGATCACTCAGTGACTACCAACTATGTTAAAGATCTGGGTATTTCTGTGAGGATTTAATGACATCTGGAGTACCTCAGACTACTTCAAAACTGGAAACTTGGGATGTTTGGGTGGCTCAGCAGTTGAGCATCTGCCTTTGGCTCAGGGAGTGATCCTTGGATCCAGGATCGAGTCCCACATCAGGCTCTCTGTGAAGAGCCTGTTTCTCCCTCTGCCTAGGTCTCTGCCTTACTCTCTGTGTCTCTCATGAATAAGTAAATAAATCTTAAAAAAAAAATAAAACTGGAAACTGGTCTTGCAAAATAAAAAAAAAAAGGAAACTGGTCTTGCATATAGTAGACGTGAGAAACATAGTACCTTTGTAGAATTGATATGGAAATAAGATTAGAAAAGAGTACAACATAATCATACATGTCAACTGTATTTCCATTAAAAGAGTTGGACAAAGATCAATATGAGGAGAATAGAATTTAAAAACTCAATGTAAAATCTTTCTTACACAGCTGGGGTCACTCTTCTGTTTGAAAATTATTTTATTCTTCTCGAGGCAGGCAGAAGGGACCAGTGATAGGACATGGCCTTAGAAGTAGATGGATGTGGGTATAAAGCTCAGCTTTATGATATTTTTTTCTACCTGAATAACAAGTTACTGTCTTGTCTAAATTTCTTGTTACTCACTAATGAGCTGTACACACTTTTTTTTGCGAATTGTGAAAGGATTTTATGAGAATCCTGTGCAACAGAACCTAGCACAGCTGGTTGGTTCAACAAGGTTATTTTATTGCAGTTTTCCTCCTTGCAACTAAACTTCTCCTAGGACACATACATTTACTAAATTTTACTCTCCCAGCCCTTTCTTCCTTTCCTTCTCACTCTCACCAAACCTTTTTTGCCTCCTTCTCTATCACAGAGAAGTATATCAGGTGTAAATGATATACTTTGTCTAGTTTACCAGTTTAACTTCTTCTAGTTGGGAGGACAGGCACTAAACTAGCACAGACTCACATGTTCACTAATTATAATCATGTATTCACAAGGAGAAGCACAGTTCTGAGGATGTATAACCTGTAAGTGTTTTGAGGGTACAACACACCACTTGGATAAGTGAATCTTCATCTGTAACATCTGGACTAGCTTAATCAAAGTGAAGTAGAGTGTCTAGAAATACAGAGACTATTGTTCCCACCCTAGAACTTCTGAATCAGTACCTGTGGAGATGGAACCCTGAAATATGTAGTCTTAGTAAGCTTCCCAATGTTCTAATGACCTGAAAATTGAGTGTAACTAACTGTATTTTCATTTACCAAGAGACTAATGCTTCCTGTGCAGATAACACAAAAATAGTTCAATAAAAAACTAGCTGAGACAAATGGAAGTCTCTGTCATTTCTAAAGGAAAGCCATTTTTTGTTAAACTCACCACAAATTGCATACTTAGGTTTTAGTATCTACTCTCTTACCATGTGTGTGTGTTTCAAACAGTGGCAGAGGGGATGAACTTTGCAGCGAGACTCCCTGTTTGGTACACATGGCTCTATCTGATCCAGGGTCCCTTAACTATGCTCACCTCCTCTATTTCTGCTTTGCCCCAGCTCCACAGGCCTCATTACCTCATATACTATGCACATTTCCCTTTTTGCCCTTTTTTGCACTTGCTGCTCTGTCTCCCAGAATTTTCTTCCTTTAGATGTTCCTTTAATCTTAGCCAAGTGGCACTTCCTAATGAGACTTCCTTGAACCTACTCATTTAAAATTGCAACTACATACCATACTTGCTTGCTGTTCTCAACCCATCTTTCCTGGTTTATTTCTTTCCAAAGCACTTAATAATTTTGAATATGAAAAAATATTTATTTTATTACATGTCTTCCCCAATCAGATTACAAATTCCTTGGTGGCAAGGCTTTAGTTGTTTTTTTTTTTTTTTCATTACTATAACTTGAATAAATAGAACAGCACCTGATACATAAATGATCAATAAACACTTTTTTACTAACCTGGTATGTAAGTTTTAATCTTTGATTATTCATGTTTGACATCCTATCAAATCCATCTGAATATATGTATATATAACTCATGTAATTTCCTCCTCTTAGAATTTGAATTTTTAGATGGTAGATAACATGTTTAAGTCTTCAAATTCTGTGTGGGGGTTCCTCAAACAGTTAAAAATATACCTGCCCTACGACCCAGCAATTGCACTGCTGGGGATTTACCCCAAAGATACAGATGCAGTGAAACGCCGGGATACCTGCACCCCGATGTTTATAGCAGCAATGGCCACGATAGCCAAACTGTGGAAGGAGCCTCGGTGTCCAACGAAAGATGAATGGATAAAGAAGATGTGGTTTATGTATACAATGGAATATTACTCAGCTATTAGAAATGACAAATACCCACCATTTGCTTCAACATGGATGGAACTGGAGGGTATTATGCTGAGTGAAGTAAGCCAGTCGGAGAAGGACAAACATTATATGTTCTCATTCATTTGGGGAATATAAATAATAGTGAAAGGGAATATAAGGGAAGGGGGAAGAAATGTGTGGGAAATATCAGAAAGGGAGACAGAACGTAAAGACTGCTAACTCTGGGAAACGAACTAGGGGTGTTGGAAGGGGAGGAGGGCGGGGGGTGGGAGTGAATGGGTGACGGGCACTGGGGGTTATTCTGTTTGTTAGTAAATTGAACACCAATAAAAAAAAAAAAAAAAAAAAACAAATTCAGATAAAGTCTACATGTAAATCAGAAAGCATATTTTTGATACCATGACTTACATAAATAGCAATGGGGAAACATGATTACAAATAAAATAGTGTAAACATGAAAACATTGGGACTTATATAATAATTGAGCCGGGAGAGTTGACAATTTCTCTTGTTTTTGTCATTCACAGTAGATTGTACCACCTAAGGCTGTAGGTTTAAAAAATTAAATCAGAAGAATAGCATTAAAGATAGCCCTTCCAAAGTTCTTCAGAAATAAAAAAAAAAATTTCATTTAATGTTTTAATGATAAGAAGATGCCTTCCTGGGGATCCCTGGGTGGCTCAGCAGTTTGGGGCCTGCCTTCGGCCCAGGGCCTGATCCTGGAGTCCCAGGATCTAGTCCTGCATCGGGCTCCTGGCATGGAGCCTGCTTCTCCCTCTGCCTGTGTCTCTGCACCCCACCCTTTCTATCATGAATGAATAAATAAAATCTTTAAAAAAAAAAAAAAGAAGATGCCTTCCTGATATGGTGGATTTTAATTCAAATATTTTTCTTTTTTTTTAATTTTTTTAAATTTTTATTTATTTATGATAGTCACACAGAGAGAGAGAGACAGAGAGGCAGAGACATAGGCAGAGGGAGAAGCAGGCTCCATGCACCGGGAGCCGGATGTGGGATTCGATCCTGGATCTCCAGGATCACGCCCTGGGCCAAACGCAGGCGTCAAACCGCTGCGCCACCCAGGGATCCCCTATTTTTCAATCACTCAAAATATATGTAAATTAGAAAAATTGGGGGATGCATTAAACTTTTTAGTTTAGATTTATGGTAAAATGTTAGATACTTTGCCCCACTATCTATTCATTCTATTCTTCACTTCTCACTAAGCCTCTGCTGTCATTATAGGGCAAACCACCTTCATCTTTCTTCTAGACAATCCCTACAGATGATATGAACTGCATGTAATACTTTCAAAATTGTTAAAGAGCTTTTCTTTTCTGCCTTTCTGATTACATGATTTTTGTCCTAGTGTTCTGGAAGCACCCATGTGCCTCAAGATCTAGGGAGTGGGCTGTGTAGATGGGATTTGTTGCAGAATGAAGACAAAGAAATATGGAAAATATACCCTTCTTCCTATCTTCATGAGGGTATTTGCAGGGAGACTATCTCTTCATAGGGAATTTTATTGAGATAGGATAATCTGTATTCTTTCATCTCCACCTTTATTTTTCAAGAGGGAAAGGATTAGAACTCATTTTACAATATTTATTATTGTTGAAAAAAGTTCTCCTTCCACAAATAACATCAAGTACTGCTTTCTGGTGTCAAGAGGATTTGACAGAAGGGAAGTAACCTGGCCCTTTCTGACCTGGGAATAGAGAGTAGAGCATAGGGTAGAGGGAGAAAGAAGAGAATCTGAAAACCACCAGTCTCCCTTCATTTCCTACCCCCATGAGATCACCCAGCTAGCCAGGACTTTGGAAATATCCAAATGAAACTTTTAGGGAGAGAATCTGGGAGTGGGGAGGGAAGCTGGGTGACAGCGTTTTTATCCCTGAGAGATTAAACATCACAGGAACTGTAACTATCAGGTCTCATTAATTTTTATGCAGGATCAAGAATTTAGTTATGCCCCTCTTTGCTGACCAATGGGTAAGAGATGAGAGGCAGTTAAAGACAAATAAAAGAAAATGTGTAGATAAGCAACATAATCCGTATATTGTTAGGCACATCTGTAATATAGTTTTAATTAAGTACTGTGATTAATTAGATTCTGTGATCTAAATCGAATTATCTCAACCCTGTGTTTAAAAACTTTAATGTTGGGATGCCTGGGTGGCTCAGTGGTTGAGCATCTGCCTTTGCCTTAGGTCGTGATCCTGGGGTCCAGGAATCAAGTCCCATATTGGGTTCCCCACAGGGAGCCCGCTTCTCCCTCTGCCTATGTCTCTGCCTCTCTCTCTCCGTGTCTCTCATGAATAAATAAATAAAATCTTTGAAAACAAAAACAAAAAACCTTAATATCTTTCCCTTAGTATAATGTATGAATTCTTAATATGCTAGGCCTAGGGTCTATGGAATCTGGCCTTTGCTTATTTAAATAATACCATCTTACTCCAGCTTCTGCCTAGGTCACAGGCTCTGACAGATATTTTAATTCCTTAAATGTGCCAAACACTTTGCTGCATAGCATCTCCCTAGAGCATTCCACTTTCTATTTTTCACCTGTCTATTCTAACTTGTCCTCCAGTGCTTACCTAAAATGCTATTTTTAGGTAATATAATGAGTTTTTCTCAATCTATAATGGCTCTTATATTATTATTATTATTATTAATTATTATTATTATTATTATTATTATTATTGTCATTCTTTCTTTTTATTCTTTGTACTATAATATTCTTTAATTATATACTTATTTGGGTGTATCTGTGCCTATCAGCTCTGTGTTTTATGTATTTACCCCTACCTATTCAGGGACTGGCACATAGTAGATATTCCATATTGTTAGAGAATGAAAACCAATTTTTTCCCATGAAAGCCAGGTATAAATTGCTTTCAAGGCAACTTTATTATCTGTTCTATCTAGTTTATGTATTTATAACATCAACATTTCACGTTTATCTATATTCTTTAATACCGTTAGTATTGTTTGGTCTAACTTTAGCTCAAGTGATTTTAACTTCTAATACACTATCTTAAGTGTACTGGATTTTTAAATGTATATAAAGTCTTTGGAATGAAAGTAAAAAAAAGGTAAGAAATTATGAACTGCAACTAACTGGGAGTCATGTCCATTCTCATCCCTGACTCACTGCAACAATAAGATTTTAAACACCAATAAGCTACTGTTTCAGGGGTACTTTTATATATATCAGGAAAAAAAAAAGTATGTAGAGATAAAATGGAGTACAGTTAGCAATTTTTCTGTTGTATTAACATGATAATTTATGTTTGAAGAAATGAAAAAAAGTGTGTTTTGATATGCTGGAAGATAATTGGTCAACTCGAAGTATGAACAGGTTTATTGAGTATGTGGTGAGATTACAAGTATAGATTCATGCAAGACTCTGATGGTGACTTTTTGTTATTAACATCACAATGTTTCTGAGGGTGGCTCTGGAATTTAGGGAAATAACATCATCTCGGAAGGTTATGGAGATTCCCTGGTTGGCCTACTCCTTCATTATCTGTGTGGGCTCAGGTAACTCGGTTAATGCTCTCAACTTTGGAGTCATCTGCTGTAAAATAGGGATACTTATAAATGGCCTTACCACTGTTAATATATGAAGCACTAAACACTGGGTCTTCACAGTGTAGGTACTCAATTAATGGCAGCTATTTTAAGGAACAGAGCCACTCTCAGCATAGGAAGTGCATATATACTGTGCGATACAGAGTTCAGTCTCCGAGGCTGTACAAATAAGAAGCATTAGGAAGATCACTTTCGTTTAACTTTTCATTATCTGGAGCATCGAGTGAAAAGTGATTTTATTTTTATCTCTTCTCTATTGCATAGAATAACAAACACATTGTTTATGCATTTATAAATGACTATCTTTTGGGCATGTCTACACAAAATAGTAAAGGACTTATAATTGAACTGGGATCAAGCTGGTGTTCTGCACACACCAGATGCTCAATATATATTTGTTAGTCAGTTAGCTGTTGCCTTTTCTTAAAAAAACATTCGTTTTTCAGATTTTCTCTTGGGGTTCTCTGTCTTTCCCATACACTTTAATATTGCTTATGCTCATTTTTTTCCCATTTAAAAATTTTGATGGTTTCTGATTCAATTCTATTTCAGGATCATCCCTGATTTTTAGACTTGTATTAAAGATAGCTAAATGTCCTCTCACTCAAAGTATGCCAAAGAAACAAGTTATAATGACCCTGTACACAAATGCATATTAAACAACAATGTTATATCTGAATAACTGAAGACATATTTAACTGTTTAGTAACTGATATTAACTGTTCACCAGCTGGGAATTTGATTAGACTCAGCAGTCTGACCTGGCCAGTCACCTCAGCCAAGACGAGGCACTGCACACATAAGTATATGAATATAATAACATTGCTGACATTGGCACTTTGGAATTTAAAATACAGTCAAAATTTTAATCAAAAACTGTCAGTAATAATGGAAAATTTATATGTAAAATTGAGAAGTATTAGAGCCTTTTTTCAATGTAAGTTTAAAATATTCATATCCACTTTCTACTTTGTCAGGAGGAGCCCTGTGTAAAGTTCTGTACACTCACTGTATTCTTTTTGAGTTTTCATTCAGACATCAGAAACTGTTTGATCTCTAACAAACACACAAAGTCTCTAGGAAAAAGGATTGTTAAATGTGAAATCTGTATTAAAGAACTTGCTTTAAAAATGGGCTCTATCAATATGCAAGATACTGAAGAAGACATCTGCATAAAGAGAAGTATTTGGTAAGGGTAAATAGCAAGTAATCATCAGCCAGAGAATCGCTAGATGTTCTTACTCAACTTAAAATTATTTGCAACATGTTCTTATTTTCTTTACTGTTCTCTTTAATTCCGAATAATAGATTCATTACATGTCATTTTACATTTATTTAAATTTTAAGCTCTGCTGTGATCCTTATTACTGTAATGAAAGTACACCAAATTTTAAAAAGTTAAAAAAAAAGAGAAAGAAATAGAAATAGAAAAAAGGAAAGAAAGAAAAAGAAATTACTTTCACATGTGTTTCTTATGTGATATTCAGTATAACACCAAGATAAACAAGTAAACTTTTACTGTTCCATACTTTCTTGGCCATTGTAAAGTGAATCTACAAAATAAGACCTTGGTAGGGTAAATACCTAGACACTTTGCTGATCTCTTTTATTTATTTATTTATTTATTTATTTATTTATTTATTTATTTATTTATTTATTTTTATTTATGATAGTCACAGAGAGAGAGGGAGAGAGAGGCAGAAATACAGGCAGAGGGAGAAGCAGGCTCCATGCACCAGGAGCCCGATGTGGGATTCGATCCCGGGTCTCCAGGATCACGCCTTGGGCCAAAGGCAGGCGCCAAACCGCTGCGCCACCCAGGGATCCCAGCTGATCTCATCTAAAGAGCAGGTAGGAAAACTGTATTGGATGTTAGTAACTTGAGTTTATCACAGTGGTCATATATCCCAAAAGCAAACCCGGAGAAATGATTTACTAGAAATTTATTTAAGGATGAATTTCTAGAAGTGTAGATTTCTCCAAGAAGTCAAAAGAAGCTTCAAAGTAGAAGCTCTACTGAAGTCTGTTTCAAAGTGACCATTAAGTATTTTCCTCAAATCACCTTGTGAAGTTCTAGGATTATCCTTTATTTTAGGAGAATTTCTGAATTGCGAGTAGGTGGGCTTATACACATAGGAGACCCTTTGGAAAAGAGTATATTACCTATAAGCTCTTGAAGAGGTCTTGTTAAGTCTCATAGAGCTACCCTAGAATTTCACAATGTGAGTTCCAAAGTCTAGAGTCCATTTACAGTGGACATAAACAAATAATATTTAGGTACATAACACTTTAAACATGTCCTTTTCATCAGTGAGACCTAGTTATCAGGCATTTCCAAGGTAATTTATATGGAGAACCTCTAACAGTGCCAGTTATCAAAGCTGAGTGGAACAAATATGCAATCAAACTTTATTTATTTCGCTCAAATATATGAATTAGTTCCTGCTGTTTTAACAAGTATCCAACTGGCATTCGTTAGAATTAAATGATGATCTCCAAGTGAGAAATATAGTATGTTGGTAATCATTAGCATTTTATTGACCAATTTGGAATCACTGAATAAAACTGAAATCAAACAAATGGCTGTTTGTATAGTAAATAAGAGAAAAGAAAAGGTCTTTCCCCTCTGGCACCATTAATTCTTCTCAAATGACTAATGAGGAAATATAAACAGGAAGTCAAAAAAATAACCCACCTATCAGATTTAGCATTAGCCTCCAAAGGGCATGTAGCATAAACTCGATTATTGAAATTCTTAGAGATTTCCAATTCCTATTTATATTTGGGCAACAGTGTCCTTAAACTAACAGAATTGAAATCTGGAGTATTTATGGTCTTTAATAAAACTTGTTTTCACTTTGTTTACATAGCTAATGTTGCAAAATTTTGCATAAATATTTGAGTTATTGTTTTCCCAAGATGTTCACAATGCTTTAATAATACTTTCTCTAATAATGTTTTCCCTTTTTGGTGAGACAGTGGTGTCTCTAGCATTTTTACAGTGTTTTTGAGGCAGGGAATTTAGAGGGTTTTGAATTCTTGAGATAGATGCGGGACTACAGTAGCAATGTTCCGTGAAGATACACTGAGACAGGTAAAAGAAAAGAGAAGAAAGGAAATAAAGGGAAGGATGGTAAGGGAGGACCTCAGGAATTCAGAGGGCTACTTTCACAAAGAACATTCTCAAGTAAATGTCCTCTCATTTACTCCTTACACTTGCCATGTGGGGGGAAAAAAAAGTGCTCAAATTCTAAGAATAATATAAATGAGTCCCAGATAGTTAAGTAACTCGTTGGACAACTCACAATTCTAATAGAAGAAGGATTTGAACTCAAGTCTCTCTGAAACCATAGCACATACATTTTCACTACATCCCGGTTGGCCAATATGTTTTGAAACTTTAATCAATATTTAGACACTGTGTAAACAGGGGTAAAGACTGATGGTGAAATTTGCAGATTTGCAAAACTAAAGTGTGTATTTCCACCAGATCTCTTATGGTAAGTTAAGAGGTTAAGAGGGGGGGTGGTTGGGGAAAACCAGGTCCCACAGGTATGCCTTGTGATCAATTGGACACAGATGAGGTTGAGTATCTGAACCCTCAAATCTGTCTGGACATACCTTTGTGATGGAGTAGCCCCTTCTACCATCCTACCTCTCCAACTACTTATCCCTGTCTAAGAGAGCCAGACTTCTCCCATATTATGAATAAAACCACAAGAAAACATAATGTTTAATGATATCTTAGGTGCAGATACTTCCTAAGGAGATACTGATTCTCTTCAGCATACACACCCAGTGTCCCTCATTGACTCCATGTCCCAAATGAGCATTAAGTCCAAGCATAGCACAGAGCAACAGATCAGGGCCTCCTCTAGGAGTAAATTGCTACTACACCAAGACAGTTGTCATTTTGTAGGAAATTCTCTTCATTAAGGCATTAAGCAATACATCGTTGAGGGGATCACTGGAATTCATGCAAAAGGGTTGTTCTCAGTAGGGTAGAGAAGACAGTGAGCTCTGCTGCAATGGAATTAGGTTCTGGTGGAAACTATGGGACCCCGGAGTGGTAGAGGTCAGGTGTTGGCATGTAACCTTTAGAGACAGAGTGGGCACCATTACCATAATTAGCCACAGAGGTCTATAGCAGCAGCTAATTATTCCCAGGGCTCTGGGAATGGAGTAGCTGGGCAGCCTCCTAATGTGCTGTTTGACTTAGATAAGCAGAAAAATTCCAGGTCTGCTGAGCAAAAACAAGACTTGAACTACTGCAGTGGGGTTCATGGCCTCTTATTCAATTCTAAACCTAAATCATCTCACAGACCAAATGACTTAATCAGCCAGGATGTCAGCCCCTTTTGAAGAAAGACCCTTGAAAGGGGCCTCCACTCTTTACTGTGAATCTCCTTCCAAGTCTTCTCTGGAGGCTTAATCCTTAATAATGTGACTGAAAAAAAGCAAAATAACCAGACCATAATAACAATAAGGTTCTAGCTCTGTACAGAACCATGTAGTCCACTGGTCCAATCAGGGACTGGTGGAGATTAGATGAAAGATGAAATCTTGGCGAAGTCAATCTTACCCTAAATTATTTGGGACTGTGTCCCCCATTATCTCTCTAGTCCTGAAGTATTTGGAGCAAACATAGATACTGAGTCACTGGCAGAGTCCTCATATTGATTCTCTATACTATGGAATGAGGCTACAGCAGACAGTGAGCTCTGCTGCAATGGAATTCGGGATCCCGGAGTGGCAGAGGTCAAGTGTTGGCAGGTAACTTCAGAGATATGGTGAGCATAATTACCATAATTAGCCATGGAAGTCCATAGCAATGGCAAATAATTGTAGAAATGTTCCATACAACTTCCTCTCACTGTGTCCTCCCCCAAAATGCAGGATCAAAAGCAAGACTACATTCATGGCAGGTATTATAGACACTATCAAGAACATAAGAGATAGATAACAGAGTAGATGTTTCTATTTTATACCCATTTAACTTTCCTGTTTACTGCAAAAATTAGATCTTGGAGAATGACTGTGAATTATAACAACCTTAATCAGATGTTCTAGATATGATATCTTCACTGGAGCAAATGAATAGATGCCCTTGGACCCTGGTATGCTATATTATTTACCCTAAAAACACTGTCTTTAACTGCCAGCAAATTAACACAATCAGAAACAGGGTATCTTCATGTTTCAGGGACAGGCAACAATTACCTTTTTTTTTTTTTTTTTCACTTCTATGACAAATCCTTTGCTTTCTGTCTTGATCTAGTGTAGAAGAAACTTCATCGTTTACTTGTGGCATTCCAAAACTACATGCTGATTCACTGAATTATGCTAATTAAAGCAGATAAGAAGGAAGTAACAAGCACCAAAGTTGTTTTAATGAGTTACATCAGGCTTGCAAAATCCGTGAGGTTTCTTGGGGTCCCTCAGGTGGGGCATGTCTGGAGATACTCTCCTAAAGTGAAAGACAAGTTGCTGCATGTTTTGCCATCCTCTGAGAAGGAAAAAAAAAAAAAATCAAAAGGCTTTATCTAACCTCTTTAGAATATGGAGCAAATATATAAAATATTTGGGCATGTTATTTTAATATATTTACCAGGTGGCATTTAAAAGTGCAGTTTTGAGTAGGGCCTAAAGCAAAAGGTGACTACACAGCAGGTCTAGGCTGTAGCACAGGCTCCTCTCACACATGGACCTTATAACCCAGCAGGCACAATGGTCCCGAAAAGGACAGTGGTAAATAGAGGTACTTTGAGAGGTCTCCACCATGTCTAAACATGAGAATAACAACAGAGACCACTTGGGTTTTAGCTTAGATCCATTCTCTATGCTGCCAGCAATTGTTCTCCATTTGAACACCAACTTCTGGTGTGCACCTGGGTTTTGGTAAGTAAACTCTAATTGCCTAATCACAGGACACCATGTGATTTTATGAGTCATGTTGCCCCAAATGGAAAGGCGGACAAGAGGTAGTTCTGAGAGGGTACAATGCTGAGGGTGAATTGTGCCAATTATTCTATGTTTGTTCTTCCAATTCAGTTCTTTACTCTTTTCCATCCTGTTGTGTGCTCTGTGAGGTCAAAAGTATATCGTGGGCTCCTTTGCTCTGTAGCTTTTAGTTGTGTTTGGCCAATGGGAGGTAAGGAAATGGAGGGCAAGAGGAGATTGATTATTACTTCATTCCCTGGGTTCCTGTCTGAGGTTTAGCAATAGTTATATGACTTCTTTAAGGCCACACCTCTTCTTCTTATGGCCACACCCGGAACTCCTTGTAACAGCTAGAGGATAGTGTTGATTCCCCTCCAACCTTTGCTAGTCCTTGGGACCCTCAACATCTTGTGTTGCTCTTAATCTTTTTCACACCTTTATAGATAGTTCCCTTATTTAACACCCAGATAATTATTCCTTTGAGTATACAATCATTTTTCCCCCTAGAATAAATGACAGAACAAAAAGGGGATCCTGGGAAAAAATCAAGTCATATTGTACTACGCATTTATGGACTTTTAAGTGAGAGATAAATAAAATCTATCATTTTCAAAGACACTGTTATTTTGGGGTTTTCTATTATAGGCAGCCAAACATAATCCTCAATGATAGAGCGCCTCACTTTGATAACTCCTTCTCCCACTTGTCTGGAAAGTGCTGCTTATTTGGTCTCATCCCAGCATCCACTTGTATCCCGTAGATGTCTCCCCTTCCTCTGAGTGTCAACAGACTTAGTGCCTTTAGTGCTTACTCTGGGCTGAGAATCGCTAAATGTTTCATTATCTACCATTCCCGTATCATCCACTATCCCTTAACCAAAATATAGAAAACATGCCCTGAACTTAGTAGGTAATCAAAGTATGTTGTTGATAAGAATGATACTTTTCCCCTTTATTTCAGAGAAGTCAAATTTCACAGCCTTCTAAGTGCAGAAGACTGATAGTTTTAAGTATTTTCTTTCTGGATTCTTGCCGTAAACCTGTCTTATGAGAAACTGGGGTTGTTTTTTCTTTTTTTCTTTTTTTTCCTGACTCAGTGACACAGCCTGAAAATCAGTGTGGAAGAATGTCATTGGGGAAGAGGAGAGAAGGGCTATGGCAGAGATTCAAGCTCTGTTTCATCTGGCTCCATGATCATGTATTGGGGCAGCCTTTGGAGTCCATGGCTCTCAAAGACCTTTCTACAGGGTGTGGTCCTATCAACATCTGCTCACTTACCTCCAGTGAAAACTCCTCTTTTGTACCCACACCTATCCCTCCAAAAGCTGTAGATAAGATTGCCAGCTTCTCACTGAAGGGTGATTTTGTCTGTATGTGTCTGACTGGCACATATGAGATTAGAGGCACTAGAGGGGCAAAGACTTTTTCTGCCTTGGGTACTTTAGCAGCTAACACATGTCTGGTTCATAACAGAAAGTCAAAGAAGTAATTTCAAATAAAATAGTAAACACATCTTCAAGATCTCACTCAAAACCCAGCATAGTACTCCTCCATAAAAACTTGCTTCGCACTATTTTTTATTACCTTCAAAATGCTGTAACTGATAGTTAGATTTTACTCCCTCTGTAATTCTATCGTAATTCCTATATGTTTCTCTTACAGCTTTTGTCAAGGTACCTCACAATTATATATGTCTTTCCCTCTAGCCTATATAATTATCAAGCACAATAGCTATACAACTGAGTGTCAGGGTTTAAATCCTTGGACTCTGAATTCTAGCTTTGCTACTTCAGACCTATGTCATCTCAAGTTACTTAACTGCTAAGATTCAGGTTCCTTATTCATAAAAAGGATATAATTCATTCATTATATATTTATCGTTGATGTATTTACTATGTTTCAGGTGTCAATGTAGGTATTGATGATAGAGTTAGGAGAACAGAAAAATAAAAAGGAAAGTAAAGAGGAGGAAAAGAAGCTGGACAATGTTCTCGCCCTTACAGCCAGTACATTCTAACTGGAGATATACCCATATCTATCTATCCATGTCCAGATCTTCAAAACAAACGGACAATATAATTTCATACGTTTACAAGTAATCCAAAACAAACCAAGCAAGGTAAGGGAATCGAATTTGAAATAGCTGGCAGAAAGTCCTGGTGCTCATTAGAGAAGCTGATTTGTGAATTAAAGGAGACTCTGACATCCTTAGGGCTGTGCATACACGTTCTGTTTCTTCTTGATGCACTGATGGGATTATACTTTCTACAATCTCTAGAGTTAGGCAGGATCTTGTGACTTGCTTTGGCTCATGAAAGGTGGACAGAAGAGAGTCTCATGCAGAAGTTTTAATAATTATTATTATTATTTAGCTTAGACCATCGTGATGACCCACACTGGACACTGGCCCATGATTTGGGCATTGGTTTACTATAGCATAATGTGACCTGTCCTTACTGACACATGCCTAATCACAGCATCTGGCACCCAGAAAGTTCTTGATAAGTTCTTCTTCTTATTATTATTAATTTTATTTTGATAACATTTGTATTGTCAGTGTTGAAAAGTAGTAGGGGGTCAATATCTTTTTCTTTACAAGCATGAGTTTTAAGGCCTTAACGTGTAAGTCTTTCGAGCTGGCCTTCACAAATAAGAAAAGTAAAGTCCAAGTAATTCAAATTACCTGTCAAGAGGGCAGAGTAGCAGCACTTAGATCCAAAGAGGTCCCCCTGTGGGGTAAATTAAACTTTATGTTTCTAATGCTATTTTTCTATTGATTAGCAATATAAAACTAGATAAACATACTTTTGAAGTTATTTTATTCGACGACATAATAAATCTAATTATAAATTCAGAAAACCTTTAAAAATCAAGTATATAAATAAAAAATGTTCACTCTAGTAAAATACTATTAGGAATAGTGAACTTTGTCTCAAAAATGCCAATATTAAATAATAATGGTTCTTTATTTTGAGTCACAAAAATTAAATTTTAAAAGAAATAGCTAAGTAACTTAAGTGGACAGAAATGTCAGTTTGAACTGAAATGTAGCTCAGTTTCTCTTAAACTTTTGCACAGGAGCCACAAGAAAAAAACCCATAACTTTCTCTTATGGCAGAAATTGCTAACAGCACCAGAGTAAATCTGCTGGTTGTGAAACATGTAAGGACAGATCTGGAGAAGGGGAGAGAAATGCAAAACACATCAGAGGCAATTTTTCAGTGGATAAAATTAAAGCAAAGGAAAAGCAAGTTTACTGGAACATAAATATAAATGATAAAATGAGAACTACATTTTCTAAAATAAGAATGTATCCCTTAAGTATTTCAGTAGTATCTATAAAATCAACTCCATGATTTAAAATTCTATAAATGAAAACTTAAATATTCTATTTCTGATGTATACTAAAAACTAGTGACTTGATTATATTGTTTCTTTTTAGAGCCCACTATCTACCACAACAATTGCTGCAGCAAAAGAATTAAATTGAATTCATATTGTATCTTAATAACAAATACAGTACAATCACCACAGTAGCTTTGATAGACTTGACTTGAGATCATGTGCTTTAATAACCTAGATTTGAAAATATGTAGGTAATGCTTTTTCTAAGTCATTGGAAAAACCAGTACAACTTCCTTCACTCTGGGAACTGAACAAGAAAAAAAGTTATTCAATAGACTAGGACATAGAGTTACACTGTGCCTTTAATTTTCCTGTTATTTGACAAGGAATGTTAACCTAAATATGTTAACCTAAATAGAATAGATTTGTAAAATGTGTTCAGGTAAGAGTGAGGATTTTCCTTTTGCTTTACCTTTAGACTTTTTTTTCTTTTTATTCTAAACTCACAGTGCTGATTATGTGACTATTAAAAGAAATCTTAACCAACCAACCAAGTTTCCAGAAGGCAGTTTCTAGGAATTGCACAGTTCAATTGTGTAGGTATGAAAAAAAACAAACAAAATAGACCTATACACAAATTGCCACAATAAAAATTATCTATTTCTTAAGCTTGTATCAATAAAAACTTATTTTAATTTATTTATATATCCATTTCAGTTGATAAGTACCTTTGAGATTTTGAAAACTGAATATAAACATCTTTTCAAATAATAAACCATAAAGAAAAATAATTATATTTTTAAGGAAAAGATATTCATATATATCCTATATTAAGTCATGTATATACTATCCATGACTACGTATGTGTGTATAGTTTACATATATAGATATATATGAATATGTATATCTTCATATCTATATATGTGTGTATTATACACAACACACATACACACACATACACAAGAGGCGTATGTGTGTGGCTAAAGTTCTGTGATTGTGTACAGTACTGGAAACAATATGAACAAACGTTGAACTAATTTAAACAGAAAAAAAAATCATGTTTTCTTTTGTTCTAACGTGAAAATACGGATCCTGTCCTTTCCTTGAGTTCAATGAGGTTACCTTAAGTGGCTTGACACTACTGTGTTAACAGGGATAGTCAGATTCCCTGGAATTTCTAAAATGTATTAAATGAAAGACCCTTCCACTAACAAATTCCACTAGAATTATCAATTCTTCACCACTGAAGTTTAGTCATTAGGCAGATGGATGGGTTTTTACTCCTCCTATCATTTTTAATTGTCATGGAATTACATTTATCCTCCCTAAACCAGTACAATGTATGCTGTTCTTGCTTCAGTTGAAAGGGATGCACCCTAGAAGAGATAAATTATTCCATTATCACCAAAACATTTATTAAATGTCCATATTTTTAGGAGGCAGGGCTGAATGTTATAGACAGGAATTAATTAGGTTCAATTCCTGCCTCATTGGAGGTAGAGTGTGAGATGTCCAGACAGCAATGATGCAGGCATCCGTAGGCCATGCATCAAGCATGGAGAAAGAGATGAGTTGAGTAAGTTGCTATCATGAACATTTGCACCCTTGAGCAAAGTATATCAGTGAACTGGGTGAAAAAGGAGACCCTCTGGACATGCATGTCACAGTGATTCACAACCACTCCACCAATCATGTAGGAAAGACCCCTGCTGAAAGAAATCCCAGGATTTAACTGAGTGCTGTTCAAATAAGAGCATG
Source organism: Canis lupus familiaris (assembly GCF_011100685.1). NCBI lineage: Eukaryota > Metazoa > Chordata > Mammalia > Carnivora > Canidae > Canis > Canis lupus. Next base: position 52,733,463 of record NC_049233.1, read on the forward strand.
ATAAGAAGGGGTAGGCGCAGTGGGATTTTTCCTAAATCTTTCATATCTCATCTCAGAAATTACCAAAGGGAAGGGATTGCCAGCTCCATCTGCTCTACATATTGTTAAAATGCCTTTGTGCTGTTGGGGAGAGGGGTCAAATAGGATTTGGCAAACATGAAGAACTACATTAGGGCAGTGAATACCTTTCATACTGGTAGAAATTTAAGTACATGCTTAGAGAATTATACCCATTTTATACATCAGACACCCCTAATACACCAACTTATCACTACCTCTCCTTTACTCTCTAGCTTTAAGTGGTTACTGGATCTTACTCATTCTACCACATTTCTATCTCTCAATTTACCTCTCAAAACAACCAAATTAACATAGATTGTTAATCTTTTCTTTCTGTAAAATTGTAGTAGTGCCTAGTCTTTTTCTTTTTTTAATATCTATCAATCCTTTCCATAATAGATCTATATGGCCTATGAATTTGAGGTTATTTTTTAAAAAAATATACATCATATTATACACTTTTCACCTTAAAAATCCAAAAGCTTTTCATCAACTGGGCAATGAAATCTTGACTTACCGAAATAATACATGAATAACTCTTCTATATCAGTTTTTTTTTTTTTTTTCCTTCAGGAACCTCTGGATCACTACCTTCCCACTCCCCCATCTCAGCCATGAGTTTGATGAACTCATTGTGAGTTTTTATGCTTATCTGTATGTGTAAATATTGTTCCCTCTGTTCCAAATATTGTCTTTTTTCTTCTCCATTTGAAGAGCCCATCCTTTACCTCCCCTATCAAGTCTAAGTGTTGTCTTTCCTATGAAGGTTTTCTGGTATGTTCCAAGGCAGCTACACATTCCCTACTGTTTTATCTATGATATTTTATGGGCTTGATTCTTCCAATGTACGGGAGCTCTTAAAAGGCATTAATTAACTAAACTCTACCAGTTAATTAATATCTTCTTATAACATGCTGGTTTTTATTTTCATGATTATTTCAAGCACACTGTTTCATTTGTGCTTTCAATGGTTTTGCAAAGTATTACACCACAGATGTTGTTCCCATATAACAGATAAGGAAATTGAGTATTAAAACCACCAAATATATTATTTTAGTTTTGTTTTAAATATTTGCTTTGTTTTGTTTTACTTATAGCTTAATATCTTTCCAGTATATCATAGCATTTGTTATATAAACATTACATTCAATAACATGAATATGTGTGAGTTTCCTTTTTCTAGGAGGTAAAAAGAAAAATTATCCCTTTATATGTATATGACTTCCTTTGAACATTCATTAAGGATCAGCATTATATAAACAACAAAAAAAATCTCTTTTCCTTTATTTCTTTCATTTTGACTATAACCTCATCATGACATAAACTATGGCTTGACAGATGATCCAACCAAGGTACTATAAAACATTTTTGATAGGTGCTTTAGGATAATGATTTATGAAATAATTGTTGAGGTCAACTACTATGAACAGAGCATTCCAAAAGTCTTAGTACAAAAGTTCTAATAGATCATATCCTTTGTGCACTTTAGGGGAGGTAGCCATAAATTTGTTTTGATAATGTCTGTGTCAGTTGGTATGTTTTATTTTTCTTTTATGCAAAACAATGGTATTAATATAAGTGAAAACCTGTGATTAATGGAAGCAAATACAAAAGAAACTAGTTAATGTTGTTCCTACATTTCCATGCTGAAAATAAACCAGATTTAGTTTTCATCCTACATGAGAAGAAGTCGGGGGGGGGGGGGGGTTGGGGTGGGGGGGTGGTTGTGGATAATATTAGCCATTATAACCAACTCATTTTTCTTTCCATAAAACAAGATTTAAGAACATAGGGAAAGGGATCCCTGGGTGGCGCAGCGGTTTGGCGCCTGCCTTTGGCCCAGGGCGCGATTCTGGAGACCTGGGATCGAATCCCACATCGGGCTCCCAGTGCATGGAGCCTGCTTCTCCCTCTGCCTGTGTCTCTGCCTCTCTCTCTCTCTGTAACTATCATAAATAAATAAAAATTAAAAAAAAAAAAAGAACATAGGGAAATAATGGGAAGAAGAACACTCAGGCAGTTTTAGAACTCTAAAAGGTAAAGCAAATGACTAGATGATGGGTTTTGTGGAATAGCATTGTGTTTTCCTATATACAACAAAGCAACTCAAGCAGCTTTCAGTGGGGTACATTGCTTCAATTGTTTCTATAGTGGCTGTGATTGTTTTGTCCTGGTTCATTCACATTTGGTTACACAGTCCTCATTGTGTGCACAGCCTTGCATTTATAAGCAGATGCCTGGGGTCTGTTAGTGACTTTCTTCTGATGAGCTGTGTGCTTAAAAATATCTCTTCTTATCTGAACATTTGCAGTAAAATTTGGTAAATCGTGTAAGATTCAGGAGGGAAGACATAAATCAGAACTAAAATAATGTTTTCAATGCCTTGAACTCTTGCTGTATGTTTTGTCACTCTTGGGCCTTCCTCAAATGGTTAATGAGACCCAAATTATTTGAAATTCATTTCTTTAAAATTTAAGTGCGATGCAAGCACATTTGAGTACAGAGCTATTAAAATGACGAAATCATTATATTGTATCCAGGGATAAAAGACATTGTAAATATTTAGTCTTTCATAGTCACAAACCACTTAAATGAATGAATATAGTATAGTCATTGGTTTATGGTTCTAATAACCTCCAGGAAATGTCAAATTCACATGTTGTCCCAGAACACAAGATTTAGCTTTTGGATTTTTAATTTAACTAAAAGATGTGTAAAAACACACAGTCATCCAGCTCCCTATTGGCTCCACATCTGTGTAGGATTATATGCAAACAATATTTGAGCTAGCATTGGCAGTCACATAGGTTTGCTAGCTTGAATGTAATTAATTTTTTTTTTTTCAGATAGACACAAAAAGAATGAAGGAGGACAATTTGGAGAAGCACTGTTTTCAGCAATAATCTTACATATGAGGTAAGGCTCAAAGTTGCCAAAATAGAATCTGGAAATAGAGATCCATCATCCTTGTGTCTAAAGTAAATCATAATTGTTCTGAAAATGATTAACGCTGGGTGACAGCCAATGTTCCTTTGATAAAATAGTACTTAGTTTGATTCTACAACTAAGCAGACAGGAAATGGCTCACCTTTTGGTAATGAATTAACTCTTTCATAGAAGGCTATAGGAATTCCAAAATATAAGCCCCCTGAATATCGAGGATGCCAGGAAATTAAACAGAGCTTCGAAGGGTAGCACACAGTTGCTATTTTTCTATTATTGTCTTACATTTCTTACTTTTATTCTTATCTGCAGATTTTGGTGGACAATGTGGCTATTCAAAGAGCTTCTTAAAAATTCTCTCTGCGGATTCAGCTGCATCAAAGTAGAAGTTAGTTAAACAGACAAACAATGGTATGATGGTACTCCTCGGTGATTTTTTCAGCCTGCAAAAGTTACACAAAATATCTTTCAATAAGGTAAGATACAGGTAGAGCAAATTCCCCCCATTTGTCAAATGTCGTCAATAAAATTGTAACAAGATCTTGAAATTTCCTGATTTCTGGAATGCATGAAAAAAACAAAATCAAAACCAAACAACCCCCCGCCCCCAGCAAACTACTAAGCTGGATCGCTGTCATCATATGGTGTGTTTAAATGCCTCTTTTAGACAATCATCTCCCCATTCTACATCATACTCCCTATATGCAACATTGCCAAGTCCAGGCTCTTCCTTCCCATGGGGATAACTTAAATCCATCTAGAAAATGATTTGATCTGCAGAATGCAGGTCATTTTAAACTGGGATGAAGAATAAAGCCTTGGAGACAGCACAGAATGTGGTTATAGTAGTCCATGTTAAAAATGACCAGAGCATCAACATGGGATTTGGCCGCTAGACTAGTGTGGTTATTAATGGATAAATGCTCTTTCTTCAACCGGGGAACTGCTTCTACTCCTTGTGGTTATGGGAATAGGAAATGGAAGGAGACAACACTTTACTGGCAGACACATTACTGACCCTGCAGAGGCAGCAAGAATAATGAGCAGAGAAGGCTTTAGAGAAGAGTGTCCTGCCAAGCAGAATAATTGCTGCAGGAAGTACAGGATACATTGGACATGATGTTGACTAGGTTGGATCATCTTCTATCAGAGTAAGATGGATCAACCAAAAGGGCTGGTGAATCAAATTGTCCTAGAATATTGAAAACGCTGGGTAGGAAGCAAGGGCATCCTGATTCCTGTCCATTTGTGACTCATGGATATGTGAAGGAACCAACTTTTTATTTCATTTATGACACATGTGGGTGGTTATTTGCTACCCATATATCTGCAACGGTCTTGAGTTCAGATATTCATTCTGTAATCAGAATATGTCCTGAATTTTTGCTTTAAGGACTATGGCAATCAAAATGATGTAGAAACACAGTTTCGGGTTAGCACAACTCTCCGAGAAAATCTTCAAACAAACAAAAGACTCAGGATTTTTTTTTTAATTATAGATTTTTAGCAGGTATGTTTGGTTAGAAGTGAGCAAATATTAAATGTATGTTTTTTGATTTGATATTTTGCTCATTTCACATTTCAAAATGGTTTACTTATGACAGAATCAAATCCTTATGAAAAACATATTTGGAACTAGAGTCAATACAATATAATGCATAAAACAGATGAAGGAGAAATAAATAATGAAAGAACATAAATAAATAAAATTAAGTGGGAAAACAAGCCATGTTACTGTAGGCTAAATAATATCTAGACAGGCCCCTCCTTGGAAGCAGATATTCTGTTTAGTGTTTTTTCTCTTTTCTCTAACACTTTGACTTAGGGAGCCCAGAGAATATCTTCTGGGAACAAGAGCATGATTAAAAGAGTCAAGCAGAGGGACAAACCAGTACTCACCTCTGCTACTTAGAACTTGAGGCGTAAGTGGATAATTTCTGAAGCAAGGTGGCTTTTGCAGAACTAGGTTTTGGAGATGCTTAAAATTCCTCCACTAACAATGTATTCTTCCGCTTGTGATTTATTATTGAATCTTAGGGCAGGAATTTATCGAGGCTTTTTGGGCCTTTAAAAAACAATTTGTTTAAATGAAACTGCCCCTGGAAAGGGTCAGAACATTATGAGCAGACACTCAGGCAGTTTTCTTTGTAATCATGTTAGAAAAGCTTGCTTGCTGGAAAGGGAAAATAAGATGACCCTCTAAGGAGCTATGGGAAAAGGAAAATGGGTGCTTTCGACTGGGAAGAAATGGAAGTGGAAAGGTATTAAAATGGACTTCCTCTGGATCTCTGCCTTTTCTGCAGTTTGCCCCACTCTGCACACAAAGGGGTCCAGCTCAGGCTGCTCTTCCTGATGATATTATTGGCAGTCAGCTAAAAGTCTGCACGGAGAATGCCACAGTCACGGCAGGATTGTTTCTGTATTGAAAAAGCAGAGACCAACTTCTTGGCACTCCATCAGAAGAGAAGTGATTTCCTAGCGAAAGTGGAATGCTCAATCAGAAGAGTTGTTGGAACTTTCCCCTCTGCCACGAAACCCAGTGAATGGTTTGAGTTTTTCCAAAATTATTTCAAATTTAGCTGCTAGGAGGCTGTGCCGACCATTCCAATTTTTCTTTCAATTTTGCATTTTGTTGGATGCTTCCCTCAAGTCTTCCAGTATAGCTCAGTCATTAGTCAGAGCTGGAAGGTTTATTATTTATTTTGACAGTCACCAGCCTATTTTGTCAAACAGTACACATTACTGCTCCATTTGACAGGTGTTACTCTTAAAATCCTTCAGTTTCTTTTTTCCTCCTTTGAGAGAGGCTTCTATATCTGCTGTCTTGTTTGCCTTCCCAAAGGAAGCACAGTACATTTTCTGGCTGATAAAAGCTTTGCTTTGTTGCTACTTTTCAGTGACAGATTAGGCAGCCATTGGTCAAAAACTTTTTTCTTGATTTAATCTAAATTTTGGTGATATGCTTAAACTGGGATCCAATGGGAGATAAAACAGAAGAACAAAAGAAAAGATAGTGGGCAAATGTAACTAAAGGCAAGAAAGCCATGCTATTTCCCTAGCAAGATGCATACTGTGAGGTTAGAAAGGTCAAAACGAGTTTTAAGGTTAATGGTGTGAGGTTCGGGTTTAAGAAAAAAAGTCACATTATGTATTTGATACTCTCACACAAGAAAATACAGGTGGCTATGATGACATAGAAGAGAATACTAGGTCAGATGAGAGATGTTAGGGAGGTCTTTCTAAAAAAATATGGCTTCTGAATTGATTTTTAAAGATAAATGTTGATGTAGACAAAAGAAGAGATGGTGGGAAGGGCCCTCTATAATGATGCCAATACAAGTGGGATGGTTAATTTGGTTTTGAATGTGTCACTCATAACATATTATCAAACATTTGGGAATTAAGTGTTCTCTGATATTCCTGTCCATCGTTGTTATCCATTTGAATCACTGACTTCCTAATCTACTCAAAGGTCACCTCCCCAGGAAGCCTTCTATGACTACCCAATGCAAATATTTCTCTACCAACTCCTTAATAACTCTCTACCCTGTTAAGCTCTGTTTTATATTTCCTTTTTCTTTTTTAAAAAAAATATTTTATTTATTTGAGAGAGAGAGAGAGAGAGAATGAGCAGTGGCAGGAGCAGGGCAGAAGGAGAGGGAGAAGCAGGCTCCCTGTTGAGCAGGGATCCACATGGACCCTGACATCATGACCTGAGCCAAAGGCAAATGCCTAACTGTCTAAGCCACCCAGGTACCGATCCTCTTTATGTTTCTTAATAAAATAATTCATTGTGTGACATGAAGAAAAAGCAAATATTTGTTTAATGACTTGTTAGTCTCCTTCTGGGTTTTAGCAGTACTGTGCAGTACAGCACATTCCCCTAACACTAAATAGATAAAATGTAACATGTTTATTAATTACGATTCTGTGGTTCAGGAATTTAAGCAGGGCCCATCAGAGATGATTAATCTCTGCTCTTTTGTGTTAACATGGCTTACTTATTCAGGTGGTAGCTGGGTTGGAGGATCAAGAATGGCCTCACTCAGTTGTCAGGGGCCATACTGCTGTGCTATTGGCTGTGGCTCCTCTCTTCACATGGCTCCTTTCTGCAGATGGACATCCTGGGCTTCTTTACCAGGAGCCTCAGGATAGCAAAAGAATGCCATATCTCCTAAAGCCTACACCCTGAACTAGTACAGCATCACTACCGCATTCTATTGGTCAAGTCCAAAACCGAACCCAGTTTCAAGGGGAGAAGAAATGGATTCCATTTTTTAATCTGAAGAGTTGCATGCATAATTTATGGTTGATCATTTATTACTATTTTTTCTCAGTATGTCATTGAAACACTGTTGAGTACCATACCCACATTTCTAATCCTGATTTCTCTTTTTTTAAACTAGAATTGTTTATCTCTATCTGTTCATTGGGCATTTCTTCTTATGTGGCCTACTATCACTTCACAAATAATCTGTTACAAATAAACTCATCTTTCCTCCCATGCCAGTTTTTTCCTCTCATAATTCTTTTTTTTTTTCTTTATTTATGATAGTCACAGAGAGAGAGAGAGAGAGAGGCAGAGACACAGGTAGAGGGAGAAGCAGGCTCCATGCACCGGGAGCCCGATGTGGGATTCGATCCCGGGTCTCCAGGATCGCGCCCTGGGCCAAAGGCAGGCGCCAAACCACTGCGCCACCCAGGGATCCCTCCTCTCATAATTCTTGTATTGCATAATGCTATTACCTTAGCCTTTTATTATCATCAAGGACTTAAAATTTGGAGTTATTTCCCTCTCTTCTTTTTGCATCAGATAGAACCGGAAGCACATATGAAAATTGGTTCTGCATTATTTTGGTTCTACATTTCTTGTGGAATTGAAGGAATTACTTAATCCTTCTGAACCTATTTATTCATCATTTCAAATTGGTATGATACTTTCATCTCAGGGTGATTTTGCAGATTAGTTTTGAGGAAAAAAAATTCTAGAGGACCTGAATATAAGTACTCACTAAATGCAAATTTATATCTTCATGAAATCTTTCTATAGTACTCCTGTGCACCATTTTGAGGCAACATTTTACATACATACTATATCTTCACAATTAGAGAGTAAACTACTTGAAGGCAGTGACTCCCCAAATCCTTGGCTTAGGGCCATACACATTTAGAATTTGAAACATGTTAAGCCCTGCTGATTAACACATTAACATTACTTTAAAAATATAAGCACAATTTTGGGAGAGGGAGTAAATGTGAACTCACTGGCTTTACTGAAATTAAGGCAATGCATATTAGTTTGTTATTGTTTTGCATTGTGCATTATGCTGTCTTCTGTATAAAGCAAACTTAAAAGAAATGTATATAAGAAAATAAGAGGGCTGGTGTAAAGGGACTGAGTCAGAGGAGGGTTTTCAAAACCTAATGCCAGATGTTGGGTCAATCTTGGGAATCATATTCCTTTTAGTTTTACATTAAGGACTTTATATCTCCTTTTAAGACATCCAATAATATTGCAGCAATTACATTTTGAGGCAAAAGCATTTTAGAGACCAAATGCTTTCTTCCCCATCTCTCTGAAATATGATTATTTCAATTACTAGTAACAACAATTAATCACTAGCTGATTCATCAGCCTGCAGCTGGGATTGGAGAGCTGACTTCCTTTCTTTATTCCTATTTTATGTTCTACTGTGCTCAGCAGGGATTGAGTAATAGCAAGCTAATAACCTTTCCTTACCCTCAGTACCTTTTTCTAATACCAGCAAAGAAAATTTTGAATGTTTTTCCCAAGTATGTCTTTTCCACATGCATTTCAGAAGGGAACTTTATCATTACAAGTGTTGATCCATTTTGCTGTAATAAGGCATTATAGAAAGATATTTCCTTAAGGTTTGACCAACCATTCTTTGCTATGTTTTGTTAAACAACTTATGCTAGAGGAATATATATATATATATATATATATATATATATATATATATAATATATTGTTCCAAATGGGTAATGCTTTTTTATTTCTTGGAATTTATCTAAGTCATATGACTCCAGATATATGATATATTAGATCTTTAAGCAATAGATCTTCAAGTATTCTAGTGTTCTAATTATGAATATATTACACTTTCTAGAACTCAGTGAGAAGATACTGTAATGTATTTGGGTTATTTTGAGGAGATGCCAGAAGTTTGGTCTAGGAGAAGCATACTCATCTTCTACTCCAGAAGAATAGGTTCTCTTAGAGCAAGGGTTCTCAATATAAAAAATCCATAAACTTCTGGGGCACCAGGGTGGCTCAATTGGTTGAGCATCTGGCTCTTGATCTCACCTCAGATCTTGATCTAAGGGTCATGAGCTCAAGCCCACTGTTGGGTTCCACAATGAGTGTGGAACCTCTTTTTAAAAAGATCCATAGACTTCAAACTATCTGCAAATGCCAAAGCACAATTTGTGTCGTTTGGGCATTTTCTATATTTTTCATCAGTTTCTCCAAAATATTAAAATAAATCCCCTTTAGTGGAAACCAGAGTTCCCCTCAGGATATAGGAATAACCTTCTATATAACCACAGTAATTTATTCACTTAATATTTTAAAGTCTGGTATCCTTTGAAAATGTTAGCTACAAGATCTGTAGACTAAAGTCTACTCTCCTTAATGTAACTGAAATCATAATTAGTATGCCTTAGTCATAAAGATGTCAAGAACTTAGTAAGGTCTGAGACTTTACCCTACCTATGTGCCAATTTAGCTTGCTATAGCTTCATGAGTGCTGGCAGAAGACATGAGACTCCTGAATCAGGAACAAAGAACTTTATTACTCACAGCAATAGTAGTAGTCAGAGTACCAGCATTTTATGCTGATGTCCCTCAGGGCAATGTTATGTGGGCCAAGTGTCTGCTCACACATTGTGGTTTATATTATAGGAGTAGTATTCCAACTGTAGGAAAAATGAATCTTTTATAATGGATAGTAAACCTGACTGATCTTTGCCACAAAGGGAAACAATATCTGAACAATAAACATGCAGTACCCATGGAGAATTGTCTTGTAACTGTAATTACTCCTTGATTCAACACTGTTTTGATTTCTGGAAAAATTTCCTATGAGTATGCCACTCTGTCAGGCACATTGATCAATATGGCTCATAGAGATTAAGACTAAATCTGTTAAATTTGTCTCATACTACATTTAATGAAGGTTACTATCAATAGGACTCTGAGCAGCAGGATGAGGCAATATTCAGTATTAACATCAAGTGTCCCAGACCCAATCAACTAAGCAAATCTCATAAACCATCTGGATCTACCTTAGAAATCCAGGTGTATTTCTCCTAAAGCTTCCACATTGACCTTTCCACTTGGCTCAAGGCATTAATCCAGGTATAGCTGGATATATTAGAAATCACACAGACTCTACCTTGCCCTGCAAGTAGAAAATCTATGGCCAATATCATCTATAACAAGCCTGGCCACAGAGTTAATGCTAACCTGAATGCATTCTAGGGTTGAGTTTGTATCTTTGATCACCTCAACTAATATCAAAGACAAATTTTGTATCACCCTTTCTTCGTGAATTTGTATGCCATCCTTGCACAGGGTCCATGTTAATCTTTGTATCATTCCAATTTTAGTGTATGTGCTACTGAAGCGAGCACTTGTATCACCTTTTCTAATAGAATTTTCTAATTCTAATTTTCCTTACAATGAATCATATTGTAGGGAAAACCAACTATGAAGTTGGTGTAAGTAGCAAATCAACTACCTCTCTGGGGAGATTCCCCAAGCAACTAAGTGTAGCTCAGTTTGGAGAGAACTGTATTCAGGGCTACAGTATCTCCTGTGGATGTTCCCTTAAAACCTTGGAGATCTCTTATGATTACTTCTAAGAGGAAAATCATCATTTTGGGGGAGAGAAATAAGCCAATACTTGGCTTCCACACAAGACCTACTCCCCTACTCCCAAGAGTACACTTGGTATTCCTAAAAAAGAGAGCTGTTTACAATGAGTGGAGCTCCTGAAGTGGAATCTACATCATGCAAGAGCATCGCTCTAGTGTGGTGACATCGCTCCAGTGTGGTGAAGAGCTCTAGTGTGGTCTCCTAGCCATCTGGTAGGTCTTCAGTTTCTATAATTGAGTCTAGTGGTTGTTTTTGAAGGTAATGTTTGAGGATGTCTACAGTATTTGTACCGGGGTAAGGGGAGGATTTGTACTGGGAAGTGTCGGGACTAGAGTCCATTCTGTCTGGTCCAAACCATCAGCCAGATAACCTTCATGCAATCCCAGAAATCACTATGCTACATCAGTGGGAATGTGGATGAAACAGATAACTAAAGATGTTTACAAGATTTGTACTGGGAAGTGTAAGGACTAGAGTTATCACTTTCTCTTTTGGTAATTTTAAGATGAATGGCTATCAAATGGTGACAAGAGCAGCCTTGTGGGGAGTTATGATCCAGAAATCAGTTAAATTTAAGTGCTTGATAATTTGGGAGAGACACACAGAGAATTTTTTCTGAAGAAGGCTCCAGGAGTGGTCTAAAGGAAAAAAAAAGAAATATTCATGTCCTTTTGTCATCCATGTCTCCCAGGTTTAAGATGAACCTTCTGCAGATGCCACCTTGTTACTCTTCCTCCAGTCCCATAAAATATTTGTGTCCCATTACAATTGTTATAACTTTACATTTTCTCAATCACCCCCTAATTATACTCCAAGTTTTCATTTAGAAGGGATAGGTGCAAAAGTTACAAAAGCAATTTAACTAAACTTATAATGCTTTGTTTTTCCCCTCACTTTGGCCAGTGTGGACTACCATAGGGGAACTTAGCAAGCAGTGTACTCAGCTAAGTGATCATTATCTTTTTCACATAACTATGCCACTCTTCTAAGAGAATCCAGGTAGTTGAATAACAATTAAATTCAAGTTGTACAAACCAAGCCACCCTGGAGTTAATATTGGGAAAAATAATAAGCACTATGCTCCCATGCTCAATAATGGTCAGGGCAGATTCCCAAAATTTCAAAAAGCTTCATTTAGTGGTCAAACTGATTGATGAAGAAGAGTTGAGGAAGGTAGAGCCAGAAACCTTTTTGGGTCAATTTTTGAGGCTATCCCAGTGCTCTACAATATCAAATGCCTATGGTCATAAAGAGTCAATTGAGTAACTTGATTATTAGCTCATTGTCATGTGACTTTTAGATAAAAGATGTACCAGTGTTTGGCTGTAAATTGTCCATAAAGCTGAATACATGACATAGACAAGCTTAAAGAGCCACAGTGGTGTGTCAGACTATGCTGATCAGACATGGAATAGCAACATGGTAATCTGAAAAATGTCAAGAGCTGTGAGGCAATGCTGATACCCCTGAAAGGGGTCCACAGTTTGGTTTAGTCAATATGCTATGCGTAGGTGAGTGTAATCTCCAATGTGATGTGTTTTCTCCTACCACAGGAAAAACATCCACTTAAGGTAAGATTCATATATCTGGTGTGCAGTGATGGACTGCCTATTTTAAACCTATGGTCCTTTACTTTGCACTCAATCTATGGGGATGGATATGTTGCCATATCTAGTAGAAAGTAAGTCTAGACAGGAATAGTGGCAATGTAGATGCTACAGTGGACTGACTCCATTTAGTCTCATCGAAGAACAGGCCCTGACTGTTCACTGGAGGCATCTCCATGATTGGCCCAGATGGTTTAAGAGGCAGCATTTTTTTTTCTAAGTTGGCAGTGTTAAAGGGAAGTGTTTCTTATCTGCCAGTCTTTAGTTTACCAGGTGTCAGAATAAATAGTCTAGACTACTGGCAACAGCTCAAGAGGCAGTATACACAAAATGAATTTCATCAAGAAGAGTATTGGCTTACTGAATTGAACAATCATGTCCATGTTCAGCTCTGCATAGCTGGTGTTGTGGTTGTACAGCTGCAGTAGTCCAGCGGACACCATCAGTGTCAGTTTAGATTAAATAACAGTGAACCAGGCCTCGGAATTTAAGGCAACCTCTGTGAATCAAAGATTTTATTACGCCAACAGCTTTGTTTCATTGGTGGAGAGGAAGATAAAGATTTCCCCCAAAGAGATGATCACCAACTCTTTTTTCCTCATATAAATTAAAGATGGTATAGTGGCCAGCCAGGTCAGCACCATTCTTGAATACACCATTTTTACTTGACAAGAGAGGATTATTGAACCCTTCCTTGTTAGCCACTGTTAGTCACTGAATCCAAGTCAACCCAACTCCAGACGGTAATATTAGGCTGAAAAGTCACAAAGCCTTCAAGGGTAAGGTAGGTGTTTTGGCTAGTGTCTCATAGCAAGCTGATTGCTGAATTTTCTTTTCTTTTCTTTTCTTTTCTTTTCTTTTCTTTCTTTCTTTTTTTCTTTTCTTTCTTGTCTTTTTCTTTTCTTTTCTTTCTTTTCTTTTCTTTTCTTTTTTTTTTTTACTTTAAGTTCAATTAGTACATCTTTAGTTTCAGATGTAATGTCAAATGATTTATTAGTTGCATATAATACCCAGTGCTCATCACATCACATGCACTCTTTAATGCTCATCACCCTATTACCCCATCCCCTCACTTGCCTCCCCTTGAGCAACCATCAGTTTGTTTCCTTTAGTTAAGAGTCTCTTATGGTTTGTTTCCCTCTCTGATTAATTCCCATTCAATTTTCCCACCCTCTCCTATGATCCTCTGTGTTGTTTCTTCTATTCCACATATGAGGGAACCCATATGATGATTGTCTTTCTCTGGTTGACTTATTTCACTCAGTGATTACTGATTTTCAAAAAGGGTATACCTGGTACCTGTGTCACAGAAGCAACAAATCCAAAACCTCTAAGAGTATCACTGAATGTAAGATGCTTCCTTTTGCCAGATACTCCAAACAGCAAAATTATCAGTCAGAGAGACTTGCAGCTTAAAGAGGACAGTAATTTAGAGAGCATGCAAAGCTCATTGGATAGCTTCCAACACACACTTTTGGTCTGGATCCCATTCAAAGGATGCTTATTTGTGGACTAGCCAATATAATGTTCCAAGTAGAATGCCCATTTGCTTCCAATATCTAAAGAGTTCAATAAATTGTTGGATCTCTCTTTGGAGAATAGCAAAGTGACAGTAGTTTTTCCTTGACTGCTGAGGGTTTGAGAAGTTTTGATATAAACTCACATAGACCCAAGATACACTTTGGCTAACAGTCCTCTAAATTATGTTGGGATTTATCAGCCACTCTTGCTGCTAGAAATGTAATAACACTGCAGTCAAGGTCATTGACACTAAGGCTTCTGACTTGCCAATGTACAAATCATCTATTTAGTGAAAACTTCAGACATTAGGAGGTAGAGGCATTAATGTTACCCTAGCTCAACCCCTGGTGGCAAATAACAGGAGAACATATATACTCATAGAAAGTACTGCAAATGTATATTGAAGGCCTTACTACATTGGTCTTGGTCCTTGGGTGCCAGTGGGACAGAAAAGAAGATATTTGCCGTGTCCAACACAACACATCTAGTGTCATCAGTCTGTGCAATGGAGTCATTTATAAGACTACAGCAGCAACAATTGGATCCCACTGGTAATAATCCATTGTAAAGCCCCATCTCCCATTACCATTTCTCATTGACCATATGGGCCGTTGTGTTAATATTGAAACCTACTCCTTAAGATTTCATCACAGCTATGATTTCCATTTGTCTTCCTTGGATTATATTGTTTCTGTTGGACCACTCTAAGTAGGATAGGCAGACATATTGGGATGTGACTTATATATGTCACTAGCAATTTCCTATATATAACACTTCCTGATTAGAAGAATCCACTCTGGATTCTATAAGTATTCACAGCATACACATTAATATACATTATATATTGAATTGGTCCAGAGAACCCCATCCACAAGGATATATTACCTCTCCTTCCCCAGTGTGTACCTAGCTCAAGTTTTATTGCCTGATTCTGGATATCCCTACACTTCCAAAACCAGATGACTATGAATTGGGCACCTTTCTCCAACAGAATTATATACATTTGAGTTTCTTTATTCCTCCAAATTTGCCAGCTTACCTAAATGGATATACATGACCTTGGTTCTCCTTGGGGCCAGGGACACCTAGAACTCATTCAAAATCATCTTTCCCAAAGTGGCTTAAGTCAGGGTAATGAATAGAGGAATCAGAGAGCCTAGAGGAATTAGAGGGCAAGGCATACTTGCTTTCAGATTTAAACAGAGTGGTCATGGCATGCAGCTCAATCAAATGAACCTCTTATGTTTTCTGTCCACCCAAAGCCTCATATGAGCAGTAAGAACATCCTTACTGATACCATCTATTTCAGATTTGGAGACACCTTCTTTCAACTGCCATTGTCACATTGCATGCTGGTTGAAGCTGTGGGATTTATTTCCTTTGGCTTATTTGGATTTGAGTTTGACATACACAGTGGTACTTTTTTTTTTTTTTTTACAGATGTTATCTTAACCTTACACCATCTGAGGTCCTATTATCAAAATAACAACTCCTAAGTTCTTGCCGGGTTTCTACATAAGGCTTAGGGGAGTTTTTGAAGGTGGCATGGCTTGTTAAACAAATTTATCTAGATTTCTTTGGGTCTATTTCTCATTTGTTAGTGAGTCATTGTCATCAGCATTGTAAAGATCATCCAGGGCAGTAAGACCCCCCAATACTAGTCAATGCCTTATCTGTGGTTTCTCAAAGGAGTTTGTCCTTCCCATGGAGCTCTCCCTTAAAGGACCAAAGCTCCCATTGCAAAAAGCCTTGTTGACATTTACTGTCATCTATCTCTGAAAGGATCTGGGATTGGCATGCTACATTACAGAAGGAGATAAGCCATAAGACAACCCACATATGGCCATTCTTCCTTAGCAGGCATATGTATTTCATGTCAAGCATTATACCCCCATGTTAACTAACAAAAACTCGTCCTTTGCCTGCTTTCTGCCTACAATAGTTATAAATTTCCTTCTGTTCTTCCTTGGAGCATCTCTTTTGAATGAAAGGCAGTAGAACTTTCTGCCATCAAACCCCAGAACAAATTTTAGTATCAGCTGTTGCAAAGCCACAGACGGGAGGATGATCACCAGATGGGAGCCCCATTTCACCTCTTACAAGAGAATTGGAAGCACCTAGTGCATCATTTGAGTAGCTGTCTTTATACTTTTTTCCTAGTGCTTTGCCTGAAACCATCTCCTTAATTCCTCTTAATTAAAAGGTAATAGAGGACCCTACTTACTTACTTGACCATACATGAGCTTTCCTCTACTCCTATTAATAGGCCAATAAGACACTAATCTTTCCTGTTGCAGAAAGCCATGTCTCCGTCAGCATCCCATCTTTCAGAAAAATGATGAGGTTTGAGATTTCACCTAACAAATTATTCTGCTTCTCTTTCATGGATGCTCAGAGAGACAATCAATCAACCAATCAATCTCTTGGATAAAAAGCAAAGGGCTTTTCTATTTCCAATGACTGTTATAGTCCAAGTATCAGTTTATGCTCAAGCTCCAGTTCCCACAGAGTAGCATGGAGAGCTTCATGTGATATCTATATACATATTGGGTTATCATATAAGGGAGAAAACATGAGTTAGAGAAGCCAACTCCTTTCTAAGAGGTAGAAAGCATGCCTGATTTTTCCACAAAGGGAAAGGTATTTTTGTTTTACTGGACAGTAGTGTTAATGATAACAACAATAAAAATCAACAAAAACAACCAACAACCAACAAAACAAACAAAACAACAAAAAGACTCCACCACAAAAAACAACCAACCAATCAATGAACTGCTTTTGCTCTGGAGGAAGAAAGTACCTCTATCTCCTAAGTATATTTGCTACGCTAACATCCTTGAAATCATAATCCAGAACAAAAGCCTATGTCTCTGCTCACAAAACATGCAGAAATGTCAGAGACCCATGAAGAATTGTCTCCCAACATTACCTGTAGAATATATATTAAAGTGCATGCTGTCTCTATCTTTGTCTCAATCTCCATCTCTTCCTCTCTTTTCCACACACACATAGAGCAAATGTTAAAGAAGTGTTTTTGAGGTGTCTTACAGCTTTAAAACATTCCCCAGAAAATTTATAATAAAAATATCAGGATGTTCATTTGAGGTGAACATCACAATTTCTTTAATAACTGATAGGATTAAAAAAAACCCTGACTTTTTTAGTAATCATTAATGGAAAATGGAATGAATTCTAGCCATATTCATAAACTAGATAAGAGGAATGACGGTAGAGAATAAATGGGAGACTGATATGTGGCAATGTTGAAAGTCACAGAATTAGGGACATTATGTGTAGCTAAGCAGATATCAGGCTGAGGAAATAGGCTGGAATGAGAAAGTTTGGCAAATATTTGAAAAAAAGAAAACAATTCAAGTTAAATTTATAAATGAAAAGAAATCCAGTCAGTTAAGGGTGATGGAGGAGGAGTGAGGGTAAAGCCGTCCCGCTTCACTGAGCAAGATAATAGTCTGCTCAGAGTATTCTGGACCCTGGAATTTTAGAGACTAAAGATTTAAGGTGGCTATAAAAGAATGAATTGTAGTAGTTGACATAGGAAGGATGAATAAGGATATCAATTGAAGCCTACTCAGTGTAAGAAAAATCTGGCAATGTTTCAGAGATGATGATAGTCAAAACTATATGTGGAAGAAGAAAAAAATTCCTCTCAGAATTTTTCAGTACAGAAGCCATTTAATTCACATGGAAGTGAAGGTCTTTGGGACAGCCAGCTATTTCACAGGACATAAAGATCTTCTCCAGTGGGAGGTAACAGATATAGCCCTCCCAGCTTCTGTCTGAAGATATATGCAGCACAAGTTTAGGAAATGCCTATTATTATATTATTTTTATTGTACCATAAATATTCATAGCATCATACCACAGAGGAAAATTGTGCCGAAGGAGAGATAGAATTCCAACATCAATGAACTTATGGAGCAATGTAATATGCAGAAGGAACAGAAGGAGAAATGTAATATACTGACTTTTAATTTGTATTTGAGACTGATGTTCATGACTATCTAAAGCCAGGCTCATTAGTAGAGGAGCAAAATAAATTATATTAGTACAGGAGAGAAGCATACTACAAATCTTAAACTCTAGTTTTGACAGACTTATTTATTGCATAAATATGATGAAAATGTAACGATTACCATTTATAATTATGCTTTGCCGCCAGGTTTTGTTTTCCCTTTTTAGAAATGCACACATGTAATGTGCAAGAGTTATTGAATAGGGACAGTTTTTTTCTCTCAAGAACAAATATCTTTGTATGGCCAAGGGTCTCACACAGGGTATACACATAGAATGGGCACTTCCTTTTTGATATTCTCATCTGGATCTGCCTTGAAATTGAGAACTAAAAGGAGCAATGAAGAAGTTTAATATATTAAGAGTTAGTCTTCCTAAAATCTCTAGCAAAACCTCATAATGAAATAGAATTCATTTGTGCTTAGCTTTCTCAGAAGCCACCTACTGCAACTGCCTTGAATCATGCTGCCTGTGTAGTTTTTCTTGCAACAAAATCTAAGTTTATTTGTATTCGTATGACAGAAGCTAAACACATCTGGAAAGTAGGACTGTGGAAACACATTTGTATAGATTTGTGTATATTTTTATGTACACAACAAAGCAGATCTGTTTTTAACTGCCACTTTGGAATACAGTTCTATCAGTAGCTTTGTGTAGATATGAGTATATGGAATTGACTTTGAATTCTAGGAATATGGGTCTGGTTTGATTTTATTTGCTACATCTTGAGGGAAACCACAGTTAAAATAAATAATAGTTAATTACCTAACATTTATTCAGTCCTTTCCATATGTCAGGTATGAGATAAACATTTATATGCAATTTCTTATTCAACACTCATCAGGATCCTATGAGGCAGGTACTATTATTTATTATCTCAGTTACATACATGAGGAAATGCAGGTTTACAAGGTTATGTAACTTTCCTGAACTCACAAACCAGTTAAATGATATTATCAAGACTTAGGCCAATTTTTCTATGACTCTGGAGTCTGAGTTCTTGATCAAGATCTCTGTGTGACCTTGAGAAACACCTAAATGCAGTCTACGATTCTGCAAAGAAATAAATCTAAAATTGTTTTGAAAAAGAAAGATGAGGCATGCAATTCAGCTAACTCAATTTGTTAGAACATGTTATTTAAAAATGTTTTCTGTTACACTCTCCCACATTGGAAAGTTATCTTTATCAGGAATCCTGAGTCACAGAGTGAAAATCCAACCTAGGAAACTTCCCTGCAAATACAAGCTGCTTCTTTGAAAGGCCCGTGTATCATCGTGGGTGGTTCAGCATGAAACATCACCTTTTTCAGAATCTCATAGTCAGTCCAGTATAATCTTAATGGTAATTCCAATATCTCAACATTATAACTGAGTCTCTCAACAATAGTTTGTTTTGAAAAATAACTTTATAAGTTAAGGAAACACCTTTAAAAGGATTCAAGTTACAGAATCCATGTTTAGACATCATTGAGTACAGAGCAGTCATACTTAGTAGTTCAATATATATTGATCAGGAATAATAGTTATTAAATCTTGCAAAATGATTTACTCAATAAAAATCTTTAAATGATCTATATAAAAATGCAGGTGAAAGCTGAACAATTACATTATTTAACTGTGCTCAATTATTTTCCTGTGAAAATAAAATGGACTCTGATTAAAATTTTGATGGAATAAATTAATCACCACTTTGTATGATCATTAGAAGACAAGAATATTAAAAGAAATATAGCCACAATAATTTGTTAATGGATACACAAAGTGAAAAGATGTAAATTATAATATCAAAAACTAAACATGTGGTGGGGGGCGAGTGAGAGTTAAAATGTAGAACTTTATTAATGCATTCAAAGTTAAACTGTTACCAGCTTAAACTAGATTGATGTAGATATGATGTCTATTTTTATTTATTTATATTTATATATATTTTACATAATTATTTATTCATGACAGACACAGAGAGAGAGAGGCAGAGACACAGGCAGAGGGAGAATCAGTCTCCTCGCAGGGAGCCTGATGTGGGACTTGATCCGGAGTCCCAGGATCACACCCTGAGCTGAAGACAGATGCTTAACCACTGAGCCACCCAGGTGTCCCAGATATGATGTTTAAATATAGAAAATAAACTAGTGGTTGCCAGAGGGGAAGTAGGTAGAGGGATTTGTGAAACTGATTAGAGGGGATTAAGAGGTACCAACTTCCAGTTATAAAATAAATAAGTCATGAAGGGGCACTTTTGTGTTCAGTTGGTTAAGCATTAGACTCGATTCAGGACTCAGGTCCTGATCTCAGAGTCATGAAATGGAATCTCATGTCAGGCTCCATGCTCAGTGCTGAGTCTACTTGAGATTGTCTCTCATCCTTTCCCTCTGCCCCTCTGCTTGAATGCTCTCTGTTTGTCTCTAAATAAATAAAATCAATAATAAATAAATAAATAAATAAATAAATAAATAAATAAATAAATAAACAAATAAATCAGCCAGTCAGTCAGTCATGGAAATAAAAGGCACAGCACAGGAAATACAGTCAATAATATCACTATAATCTATATAACTTTGTATGATGACAGACAATAACTATACCTATTGTGGTTAACATTTCATGATGTATATGACTGTCAAACCACTATGTTGTTCACTTGAAACTAATATAGCATATGTTAATTATACTCCAATTAAAGAAATGGGTAAAATATGTTTTATGTAAACCTCCTGGTAACCACAAAGCAAAAGGCTATAGTAGATTCACAAAAGAGAAAGGAATCTGAGGATAGGATTATAGAAAATGATCACATCACAAAGGAAGAGAGCAAGAGAAAAGGAAAGGAACAAAGAGATTATTAAGCACAAAATAATTAACAATATGGCAATAGTAAGTCCATACCTATCAATAATTGCTGTAAATGTAAATGAACTAAATTCTCCAATCAAAAGACATAGAAAGACTGAATGGATGAATAAAATAGCACCCAATTATATGCTGCCTACATTTCAGCTTTAAGGACAAACAGGTTGAAAGTGAACAGATGGAAAAAGATTTTCCATGCAAATGGAAACAAAAAGAGGGCAGGAGTAACAATACTTAGACAAAATAGACTTTAAGACAAAGATAGTAATAAGAAACAAAGAAGGTCATTATATACTGATAAAGATGTCAATCCAACAAAAAGATGTAAATTTCTAAATATTTATACATTCGACATCAGACCACCTAAATATATAAACAAATAGCAATAGATTTGGGGAGAAATAGACAGCAAATACAATAATAGTAGGAAACTTTGATATCTCACACTTTCTTTTTTCTTTTTAAAGTTTTATTTATTTAAGAGAGGGAGAGAGAGAATGGGAGGAGGGGCAAATGGAAAAGAAGAGAGAATTTCAAGCAAACTACCTGATGAATGTGGAACCTGGTATGAGACTCATACTCAGGACACAAGATCATGACCCCATCTGAAATCAAGAGTTGGCTGCTCAATGGAAAGCCATCCAAGCATCCCTGATATCCCATTTTCAACAATTGATAACACATCCAGACAGAAAATCTCTAAGGAAACATTGAACTCTATGCATTATACCAGATGGACCTAACAGACATACACAGAACATGTCAACCAAAAGCAACAAAAAAAAAAAAAGAAAGAAAGAAAGAAAGAAAGAAAGAAAGAAAAAGAAAGAAAGAAAATCCAAAAAAAAAAAACAAAAAAAAAAACAAAAAACCCCAAAGCAACAAAACACACGTTCTTCTCAAGTGTCCATGGAACATTCTCAAGGATAGATCATATGTTGAGCCTGAAAGGGGCCTGGTGTCCATGCAGACATGGTCAGGAGGGACTAGAGGACTCACCCTGGTTTGTGGAAGAGCAGGAGGTTAGACCAACATGAATATCTGGCACTGGACAGAATAGGTCACCACCAACTGGTCCAAGAGGAAGCACTATGAGATCTTGGTGTATATTATTGTAGAGAATGCAAGATCATTGAGCTGAACCAAGTAGAAGGCAAAGCAAAGCAGCAACAAAGGAAAGCCAATTTTCTTCTATGAATGGGACACCAAACTGAACTGGAAATGTACAATTAAGGAATCTGGTGTGAAGCAGATTTTCTTCTTTCTGAAGAAAATGAAGTCGATGTCACCAGGATGAATTTGAGTAAAAAAAAGAAATGATGATGGGACACTTGGATGGCTCAGTGGTTGAGCATCTGCCTTTGGCTCAGGGCGTGATCCCGGAGTCCCAGGCTTCCTTCATGGAGCCTGCTTCCCCCTCTGCTTATGTCTCTGTCTCTCTCTCTCTCTCTCTCTCTCTCTGTGTCTTTCATGAATAAATAAAAAAATCTTTTAAAAAATGTTGGAGATATAGTGAAGGATATTAAAAAACTTTTATCACCTCCAAGTCAGGGAGGTCCCTGAAGATTTCCTAAAGCCATTTGAGACAGAATTTACAATGGGAATGGTTTTACCATGGAAAATTTTGGCAACCCAGGAATTGACTGCTAAAAGGAAACTGGAGTGAGAATACTTTGTAGGCCTCATCTCCAGTGGCACTGGGGGAGTAAGGATTCTCACTGTGGCACTACTCATGATGGAGCTGTTCAGCACAGCTGTGAAACAGCTGCACAACATCTGCACTGTGAAAGATATGGTGCAAAAATTTTCTGAAAAGGGAGGGAAGTTCCAGATGTTTGACTGGTACATTACTAGTGAATATGTGAAATTATTAACAAATGAAAAGATCATCATGAAATGGAGACATAGGAACTAGCTAGAAGAACACTATGCAACAGTTGCACTGAATTTTGTGTCTGCTTTAGGGCAAGTGGAATTACAGTTGAAATGTAAGGGAGATTCTGTCTCTAAAGAAAAGAGCATGAAATTCTGTTGGCAGAAGCAGCTTTTGGAAGAAATAAAAGATTTACTGCAGCTGACCACTTTGAATGGCTAATTGGAAGATTCTATAAGGGTATTACCTTCTGTAAGCAGAAAAGGCATCAAGTTTCCGTGTTCCTGTTAAAAAAGAAAGCAAACACTATTAGATTATTTGGATAAAATCCATGAACTTATAAGGAATATAAAATATTGTTTCAATCTTTACTATAGTTAGATTCTGCATTGAATTAAAAGCTGCAAGTGACCTGAAATCAGGTATTAATCTTACTGCCCATAGATGCTCCTCTGGGAACAGATTGAGTCCCTGAATACAGATAATTGAAGTTTCCCAAGCTCAAGTTTGTCCAAGCCAGTTTACTTGCACCTGTGGTTTTATTCATGAAGAAAAAATTAATAAATTACATGTTGATACTTTTTTAATTGAAAAACCAATAATAAAAAAAAAACAAAATAAAACAAAAACTTCAGAAACCAACAATTAAAACACAACAAAAACCTCAACATGAAAACTTTAAAATATTTTTTCTTTTCTTCGTGTTTTTATGCTTTAGTAGAGACAAGTTCAACTTGACCTCTCATTAAGTTTTCTTGAAAAGAGCAATGTACCTATTATCTATTCAAATTGTTCTGCTAAAAAGCCAGGAAAAAATTAAGCGCAGTACTTACCAAATTATTAATACTTTAGAACTGTAATAGCCATTTTTGTTTACATTTTGAAATTAGACTCACAAAGGAAACAGACCATCCATTATGGAAAATCTTTAAAAGTTCAAACTATAATTTGAAAATAACCCCTTCATTCTCCCTGTTCTGTTAATACAGGGTGGATATGGATAATATATTAGCTTTGAAAAAGAAAGGATTCAAAAACTACAAAATGGACTGGCCCAGAAGAGGAGAGAGACCCAAGCCATGTTCCTAGGAGTTTTTCTAGTGCCAGTGTGGGCTTCAGTTGTAAGATCAATAGCAATTACTAACAAACCACTCTTGTCTTCATGCAGTGTGAAAAGCCTTTACAAAAAGCTATGAAACGAAGCCCTTGGCTGTTCTTAGTTTCAGCAGGACCATAAAATCTCAGTCCATACAGAGCAGTTCTGGCACTCCCTTGAGGGTTGGAAATAGTCACAGAAGAGGCCAGCATTGGACCCAGCACAGTCAGAAGATTCTGTATAAAATGAAGTCACGAGGTTTTATTGAAGTGGGGATCAGTTTAGAATGCTCCCAGGGATCATGAACAAAACCAGATGGTCTCTGAGGTAAACTGACAAAGTTCCCAGGATTTCTTGAACTTGGAATGATCCATCCATGACTCTACTATAAACTTCCCTGGTCCCTTAATGGGAATAGTCCTTTCAGAATTTCTTTAAATCTCCAAATTTTTATCTGCGTAAAAGTTCATGACTGGGAAAAATTTCTGTGGTGCTGATTCGTGCCCTCAGATTCAGGCATACTACACAGGGACACTGGGCAGTTGCCTCAGATTTACAGAACTCAGAAATCTGTTCTCACCATAGGAAGTCCAACAATCCTAGAGACCAGTGCACAAGGAGCCAACAGAGATGGGCCCATTCTTTGTGTAAAATAGTTTGATACATTGCCCTGTGTCTTGCAATTTTGTTATAATCACTTATTAGCTCCAGGAGGTTTTTGTTGTTGTTTGTCAATTCTTTTGGGTTTTCTACATGGATAATCTTGTCCTCTATGTCATCTATTTCTTCATTTTCAATCTGTATTATTATATATTTTTTTCTTCTTTCTTCTTGAGAGTTTTTATCATGAATGGTGGCTGTATTTTGCCAAATGCCTTCTTTTTGTTTATATTATCATGTGATTTTTCTTTTTTAGCCTATTGATGTGATGAATTAATCAATTAGTTTTTGCATGTTGAAGAAGCCTTGCATATCTAGGGTAAATATCACTTGGCCATGTTGCATAATGCTTTTTATACATTGTTGGATTCAATTTGCTAATATTTTGTGGGATATTTTTGCATCTATGTTCATGAAAGATGTTGGTTTTAGTTTTCTTTTCTTTTTTTTTTTTTTTGTAATGCCTCTATCTGGTGTTGGTATTAGGGTAATACTGGTTTTATAGAATGAGTTAGGTTATACTACTGCTTCTGTCTTCTGAAAGAGTTTTCAGAGAATTGGTATAAATTATTCCTTAGATGTTTGGTAGAAACCATTTTCTGTTTTCAGAGATTGTTAATTATTGGTTCAATTTCATTAATAGATATAGGCCTATTCAGATTATATATTTTCTGTGTGGGTTTGGCAGATTTTATATTTTCCTTAAAATATAAATTGATCCACTTCATTTAGGTTATAAGATGCGTAGGCATTGAGTTTTTTATAGTATCTAGTTTGCTTTATTTTCCTTTTGCTGTCTAATCCTTACCTAGTTTACTAAGCTGAAAACAGATTATTGACTTAGATCTTTCCTCTTTTCTAGTACATTTATTTAGTAATATATATTTCCCTCAACTTACTGCTTTCACTGTATCTTACAACTTTTATTAAATTGTATTATAATTTAGTTCAAGAAATTTTGAAATGTGTCCTCAGATATTTTCTTTGATCCATGTGTTATTTATTTATTTATTTACTTACTTGCTTACTTACTTACTTATTTAAAGATTTTACTTATTTACTTGAGAGCAGACAAGAGAGAGCACAAGCCGTGGAAGGGGAACAGAGGGAGAGGGAGAAGCAGACTTCCTGCCAAGCAGGGAGCCTATTGTGGGGCTTTGATCCCAGTGAGTTAGGGACAAATGAGGCAGAGAAAGATAAGGGAAAGGCCCAGAGTCAGGCTCAGACAAATCTCTGGGCTCCCATAAATCCCAAGGACACGGAGAGGACCTAGGGTCGGGCTCCCATAAATCCCAAGGACATGGAAATGCAACAAACACATAGATAAGGAAGTAAGTCTGACCTCCTGACTCCAAAATACTAGGGAGTATCTTCCTTTGATTGCTATCAAGTAATCACTGAGACTCAACACAGGCATTTCATTCACTCAAAATGGCACGAGAAATCTCAAGTCCATCAACTCTCTCGTTCTCTAGTCAGGTTTTCTATAAAATGCCAGCCAAAAAAGCCCTCAGTGGCAGCCCTGTTGGGACACCTCTCATTTCTGAGAGCTTTCTCTCTATCTTTGCTTAATAAGCTTCTATCGCTTTACTCACTCTCCTTTGTCTCCGAGATTCATTTTCCGACTTCATGAGACAATAACCAAACTCTCCTGCTTCACCAGGACCTTAAGATCATGACCTGAGCTGAAGGCAGAACTTAACTGACTGAGCCACCCAGGCACCCCACCTCAGGTGTTACTTAGAGGTGGATTTTGTTTCTGACACTATTCAATATGTAGTCTATTTTTTCCTCAATGATTTTTAAAATCACACTTACAATAGGCAAATTTGTAAATATACACAAATATATTCCATGCTTCATATTTTGTTTTACTGACTTATTTGTCTATTTCTGTGTGTATACTACAGTGTTTTGCCTATTTGGTTCATAGTGTGATTTGATATTTTCCACATTGCTAATTCTCAGTATCATGTTGCTTCAGCTCACTAGGGAATATTTGGAAGGTGTAGAGTATCTTAGGGTGTCACAATGACTGAAGATGTGCCATTTGCTTTTACTAAGTGAAGGCCAGAAAAGTTAACATATTCCAATATATGAAAGAGTGCTGTTGAACAACAGCAAAAAAATTAATCAACATATCAACAATACCTTATTTGAGAAACCCTGTTCAAGGAAAAACAAAAATAAAACAAAGCAGAAAAGAAACAAAAATCAAATTAAAAAAGTTTAGAATCATTTGGTAAAGTTCAATTTAAAAAAATGAATTTGACTTGGCATTCTTTTAAACCTACTAATTGATTTGGAGGAGAGGTAACAGTTAAGGAGAATTAAGAATGAAGATTAAAGCTGATCATCCAAAGAAAACCAGTGTCTTCAGGAAAGTTTTTTTCCCCTCTACTTAATTAATTAACAATAATCCTTTTCAGATTAATCCACAGAAGCCATATAGGTTTTGCTACTACCATGAGTGAAATTTGTCTTTTATTTTGTGTGATATTTTCTATTATATATTTTCTGTATTTTCTAGGAGCTATAGCAGTATGTAAGAATGGGAAAGCCACCAAGTTGTTTTCTTTTTTTTTTTTCGATATACTTAATAACTTTTCAGAACTGTTTTATTAAACCTAATTTTTAAAATGTGTTTGGTTTATTAATTCTCTTATTATTTGGAGATAGACTATAATGATTTTTGAAAGATAATTTTTTTCTATCATTCAAGTACCTCATGTATATATTACTTTGTATAATTACATTAACTAGAAAATCAAGTAGTAATAATACTGGTATCTTGTTTCTCACTTTAATGGAGTATCACTAATATTTTATTATCAAAAATACTGTTGACTCTATTTCTATGAGATATGTTTATCCAAATTTCCCTTTTATTCCAAGAATATTAACATTTCTATAAACTTTATTCTGGGGCAGCCCAGGTGGCTCAGCAGTTTAGTGCCACTTTCAGCCCAGGGCCTGATCCTGGAGACCCAGGATCAAGTCCCACGTCAGACTCCCTGCATGGAGCCTGCTTCTCCCTCTGCCTGGGTCTCTGCCCCCTCCCCCCATGTCTCTCATGAATAAATAAATAAAATCTTTAAAAATAAATAAACTTTAATCTGAAGACAAAATATATACACTGTAAAAATACTTATTCAATTATTATGATTTAATTGTTCAATATAAGATGAAAAGTGGGAGATACCGAATTGACCAAGTTGTTTCAATGGCAGTTTTAAAATTAATTATAGTAACAATTCCCCAAATGCTCTCTTATCTTTGTATTTACAAATTTGTATTTATTTTCTTCAGATTTGAAGTGTCTCTAATATTGTTTTTGCATCAATATTACTACTACTAGTTAACTAACACCAGTACCTGTATAGTATACAGGTACATACTATATGCTGGATATTACTCTTAAGGGTTTTGTATATACTTCTCATTTTTCCCTCATGACATCCTCATGCAGATATTAATACCTTTGTTATAGAGATAGAGAACCAATCACAGGAAAGATAAGTGACTCATACAACTGATAATTGACAATAATGGAAGATATCGGATGAAGATGGCATATTAATCAAATGTCTCTTAAAATTCTTCCCACTTAATCTCAAATACTGAATCCCTTTATTGCATTCCTGTGTATCATTGACAGAAATGACATTTTGTTTTTCTTCTGTTTGTTTTTCATTCTTTCTGATACTTATCAGTGATCTACATCATATAGGAATGTCCTTTAGATTCATAATCTATCATTTTCTGGTGCATGTGGCATGGGTTGTATCCAGGAGCAGATCTGTTCAATGGCACCAGTAGTACCTATGGGGCAATTAAACAAGTGCATTTCTTCAGCAAAATCTTGGCTGTGGTTCCTCCTACAAAGCTTTTGTTGTTTTCTGCCCATTTTCCTAGCAGGTCTTCCATCCTGCCAGCTGATTCTGTGAGCTATCCAACATTCTTTCAACAAATTTATTTTCTCTTTTTATTAGCTAGAGCTATATTTGCTACCCACAACCAAAATCCCTAACTGAGAAAGTGTTACCAGGGAATGGGGTGCGTTAGATACCTGCAAAGGGATGTGGAGCCTATCAATCGTTTATGTGGCATAGCTGGGTCAGAAACTAGTTAAAATCTTACTTAAATACCAATATGGGAATTCAACAGCAGTGAAAAAGCTAATCAAATCATTGCCTGTGGTGACCTGGCATCAAGTGCTCATTGCAGGCACGACTTGTGGGGATTGAGTTGCTCCTACCATACAACAATAGGATGTACATGAAGAATTTATGGACTTAGTAAAGGGGCAGCTGCTTTAAACATCAATGGGAAGTTTAAAAAAAGAGAATGACAAGTTAAAATCCTTGAATTCTAGGCTCATAGCACTGACTAAAATCCAGGGAGTTTCTAGGATCAAGATAAAAAGAATCTCTTATCTTTTGTTGCTGCAGGGACTGAGCTGAGTAAAAAACAAAATGTGGTCTTGGAGATAGTAAAATTAGACTATCAGTTGAATTGAGAGCTTTTCCTTCTCTCTTATATGAAAACTAGAGAATTGGTAGGAAAAGAGTATGCTGGTGTTCTGAGCACTACCTTCCACTCATAGTCCATTGACACTATAAAACATACTAGAAAGCTTCCTCATAATTCTCCCTAAAGACACCTGTAGCCACAAGGTAAGGGTTTATTCCCTGGGGAAAGTGGAATACGCAAATCTTTGGGAGATGTTTATATATAAACCTTAAGCATTTATTGGCCCATTGCGACTATTGGGAGGATTTACTTTCTCTATGACCTACAAGACCACTTGTAGAGCTCATGGAGCATTCCACAGGAAGTCTAGTTTTCTCTGGTCCTAGTATATAATGTAGAGCTTCACAATTGTTTCATTTTGCTATGAGAAAAGATCTATCAGGATTTATGGGAAGCAATTGATGGTTTTCCTAGATAGTAAGGAATCTCAGAGGAGCTGAATTTGGAGATTAATAACAAAGGTTTGGAGGAGACTGGAGAAGTAGGGAAGAATTCCTTAAAATGAGCTCAGAACATAAAAACTATCCACACTGCATGTTACCTCAAAGGACATTTCTACTCATAATAATTAGGTGGACAAGGGAACATAATTTCTCAGTGTCAGTTATTTCCCATTCATGGCAACTTCAGTACTTACTTAATGAACAAAGTGGCTATAGTGATAAAGAGGGATGCTGTTTACAAGTGCAGCAACACAGGATTATCTTTACTAGTGTATGAGGATAATTTTCCAAAAATGATAAAAGTGAACCTATAATATTGTGCCATTTGTTTTGCTGTCAGTTTTTTTTTTTCCACAAATTTTGTCATGGAAAGTTCCTAATAATGTGTATTAGATATGTATTTTGGATTTGGATTTGTTTGATTTCTTCATCCATCATATTGCAAGAATTTCTGAGACAACTGGATACCTTATTCAACATGATGATATCTCTCCTAATTTCTTTCAAGCAAGGGACCTAACTTCCCATAGAAGAAGAAAGACAATTGGATAACTCCCTCAGGTAATTATAGTCGTATCACACACCCTATTGAAGAATCAATATTGGCACCAAATCAGAGGATACTATTTACGATTTGAAATATTGACTGATATGTGTACCATTTCTTGCAGAGTTGGTATATATGAGTCCAAAAAATGAAGATTAGAATTGGGATTAACATCTCTCCCAATTATACCTAATCAGTCACATTTTTTTTTATTCCCACTCCTGAAATTGTGGCAACTACTTGTTTAGAGGTTAGTAATAACAAGGAAGAAACGCTGTATTATAGAATTTAGCAGGTTTACATAGAAGTAAACAATGACATCTAGACAATTTAGAGTCTGATGACAAAGAGTCAGTAAGTATTGTGGGTAATAGATCCTGAAAATCAAGAGAAAAGAAGGTTGATTATGCATCAAGGAGGATGAGTACCCAACTGTTCCCTGGGGGGATTTTCATATAAACTGTAGTTGTGAAAGACTGAGATTCTATAGATAGGACTAGCAAGAACTCAGAATCCTTAGGAATAAAGGGTAGGTGATACTACTGGCTAAAGTACTCTACAATTGCTCATGACAAAAGAAATATGAGAGAAACATATGGAAAAATAGAAGTCATATATATAAAACTTTGCAACAACAGTAAAAATGATTATGGCTCCAATGTATATATTTAATCTTCACACATGCACAATCTCTGCAAATCTGATTATTTAAAATATATTCTCTTAATTTTAATCTATTTCTCCTTTCCTTTCCTCATCAGTATAACAGCAATAAGTGTCAATAAAGTGTCAAAATAAATTGACAATTTTGGATATATTTTGCTGAGTGTCAAGATTGGATCCAAGAGAACTAAGGTCAGAATGGACATTATTCAAGGATTCTGGTCTTGGAGTTAGATGGAGAGTGACTAAAGAGACTTATAGTGTCTCTTTTTGAGACATTGGTGAAAATAGATTTTTCTATGAGAGGAAATTGCATAGTGTTAGAAGAAGGGTTTTTTTTTTTTTTTTCTGTCATAATAGGAAGAAGATTTTATATGAATGCTGGATTGCCAGAGGGACAATTTCTGGTGGCCATATTTGGGGACCACCATGCAAATGCTTGCCTTATTTGGGAATAAAGTCCCCATTATATGGATCTTGGAAGGAGTCAGTGTTCAAGATCAGAAAAATAGGGTCAAGTACTCATCATTCTTCCTTCAAGCACCTAGAGCAGGCAAGTGACCTAAGTTCTACCAATTGGATGCCCATTTTTAATTTTGAGGAAGTGACACAAATAAAGATTTGTTACAAATTGATTGACTGTAGTAGTTTTCCATGGTACTAGTGTCCAAGGTCTTATTTTCAACTCTGAGGGGCCCCTGCTCAAGGTTTATATATTTGCAACCTCCAGTTAAAGCAGGTCTAGTACAGAGATATCCAGGGACAGCAGAGCAAGTGATACCTGTGTTCTAATAAGGGAATTCCTCTGCTTGAACTTACCTGTGGTTTTTGATGTCTGATTTTCCTGTTTTCCAAAATATGATTCTCTAGCTTCAAGTCAACTCC
The DNA here is from genome assembly GCF_011100685.1 of Canis lupus familiaris. Taxonomy (NCBI): domain Eukaryota; kingdom Metazoa; phylum Chordata; class Mammalia; order Carnivora; family Canidae; genus Canis; species Canis lupus. The sequence goes on from NC_049233.1 coordinate 52,765,073, forward strand.
AATCTCAATATCACCTCCAATGGAACACTTTGACCCCCTACATAACTAATTTAAATGTTACTTCAAAAACTTTGTATTATTGTCTCTATCATTATATGTCTTATATTTTAGTTGCTCTACCATAGTAACTGCCCAGTTAGAAATGGGTCTAAAACTATCCCATGGTTAAGACAGTCAAGTCTCACACAGAGCCTGATGTAAAGCAGGAACTCTAAAACTGTGTTTCTAGTAAAGGAAATATGGCTGATTTTTCTGGCCATGACCTATTCCAGTTATTAAGCATTGCCTTTTAGCTCAAATTCTTTCTTCTAGACTCTGTTCTGTGATGTTAGGGCTAGAAATTTGGAAACTATGTTTACTTTACCAGCTGCCTCTCTGTTACTATTGGTCAGTAGAAAGCAGCAGAGGGAGCTGTAAGGATGGAGGAAGAAGATGGACTCACTGCATCTTTGCTTGCTGTTGGCTTCCTGTGCCTTTTGATATTACTCTGGCCTCATCTTCTCTTTTCCCTGGCAAGAGCAGTTTGTTTCAGCAAAATGTTGAATTGAGTTTTCAGTGTTTCAGCACTTGCAGAACCAGTCTTGATGTGCTCAGTTGTTCAGTATTCCCCTTTAGATGTCTGGGTCCTGGTCCCTCGGGGCTGCACCTCCAAGCAAACAGACACTAGCACAGGTCAAGGAGCACCTCTTTCTCCAAGGTCTTATTTTCAACTCTGAGGGGCCCATGCTCAAGGTTTGTATATTTGCAACCTCCAGCCCTAGGATGGTAGCATAGCCTGTAGACACTCCTATATAATTTAACTTTCCTTCTTAATTCTTCAATACCTAATTATTAACTTTAAAAATATATATTTTATTTATTTATTTGAAAGAGTGTGTGTGTGTGCTCATGAGGGAATTGAGGAAGTGGGAAAGAGCAGAAGTAGAGTTGACCAGAGCCCAGTGCATGGCTCAATCCTAGGACCCTGAGATCATGACCTGAGCCTGAAATCAAGAGTCAGATGCTTAACCAGCTGAGCCACCTAGGCGCCCCCTAATTATCGGCTTTTATATAAAACTATTCATGTTGAAATCATTGATTTGATTTTTTTTTTTTTCTTCTGCCTGGACCCCAACTGAGATAAACTGCTTCCCAGAGTAGTGGATGAAAAACCATGTCTATTGTATCCTGAACTTCTTTTCTGGACTATTTAAATCTTAACTAGCTCTGAAAAGTGCATCTTTCTGCTTGTGTTTCTGCATGTGATATATTGACTCAGAGAACTAGAGAAATCCAGGTGTTTAAGCCAATTTAAATAGTATTTTCAGTATTCACAATCAAAATATGTAATGAGGATGTTCATGTTTTACTCTATTTTTGTATTGTTTGAATAATTTACAAGAAGAATCATGTATCAATCAAGGTCCTGCAGAAAACAGATTACATATTCAAATCAGGTAATTTGAGATGAATTTAATAAAAAGACTCTTTACAAAAGCTAGGGTACGGTATAGGGGAAACAAAAGAGATGATGCAGTAGCTCAGGATGACTTATGTGGACAGACCTGTTACCACCCTTAGATCTGAAAGGACTAAAATCCATAGGGAGACCTGTCAGTAAGAATCAACTGTTAGTAGCTGTGACCTTTGGCTGAGGTACATAGTCAACCTGCAGAGATGGAGCGAAGGGAATAAATCCCCCCTCCACCCATATCTGATCTCCTGCCAGGGATCCCCATTAGCAGAACTCAACTGGAAATTGGAGGGCAAGGGAATTGCTTGATGCAGTTCACAGAGGTCAGTCTCCTGAGGTTCTAGCTGGGTGGAGAAGGGGAACAGAGGATCTAGAAGAGTCCTTGCGTAAATGGGTTAATCGCCCATGTAATTAAAATGTTTTTAATAACAGCAACGTGTTTAGGAAGAAATTGTTTTTGAATCAACAAAGAAAATACACTGAGGGCAAGGAGGTAGTAGGGCAGGAAGAGGAGAGGAGCACATTCACAAAACATTTCTGGAAGCACAGAAGTTAAATATCAAAGAGAATCACTCTGTCATCTGAAAACATGAAAGGAATTGGAAACACAACCGTTTGAAATAACATTTTTATTTTTAACAATAAATAAAGATTTTTTAACAAACTTCCATCTTGATTCTGGAAAGCATTTTAGTGCTAAATAGCACAAAAAACACTGAAACAGTTTGACAAATAACTCTACACACATATAACATGTGTATATATGTATGCTTTAACATTTCAAAATATAATATGTGATAAGTTGCAGAGCATTTATAATTAATTAAGCTGTTTTCACAGCCCTCTAGAAGAATATTTTTCCAGGATAGCTGACTGCATAATGTTGTGCATGATTTATTTATAGACTACTAATGAAGACATATCTAATCATCATAATTAATTGGTATTTTTATGCTTTGGGGCCTAATCACAAAATCTTTCATATGCTGGCTCAAAGTAAACCTGGCTATGGGGCAAACATTTAGGACAAACCCTGCTTGTTTTTTATAATATACAGCTCCATTGTATTGATTTATTTATTCAACATTTCTGGCTGTTTTTATACAATGCCGGGGCAAGTAGCCCATTTGGTCAATCCAGTTTTTGAAAATATTTTCCTGAATAAATCAGCAAACAAAAAGAAACCAGAGGAGTCATATGTGGCATAGTAGATGAACACTTGAGTTGTTTACATTACTTATTGTGTTGTATTATTATCAGATCTTCATATTATTTGTAAGAATTTTGATTATCTTGAAGTCAAAGCGGAATTTTGAAGGAGCTTTACCACTGTAGTATCAAAAGATACATTTTTTCCCTTCGGATTAACTTCTTAATTTTTTTTTTTTTTTACTTATGTTAAAAATTATTCAAACTCATTGCTATGAAACAGATAAGGATTTTGTTTATTCTATCCTAGTTATTGGGTGTTTCTGAGGAAGACCCTCAGAGTACTCTTTCATGTTTGGATACTGAAATGGTAAGGAATTACACAATGAGTAATGATGGATATGGTCAGGTTTAGAATGTGGATTATATTTGCAAAATTAGGCTGGTTCTTACCCTCCGCTCAGAGAAAGCCCCTTGTGGAAGGCATGTCCTGGAACAGCATGCTGGAACCTATGCTGTCTCTGAGCAGCTTCCACAGATGAGGAAGGACAGAGTGAAGCTGCAAGACAGAGTGAAGCTGCAATTCTCAGCTACTCTTACCCACACCTGTAAATTGCTTAAATCACTTCACCTCTGAAGAATGAAATGAGTAAAGAGTTAGAGAAAAGACCAGTGTTATGCTAATCAACATCCTTTCAAAGGAGAGTTGGGGATAAAAGGTTTGGTTATGTGACAAAGAAACAGAAAACAATATTTTATTTTTGCCAAAGCTTTATTCAGTTTTAGCAATTCTTTGAATATTTTAGGATTAAAATATTCTAAGCATTTTATTTCATATGTCTGCTAGTAATCAAACAACCTATACAATGGTTGTTGTTCCAAAGGAGAGAATAGGCACTTGGGTATTAAGATTTCCTCCCTGTACTATTCACCCCAGATAAAATGTGTGGTAAAAAGAAATTAGCCATTTGGTGGGTCTAATGGAGCAAGAGTTGTGACCAGAACATCATTAGATGGCCAGTGTGGTCTTCCACAGTGAGTCAGTTTTTCCAAAAGTAACCAAGTGACCTTAGAAGGCTGAGTGGTTGGGTATGTATATGGCAGAAGGTAGTCAGAGGCAATGCACTTATTTCAACAGTCAGTATATTTGTTAAAATATTCTGAAACTGAACATTATTTAGGATGTTCAGAACTTAGTTTTACCCACACTGGAATGGAAGTGGGTCATCTTAAATATCTAGGTGTCGTGGAAAAACTGACATGAGCCAATCTGATTCCACTCGGCTATAGGAAGGGCATTTAGCAGACATCACCAGCAGTCAGCCCTTTCAGAATCTGTCTCAGCTCCAGAGAGCTACTTTGACCCTCCCAGAGCAGCCTCCATGCAGTTTCTAACTGAAGTGGGCGTAAAAAGGCCAGGCCATTTGGATCCAAAGCAGGTCAACTCTGATGGGCAACATTGCCCCAGACTTGATCAGGTCTGCCTCATAATCTTACTTTTCTCTCTTCCCAGAGGTGTCAATCCCTCATAAATATCTTGCCTCCCAAACTCCTCCTCAGTGTTTGCTCAGAGAGTCCAACATATGACAAGGTGCCCTCCCCTATTTTTTTTTTTTTATGACTGTGAGCATGTTCTCATAATGAGATACTAATTAAGTAGATTATAGGGCAATGATCAAATATAGCAGTAATGGTAAGAAATTAGAATATGCCCTTATATTTAGCTTTTTATTTAAACTTACCCAAGTTTTTGAACACTCTTTCACTTTTTAACTAAAAATACTAGTTGTTTGATCATCTGCAAGGTATAGAGTGTCTTCTAGACATTAATTTCTACTGAATTTTCTAGAATTGTAGTAAGTTTTATAATTAAATTAGTAAATCAGCTAATTTTCTTTTTTATGATTCCTCTGTATCTGTGCATTTCATTTAAGCCCTCTCCTTATTGACTCAATGTTATTTACTTCTATAAAACTTAAAATAATTAAATAATTCTTATTGAAGACCTCATGAGAAACCACTAAAGTGGGGGGAAAAAAGTGACTACTCTGTCAACAAAAAAGAATCAGACTAAAGGAAATAATATAACTGGCATGAATTAATCTAATTGCTTGGAAATTCAAGTGTTAGGAAAATTTGTAGTAAAAAGGGGGCACATTTCTAAAGCAATGCATTTGTGAAGATATGAATTATCTATTTTATTAATCAGCTTGAGCTGCTAAAACAAAACGCTGCAGATTGTATGACTTAAACACCAGACATTTATTTCTCACAGTTCTAGAGACTCAGGAAGTCCAGGATCAAGATGCCAGCTGACTCAGTTGCTGGTGAAAGCCCTCTTCCTGGATTGCAGATGATCTTCTCTCTGTCCTTATGTGGCAGAGAGAAAATGCAGTATCTCTTTCTCTTCTAATAAAGCCACTCATCTCATCATGAGTACCCCGCCCTGATGACTTTCATTTAAGCCAGATTCCCTCCCAAAAGTCTTATCTCCAAATGCCATTACTTTGGAAATTAAGGCTTCAACATATGAATTTTGGGAGTATGCAATTCAGTCTATACCAGTATTCACAAAGGAATATTTTGAGGTGAGCAGAAAAATGAGTTTTCCAGATTGTGGAGAAACATTCAGTCCAGCGGGTATTGTTAGGACAATGTTGAACTGAAAGTGAAGACACAGGAAATATCTAGGACTTTGACCTTCTTTGGGAGTAAGCTGGGACCACCAAAAGATCTTTCCACAAAGTTGTTGTGTATTTCTAAATTAGATAAGGAATATGCTGTGTCAAAACACTAATGGAAAATTCCAGGTAAGATATCATGGAGATGACTTCTTCATTTTAGAGACTGACATATGAATTAAATTTTTGACATGATCATGAGAATGACAAACTATTTAGAGAAAGAGCAACTTGGAAAAAAAAGAAGAATTGACATGTAAGAAAATATCTGCAGAACTCTATTTGAAGCTTTCTACCACTGATTGTCTTACTAATATTTCTATGCTTCTTATTGGATATTATTCTTCCCAGAAAGTTTTATTTCCTTTCTTTAAAATGTAATCTACGAGATTTTAAATTGTATTTTTTACATGCAGTTGCTCTAATCACTTAAACAGAGTTGAATGGTTTCATAAACAGTACTGTCTGAACTAATGCGTAATTTGTTAAAGAAACAAAACAAAACAAGAGAAAAAAAAAACAACATACTGAGATTGGGAAGAGAGACAGTGCATATCAAGAGACCCTTGTGTTAGAGCATTGGGTTAATTATTACTTTCCAGAAGTTAATGATGAGAACTATTGGCTCCAACATAAGTGTGAGGAAAAGAACACAAATAAACTCAATAGTTATTTGTTTTTGAAGTGTGAGAAAGTATCATTTCCCTAAAATGTGACTATCTATTTTTATGGGTATCCAGTTAACCTTTAGGGATTGCGCCCAGCCAACATTAGTTATTGGTAAGAGGTGTGCTGCAATATGTTTGACTAGCACTACAAAGCAGATATTTTCCAAATGAACATTTTTTTTGTAATTTTATTAAATATAATCACACATTCTCTCCTTTCCCTCCCGTCTTCCTCCACTTGTTAAACATTTGTCATCCATCTTTAAAAATTATGCAGAAGACACACAAAAGCCCTTTACAGCTTAAACAATAAATTGTGCAGAATAGATACACAAGTTTAGCTAGCAGAGGGACAGAATACCTGCTGTGTTTTTTTCCAAGTATAAAAATAGAAATGATCCCTAGTGTAGTCTGATAGATAATGATGGAAATTGCAAAAATTATTGTGACTAATTGTCTTTATCCTTTTTGGTTAAGCTAATTGAAAATCAAAGTGGAATCTCCCTCTAGATAAATTCTATATTTCATTACATTCATAAAATAATAAAACAGTATGTCATCCTCAATTTAAAAAAAAATAATTATATTGTTCTTGAAACTGTCAGAACATATTTTTTGACGATGTATTACACAAAGAGGTAAGCACTCAGATAGGGTGACCTAAATGTTTCCAGTTTAGCCATTACAAGACTTGGTTCTCTGGCTTCTGTTTGGAAAGTGTGAATGAATTGCATCTTTTGTTTGCCTACGGTAAGAGATCTATTATGATAGCATACCAAATACTAGAGATTTTTGTTCTATAAAAGGTTTCAGATTCTTAACTTCTTCATTAGGGTTCTACATTTTACAGACTTTGATGAAACTAGTATCTTTTTATCCTCCTAAGACAAAAGGAATACTTTAAATCCATTTTGAGAATCCAAACTTTGTGGTCATTTGTCTTCTTTTGTTTTCCAAGTTTGCAATTAATGAGGTTTAAATAAAACTCCAATCTGGCGAATAAACTGGTTTGGGCTTTAGATTTAATTGATTGGTCAGCTTGAAAATTGCCAATCAATTAGTTTGCTTTCACTACCCCCTTCTTCCCCAGCCCCCAGACCTGGATCGAGCTATTGTTTATCCAAGTAACTTATTAGCCTGGTTTAATGTATTAGCATAGTCTCAGGTGAAGAAGCTTATCCAAATATATTTGCACTTTGATAAAGCACTTGTTCAATAGAAAGGACTGTAAAAGTATTTATCATATTTTTATGTGCATTACTCAATAAAAAGCATGATTCGTTGAAATGTAACTGAGTGCAGTATTAGATGGGGTGTAAGCTCCAAAATGAAAATAGAGATCTTTCCCTGCTGGTGAGGAATGTACATCTACATCCAGCACCATCCATGTTGTAAGGATGTTGGGAAGCCGGCAGCTGGATGAAATCCTGAATCACCTCACACACAGCTGCTGCTTCACTTTCTGCAAGAGCAGGGATATGCTGATTAAGCTATGAGAATCTGAAGAGGTGTTGTTGGTGGTGTTGTTGTTTCTTTCTCTCTTGTCTGGCCATCTGTAAATCATGGACAAACAGGAATGGGTGGCTCTCTCCCTGCAATATCATGTTATCAATCCAAATACTCCTCTCATACATATAATTTGGCCGTGGCCAAACTATTTTTCATTATTTGATCAGGTTCTGAATTTTCTGGTACCTTTCATCTTGTGTCCTCTGCCTAAAATGATTTTACTCCAATTTTCATTTATTAAAAGGTAGCAATGACCACATTTCCACTGAAACCTTTGCTTATCACTTGTTCTCATATACTTATAAATGCTTTGCCTATACCACTGTTATGAGATTTTTTTACATGTATCCTTGCATTTCTTGTTGTTATTTTAAAGTTAGATCCACAAATTCTTTGATACTTCCTATTGCAAAAGGTGAAGCTTAATTCAGCAATCCCTTGAGTGGAGGCTGGATTCTTCTAGTGAATAGAATGTGGAAGAAGTAATGGAGTGTCACTTGCAAGAATAGATTATAAAGAACTGTAGTTTCCTTCCAAGATGTTATGTCTTATTCTCTCCTGAATCACTCTCTCTAGGGAAAACCAGGATGGAGAGAAGACTCAGAAGACCTGCCGAGAGGCTCATGTGGTAAGGAAGAATGGAGACCTGCCAAAAGCAGTGACCTTAAAAGGGAATCCTTCCCATTGAACCTTGAGATGCCTCCAATTCCAGCCAACAGCCTGACTGAAACTTTAAGAGAAACCCCCCAGGAAAGAATCATCCAGCTAAGTCACGTGGGATAGGCCTTGATCCAAAGGAACACTGAGATAATGTTTACTGTTTATTCTGCTAAGTTTGGGGTTACTTGCTTTGTAGTAATAAGTAATACAGTTATATTTCCTTACTTTCTCTTTTATTAAAGTATGAACTTTTTGACGACTATCGATATTCTATTTTTAGTCAAGAAAATACATGCCCGCAGCTGTAAAAATGAAATCTCAGAAACTTAATGCAATAAAAATTTATTTTTTACTAACACCAAATCCAATGACGGCATATTTTCTCCAAGTGGTGACTCAGGTATTTAGGCTCCTGATATCTTTCGGCTCCATTGTTCACTAGAGTCACCTCAGAGGCATACATTTCTTTCCCTGCATCTGGAGGGCTGAGGAACAAAAAGTAAAGGAAGCGTGTTGGCTTTTTAATGTCTTAGAATGGAAGAGATCCATCCCATTTTCACACACGTTTCATTCCATTTAGAACTCAACCGCATGGATCCACCTAGTCACACAGGAGGCTAGAAAATACAGTTTTCTTTTGTTGCTAAGGAAGAGAACCAGATATGGGAAAAAACTAGCAATGTCTTCCACAGGTTTCTAACCTTTATAATATTTAAGTCAATGTTCTACAAAATTAGTACTCTAAAGAATTTGTTCAATGAATGGATGTAAATTAATACATTATCATAGAAAAATATTATTTTAAAATTAGTTTTATAAATATTATATTCAATATTAATTCAAGTCAAATACTTATTGAACAGTTACTATATGACAGAATCAGTTCTCCACGTTAGTTCATAGCACACAGCATTAGTGACCAACAAGGATAAAATCTACTCCTGACATTCTAGTGAGTGAAAGATAGTAACAAACACGTCAATAAGATAATTTCCAATAGTAGTGAATGAATTTGACAGATGACTGAGGAAGGGAAAGTGGAGGGTAAATTTAGACAGAGTATTTAGAAAGGCTTCTAGGAGAAGTTGATATTAGAACTAAAATCTGAACATGCCAAATTGGCCCTACAAAGATCCCAGGATAAGTATTCCAGACTGAAGAAAAAGAGAAAATGGCCTGAAGAAGGACTCTCCTCTTTAGCTGGTTGACAGGAAATCATGTCAGATAGGTAGGAAGCCACCAGTTAAAGAAATGTTTTGTGGGCAGCAATGAAGAGGTTGGAATTCATTGGAAAGTTTTACACAGAGAGATAACATAATTTGATATAGATTATTGAACTTTTAGTATCTTAGTTTGGGTTTTCTAGAAGCAGAGCATGAGACCATAAGCAGTATCAGGAGGGAAACAAGAATGGTCTCAACAGAGATTAGCCTCAGTCTGAATACATGGGTAGGCTCTAAAGCAAAAATTGCAGCATGGAGTTATTCCCTGAGGCAGGAACCAGTCTTTTAAATTCCACCTATCAGTCACTGGCCATTTTGGAGCCGTAAGAGGGTATAGCCTCTGGAAAAGACAGCTCCTATTTGATGTAAGTCAATATTCTAGCTGGGATCATCTGTGTATTATTATTAACCAACCATCATAATAGCTGCAAAAGGAGACCAACACTGGTCTCCAAAAAATCTCACATTGGACATTGAGTAGAGAATTGATCCAGTTATTTCTATCATCTGGGAACTAAGAAGACTTACAAAAATGCAAAATATTGCCACTCATTTTTTTAAACTATAGCTAGTTTTATAAATATTCTATTGTAACATGTAACATGTTTCTGTTATTTTTAAAAGAGTATTTTAAAACTTTTCCCCCCAAAAAATGAAAAAGTAAGAGCTTTTTCCATTATGTTTTCTGATAAGGAAAGTCAAGATATAACACACAGAAACAAAAGCTCTTGAGGGGGACACCTGGATGGTTCAGCGGTTGAGCTTCTGCTTCGGCTCAGGGCGTGATCCTGGGATCCGGGATTGAGTTCCACACAGGGCTCCCTGCAAGGAACTTGTTTCTCCTTCTGCCTGTGTCTCTGCATCTCCCTTTCTCTCTCTCTCTGTCTCTCATGAATGAATAAATAAATCTTAAAAAACAAAAACAAACAAACAAAAAAAACCTCTTTGGGGTCCTCTCTAATTTTTAAGAGGGAAATAAGTTCCCATGACCAAAAAGTTTGAGAACCATTGCTGCAAAGATTATCTAGGTTTTGTGCCAAATGGCAATTACTATACTCTTCTACTGAGCTGCTATTAACTTGGGAAAAAAAAATGCTATCATCTGGTTATTTATTAATCATATTTCAGAGGTTCCATTCTGAAACAAATATCCAAAGTTGGTAGATAAGAAGTAAAATACTCTTCATGACAGCAATTTAGTGTTGCTCATAGCTATGTCAGCTCAAAATCTATTTACTGAATGGACTCAAGTCAATATCAGAATAGGCCCAACATAACGGAGCATTGTTTCTTTCTCCTACTTTTTTTGTCTATCCTACTCCCATGTTACATAATTAAAAATGGTAGGCATTTTATAATATAAATAAAAGAGAAATTGAGGTATCCAAAATCTATTAGCAATCCAAGAAATTCTTTGAACCAATGAATTGCTTTTGATGAAGTATGAAACTCACTTAAGACATCTTACATAGAAGAGATTGCAATCGGGATGCCTGGATGACTCAGTGGTTGAGCATTTGCTTTTGGCCCATGGCATGATCCTGGGGTCCTGGGATTGAGTCCCATATTGGGCTCCCTGCATGGAGCCTGCTTCTCCCTCTCCCTGTGTCTCTGTCTCTGTCTCTGTCTCTCTCTGTATGTCTCTCATGAATAAAGAAATAAAAACTTTATAGAAAAAAAAGGAAGAGATTGTAATATATGGATAGTTGAGACCCCAAAATAGGGCAGTAGCATCACTATGGACACAGCTAAATGCTGACTCTTAATCTTGGTCCATGTTTTTTTTCCTTAATGCCCTTCACATTTCTCATTACTCCTCTTTTCACCGCATGGTACCATTATTTATATTTTCCAGGTCCAATTCTATAGAGGGTCACTTGCTTCAATCATCTGAGCCCTCGGGCTAGGCCTCCACAGGTACTATTGGAGCACTGTGCCCACTACCAGCCCATCCTTGGCAGCTCCTCTCAAAATTCATCTCCAGTTTGCAGTCAGGAAAGTTTCAGCAAATAGGCAGCACAGGCCATGGAAGATATATATGACTTTTTTTGCACATCTGTTTAATAATTTTGAAAAGAAGCTACAGCTTTTCAAAAATCACAAAATTGTGAGTTACTTTGAAAGCTCTCATGTTGGCACTCATTTCTAATATAGTCACTGTCATTATTCAGGCCAAAATTTCCCCCCATTTGATGTTGTCTTAATGTGGACTTTCACACTTTGACCTAAAATTAGAAGTGGAGAAATCCAAAGTTCTTCCTCCAGGTCACCTCTTAAATATGTTAAAACTGTTCCTTTTCTTTGGTTAAAAAGATCCTCTATTCATTCTATTAAGGACAATTTTTGAAGAATTAATCATAGGAAAGAAGATTTAAAAGAAGATAGAAAAATCTGAAAGTGAGCAAACAAACCAATTGATGAATGTCGTTTTAATGTACAGTAGATATCCATAATAGTTGTAACAAGTTATTGAAAAAGTGCTTGTCATTTGGTGCTAAAAAGCAGATTCTAGGAGGAAAAATCTTTTGCCAGACAATAGGTTCTGTGGTAATTTGGGCAAGAAAATACTCTGCTAAATATGATAGGGAATGTTAGTCACGTGGTCATCATCACCATGATCCCTAAAAAATAACAACATGATATATAAAGCACGAAGATACATACATGGCTCCAGAAATGTGTCATTGATTCAGATTTGCAAAAGCAGGCAGCTTCCTGTCCCATTGTACTAATGGAAGCGTCAGATTTCATCCCGCGCAGATGTGCGCTCTAAGTGCACAATTAACTTCTACTGAGATCCATAATCAGGGATTGTTTCTAGTTTTAAATTTAGACTGTTTATCAGAAGAGGCTTTTCATAGACAGTTTAAAGCCACGAGAACTGATTTTTTTCCAGCTTTATTGAGATGTAATTGACTTATGACATTATGTAAGTATAAAGTGTACAGTGTGATGACTTGTGAAATGATGACCACAATAAGATTAGTTACCACATCCATGACCTCCCATAGTTTTCATTTTTTGTGTGATCAGAACACTAAAACTCTACTCCCATAGCACCTTTCAAATATACAATGCACAGTGTGTTAACCACTGTCACCATACCGTATGCTAGATCTCCAGAACTTATTCATCTTAGACACAAAAGTTTGTAGGCTTTGACCAACACACTCCTATCCCCTCATCCCCCCTTCCAGCCTCTTGGAACCACTAATTTATTCTCTGCTTCAATAAATTCAAGCTTCCTGAACTTTTTTTAATTTGGCAAAAATATTTAGAGGTAGATTTTATTTTTACAAGAATTTCATAGACGTTATGTTATTTTGATAGATTCAAATACTTCTGAGTTGCTTTAACTTTGGATTAAAAACTCATTAATATGGAAAATCAATGGGAGGAAATTTCAAGTAGATTTATAAAAAGTTATTCTTAATGTCAGAGTAAGTACATGAATATTCCTGATAAATATTCAATGAAAAATTGCTAGGTAGAGATCTTTTAATCTATATAAGATTAGTTTATCATAAATAATCTAATATCACCAAAATATATTTTAAAATATATTAAATTTCTTCCAGATATCTTCATTGCTCTATTGGTATTCTTAATGTATTCTTTTTCTCCTCTTTAATTTCAGGTCTCATTCTATTTAAATCATCATAAATTCTCAATTAGTGAAAATAGCATTGCAAAGATTTTACTGAATTGCTGAGAGTATTAGTTCATTTTAATTTTGAAATTAAATTATAAACTGGTTTGTTACATAATAAAGAGAGCTAATAGAATTGGAACGGTGATTAAGTAATTTTAAAATAAATATGTATTCAGTAGTCATAATTCTCACAGTTCTAGATTATAATCTCTCTCTCACACATACATACCCCAGATGAGAAAATGTGGAAATAGAGATCCACACAGGTTAAGTAACAATGCTAAAATTACAAAGCTAATTTCACTTTAAATTTTGCTCAATAGTAAAACAAATTGGATTTCTTTTTGTTTTGAGAAATTTAGTGAGAAAATGACAACTAGAGACAGACCCCTGTACTCTGATGTAGGAGACTCAGTCTGCATTTGTTTTCTACTGCCATGTAATGCATTTCTACATACTTAGTGACTTAAAACAATACCAGTTATTATCTCACAGTTTCTTTAGCCATGGCTTAACGGGGTCCCTGCTTCAGGTCTCACAAGCTTGAAATCAAGATGTCACCTGGGGCTGTAAACTTATCCAAAGCTCAAAATCTACTTTCAAGCTCTCTGGTTGTTGGTGCAATTCATTTTCTTGTAGCTATAGAAGAGAGGAACTTGTTTCCTAGAGGTCATTCATTGTTATCCTCCATATGACCCTCTCCACACCATGGAAATTTTATTTCTTTAAGGTCAGTATGAGCACATCTACTGCTGCTTCCTATCTTTTACCTCAAGATCCTCTTTTAAATGTTTCACCTGATTGGGACAGACCCACCAGGTGAAACTTTTTTGATTAACACAAACTCCCAGGATAGAGACCTTAATTATATCTTCACATTCCCTGTGTCTTTTCCATATAAAGTAATCTAATCACAGAAATAATCTCATTATATTTATAAATCCCACCCACTCACAACTTAAGCAGAGGAATTATAAAATGGGGTCATGTTACAGTTTCATCATAGTTGATATTGTGGTCGTCTCAAGATCTATTTCACTTCTTTCCCCTATGTAACAGTCATGCAGTTTGAGGACAATACTTTGTCTCCTGGAGTAAGCCCTGATTAGAAATAAACAAGTGCTTTTAAACGTTTTTAATGCAATTGATAAACACATAAATATGCTGTATTGCAATCTAATGCAGACACACACACACATAAATATATAACACATAAATGAAAACATCTAGGATTACGATGTGTAATTCACTCTATTATTTTCTAGTCCAGTCTAGTCTACTCCACTCCACAATTAAATGTTAGTCATACTTCAGCACACTGATATCACAAAGCCTTTAATGTATTACCATAGGAGGTAAAGAAACACTGGACTAAGACAATCATTGTAATTCTATTCCCTTAGCAGTGACTCTTGTAAGAAATCTAAGCATCTTACCCCTCAAAACAGGACAGACAAAAAATTCCAAGGGAATGAGTTCTCCAGAAAGATAATTAGTGGGGGAATTAGGGCATTTTAAAGCAAAGAATCTGGAATACATGAATTTGCAATACATGAATTGCAAATATTCCTTAGAAATACTTGCAAATATAAATGGAAGACACATTACAAATTAATATTTTGTTATCCCACTATGGCTGTCCTGGGGTTTTAGTAAGCCTTGTTAGCATTGATGGCATCCCCATTCATTCTATATATTCTTCTTAATTGAGTAAAGCAGTATTGTGGTCAAAGCCTTGTCTCGTTTCATTTATTTTATGTCACCATGCTTAGGAATGTAATGGAAGACCTGGAAGCTAGTGTCATGGTTTTATGTGCACAGTGGCAGTGCCAGTTGTCTGAAATTCAGATTTAGAGGATCAAATTTGCGTACCATGTGAAGACTAATTGTATAAATGTCAATCTTTTTTGGGGCTCATTAAATTATGATACTTAATTAACATCAATGTCAGTGAAAGAAAAAAAAAAATCCAAAGCTTTCCTAAAAGACGTTCATATTCAAATATATGTTGATTGATAGAAGCCTATTGTTTCTCAGTGCCTGGTAATGTTCTTCACTGCATATATTACATGGAGATTTCACCAAACACAGATATTTGCAACTCCAATATAAAAATATCTTCTGTTGTTAGATAGAAAGTGCAATTTTATGAGATGACTTAGTGACGCTCCCTATCCATCTATGAGCATGTATCTGAAACTTGATTGATTTCGACACATTCTTTACTAGCTAGTTATTGGTCACAGAATCTCATGAATAAGAATAAGAATCTATTTATTGGTTGGCATATCAGAACATGTTAGGAAGGCATGGTTTCAATTTATGAAGGATCATATTGACTCCATTCCTAGATAATATGGAATAATAATAAACGTGAAACTATGTGATTTCTTAATTTAAATAGACTTATCCAATATAATCTAAATTAATTTTGTAAAATACTTAGTGATTACTAAGTAATGAAAACAATTAGGCCAGGAATGGGGTTAAACTATAAAGAAAACATGCTGCTATCAAGTAATACTGTGAATGGAAATGTGAATCTAGTCACATCTTTCTTGAACCTTATTATTGGCTATGTAAAATGTATTAGTTCTATGATATTTGTAGGCAAAAAAGTGATTCTTACTTCTTTTGCAGAATTGGAAGAAACATGAAGTGATGAACCATATTGAATGCAAATGGTAGATATCCATGATCAGTTTCGATGCATATTCGTATGATTTAAGATGAATAGGTTATAGCAATCACAGTGATCCTATTGTGGGGTAAAGTGTAAACAAAGAGATAAGTTAAATAAAAATCAAATGTATTTATTAAGAAGCACAAAATGTATGGCATGTTTTTATTTTGCTTATAAAGAAATTGTTCATCAAAATCTTCAGCATGTGGCAAAAATGAATTATTTCTTTCCCTGTACCCTTAAATGCCTTTAAAGTCATCAAAAAGAATAATGCAGTAGTAGAGAATAGGCCTAGAAATAGAAAAAAGAAGTAGAGAAAAACACAAACAAGTGAATCTATAAACCAGCAATCTAAGTCTTAATGAGAGAGGAAAAACTATAAGAATAGATTCACATAAAAGCTACAGTTATAATATAATATTAACCTCCAAACAAAATGTAATTAAGTATAGAGGCAAGACCTATTTCCATAAATAGCTATCCATAATCATATACAATTGGCATGCCATTATTTTCTATTAGAAAAAAATGTAAACGAGAATAAAATGCAATATTAAATGTCTGATAGAATTGAGCTCCTAATTAAGTCTTCAACTGAATTAAGTAAGCATTTCCCTTTCACTTTTTCTTTATGTGTCATGTATAGGCTGTTAAAAATGCTTGGCATAATTACAGTCAAAATAGATGTATTTTTGCCTGTTCTGAACAACATGAAGTTTGGCAGGAAATGAAGCACCCAAACCACAGCCAAATTACTGAATCCTTGAATTGCTCATGCAAGCAAAAAAACCTATGGTCTCCTAAGCTGGAAAAATAATTATACTTTTGTGACTTCTCTGTCCAGCACATAGTTTACAACAACAACTTCCTGCCACATGCAAAATAATTCTTTACTGACATTCAACTGTAAGCAGTAGTTTAATCCACTGAATATTTATTATATGATCTTCAGTAATATTTCCTATATTAGTAAATTTTAAGCAAAGGTTTAAGTCTTTTGCCATTTGTAAAGGGTGACTTTTTCCTCCAAATTGGTCACATTTCATTAGACTATTACACTTTGGCCTTTTTTAATAAGCTTGAAATCTCTGTATTTCAATTCCTAGAAAGGCTCAATTTTGTGACTAAAGGAAAACATAAGGAGATATACAGCCTTTTAGTAGTAAGTCTTACATTTAAATCCAGTGTCCATTGTCGATAGCCAAGTATCCTTGCATTTCATGACCATTCTAGAGCTGCTACAGAAGATTTAGTTAACTCCATTTAATTTCTAGTGAATATGCTGTATTTATTACTTCAAACTAAAACCATGTCTGACTGAAAGTCTTAGCTAAGTCAACAATTACATGGGTCAAGAAATAAGCTACATTCTTAGTCTTTGTGTGTGGAAATTCTAGTTCATATGGGAAGTTTTTGCTCTCTTCTATATTTTCTAAGAACTTTAGAAAGAAAAAAATATTGTAATCAAAATTTCCCATTAATATAATTATTTTAAAAAGTGAGAGATTGACTAAGTTATGAAACTTTAAAGTACGTTTCACCTATATTAAAAAACAAAAATACTTAGGACTTCTGTTTTTGGCCATGATGAAGTAGCTGGTATTACCATTATTATAGGAGCTTCTTCTTTTTGTCATACACAACTATAAATGTTGGAAATATGTATTAAACAACTTTTTGAGGCATTATATAGCAAGCAGAAGAGTGCCACAATTCTTGAGAAAAGGACAACACACGAAGTAAGTCACACATTTTACCTTTCTCTCAGAAACCATTTTCCAAGTTATATAAGGACTTTGAAACTTAAGCTGAGAGCAATTCTGAATGGGAAAGTGGAGACTGATGTTCAGGCTTGCTAAAGGGGACTGCGTTAGGAGGGGGCAGTGGACAGAATAGAAGGGAACTGCAAAGACCAAATCGCAAAATTCTGCATAAAAACTCCCAAATAGATCCTTGGCTAACTCATAAGTTATATGTACACAAGATAAGACATTAGGAGGTATCACAGCTGAATAGAGATTTCATAAGTTGTAAACTGCTGTGGAGATATTAGATTTCAAGCCCAGCCAGAGTGGAATGAACTTGATGAACAACCCAGGCATTGAACGGAGACTTCAAAGGGCCAAGCTCTTGTAGTCAGGGCTATATCTATGAAGTAAGAACAAATTAAATCAGACCTAAAAAGTAAGGACAAATTAAAACAGACCTGCTCCAGAAGGTTAGAACCAAGCCTTGAAGTGATTCAACTGCCCACTGGAAAATAAAATAACCCTTCTTCAGAAGACATAACATAATATAGAACCTCAGCAATGGCTGGCATCCAATACAGACTCACTAGGCATGTGACTACAAAAGAAATAAGTGACAAATAATTCAACAGATAAAGTAGTCTTTAGTAGTAGTATTAGTCTAAAGTAGTAGTCACAGACCCAAGGAGGAGCTAGAAGTGAATGTTAACAGCAAAACTTCAAATATGATTAAATATTAAGGTACATATTAAGAAATGTGGGAAAATGTGAATGCAAAGGACTAACAGATGAAGTAATTAGAGAATAAGACCATTAAAAAGGATCAAAAGATACCTTAAAGTTGGAAAACACAGTATCTGAAATAAGAACTCTTTGATAGCTCTTGATTTTCATCAGCAGTGTCACTGCAATTCAGTGGGGGAAGGAAAGTACTTTAAACAAATGGAGCTATCTACCGCAGGGAGATAGGTATATGGCAAAAACATGAACTTTGACTCATTTCATTCCATTAACAAGAATCAAATCTGAAGTAGATCAAAAACCTAAATGTTAAAGTCAGAACAATAAACTTCTATAAGCAAACATATGAAAGCATCTTCATACTTTGGAGAATGCAAAGATTTTAGTAATACACAAAAGGTACTAACAATAAAAAAATATAAATTTGACTTTATCAAAATTTGATATTTTGCTCACTCAAGATACTATTAAATTAAATTTAATAAAATTTAATTTAATTAAATTTTAAATTCAAGGCAGATACTGGTAGAAAAAAGTTACTATATATATGTCTCACAAAGACTTTTATCTATAAAACATAACTTACCAGTCAGGTTTTAAAAAGACAAACTAGTTTTCTATTTTAACAGACAAAAGACTGGAACAGATATACACACAAAAAATCAAAAATAAAAAAGAATATCTGAAAGGTCAATCAGATTGCTCCTCAACATCATCCACCAACAGAGAAATGAAATTTAAATTTATAAATTAAAGTTAAAGTAGAAACTAAAACATACTTTCTAGATTGGGTAAACTAAGCCGACTGGCAACATCAAAAGTTGGCAATGATAGAAGCCTTATATCACTGGTAGTAGGTAGTAAAGCATAAGCAATTTGTAAAATGTTTGATAGTATTTTATAAATTGACACAGTAATTCCATTATTAGGTATATAATTCTTCCAGGAAGAAAAGTATACCCTTCCAAATTATGGCCAGTTTATTCACAATAGGCCAAAAGTAAAGAAATTAATCTACAGTTCCAAAAATGAGAGTGAACTTTTTCTAATCAGGAAAAAGAAATAAGGAAAAATAATTAACCCATATTATGATCAAAAACTGCTAAAAAACTATAAAATGGAGTATTAAAAACATCAAGAGGAAAAGAAAGACACATTATTTTCAGTGAACAAGATAAATAGGTCTGACTTTTCAACAACACTATGGAAGCCAAAAGACAGTGAATAGACATCTTTAAAATGGTAAAAGAAAAAAATGCTCACCTAGAATTTTATATTTGTTTGAAATATGTTCCTTAAAATAAGCATGATATATAAGTTATTTAAAATAAACCCTGAGTATCTGTCATCAAAGGTTTACACTACAAGAAATACTAAAGGAAGTTCTTTAGCCTAAAAAATTATCTCATATAGAAGTATAAAACTCTAAGAATGAATTAGTAGCACAGAATGAATGCATATCAAAATGTGAGGGAAAATTGTTTAAAATAACATGAATTTTAACGTCCAATGGGGTTTATGACATATGAAGAAATAAAATATATGAAAATAATAGAATAAAGATGGGCATTAGGGATGAAATTAAACACTGGGCCACCCAGGTTCCCCAATAAGTCACAGATTTTATTTTATTTTTTTATTCATGAGAGTCACAGAAGAGAGAGAGAGAGAGAGGCAGAGACACAGGCAGAGGGAGAAGCAGGCTTCACGCAGGGAGCCCAACGTGGGACTCGATCCCGGGTCCCCAGGATCACGCCCTGGGCCAAAGGTGGCACTAAACCACTGAGCCACCAGGGCTGCCCAAATTCACAGATTTTAAAGTCCGGCTCCCATTCTCATTTTTATCCATCATGTTCAATTTATTATATGTTAAGTATGCTATAGTATTATGAGCAACAGGTGATATACTGGATGGATATACTTGATATCACAGGAAATGCAATCATTCATAAAGGATAAAAATTACATAAATCTATCTGTGTATTAAGAATATTCTGTGTTTTTCACATTTTGTTTTTACATTTTTATCACAGTTCAACAATTTTGTTAAGTAAGCATTTGTGTATCAGTGAGCATTTGTGTATCAGCATATTGCTGCTGATTAAGTGGGTCTGGTATCCCAGAAAGATAGTGCCTTAAGATGTGATATTGATATAAATCAGAGTTCATGAATACAAACAATACTGTGTGAAATCAATCAATGTAGAGTTCCAGTCAATGGGCCTGTTAGATTAAACCTATGAAACACCCTTGAAAACTCTTCCATACTCCTTAAGCAAAATGACCTTCATTGTTCAGTCAGTTCAGGTCTCCATCTGCCAGGACTTGATACCTCTGTAGAGCTCCATGAATTTTTCATCCTGATTTTTTATATTTTCAGATAAATGTCTATCTGACATTTTTTGCTTCATACTAGAAGTACAAATTTATAAATTTTGATAAATATAAAATTATACAGAACATTTAATTATTAAATTGTGAATACAATTATTATTTTTCATCAGCTGAGAGATAGTAAGAGAATTGAACGATAATGTAAGCAAAATGCAAAAAATAAAATAAGAGAAGCAAGACTTTGCAATGTTTAGAGACTAATTCTTTTATCAGCTTCTAAAATACAAACAGCTTGGTAAAATATGAACAGCTTCTATTCTGATAGTGTATTACTTCTCATTGCCTCAGCAAAACTATTTTTGAATCTACAAAGCTTTTGCCACTATCCTATTCATGGGAAATCTATCACAGTTCTGCAAATCACTCAAATTTTGTAGGAAATTATAATGCTGAAAATGATCACACAAGTCTCCATTTTAGCTTCAGCCTAGTTCTGTTCTTGGATATCAGAATATGCTGCAGGTGTTTAATCCTGAGACGACTCTACAAAATTTGGTTCTTACTACCATTGAGGTATTCATTCCTTTTCAAAAGTTATCAATTTCATATTAATCCTGATGGTATCTTACTCAATTTTTATGATTAACATATATTAAAAATTCATGTTTCCAATTATTTGAAGTCAATATTTTTATATTTACTGCTAATGTTTTAGTAGTAAAATATTACATTTTGAACATATTATAATTCTAAATCTATCTGCCTTGAGGTTGAACATTATCATGATTTGCTAGAGGATAAAGTAGGGTAGGCAATTTGAAAGGAAGGAAAGTCTTGAATGGAGTTAGGAATTGGTTCATAAAAGCAGTAAATGGACTTGGGAAATGAGACACATGTACTTTGTGCAAGTAACAGCCTCTCTTGTTGGCCATGGCTTTCCATATAATTTTTGAATTACCTTAGAAACAAAAGCATACTTTCTTGTTGTTTGACTGACTTGGGGCCAGTAACTACTTACTTCTATCAAAGTTAAAACTTTTTTAAAATTATCATTTGTAGGCATGTACTTTTAAATTTCTTTTTAGCTAAGGCAAATGAGAATTTTAAGATATTAGAAAAATACTTCTCCAAACACTGCAATGTTCCAATAACTTTATGAAATTGCATTAAAATGAGTAAATTGACCTGGTAGGCTGCTGAAGTAAAATGAACAATTAAAAGTTGGCATTTGAGATATTAGAAGATATTGAAATAGATTTATTTCATATGGAATATTTGATTCCTAAAATATTAATTAATTTCATGATTACTATAAAAGTTTTAGACAAACTATGTATTAGATTTAGATTTAAATCAGAAACTAATTAAGGTTTGTTATAATTATATGCATTCTTATGTAGATTCTCACTTATCCACCACGACCAGATTTCTGTTTTTATAATCTAGAGACAAAATTTGCTAAAATTCCCATATGAGATCAGTATAAAGTCAAGCAAATATACGAAAGCTTTGTTTCTTCCTCCTTCTCACTCTCTCTGATGTGAAAACCTGGATGCTGAGAGAGCTCAACTTTTCTGAAAACTTTAAGGAGCACAAAATTCTCTTGCCATTTTCAAGTAACTCCTGCTGCTAGGTTGGTATTACCAGGAACAGACCTATTTTGATGGTCACGCTTGTAGGAATTCTTGCATATTTATTTCTTAAATCATTTGAGTTAATAACCATAAAAGGCCAATGTATTTGAGCTATGGTTTCTCACAATTCTAAAATTTCCAACTTAGTTATTTTTGCTCATAAGACATATTTGTAACTGGTCAAGTGATGTTTTATGGGAAGAAAATCCTGGTACCAACTTTAACTCAAAATCAGAGTCAAGATGTTCAACTCTGTGGAAACAAGTTCTTGAGATCATGTGGACAACTAGGCAATATATGAATTTTTTAGAAGATTTTAACCATATCTTGTAATTCTAAAGGGGGTAGGCTTTATAATTAAACAGTTCCAGTTCTGCTAGTTGTGGGGCTTATGGTAGTTTCATTGCAGCCCTAAATCTTAAGTTTTCTCAACATTAAATGAGTTTATTAATTTAGTAAGGAATTGACTGTTTTCAAGCAAAAAATGAAACATCATGCAATGTGTAAAAACAGAGAACCTATGGTGGTGAGGAATATTAAAATAGGTATTCCATAATAGCCAAGGATAAGTCAAGCAACAGGCCTCAGGACTATCTAGAAAGAAGAACTTAGAAAGACATTAATGATCCATCAAGGATATGTCCTGTGTTATGTAGGGATACAGGGGCTCAAACTTTCACTTCTCTCTAGCTCTGCTTGGTTATTTGTTCTTTCTGTAGATTTCTTTTTCTGCCTCACTTATATAAGATGGATTTACATCACTATTTCTAGCAATAGTAATATAGTACTCTTAATAATCTGCAAACTAATCTTAAACTTTACCCAGTTTACTGTCAATAGTGATATGATAATATAATTTTGAAACCATTTTATAAAGATTGTATGAATATATATATATATATATATGTATATATATATATATATATGTGTGTGTGTGTGTGTGTGTGTGTGTGTGTGTAAGAATACATAGACAGGGGGATCCCTGGGTGGTGCAGCGGTTTGGCACCTGCCTTTGGCCCAGGGCGCGATCCTGGAGACCCGGGATCGAATCCCACGTCAGGCTCCTGGTGCATGGAGCCTGCTTCTCCCTCTGCCTATGTCTCTGCCTCTCTCTCTCCCTCTGTGACTATCATAAATAAATAAAATTTTTTTTTAAATAAAGAATACATAGACAGATAGATGATGGGGACACCTGAGTGGCTCAGCGGTTGAGCATCTGCCTTTGGCTCAGGGCATGATCCCAGAAGCTGGGATTGAGTTCCACGTCAGGCTCCCTGCAAGAAGCTTGCTTCTCCCTCTGCCTGTCTCTGCTTCTCTCTCTGTGTTTCTCTCATGAATAAATAAATAAAATCTGAAAGAAAAGAAGAAAGAAGAAAGAAAGAAAGAAAGAAAGAAAGAAAGAAAGAAAGAAAGAAAGAAAGAAAGAAAGAAAGAAAGAAAGAAAGAAAGAAAGAAAGAAAGAAAGAAAGAAAGAAAGAAAGAAAGAAAGAAAGAAAGAAAGAAAGACTTATTATGAGGAATTAGCTCACATAGAGCTGAGAAGCCCCATGATCTGCCAAGTGCAAACTGTACACTCAGGGAAGCTGGTGGCGTAATTCCACACACTGAATCTGAATGTTTGACTATCAGGGGAGGTGATGGTGTGAATACCAGTTGAAGAGCAAAAGACTAGTGTCTCAGCTCAACAGGTGGCCAGGAAGTAGAAGAGGTGAATTCTTCCTTTCTCCACCTTTTGCTCTATTTAGGCCCTCAAGAGATTGGAGGATGCCCCCACCTTACTAAGTCTACAGTTTCAAATGCTAATCTCATTTAGAAACATCCCCACTGACACAGTGGAAATAATGTTTAATCTGACCATTCCCATGGCAATTAAGTTGACTAACAAATTTAAATATCACACTACTTCAGTGAAGTGATCAAATTTGGCATCATTAATGGAAGGACAACTTAACAATATGTGCCTTCTGTATAACACAAGAAAAAAGTATACTGCTTATAAAGTGTATTTTTTTCTGCCAGAACATGTATCTTCATAAGGCAAATTAACTTATACTCAATTGGTAAATTGGGAAGTAATGTCAATGGAATATAGAAGATATGATGGTTCATTTATGATATTTCTTAGTCAAGAAAAGCAGGAGTAGAATTATGATCTGGCCTAACGTTGCCAAAGAAAAACTTGCCTCAAAGAAGAAAAGGTCTTCAGTGCTAAAGGCAGAAAGTTTTCAGCATGTAGAGAACCAGTCAATAACAAGCAATAACAGGTACAGGTGTATTCACAGGTGGGCTGAGGAATAAGGTAGGACATTATCACAATTAGCTAAAACCATAAATATATTCTTCCTTGATATCCTCTAATAAAAGCATTATATTAATACTTTTAACATTTAGTACTATGATTCATATAGAATGAGATGTCAAAGTTTGTTTTTTTAATATTCATATTCCATTTAGGTAGGATCATTTATTAAAGAGATTGCACTTTTTCCCATCTAACCTCCGTTAGACTAGTGTGATTATAAATGGTTTTATTTAAAAAAATAATTCTTCTTTGCTGCTAGTATATATAACTATGATTGATTTTTATAGAAACTTCATGTGTAGTCCAGTGATGTAACTCAATTTGTCAACTCTAAGAGTGTAAGTGTGTATTCTTTTGAAGTTTCCATGGGAAAAACATGTAGTCTGCATATAAGAAAATTTTTATTTCAGACAGCATCATCATCATCATTTTAATACTATTTGATTTATTGCACAGGGTAGGACTAGCAGGAAAATGTATAAACAAGTCATAGGAGCCATCCTTGTTCCACTCCAGAACTCAGAATCCTTCATCTTATCACTAAATCTGTTGTTGTTTTTAAATAGATGCCTTGTATCAGAATAAGAAAATTCAGTTCAATTTCTAGTTCTCTATTATTTAAAATTATGAATGAGTTTTGAGATAATTATTATAATTCCTTTCATTATTTTTTGTTAAATTAGAAAATTACATGGATTTATTTAAAAATTTTAATCGACCCTTTAAGTCTTGGAATAGATATACTTTTTTTGTGTGTGTGACATTGTCTTCGTCTTTTGAGGGAGATGGGGCAGAAAGAGAGAGGGAGACAGAATCTTAAGCAAGCTCCATCCCCAGTGCCGAAGTCCAGTGCACGATCCTGAGATCATGACCTGAGCCAAAACCAAGAGTCATATGCTTAACTGACTAAACCACACAGGCACCCCTCCTTGACATATTGTCTTTTTAATTAATTGATGGACTCCTTTTGATAATAGTTTATAGGGTTTTTGTATCTATTCATTAGAGATATTAATCTTTTAGGGGTTTTGGTATCAAGCTATGCTGGGGTCATAAAGAGTTTTGAATATTCCTACTCTTGAGTTTATCAAAGTAGTCATTTAAGATTGGAATTTTTTGTTTGTTTAAAGATTTTCACTTGACGTTTTATCAAAAACTTTATTTTAATTACATTCAATTATAAAAAGACTAGATTTTTATTTCTTCTATCAATTTTGGGAAAACTATTTTTCTAGGAATTTTGTTTAAATTTTCATGTTTATTGGCATAAAATCAGCTTATCCTTAAAAATTTTTTTTTTGGTCCCTCTACAATAGTTCTGTGAAACAAACTACCTTAAGGATTATTGGCTTAAAAGATACACTGCTTTTTGTGCATTAACGATGTATTCAGTGAACTACATATACTCCTTAATTTTAATGGTTTAAATGCAGATTTTAAAATATTTACATAGAAATATGTTATCTTCAAATAACAATCTTGTTTCTGCCTCTCCAATCTTACACATCTGTCATCTATCTATCTATTATCTCTGTTGGCTTTGTACTTTCTTTTTGTCACTTTAACATAGGTCATAGCGTCTAACCTGTACTTGAGGGGTCACATGCTTCCTCAGCCAGTTGTATTAAGCTGGGTGGTTTTGCTAATATGGGCTGGGCCCCTTTCCACAAATTTGGAGACTCAGCTTTGTCTTTTGGGCTTATTCAGCCTTGCTCCACATGGTCTCTCATCTGTTCAGACTAGTATGGATTTGTTTATAAGGAGAAGGTGGGGGTTCAACAGAAAGAGGATGGTAATCATAGAAGGCATCTTGAGATCTGGTCTTAGAACTTACATGACATAATTTTCCACCACATTTTTTTTAGCAAAGAAAATGATAAGACCCAATTCAAAGTATGTTGAAATAGACTCAACCTTTCTTTAGGAGGGGCTAAAAAAGTCGCTGAGGAAAGCAAAGATAAGAGGAAAAATGTAATTAGAAGCCATTTTTGCAATCAACTATACTTTTATTTTCATTGCCTTTACCACTGTAGTCTTTCACTTTTTTTTGATATTGATTAATTGTGCCCTCTTTTTTTCTGTTTTATGGTAAATTTTTACAGGTTTCTTAGTACTTAATCTTTGCAAAAAAAAAAAAAGCAATATTTGGCTTTGCTGCTTTTTTTCTTTTTTATTTCATTAATTTCTGCTCTAATTATTTCTTTCATTCAGCTTTTTGGCACATTAATTATCTATTCCAACTTTTTACATAAATTCTTAAATAACTGACTTCTAAATGTTCTTAAATAAGTCTTTTAAATTTCCCTAGTATATATGCATTTCAAATATTTTCTACTTTGCAATGTGATCTCTTATTTGAGAAATAAGCTACTTATATGAGTTTATTTCAAAATATTTGGGAATTATAATCAATAAATGTTTATCATTTCTATATAATTTTATTCTTTTCAAGAACAAAATACATGTTTTCAATTTTGAGGTGTTTGGTTGTTTTTTTTTACCCAGCATATGATTATTTTTTTCAGTTGCATAAGTATTTGAAAAACATGTGTAATAATCTTTGTTGGCTACAGTTTCTTATGTGTAGCATTAGGTCAAGTTTGTTCATCATTCTGCTTAAATATTGGTTGCCTTTTATATTTTTGAAAAAAACATATGCTATAATTTCTACCATGATTGTGGATATACTTATTTCTCTTTTAAAATTCCATTTTATTTTAAATTGTTAAGTATAAGCAATTTTGAATAAGAACTGTATATTAAATTATTTTAGGAAATTATTATTGAGTTTCTTAGGTATGACAATGGCATATTTATGTTGGCTAATATTATTTTTAGAGAATGCATAAAGAATAATTTAGGGGAAAAGGATCTGATGTTGAAACCTATTATCAACATTTTAGGCAATACATTTTGTTTTTTACACATATAAAAACATAAATTTATAGCAAAAATTGACAATTACTGATGCTAGATGCTAGGTCTATGAATGTTTTAGTATAATTATTTCAATATTTCTATATGTTTAAAATTCTTATAGTTAAAATATTGAATGGATATTTAGAATGTTCTGAACTTGCTCTTTAGATGTCTCATCCTGCTGACTACAGACAAAAAAGAATTCTTATGGTAGAATGGGTATAAATTCTTTTTTGCATGTTAATACTAGCATATCAGTACATTTGTGAGTCTTTTTCTCAAAATCTTGCCTAATGTATTCAGAAGTAATCACTTAATCAATTTGTCTCTGTATTACCAATCCACTTAGAATATTATCTGGCAGAAATTACCTGATTCCTGATATCACACCCTTAACGAACATGTGTTGAGTGACTTCAGACAAAGATCTACGTTCCATAGTACACTAATTTTCCAATTTAGGGCATTACAATTAGTTCCAATTCGATCCAATAGCAATTCTATGTACTCCACGTTTTCTCTAAGGGTCTCATTGCTTCCAATTCCACTCAAAGAATAAATATCAGTATTGAGCCTTGTTTAATTGCAAGAGGCAGAAGCATACTTAAGTTTGATCAAGTAAAAGGAGATTTATTATGCAGCTATTAATGAAAAAGGGAATGCTGATCAAAGCATCAGAAATAGAGGAAATTTGGGCTGTCATAATTTGTTAATAAGAGATTGCTTTTAGCTTCTTTTCTTAGTTTTTTTTTTTTTTTAAATCTCCTTATCTCAACATTTTTGTCTCAGATTTACCAGGAGAGACTATCTAATTGAATCAGTCTAATTAATTATTTTTTTGGAGTAGGAGTCTTTCTTCCCTTCATTCAGATAAACTTAGGTTGGGAGGGAACTTGCATGCCCCATATTCCAAATGGGAAAACAATAGCTGTTGGCCAGAAAGACATTTTCGGAAGAGATTATAGGCTGAGAAAAAGTGATCAACATCTTCAGGACGCTTGTCAACTCAAGCATTGTCAAAGTAACATTAGCAAACTGAGCCAGTTTTCAGCAATGATTCTAACCGGGAAAAGTAGAAGGATTAGGTCTGCATGTGCATACATCCAGCTAATATTTTATAATAAATGTGAAGAACATTTTTAAAAAATCTTATATGTTTCATGATCAGCTTTCTGGAAGGAGAGACTGCCCTGAATACATTACTTCATTAGTATTATATAAAATGCCTCAGACCTTCATCAAGGTGTAACACTGGTTAGATAAAATAGCCAATTTGTAATTCCAGCACTGATAGAATCTGCTCTGTTATCTGATCCGTGGGTCTGCCACAAGAAGCTCCTTGAATCTATGCAAAAGAGGGGAGAATAGATTTACATTTACATCTGTCTTCCTACAGAAATGTGAATGAAAGGAATTTCATGCATTTTAAAGAGGTTTCCAATGGATGCACTCTCTGGTTGGACCCACCTGTCTCATAGACAGGACTCTTTAATTCAACTTGGCAAACATATATCTATTATAGCTTAAGAATACTAAATTTTATGGGGAGATTAATACAAAGTTAATACCCTCATAGAACTTAAAGTATTTATGATTATAAAGTACACATTAGTTTGTGAACAATACTGTTAACATATGATAAATTGTTAAGTATCTGGTATAGACTATGTGAAAGAGTATAGTCTGGAGCAGAAGTTATTAAGAAATTTTCAGGTGTGGTGCATAATGGTTTTGACAAATGGGTAAATTTTGGATAAATGGAAATGAAAAGGGAGATACAAGCAGGATGGAGAAATATTATAAACAGAGTGTGATAAATTAAATTTAGCGTACTAAAGACCATAGTCTCAAACTGTTTATAATTCTACTAGAAATTTTTAGAGAAAGGCAAGGGGAACATATTGTCTCCACTATGATTTTATGGAAGAAGTTGTTGTGCTTTGTGGAATTAGGACTGGAAATTTATGCTGAACAAGTCTGGTGAATTTGAAAAAGATGTTTCATTTCTTTGCTAATCTAACTGAATTTATAATGACTCAGGAAGATGCAAGTGTCATTTTTGTGATTCAATGTTATCTATTTTCACAAGTCCCATCCAATTACTGAAACAGACACAAAGACAAACCATGGATTGTTTGCTGCTTTTTGGCAGTTGTACAGTAAATGGTTTTACTAAATTATATGTTGTTTTTCAAATATCGTAATGAAAGTCTGAGAAAAATTCTATTAAGTAATATTTTTTTATGTGTGAAAGATACACATTTTTAAGGGTCTTTTAATTTGAAGTACCAAGGATACTTTTGACTATTTTTCCTAGGAATCTCTCAAAAACCCGAAAAATTCTTTTTCATATAGATTAAAAGTTCATGTTAAGTAATAAAATGTGTAATTTATTGTTATAGCTTATCACAAAAAATAATTCTTATCTTTTTCTCCCACTAGCTCTTTAGAACTTGCACATTTTAAAAAACTATCTTCCACATTTTTATTTATCAAATGTAGCTAGTGATATCTCTCTGTGGGGTTATAGTGGGAATTAAATGAGATATTTGAGTAGATTTAAATGTACAAACCTGAGTAGAGGCAGCTAAAATAATCTAAGCAATAATCTAACAACAAAGTGTATTCATAGGGAGATATAACTCATATTTGACTATTCATTCCATGTCAAACATAGCAGCATGTAGTATCACTACATTGTAAACAGGCAACCTTTTACTCCTCTCTTTAGACATTGTTTCAACCTTGTCCCTTATTTCTTATAACCAATATCGATACTCTTTCTTGAAATATCTGTTTTTCATCAGCCAACCTATTATTCATCAACAAACATTCCTTCAATATTTAGAATGTGAGATTTAAATTTCAGGTTTCATATAATACATAATATATCTAAGTTCTCTGCTGTGACTTCAGGATGTGAATAGGTCTTTAAGAACTCTGAACAAATTGACTAAATATAGCTTCAGAATGGTCCAAAATATTACCTTCTTATTTGTATTGGAGGGTGAGTCACTATTCTGTCACAAGGAGGTGTTAAAGCACATGAGCTGAAGGAAAAGTGGAAATGTTTTATCCACATTCCCCTGGAACAGCAGAGGATATTGGGAGAAATTTCTTTTTCATGGGCTAAGGAAGGAATGCAGAAAATAAAAAAGGACATGTCCTTCTACACCATGCCACCTGTTCAGAGTTGGGAAATAAGATCTATGTGCAGTTTCTTAGTGATCAAGAGAATATTTATACCAAAGGGGATATTAACAAATATTCCTCTGAGGTTTCAAAATGCATGTTTCCCTGACATGCCTGTGATAGTTCTACTTTGACCTTATGTCTTATCCCAATATTGATGTTTTTGGCAAAGTTTCAATCTCTATACTATTTTAATAGATTGTTGTCCCTGAAGCTCTAAGAGACTACTGTTTTAAGTGAATCCATAAATTTCTTCCTTTATTCTAAAACCTGACAATTCTTTCCTTGAGAATAGCCTAAGGAGTCCCATTACAGCAAAACTTGATCTTACTGAATAGTCCTTACTTAGAACATCCTCACAATTAGTTAAACAAAGCTATTCTTTTTATTTAAATTTTTGGCCCTTTTCTGGAGATATAGCATAGAGATTTTGTTAAGAAATAGGCCTCAGTTATTTGAAACCTCTGTGAATACGTTCATAAAGCTAATATTTCACAAAATAAATCCCTCTGAATTCCACCATTCTACTTTCTAGTTAATGTGAGTTAATTCATCTTCTGTGTAGGTTTTATTCATTATACACTGAAGATAAAGCTACTAACAACATAATATACTTAATTTACTGTTAGCGATGGTATTGTATCTGGAAAAATGACTTCAGCTACATGTGATGGAAACTGATTCAAACTGGTTCCAACAGTCAAGAAATCTGTTGTCTCATAGATGGTTGTTTAAAGATAGCATAAATTTCAGGGCCAGTTGATTTCAGTACCCCGCTTCCACTTGTGTGTGTGTGTGTGTGTGTGTGTGTGTGTGTGTGTGTGTGTATCTCTATCTTAATTGTGCATGTTGGCTTACACTTC
The DNA here is from genome assembly GCF_011100685.1 of Canis lupus familiaris. Classification (NCBI taxonomy): domain Eukaryota; kingdom Metazoa; phylum Chordata; class Mammalia; order Carnivora; family Canidae; genus Canis; species Canis lupus. The sequence continues at coordinate 52,796,484 of NC_049233.1, forward strand.
AGGAAGCGTTTCTTAAGGTGGCTCCAGTTTTCCCATGGCATACTTCAGCATGGAAAGAAAGAGATAAATGCTTTTGTCTTAAAATCACCAGGAAAACTCTAAGATTCACTACAACTGGAATGTTTGACTCATATATGTACCCTGATGATTGTCATGGGAATAGAATACACTTGATTAATTTAAGCCAAACTTAGGAATTAGGGATATGGTTGGTTATACACAAGGCATAACTATGACTAAAAGTTTGGATGTCTTAACCAGATTAGGATTTTTATTCCTTTTTTTTTTTAAAGATTTTATTTATTTATTCATGATAGTCACACAGAGAGAGACAGAGAGGCAGAGACACAGGTAGAGGGAGAAGCAGGCTCCATGCAGGGAGCCTGACGTGGGATTCGATCCCGGGTCTCCAGGATCGCGCCCTGGGCCAAAGGCAGGCGCCAAACCGCTGCGCCACCCAGGGATCCCAGGATTTTTATTCCTAATGGAGAAAAAGATGTATAAATGATCAATCTGCCCACTATAATGATCCTCTTTTGAAACATAACCTTTTGTCCAGTGTCTTTTTTCACGATCAAAAGCATCTTTATTCCACATTGTACAAAAGATAAAAGCTGCTCTGTGTTGGTGTAGAAAAAATTTTCCCCTTTATAAAACTTACAAGTACATATTTAGTTAAATATCATGATCCTTAGCATCCCATTTAAATCTCTGGGCTAATTATCTCAAAGGTGATCCATTACATGATTAAGGACAACATTTATATTATTAAGATCTATTGATTATTTGTCTAATTTATTCACAGTGATGGTATTTCTAATCATTTCAATCAGAATGTGCTATCTACTTATATTTGCTAAAATTGTGTTTTAAAAGTAATATTTTACAATCATTCTTTAGCTATTCTGAGGTTTGCATTTCTAGAAAAATCAGTGTATGTTAAAATGAGGGATATCAGATCCAATGTTCCACAGAAACAATTTTATAATGGGAAGTTATGTTGCAGACCAAGGGCCTGATCTATTTTCAGTTTTGTTTTGTTTTAGAAATGGCTACAAATAAATTGCTTTATCAACTCTTAAATTAAATATAAAAATATATACTTATAAGACAAATAGTATGTTTATTGGTGGGTTCATTGAATAGGGCAACATGGTGCCCAAGTACATAAAATTTAATGAATTCTGATAGAACTCTAGAATGAATTTTTTTAAGATTATTTATTTATTCATGAGAGACACAGAGAAAGAGAGTCAGAGACACAGGCAGAGGGAGAAGCAGGCATCACGCAGTGAGCCTGATGTGGGATTCCATCCCCGGACTCCAGGTTCACGCCCTGGACCAACGGCAGGCGCTAAACCACTGAGCCACCCAGGGATTCCCCATAGAATGAATATTTTTTAACTTTAAGAAATTAGAGGTATAGAAAACATGAGTCGGAAACATAGAATGTTAAGTGGCTCCTTTGAAACAATTTTAATAGGAAACTTTAAGCTATTTTTAGGGATACAGAGGATGACTGCTGGATTTGTTTGAGTACTTAGTTGCTTTTTTTTTGTTGTTGTTGTTTGGAAGTTGGTTCATGAGTGTTTATTTCAATAACTTCTATTGATCATTGTAATATTCTCTGCAGCCAAAATAAGTTTGGAGTCCTCTGTATTTGACATCGTATCTATTTCTTCATGACTGAGTAACATAATTGTGTTATATTGAAACTGTTTCAGAAAATTTATATGCATTTAAAGTACAGTGTTAGAACTCTCTTTGCCAATATTTAATGATCTATATTTATTTTTCCAGCTTTATTTGTTATCTTATTTCATTTGGAAGCAAGAGATTGTAGAAAGAGGGAACATAGATCTTCCTGTCCAATTGTTTATTCATTGGGAATTCCTGTTTTGAGGAGGTGGGGGTAGAATTCTTTCTACTGCAGGATTGTCAGTGCTGTCCATGAGAGATGTTAGGGAAATACTCATTTCAAGCTTGCTGAGTCCAACACAAAGGTTTTAATCAGATCACAGAACTAAGAAGTTCAGGAATGGAGTGGGGGTTGCAAAGCATTCCCCTTCTGTTCAGATTCTCTGAGTGCTTGTCTCCTTCTCTTCTCCTCTATATGCTCCCTCCTTGTACTACTGCCAGCTTCAAGGTTTAATCAGTTTTAGCTCCAGATTCAAGAAAAAGAGGGCCTTTCTCTCTGTCTCCATATATAAAACACCAGGTAGTGAAGTCCAAATAGTCAGACATGGGTCATAAGTTCACAGTCTGAACTCATGAAACTGATCTATCATATCAGTGTAATACAATCCAAAGTCCATGTATAGAATCCTGTATAGAAGGAGAAGTAGAGTGCTGTGATTGGACTCACTCCATCAAATCTATATGCAGCTGGGGAGAAGAAGTACTTTATAAAATGAGGATGATCATAAGAAGAAGAATGTATGAAGAGAAGATGGGCAAATAGAAATAACAGGTACCCAAATGTCTCTTTATACCTATGGTAGGCTGAATAATGACCCTAAAAGATAGCCACATCCTAATCCTTGGAATATATGCGTGTTACCTTATGTGACAAAAAAAGGGCTTTGCGGATAAGATTAAGTTGATAGTTTCAACAAGGGGAGATTATCCTAGTAGGCCCTAAATACAATACCATGTGTTCTTATATGAGAGAGCCAGAGAACAATTTGACACATGATGGAAAGGAAAATATATTGAACCACAAAGGTAGAGATTAAAGTGATGAGGCCACAAGCCAGGGAATGCTGGCAACCACTAGAACCTGGCACAGACAAGGAATGGAGTCTCCCCTAGGTCCTCAAGAGGGCATGCAGGCCTGCCCACACCTTGATTTGGGGCCAGGGATACTGATTTAGGACCTCTAGCCTCCAAAACTGTGAGAGAATAAATTTCTTTTGTTTTAAGTCATCAAGTTTGTGGTAATTGTCCTAGAAGCCACAGGAAACTAAAACAATGCCCAGCAGATTGATATTTGCCTCATTGTAATTGTTACTCACTGATGAATACTGGCTGGATGTCTCAACAGCCAAAAATATGTTAATCTGTTTTTGTTTCTTCTTGGTCCTTCTGGATATTTTTCAGAAAAAACTCTCATGGATTTTCTTATTATGGCTACATGTAGATAGTTTTGTATAATTCTGATCCCAAGCTTCCTTCCACTATAATATATATGCCTCAAATCCTTTTAGGAAGGAATAAAAAAAAGGATGAGAAGAAAGACCATGCTTATTTTAATGAAGATAAACAGGTTCAAGGTTGGTTTCAACCTTCTCAATTATTTGATTTTGTACATATTAACTGACTTCTTTGATGTATACATATGCACACATTAATGGCACACTCAGGAAATTTGTCATGCTGAAGGCACTAAAATGCTCTTAGTTACATTTCTCTCTTTTTTAAAGATTTTATTTATTTATTCATGAGGGATACACAGAGAGAGAGAGAGAGAGAGACAGAGACACAGGCAGTGGGAGAAGCAGGCTCCATGCAGGGACCCTGATTTGGGACTCGATCCCAGGTCTCCAGGATCAGGACCTGGGCTGAAGGCGGCGCTAAACCACTGAGCCACCCAGGCTGCCCACATTTCTCAATTCACTATCACCTTCCTGTTCATGCACATGTAGAGATATTCCCTTTTGTTAATGGTCAACACCTCTCTTAAAATATTGTGCTGGAATCAATGTAATTATTATCAGAATAAGCTATAGGTGGACTAGTTAGGATATAGTTAATTCATAAGGGCATGGGACATAATTAATTCAATTCCATTATCTGTAATACACACACACACAAATTTTTATTACAAAGTATTTCAACTGGTCATAAAACAACATTACAGATATCAATTGTGAGATTGTGATTTATAAAAAAAATATATATGCATTTGGTCATCCAATACCAAAATATATTGCTTACATACATTTGTCTTCATCCATGACTCCTGGTTCGTAGTTCTCAAACCCTTGGAATTTCCTAAGTGTTGAGAGTAATAAACGTGTCTTTCATTATGTCAATAAAGGGACTTTTGGAAAGTACCTAAGGATGGGAGCTGGTTGCCAGTGGACCCAACCAGTGATTAGAAGGTTGGAATTTTAACTCTACCCCTTGGGCTTGTAGGGAGGGGAGAGGGGCTGGAGATTAAATTCAATCACCCATTGTCAGTGATTTAATGTCATGCCTGTGTAACGAAGCCTCCATAAAAACCCAAAGATATGAGGTTCAGAGAACTTCCAGATTGGTGAACACAGTAGAGGGACTGGGAGAGTGGTGTATGCATGAAAGCTCCATGCCCTTTCCCCATACCCTGCCCTATTTGTGTCTTCCATCTGGCTTTTATAATAAACTAGTAATCTAGTAAGTAAAATGTTTTCCCAAGTTCTGTGAACCACTCTAGCAAAAATAATTGAACCCAATGAGGGAGTCGTGGGAACCTTTGATTTATAGCTAGCTGGTCAGGAGTACAAGTTAACATCTAGACTTGTGAGTGGCATCTGAACTCCAAGGAGGAGGTCATGAGAACCTCTGATCTGTACCTAGTTGGTCAGAAGTACAGGTAGCAACTTGAGTTTGTGACTGGCATCTGAATGTGTATGTGTGAATCTTGTGGGACTGATGCTTTAACCAGTAGAATTTGATGCTATCTCCAGGAGACAGCACCAGAATTGGGTTGAATTCTCAGACACCCTGCTGACATTTGAGATTTGTTTGCTGGTGTGAGAAGATTATGCACACATACACACACACACACACACACACACACATAAACACACACACATATGCATTGAAATCAGGTTCAGGAACCCCTTTACCAATATACCACAAACCACATTAAAATAGATATTAACATTAGTCATTATTGCTTCATGAGAAGAAATAAAATTTGACAGGTTTATCAAAGTTCATCTTTACCACCCTTACTCATTTAATCTCTGCAGGGAAAGACTCACTTGAAATCAACACATTTCAATCTGATATATATTTTGGTCACTTGGCAGATATAAATGCATTTATAGCCATTGTGTTATTGCTTTATATGGTTTAAAAATACAAAAATGGTATAATGTATACACTACCTTTTAATTTCCTTTTATGATTCAAAAATATTTTAAAGTGGAGGGACCTGGAGGATATTATGCTGAGTGAAATAAGTCAATCAGAAAAGGATAAACATATGGTCTCATTCACTTGGGGAATATAAAAAATAGTGAAAGGAAATAAAGGGAAAGGAGACAAAATGAGTGAAAATATCAGGGAGGGTGACAAAACATGAGAGGCACCTAACTCTAGGAAATGAACAAGGGGTAGTAGAAGGGGAAGTGGGTGGGGTGTTGGGGTGACTGGGGATAGGCACTGAGGGGGGCACTTGGCAGGATGAGCACTGGGTGTTATGCTATATGTTGGCAAATTGAATTCCAACAAAAAAATTACAAAAACAATAAATAAATAAATAAATAATAAATAAATAAACAAATAAATATATTTTATAAATAAATAAATAAATAAATAAAAAAATAAATAAATATTTTAAAGATTTATCCATACTGAATACAGGTGCAGAATTTGTTCATTTACTTAAATTATTTTTTGCTACTCAACTGTTTGTTAAATACATTTATTCAAATCATTTCATTTATATATTCCCTTGCTGAAGAATTATTAGGTTCTTCCATCTTTCCTCTGTTACAAGCAGTCATGCAATTAACATGCTTAAATATGTTTTCTTGTACAGCGTTGCCTGTGAACCCATGAGTGTAAATTATTGAGTAATAAGGGATATGAAAATTTATAATTTTACTACATACTTTCAGATTGCTTTGCAAAGGAATTGCTTTACTCATTGCTTTACCAATGGCGATGCAAGAGAAATCCCCACTGCTTCATCAACACTTAGTGTTTTCAAGCTTCCAATTTGTGATCATGATTTTAATGATATCATATAATTTTGATTTGCATTTTCTGTCTTTTAGTGAAATTAGAATGACAGTATGTTTAATATTGTCAATTTAATTTTCCTGTTCCATAAATTGCCTTTTCAGAACTTTCCTCATTTTTTTTTTGTTGGGGGTGTTTTTCTTGCTCACTTAATAGATCTATAGGAGTTTCATATTCTCCAAATGTTAAACTTCTTTTTTTTTAAATGTTGAACTTCTATTAATTAGATATATTGCAAATATTTTCTCCAAGGCTTTACCTTATTTTTCATTTGATTGATGGTTGTTTTCGTTTTTAGGATTTTATTAATGTACAAATTAAATGTCAATGTTATCAAATTTAATGACCTTATTTGACATCATAAATATATTTTCTACATCATATTATAATAACTCATATTTACATCTTTAACCCACTTAGAATTTAATGTATAGGTATTAGTTAGGATCCATTTAAAATGTTTCCATATAGATTGCCAGTTATTCCATTCTTTCTCCAGTGTTGGTAATGTCATTTCCCATTTATATGTATATATATGTCTGCTCCCAGATTCTCTCATTTGTTGCACTGCCTCAGTTTTTTTACAGCATCTTAAAATTAGTCTAATTATATTGTGAGTTTTATGTGTTGTTGGATAGCTCTTCAAAGTTAGCTGGGCTATTCTTGGACCGGAAATCTCACATATACATTTGTTTTAGCTTAGCTTTACAAGTTCATAAAGTATCATGTTGGGATTTTAATTGAAACTGCTTTATGTTTAATCTCATATTTAACTTGGGCGGGATGACATCTTTATAATTTTGAGTCTTCTGATCCTGAATATGTTATAATCTCTCTATTTATTTGCCCTCTTTTATGCCCTCCAATAAAGTTTTATTTTTTTTCCATAGAGAATTTGCACTAATCTTTGGTTGGATTAATTCCCAGAAATCTTATGATTTGGGTTGATTTCATGAATGTTATATTTATTAAGCTGCATTTCTTAATTATTTTATTGTGGCAAAGTAATGGTAATGATTTCAGAAATTGTTCTCAGATCCATTAAACATAATTAACTATATAGTCTATCAATTATGAATAATTATAGCTTTTTTCTCACTCACTTTCAGTTTTTTATTCTTGACTTGCACTGAATATGATCTCTAGTACAATATGTACAGATACAAAGATTCATGAGCCTTCTTGTCTTGCTTTTGATTTTAAAGATAATGCCTCCAGAAATATAACAGTAAGAATATTTTCTATATTTTATTGTTAGTTACAAATACTAGATTAAAGAAGTTTGTTCTAGCAGTTTGCCATGGGTTTTCTTTATAAATGGATATTATGTTTCCTCTGCATTTAGCAAAACTGGTTTTCTTTGGTTTTCTCCTTTAATTTGTTAATATGGTGACTAATACTAGCAGATTATCTACTATTCAATACCTGAGTTGAGAAGATAAATCCAGAAGTCTGTAAATGTGTCTTAAATTTTCCAAGTGTATGATAATCAGAAGCTAGTTTTTCTTTGCTTGTACTACTTTGCATAGTTTTGCATCATGAACAGCTAAGCTGACCAATCATCCCAGTTTTCTTGGGGCTGTCTTAAATTAGTACCAAAAGCCTGGATCTCAAAAAGTCCCACTTTTCAACAATAAATAACTAAAAATAAAAAACAAAAAGTCCCACTTTTCATTGATACATGTGGATGTTTGGGAGAAAAGTGCAAAAGCCATTTAGCAACCAAAAATAAGTACGAGAAGCAACATCATTTTTTTGTATTCAATGGACACAGCAGGGATTGCTGCCTTCCGTTGTTCCTGTTTCTAGTTTTCCCTGATGGCTGATGTTGGCAGTCACGATTTGTACTTCCTCAATAGAAGATCATCCAATGTTGCCGTCCTTTGATTAATGCTAGGTAATTGAGTGACTTAAATATGTTGTGTTTGTGAACATTAACAATTTGCCTGACTTTGCTTTTGGATTAACTATTGTCCATGTATCAAGATATCACTAGTTTAGTTTTAAACATTGTGAATATTGTGACCAGCTTTTCCAAGAGTTTAGATGATGAAAATGAGAAAAAAATATATTAGCATCACCATGACATGGAACTCAATGGAAAAGAAAACTAAACAATTGCGTAATTTTAATGACACATAAGAAGGAACTTAGGAGCTATGTAACCAAACAAATCATACTATAAAATATGAAGAAAATAATTTGAGGGTGGGCATGGGGGAGAAAGCCTATATGAAAACTGAATCTTATAAGTGAAAACCAACCAATTATTTCTAAATCAATCATGATATTGTTTTATCTCCCAAAGACACCTCTGCTCAGTCAAAAATTATGGTTGCTGAATTAGCTTGAACAGATCACATGCATAAACATAGATGATCATATTTATCCATTGATTACTCAATGGGAGTGAGTAATGTTACGTTTCCTGATACAGAGGTTGCAACTAAAATGTATTCTGTTAAAAAAAATAAATAAAATGTCTAGTGTTTGTTCCTTACCAGGTAGAGCTAATTCTATAAAATCTTACTGTTTCTCATATGTTTTTATAGTTTATCAAGTGAAGAGGTCAAATCACAGCAACAAAAAACGAAAAAATAACAAAAAATGTTCCTCTTATCTCCTATATACTTAAATTTCTGAAATGAAGATACAAATAGTCTGCTTAATTTCTGTGAACATTTTAATGAAATCATAGAAACTACAAAAGAATAGATTGCTGATATCTCGTCTCAGTACAAGTCAGGCCTTGCTCATCTGTCTGTAAATTCAGCAGAAAGTGTAAAGACAAAATTTGGCAAATTCCATTCATCTATAAACATTTTATCCAAGAAAATGAACAACTCTAATCTGCTAAAAATGTCCTGCATACCTTAGTATACACTAAGAAAAGGCGTAATTTGCTTACCTACACTGATGCTATTATAATGAAAGTTTTTTTTATCATTGCTTCATCAAAAGCACATAACATAATGAAGTCTCTGACCTGTAGAAGTTCTTGTGAAATGTGTATCATTATTGCCTCCCATAGAAATTTTTTTTTTAAAAATCTGTAAATTCATATTTTTGAAGTGTGGGAAAGAATAATGTCCTTCTCCCGATTGGAAATACTTTGAAGAGTGTAGAGGAAACAATTACGGTAAAATAAAAAATTCTATACTGTTTCTCTAAAATTCTTTGATGGTCTTTTGAAGACGACATAAGGAGTCTAGAAAAGAAGTTAACTGACCACGGATGGAATTGCTAGCTGTGATATGTAGGTTGTGACAAAAATGTATCATGAAAAATGAACAACTTTTTAAATAGAAAGAAGACTGCTGGGCAGCCTGGGTGGCTCAGCGGTTTAGCACCTGCCTTCAGCCCAGGGCCTGATCCTGGAGACCCGGGATCCAGTCACATGTCAGGCTCCTTGCATGGAGCCTGCTTCTCCCTCTGCCTGCATCTCTGCCTCTCTCTCTCTCTCTCTCTCTCTCTCTCAATAATAAATAAATAAAATCTTAAAAAAAAAAAAAAAGAAGACTGCTTCAAACCCAAGATATGACCAGAAAAGGACAGTCAGGTAAGCAGGATTTCTTCAATTTCTTTATGAAAACTGTAACTTAGTGAAATGTAATTTCAATTTCACAAATTCTAATTGCCCCTTTGCTTTAGAATAATTTTTTTTCCTTGTAAAAGAGAGGTATAAAATCTGATGACAATCAATGGGTGTCAGTGTTTAAAAATGTCGGTTAATTTAGAGATGGATATTCTCTATGGTGAATTTATAGATGCAAAGGACCTGATTGCAAAAACTGGTTTACCTAAACAAGTCTGTAGGTATAAGGTTTAGGGGTAATTTTGGAGAGCCAGAAAGTAATCCCAACAAGTTTAAAAATTTACTATTGCAGGGAAGTAAAATACTTCCTGGAAAGTATTCCATGCTCAAATGCTATTATTTTTTTTTCTAATGCTATTATTGAGAGGTTATTCAGCTTAATGTTATTAGACTGACACCAGAAATGAGTGTAAGGGCGACTTGCTCAAAACAGAAATGGAAATTGAAATTAATCTTATGATTGATTGTATTCAGTTTTACCTTTAAATAAAAGAAAAGGATGATGCCCTAAAGGCAGTTCAGGGAAGAATTATCAGAAAAAGAAGCAGAAGGGTAAAAACACCTTAGTATATCTTAAAATAGAAGGAAACGTGTCATTATTATTTCATATAGGTAACATATGTTAATTACTCCTGTTATATTTTTATCTTATTTTAAAAAGTATCACATTTACACATTATAAACACAATCACATATTTTATATAATTTAACATTCAATAAAAGCAAAAAAGAAAATAACTTTCAGTGTCAGAAGGCAGAAAAAATATTTCAAATGAGCACCAGTTCATATATTTTAAAAGAAAAACATGTATGTGTCTCACAATTCTGTAGTATTTACTCTTACTTATTGTTGTTGTCATTATTATTATTGACTAGTGTGGCTGTGTCTTAAGTTTACTCTCTAAAATATTGACTACACAGGGCTCCTGGGTTAAGTGTCTGCCTCTTCTGCTTAGGCCTCCATCCTGGGGTCCTTGGATGGAGCTCCCTCGTTGGGCTCCCTGCTTAACAGGGAATCTGCTTTTCCCTCTGCCTCAGCAACCCCCACCCCATTCATGCTCTCTCTATTGCTTGCTTGCTCTCTCAAATAAATGTCTTTAAAAAATAAAAATAAAATAAAATACTGACTATGCTATGTGCGTCTATATAATATGATCCTTGGTACATGGTTAATTTTTGCTTGAAGAGAATATAATAATTAATTGTAAGGGTTAAGAGTTTAATATACACGTCACTATACAAAGATTAATATTTGTTTTGTTTAAATCATTTATTTTCTTACTTTTGTCCTGATGGAGCTGTTAGTTTCTGAAGAAAAGAGTATAATTGTCCCCCACACTAATTGAAGATATGTCCAGTTGTCCTCACAACACAGGCAGATTTTGAATTATTTATTTTGAGAACGTTTTAAGCTCGTGCCTGTTTTGAATTATAGCATCTTGTCAAATTATTCCTTTAATCATGGTGTAATGACTTTATATTTAATAATCATTCTGCTGTAAATTCAAACCTGTCTGATTAACATCAGTTTATCAACTTAGCTCTCCTTAGTATTTGCCTATGTCATTTTACATCTTTTCACAGGCAATCTTTCTCTGTCATTTTGTTTTATGTGTGCTACTTGTATACATCATATAACAGATTTATTTTAAAATACTTTTTAAGAATTTCTGTCAACTAATGATATTGACTTGTATCTATTTATTGTGACTACTGATATAATTAGATTTATTTCTGCTTCCATAGTTTATACTTTATATTTGCCATGCTTTTATTAGCTCCTTTTCCCTTACTTTTTAAAAACTTAAATAAAGTTTATTTTTAGAGCAATTTTAGGTTCACAGCAAAATTGAGTAGAAAGTACAGACAGTTCCCATCTACCCCTCCTTCCCAAACATATACTATCTTCCCCACTATCAATATTTCCAAGGTGGTACATTTGTTACAATGCTGGACCCACACTGACACATCATTATCACTCATAGTTTATATTAGGTGACTTAGTTCCTCAGGCTTCTATAATAGAATGTTATAAGCTGAGTGGCCTGTAAACAACAAAAATGCATTTCTCATACTTCTGCAGTCTGCAAAATCCAAGGAAAAGTTCTGAAAAATTCAATATCTGGTGACAGCCAGTTTCCTGGGTCATAAGTAGCTGTCTTCTTGCCATGTTCTCATAGAGCGGAAGGGATGAAGGATCTCTCTGGGGTCTTTTCATAAGGGAGCTAATCTCATTCATGAGGGTGCCACACTCATGATTTAATCACCCCTACAGGTCCCATCTCCAAATATCACTACATTGGAAAGTTCAACATATGAATCTGAGGGGCCATGCATACCCTTTCAGCATTGAACCTATAGCATTAAGGTTCAATCTCGGTGTTATACATTTTATGGATTTGGACAAATGTATAATGGCATGCATTCACCATGATAGTGTCATACAGAATAGTTTCCACTGCCCTAAAAATCCTCTGTGCTTCTCCCCAACCACTGGCAACCACTGATAGTTTTATTACCTCCATGGTTTTGTCTTTTTCAAAATGTCAAGTAGTTGAAATCATGCAGTAAGTAGCTGGCTCAGATTGGCTTAGTGATATGCATTTAAGTGCCCCCCACCCCATGTCCTTTCATGGTTTGGTAGCCCAATTCTTTTTGGCAGTGAATAATACCTATTGTTTGGATGTACTACAGTTTATGTATTCATTCACTTACTGAAAAACATCTTGGTTAGTTCCAAGTTTTTCCAATTATGAATAAACTTACAATTTGTGTGTGTGTGGGGGGGAGGGGTATGTTTTCAATTCATTTGGGAAAATGCCAAAGAGCATGATAGCTGGATCACATACTTATCACAGTATGGTTAAGAGTACTTTTAGTTTTATAAAAACTGACAAACTGCCTTCTGAAGTGGCTGTACCATTTTGCATTCCCACCAGTAATGAATGAAAGTTCCTATTGCTGTTGCTCCACATTCCCACCGTTGATATTTTTAGTGTTTTGGATTTTGGCTATTCTAATAGGTGTGTAATGGTGTCTCATTGTTGTCTTAATTTGCAATTCCCTAATGATATAAGATGTTGAATATATTTTCTTATGGTTATTTGCCATCTGTTTATACTCTTTGATGAGGTGTCTATTAAGGTCTTTAGTTCATTTTTTAAATTGGGTTTTCTTATTGTTGAGTTTTAGGAATTCTTTGTATATTTTGGATAACAGTCCTTTATCAGATGTAGCTCTTACAAATATTTTCTCCCGGTATGTAGCTTGTCTTCTCATTTTCTTGAAACTCTTTTTCAGTGCCAAAGTTTTTAATTTTAATGAGTCCAGATTATCAATTATTTCTTCCATAGATGATCCCTTTGGTGTTTAACCCAAAAAATCATCACCATAGCCAAGATCATTTATGTTTTTTTTCTATGTTATGTACTAGGAATTTTGTAGCTTTGCATTTTATAGTTAGGTTTATAATATATTTTGAGTTAATTTTTGCAAGTGATTAACTTTTTTTTGTGTTTTTTTTTTTATTAACTTTTTTTTCATGTGGATATCCAACTGTTCCAGCACCATTTGTTAAAAAGACTATCTTTTGGGGGGTACCTGGGTGGCTCAGTTGGTTAGCCTGCTGTTTTCTGCTCAGGTTGTGATCCCAGAGTCCTGGGATCAAGCCTCATATAGGGTTTCTTGATCAGTGGGGAGCCTGCTTCTCCTTCTCCTTTTGCCTGCCACTCCCCTTGCTTGTGCTCTCTTGCTCTGTCAAATGAATAAATCAAATATTTAAAAACAAACAAACAAACAAAACAAAACTGTATTTTCTCTGTTGCATTGTCTTTGTTCCTCTCAAATTAAATTAATGGTGATCAATTTCTGGGCTCTCAGTTCTGTTCCATTGACCCATTTGTCTTTTCTTTCACCACTACCACAATGTCTATCACTACAGCTTTATTGTAAGTCTTGAAATTGCATAGGATCAGTACTCTGACTTTGTTCTTCTTCAATATCGAGATGACTATTTTGGGGGTTTAGTCTATCCATAAATACTTTAGAAGCAGTTTGTCAATATTCACAAAATAACTTGCCTGGGATTTTGATCAGGATTATGTTGAATCTATAGGTCATACTGGGAAGACCTGACAGTTTTAATATTGAGTCTTATGTCCATGAATATGGAGTATCTCTTCATATATTTAGTTCTTTGATTTCATTTATCAGGGTTTTGTATTTTCCCTCATATAGTAGAGCTTGTATACATTTTGTTAGATTTACTTCTAAATATTTTATTCTTTTTGAGTGCAAATGTTAATAGTATTGTGATATATAGTTATAGTTGTATATAATATCAAATTTCACTGGTTGATTGCTAGTTTATAGGAAAATGACTGACTTTTATATATTAACCTTGTATCCTGCAACCTTGCTATAATTGTTTATTAGTTCCAGGAGTTTTTGTCTAGTCTTTTGTATTTCCTAAATAGATTATTATGTCATCTGCAAATAAACACAGTTTCATTTCTTCCTTCCTAATCTATAATATGGGATGTTTGGGATCTTTGATGTATGTATTTCCCACCATTTGGAGCGATGCAATGGGCAAGGAGAAACTTAGTATGCAGGGAAGAGTAAGTAAAAACGGAAAAAAAAAAAAAAAATCCTGGGATGATTTCAAGTGCCTGGTAGTTTTAGAGGCTGAGCAAGAACACTCCACCTTTCAGAATATGAAAGTTAATCATTGTTCAGGATAATGTTCTGCAAATATCAATTAGATTGATTTGGTTGATGGGGTTCAAATTGCTAGAGCCTTAGTGATTTTCCATCTCTTTTTTTTCTATCAACTACTGATCATTGTCAATGATCAAGTTTTTGAAGCATGTATTTTGAAATTCTGCTACTAGATGCATTCAGATTTAGAATTATTAATGCCTCTGTATTTAAGCTTTGTTTATCCCATATGGTTAGAGCAAAAGACAAAAGACTCTAACCAAAAATACATGTGACTGAATTTTTTCATAAATTCCAATTTTTGAATAAGTAGAAATAAAGATAAGGAAAACCAGAGAATAAAAATCAAGCCTCATCCGGCCTCTAGAGAGATAAACAGCATTGCTATTTTAGAATATCTTTCAAAATGTTTTTCGTGAACCTTGTAATGTCCCTTTGTAGCCAAATCATCATGAACATTTGTATGTCATTATTACTTTATTATTATTTGACATTTTTAATGGGCATGTAATATTCCATTTATGAATAACTACAACAAAATTAGCTTCATATTAAAAAGAAGAATTTGAAGCTTAAAATTCCCTTCAATTTTTTGATGCAAACTACTATCTTTCAACAGCCGCTTCTTTCCCCAAAACCAATTTGAATAGCTTTTGTCACTTGCATACAAATTTATATTGATATAATCACATTAGAATGTCAGGTAAAAAAAAAAAATGGAAATAAAACTGTATTTACAAGTCAACCTGAAACATGCAAAGTAAAATGTTTTTTAATTGTATAAAAATCATAATCCATTCACTTAAAAATACCATTGAGCACATATTCTTTATTAACTGTGTTGTTATAGGCACTGGAGTTATAATAATTTTTGTCTTTCCATATTCAGATTACTGTTAATTTTATTACTTGTTTTTCTTTTCAAAATGTTTTAAAATGAACTGATAATTCTAAAGAAAATATAGGAAGTGGAGTGGAAAGTATAACTGTTGTTACAATATAAGCAAATAGATACAAAGACTAGTTGTAATAAGTGTACTGAGATTATATTGTTAAAATGATAAGAAATGGAGATAGCAGAACATTAATCTTATTTATCAGAGTTTTCTAACCTGTGTGCTGAGGAACGTAGTATGCTCACAAATAGGCTAAAGAGGTGCTAATTTTTCTTATAACATTTTTTAAAGATTTTATTTGTTTATTTATTCATGAGAGACAGAGAGAGAGAGGTAGAGACACAGGCAGAGGGAGAAGCAGGCTCCACTTAGGGAGCCTGATGCAGGATTCAATCCTTGGTCTCCAGGATCACACTCTGGGCTGAAGGCGGCGCTAGACCACTGGGCCACCCGGGCTGCCCAGGAGGTGCCGATTTAAGATCTTCTTAGCCTCTTAGATTTAAGATCTCTCCACTTAGGAGCTGAGTGGAGCCTGGGGTGGCTGGTTGCCTACATTGGTTTCTGCAACCTAAAAGAAGACTTACACAGTCTACCTCTATTACCACTTTTTAAACAGGCCATAGCAGAGGTTTGGGGACATTGTTTTAAGTGATCACTATGTGATGTCCATAAATTTTGAGTATCACATTCAGTTCCACTGAGATGACAGATGGACCAAATAAAAAACCCTTCTGCTACGAATAGCTAAAAAATATCTGAAGTAAAATAATCAAGATAATTTGAATGCATGACCATGTTCCTAAAAATGGAAAAGAAATTTGAAGTTTCTAAAATTGGAGTGAAAGGCAAAAAAATAAATATCCCATCAAGTTATCACATGAGGATGACTCCCCCTCTCCGCATTTTAACATGAATTCCCTGCCTCTCTTTCCTGGCTGCCAGAGCCATTTTTAGGGCTTCTTACAGGTACAAGAAAAAAATACATATATCCTGGGGGGCCTGGGGGGCTCAGCCACTTCAGTGTCTGACTCAATCTCAGCTCAAGTCTTGATATCAGTGTTGTGAGTTCAAATCCAGCACAGAGCATACTTTAAAAAAAACCATTCATACATAGATATATAGTATGATATATATATATATATATATATATATATATATATATATATATACATAGTTCAGTCCTAGATAAACTGTAAAGGGGTGGGTGGGGGAAAATCTGTGTGGCTGCTTCTGACTATCTGTTCAGAGGTCCATGCCTTCATTTGTTCTCCCATACTCTTCACCCCATGCTAATATGAAGAAATTCTGTGTGGCTCCCAAGACTGAAAGGAAGGGATGGAGTGGAGGGATGTGAGGAAAGCAAGAAATCCCTCCACTTCCAGTATTTTTGTCACCCTTCCCCCAACCTTATAAGAGGCCCATATACTTTTTGAACTGATTTTGTTTCTGTTTTGTGTCATTTAACATTCTTGTTAGTCTTTGGTTTATAACATAAATGTTTAGAGTCCTTCAATGTGCTGAGCTTTAGCTTTTAAAACTCATGAATATCATCTTCAGTCTATTGTTTGGACCAAGAGGTCCAAAGACCTAATTTGAATTTCAAAGCTGGGAATTTTTTGTTTTCTTTTCTAATGTGACAACCCTTTCCTGCAGCCCCAGATGAATCAGCCTCACATCTAATTTAAGGAGAGAGTCCACAGACTAATAAGGGAATTACAGTAAATAAAGAACACACGGTCTGATATACCAAAAGGTTATCCTGTCACTTTGTTGTAACTTTGCTTTCCTCTCTCCTGTGGAGCACATCCACTTTCCTGAGTCATTGCCAGTATAAGAAGATCCAAGCAAAGCAAAAGACTGACCGCAAGGCTGAAGTCCCTGGTCAACCCCGACAGGGGTACAAGGCACAGATTTCAGCTTTTCTGAAATTTCTGGTTTCCTTCTACAGTGGAAATACCTGGACAGTGGAACAGAATAGGCCATGAGGAATTAGACCACAGGTTTATTAACTATATTGACTTAATTAGAGTCAACAGGAGGATCAACAGAAGACAATATTTGTTCCATTTTTACATGAGACAAAGCTCAAACTCTGCATATAGAACTCACTGACATTATGGCAATGAGAAACAAGCTCCATATTTCATTAATTTTCTATTACTGCTGTGACAAAGTACTCTGAATTTAGTGTTTTAAAACAATAACTACTTACTATCTTTTTAAAAAATGTTTCTATGTATTATCTTATAGTTTCTACGTGTCAGAAATCCAGGTGGGCTTTGCTTAGGGCCTAACAGGGCATAAACCAAAGTGATCCTGGCTAGGTGCTTAGCTAAAGATTCTTGGATCCATTTACAAGCTTATTTAGCTTCTGGGCATAATTTGGTTCTTTGTGGTTATGGTACTGATGTCCTATTTCTTTGACATGTTGCCCACACCATCTTCAAGACAGTAACACTGCTTCAAATATTTCTTGTCCTTTAAATCTCTCTGACTTCTGTCAAATCTCTCCGATGTCCTCCTGTGCTTTAAAGAGCTCATGGGATTACACTGGGCCATCCAGATAATCCAGAATAATCTCACTATGTTGAGGTCACCAGATCTGTCACTTTAATTATATTTGTAACGTCTCTTTTGCCATGTAACATGATAAATTCGCAGGTGTTACACAGGGGACAAAAACCAGCGGGGCCAGAGTTTTGCCTATGACATAAAAATTTTAAAGATGACACAGATTAACATATCGCACAATGAGGTTCTACACTTTCAACATTCATGCACAATAAGCATGCCCTGCACATGTTATCTGGCCTCATAGAGAAACAGAAAAGCCTCTTCTAGTCTTTGCTTACACATTATATCACTTGGGATACATCATTTAGTCTCTCTGTGCCTCTTTATTTTTATCTTGAAATAGGAATAGTGCATATTACCATACCTAACTTGCTGAGCTGATGTAAACCTCACAAGGAATCAGTAAATAGTGGTAAACACAGTATTTCAGAATTCAATTCCTATTTCTTATTTCTCATCATGGAGACTAGACCCTGATTAGAACCACTGCTCTTGGAGTTTAAAAAAATTTAGAAAAGAAAATTAAAAAAAAGTCAATGGTTAGAAGAATATGTAGTTAGTATTATTTAACTCTAATGAACTTTAAAAATCTTATGGAAAATTCCATATGGTGTGTATAAGTGCAAATAGATAGAAAGAAAAAAAGTCAGATGAGAAATCTATTTCTTTTCATGTTTCATTTTGCCAAGAGATAATGCAGTCCTCGCTCTGGAATCTCATCTGTCACACTGTGCTCTATAAAGTGACAGGACACGATGTGACATGTTGATGAGACCCAACGTGACACAGGGCATGGTTTGTGGTCTGTGTTGGCATAGGTAATTAGGAAAACCCTGGAAAAGGGTAGTTTGAGAAGGATTTAATGAAGAATTATATGACAGATAAATAAAAAGTAAGAATGAGCATAGCTTTTTTAATAAAATAAAACATGCAGAATATTAGCTGGTCTTCCCCTGACCCTCAAATTTTATAATCATCTGTTTGGCATTTAACCTTCATATATGATTAAGATAGCAAACCTCATACCACAGCATTCCCCTGTAAGAGGAGAATATAGTGATATGAGGTAATTGAATTTTGTTCTGACCCTCTTTGGCCTCTGTGCAGAAGCAATTTGTGAATTATTTAGGAAAAAAGGAAAAGGATATTTGCCTCAAGAGAGAGATGCTGGGTGCAAAGAAGAATTTAGTTCAGTGGAGCTGTCTCTTAGAATACATCTGCTTTCCCAGCTTGAAATGAAAATCGAAATGGAAATTTCTATTCATCCTTATGCATTAACAAGATCCCTTCCTTTCACTGCCATGCTTCATATGTCCTAAACTAGACCAATGGCAGATCTAAAACTTTACAAATCATTCTGAAGCCTTTGTTATTAAAATGACAATCTATGACTGAACCAATGAAAGAAAGTAACCCCATTGTAAATAAATACAGCAAGCACAGTTGAGCTTCTTAGGCCAAAACTAAGGCAAATTAAGAGCAGTGTAGATGTTAATTGTAGCATTTCTGTTCCACTATACTTCTTTATATTTATACACTTTAAAAAAGAACTGCAGCTTATAAGGAAAAGAATAGTGGTGAAATGAACAAAAAATTATTTTTCTCGTCTCCTTTGGTTTTAAAGTTCTTTTTAATGTTGTGATTATATAACTTTCCTTGTGAAAGAATAAAAAATGCCGATATTATCATCGGGCTTTAAAATAAGTCACCAATATGTCTAAAGAACACTGTTCTCCAAAGATTACGAATACACTACTTTTTATAGCCATCGACAGTATTGGCATGTATGTGACAGCAAAACGGGCAGAATGAAAATGATTTAATAAAGAAATTTCAAACTAACACAAAAAAAATGAAATTGCAACCAGACTGTCACAGCCTTAGAGAGTTGAGAGGCCAGTATGAAACATTTTGTTTTATTTCTAAGGCTTTGATTGGCCTGCCAACATGCATTTGGGCTGTCACTCTGAGGACACTTCTAGTAGCACCGAAGTGGCAGGCAGCTCTTGATTGATGAGTGTTTGCATCCATTTTATTATTTGTTGCATATTTCTTCCCTGACATGTTTAACTAAAAAAAAAAAAATCATATGATAACTTTTACAATTATGTGAGTCAACCTGCACCAGAATTCCATTTCAGTGTGGTTAACAGACTGCAGCAAAGACAAACACACAAACACAACAGGTTTCTCGGAGATAAGGAATATAATGTCAGTTCCATAACAACATTAATATATTCCTGTTGAAGAAAGGAGGAACAAAGAATTTAATAATACCAAAAATACAACGTTGTAAATAAATCAGACGTGGCTAAGAACTTTCTGAGATCCTTTCTTTGCTATCTTATTTTTTGTTGCATTTTTTTTGGGGGGGTGAAAGGTAAAGAACCTCAAGATTGAGACTTTAAATTACAACATTTGATTGTCTAAATATTAGCAAACAATGTTTAGAGACTACAGTGGCCTTGTAATCAAGGACTTAGCATTCTCATTTCATGAGCTTCTGTGGGTTTGTACAGGGTGAAAGCCGTGTAAGCCCGAGGTTGGCTCAGGGTGCGGGTTGGATACGCATATTGGCTTCTACTTGGTCTTTTATTGTGCCACCTGGCTGAATAAAAGGCATGCAAAATATATTCTCCTCTTAATTATTCTCCCCTTGATTTCTCTTCCCTATTATAAAGGAGCAGCTTTTGTGTGTGTTAGGGCTCTCTACGTTTCAGTTAAAAAGAAAGTAATTCAAACTGGCTTAAATGATACATGATATGGGGGGAGTTTTGCTTGTTTGTTCTGACTTTTATAACTAGAGGATCCAGGGGGTGGGCATAAATCAAGACTGACTTGCATTAGCTGCTCAGGGCATTGCCACATCTTCAGCCTGGCTTCTCTCCGAGCTGCAAAATGACTGCCACAGATTTACGCTTCACGTTCACCCACCTCAGAGACAGGAGTACAACACAGGCTAGCTTCTTTCTCAGAATCCACCGAAAGCTTAATTGTCCTAGTTGATTCAAAGATTCTCTCCTGAGCCAATATAAAGAGCATGGCTGATAATCAGCAAATACCAAACACAAAACAAAATTAATTTAAGAGAATTTTAAGGCTCATGAGTTAAGGATTAGTCTGTTGATGAGGGTGGTGAAGAAATTTTTGTGGAAATAGAATTAATTAGTATTAAAAGTTTTCCTGAAAGAAATTATAACTTTAAGAGAGACCAGAAATATAAGAAATAAGTGTGAGCAACTAGGAGGGGTGTGCATGTGTAATCATTCCTACTTCAGTACTTGTATGTCAGCTTCCGAGATGCACTTAAAAACAGCTTCCGTATCAAGCACTATTCTAAGTGCTATGGTAAGCTCTTCATAAATATTATTTCATATGTTTAGAATTAGATATTATCATATTTATTTTGTAGATAAAGGGACTGGATTTCAGAGAGATTCAATAACTCTTCCAAGATCATTGATAGAAAGTGATGGAGGATAATTTGAATTCGTATCTTCCTTAAATTTTTCTGAGTATTATTGACACATAGTGTTACATTAGTTTCAGGTGCATGAAAAAGCGATTTGATATCTCTATACATTATGCAATGTTTACCGAAAGCGTAGCTACCATCTGTTAGCACACAATGCTATTATAATACCATTGACCCATATTCTGTATGTTTTGCCTCTTATTTTATTTTTTTAATAATAAATTTATTTTTATTGGTGTTCAATTTGCCAACATACAGAATAACACCCAGTGCTCATCCCATCAAGTGCCCCCCTCAGTGCCCTCCACCCAGTCACCCCCACCCCCCACCCTCCTCCCCTTCCACCACCCCTAGTTCGTTTCCCAGAGTTAGGAGTCTCTCATGTTCTGTCTCCCTTTCTGATATTTCCCACACATTTCTTCTCCCTTCCCCTCTATTCCCTTTCACTATTATTTATATTCCCCAAATGAATGAGACCATATAATGTTTGTCCTTTTCCGATTGACTTATTTCACTCAGCATAATATCCTCCAGTTGCTTCAACGTGGATGTTTTGCCTTTTATTCCTGTTATTTCTTCATCCCATAACTTAGATTCTGTTTCACCCATTCCCCTTTACCTATTTATCCATGTCCTATCGGTTTCCCTCTGGCAACCATCAGTTTGTTTTCTATATTTATAGGTCTGATTCTGCTTTTTGTTTGCTTCTTCATTTGTTTTGTTCTTTAAATTCCATATATGAATGAAATCATATGGTATTTATCTTTCTCACTCTGACTTATTCCACTTAGTATAATAACCTCCAGGTCCATCCATGTTGTTGCAAATGGCAAGATCTCATCCTTTTTGACTGAGTAATATTCCACTGTGCATGCATGCACATGAGTGCAGAGATATATAATATATATAATATAATCTTCCTTATACACTCATATATTGATGGACATTTAGGTTGCCTTCATAATTTGGATATTGTAAATATTGTAAATAATGCTGCAATAAACATAGGGGTGCACATTTCTTCTTCATTAAGTATTTTCATTTTCTTTGGGTAAATATCCAGAGTAGAATTACTGGATCATATGATATTTCTTTTTTTTTTTTAAGATTTTATTTATTTATTCATGAGACTCAGAGAGAGAAAGAGAGAGAGAGAGAGAGAGGTAGAGACACAGGCAGAGGGAGAAGCAGGCTCCATTCAGGGAGCAAAATGTGGGACTCGATCCTGGGTCTCCAGGATCACACCCTGGGCTGAAGGCAGTGCTAAACCTCTGAGCCATCCGGGCTGCCCGATACTGCTATATTTTTATTATTATTTTTTTCAATATTTCCTGTTTATCTTTTAATTTCAAAGTTTCTGATCCTAACAACTATATTATTGTTATACCTATATTTCTTTTGGTTTATAGGTCAATCTCTTACTATATGTGAACTTCCCAAGGGCAGGGATTTTTTTGCTTCTTTCACTATCAAGACTTCAGTGCCTAAAATAGAATCTGGCTTTTGGTAGATGCTTAGTTAATATTTAAACAGTGTTGCATAAAGGGTTAACTATATCCCTTTGGCTAGAAAAAATGATATTTGATGATTGGTTTGGGGGAATCATGAAGTTCATTGCTATATAAGACTAGAGGAATAGAATTTACCATAGGAAAATAAAATAACTACAATGTCTGCAATGTCTGTGGGTTATCCTTGAGAAAACAATTCTGGATTTGAAATTTGACACCAGTTTTTATTAGCTCTATAACTTAAATATAATTCTTTTGCCTGTTTCCTCACTTTAAGAATTATAATTTACAGTATACGTTATATTGTTCTAGTATGTGTCACGGAGATGATTAGATATAAGGTCACATATTAAGACAGTCATCATGCTTTCTGCTGAAAGTAAGCACTCACTTAATATTAAATATTTTTATTATTATTACCCTCTTTTATTTCAACATCATCATCACCTTCATCACCATCATCACCAGGTCTCAAAGTGGCTTATTTATATATATCCTGAGGGATACTATCATTATGATCTGTTTTAAAGTGTAAGATGGTCCTTAATGGCATCAATAAATCTGTTTCAATTGGATAAGTATGCCTGAGAAGAATATTTGGACTTATTTGTCCTAAATCAGAAACTCCCTAGAGACTGTCCTCATCAGAAGTCATTTAAAATTCTATCTAATGAGGGCTTTGCCAGTAGCAACACAAAGAACTTAAAGGATGCCTTTGATATCGAAACAGAATATTTTTCATTCTGACTTAGTAGACCCAGGTAGCTGAAATAAATTACCCAATTTTTCAGTTTCTGGAAAGGTAGAATTTAGGAATTCTGTAAAATACATTTTAGCTCTGAAGACTTAATTAAATTTTATTCCCACTCTGTAAGACTGATCTTAAATTCACCTCTATTTTAGAAAACTGTTTTTAATCACTTTTCATCCACTGAAATGTTAATGCTCACACCTGACATTTGTAGCTATTTATCACACAGAATCTGACAGTATTAGTTGTTGTTTAATGTGTATTAGACTTGCTTTTCTAAAAATTTTTGATCATTGCATATTCTCATGGTGACAGCATCTTCCAACCTTAAAAACTCACAATATAATTAATGTGTATACACACACATGCACACAGAGTACTTAGAAATTCTTTTAAAACACAAACCTCATATAACATATAATTTTTTTGCCATGAAGAAAAGTCTAAATTTCAAAGCATTAAGTCATTTATTCAAAGTTACTCATCTAATAGGTGACAGACCCCAGATTTCTACTCGAGAACATCTTTACACTTCTAATGGGGTACTTTGGGTTCTTTTCTAATATAAATATTGCTGCCGTATATGTATATACTTGCAGACTTGGCAGATTTATGAAAGCAGGTGCTTTTTCTTCATTTCTTTATGCCTCTCAGAATGTTCAATGTATTTCTCAGAATACACATAGTGGCTATAAAAAAAGTATGCTTAATTGATAAGAAAGGAAACTCAGAAGCATGTACAAAGGCTGTGGGTTGGAATGATGTCCTGTCTTCTATAGACATTTTCAACTAATAGCTTTAGACAAGGCTGAAATACAGCTTCTCAGTTTATAGAACACTAGAAATGGCACACTCAAATCTGGATAATTTGGTCACAGTTTATTTAAAAAATAGTAATCACAGTAAAGTGATGGGATGTAGAGAAACTGTGAGGAATAGTGTAGGGATCTGAGAGTTGTCTCCATCCTCAGGCTTGAAGAACCTGGAAGGAAAGAAAATCTGTAAAGCAGACCCTTAGTCAACTGGAGTCCTTTTATAAGAGGGAAACATGGGAAGAAGGAATCCGACACCACTCTCCTTCTTTTCTGCCCAAATCTTTCCTTTTTTAAGATTTATTCATTTATTTATGAGAGACACAGAGAGAGGCAGAGATATAGGCAGAAGGAGAAGCCGGCTCCCTGTGGGAAGCCCGATGTGGGACTCGATCCCAGGATCCCAGGATCACCTGAGCCAAAGACAGATGCTCATCCACTGAGCCACCCAGGTGCCCTCTTACCCCAATCTTTTGACGTGGAAGAGCAGTCTATTTTTATGGTCTTTGGAGGCTGATCTAGAGAAGTAGAGGGGATGAGGAGGTGTGGAGAATAGATCTGGATTACAACAAAGATATTAAAAACACACTGATCTTTCTGTGTAGTTGTGAGAAATAATAAAATCATGTATGTAAATGTGCCTGGTAAACTGAAATGAATAAAAGTATGCTTTATTTTGTGTTACTTGAAGGCTTATTAAATAATTATTATAATTTAACGAGAGTATAATTATTTTTCTTAAAAAATACAGATCTGTAACTTGTCCAGCTAAAGAACAAAATATTAGTTTTATTTCTATTACATTTTCTAGGGAAATATGGTGGTTCAGAATATCTCAACTATTTTTTTTTTAAGTTGCTAAGTGAACTAACCTTATAGCTAATAAAAAAAAAATCACACAAAAACAAAAATT
Organism: Canis lupus familiaris; assembly: GCF_011100685.1. NCBI lineage: Eukaryota > Metazoa > Chordata > Mammalia > Carnivora > Canidae > Canis > Canis lupus. The sequence continues at coordinate 52,821,682 of NC_049233.1, forward strand.
GCGTTTGGGCTGCAAATGTCATCAGCTGTTTCCGTCTTCAAGTCCTCTGCATCTACTTTAATAATCCTTTTAATGGAGCAAACTCTTTTCTCTAAAACTCAGATAAATAAGAAAAGTAAGTGAAATGATTCAGAATTTTACACTTAAAAGAAATTGAAGATGATTAAGTCCTCCATTTTCTATCTACACATGATAGAAGTAAAGTTCAGAAACACAAAGTAACTTGTCCAGGGTCATGGAACTCCCAGATGGGATTGAATATGAAAGTTCTGACTTCCAACATGGGGCTCTTTGTGTTATTCTATCCTCATTCAGCTAAACTCACTGATGAGTGCTAACTTATTTAGGCAACTTCTGATTTTTTTTCCTTTTTTCTCAGTGTTTTTATTATTCTGAACATTTTTTATAACATATAGAATATGAGAGTAGTGTATCATTCCAGTGACCCTCAGAACTGGCTCATTTGACAATATAAGCAATTACTATGTACCAGTCTCTGTTCTAAACAGTTCACATGTGTTGGCTCAATTAATGTTTGTACATGTCTGGCAGATAGGTATTATTATTTATTTTATCATACAAATGATAACAATAGGGACTCAAATAAATTAAGTAAACTTCTCAAGGTGGTTATATAGTTACATAGTGACAAAACTAAGGCTTAAAACTATACTGTCTGACTGAAAAATCCAAGTTCCATACTGTACTTCCTTGCAATCTAAGAGCTGTGTGTATACTACTATGTCAGTCATAAGATTCTATAATAGATAGTTATTTGTGTACATGTGCCATTTTTTTTTTTCTGCTAGATTTTTAGCCCCACGGAGAAAGAAGCCGTATTTCATGTACCTGGGGCTTACCAAAAGTATCTATCTTCATGTTTTGGAAGTGATTACTTTAGAGACAAATTAAGGAATAAATGACCATCTCTTTGTATACATTTGTAACTAAAGAAAACATACAAATTATATCAAATATAAGGAATGAACCAAACACACTGAGCAAAATTTGCAAATACATTGTGTAATAGAAAATGTAGGCTCTTATAGTAATGCAGGATGAGCTTAATGCTCAAAGAATAATCCTGTTCTATTGTTAAATCAAATAGGATGTCTAATTAGCTAAGCATAGATTTTTCTTTCTTTTTTCCTCCCCCAGAAACCCATTCAATTTTTAAAATATTCAAAATTCCTAAACGAAACAATTTTAATCATCTATCTGTAAGTTGGTAGCACTATAGGAAATTGACAGCCTGGCATCAGAGTTAAACACCCTTTTAATTCTTCTTACTCCTAATTTGTATCATTAGCGTATCTTAGTCTGTCAAAGTAATCAAAGCCATCAGTGGGGGAGAAAAGGTGACTTGTACGTACGGGTATCATGTATTTATTAATATGATTATTTAAATCATTTAGTTGGAGAGAGGCTTATTTGTAATGAGTACAGTTGCTGACCATGTATATATTAGCGTCTTTCTACAATGGCAAAGGTCCCACTCGGAAGTAAGCAAGCTGTGACTAGCATCAAGGATTGATAATACAGCTCTGAGTAATGTGTGCTCACGCACTATGAGGGCATACATGTGTGGCCTTTGTGTAAGGCATAAGCAAACTGGTAAAATCAAATCAAAGACATCTGGGATAACATCTCTTATTTCATTATTCTCCAATTAGAATAATATGAAACCTTGTGGGCATGTTATCTGGAATGAAAAACCAAATTTCACCCCGAGTTTGCACACATGGTGCACCTTAATTATTGACAAGAAATGTTTCTCTCTTGTCAATAAGTCTCTTTCTCAGCCCATTGCCTGCCAGGAGCTGCTATGTGGGGCTGCAGAAGATCTTCCTCTGTAGCACCAGGTGGACGATTGGGAACGTCTACCTGCCTTACTCCTGGCTTCTCACAGCACGTGTGTGCTCTGATGCTACAACTGCAAATCTTCTGATACACACCAAACTGAGTTTGGTCAGTGCCAGTTGCCAGAATTGTAAACGTGATTTGAGGAAACTAACATTTGCATTTGGTCTTCAGTATGGACTCCTTTTTCCTCTTTCTCTTGACCATTGCCTGACTCTCAGTAAAAGAAAATACACATGAGCATGCACATGTGCATCAGCTATACATATGAAAATATATAGTCGCATCCATAGATGAGAAACACACTTAGCCATTCAGAATTCCCTAGGAGGAAGAGCACAACTTAATAGAATGCAGTGTTTTATTTTTAGTTTTGAGAAAGTATTCATTAAGGGTAAAACAGGAAAGACGATCAAAGCACATGAAAGAGAAACTGCATTCTTTGTACTTTCCTTGTTGTCTTGAATGAAATTTAGTCCTCTTCACCTCTTGCCCCACTGGATTCACTAACCTCCAGTTTTCTTCTCCCTATTGTGCTAAACTCAAAAAAGTGCCTAGAAACCAAAGAATAAGGTTGCCTGTGACTTATGTATGTTTGGAATAGGGAATTACCATACCTAAGCTTTTTCAGATACTTTTGAATTATTTTTACCCCCTCAAGGAAATGGAATCTATTTTTTTTTCCTTGTTTCTTCCCCATCCCACTTTCACTCGCCTTTGTCGGTTTAGATGTTCTCTGAAATAGGTACTGTGAAAACACTGGGTGGCAGTCCCTCTCCCTCCCAGCCACTAACACCGGAATGGATTGTCATCACCAGTGCTCCAGCTATATAGCATTGCATTATTTCCCTGTGTTTGCTTGCTGCACTGAAGCTCTAAATTCTGCAGAAGCCCAGCAGTTCAGTAGAGACAGGGCAATGCAGAGCAGCAGAAATAACAGCTTTTCCACAAAGCATGTGTCACAAAGCAAAACCATGAGATTTCCGAGGTCAGCCAAAAACACGAAAGCTGGAAGTGAAAAATGTCCTGTTCAGTGATCCAGTCAATGGGATTAAATCACAAAACTCCCAACAGTTGTTTTCAGTAATCTCACCCGTGATGTTCTGAGTACAGATCACATCCGTACTTGTGATCCGGTTCTTTTTCTGCCTTCCACTTCTAGTCTATGTACCATCATCATTTATATGAGTTTCCTGCAATGAAAGCATCTATAAGCTCTAGCATCCGGAGTCTTATGCCATACTCTGTTTCGTTCCTTTTACTCTCCAAACGCACCCTTCCCCTCATCTCATTCAAGACATGACTTTGTGTTATGGAGCTCCAAAGTAGCACAGGACAGCTTGCCCTCTGGGGCCCTGCAGTACCCCAGCACAGGACTTACCAGTCAGCTCCTTCTGAACTCCTGAGCGCTGCTGGATGGAAAATATAGATTTTTTTCGATTAGCTTTAGAGATTTAAAAATATGACAATGCAAGACATTCAGAAAGTAATTACATAGTCATTGTGTGACGGTATAAATATTGTAAGCAAAAAAAAAAATTCCATATGGTATATCTAAGATATTTAAACTAAAATAATCCAAACCATTTAAAGAGCCTGAGTTTCCATCAGGAAGAAGCAGGTGGTTTAACCAGATGTCATGAGAATTGTACCTAAATGGAAGTTAGCCGTATCTGTATCTTTATCTACATGTAGTCTTTTTTATTGTTGATGCTATACCACTAATCACCTAAAACTCAAAATAAGTAAACAGATAAACAAAGTGAATAAATACTTTCAAAATTGCAAAGGTAATTTTTCTTGGCAACAAGTTCACCACAAAATACTCTATGTCCCTTAGAAGTACATTTTTCTTTATTATCAACTGCCCATAAAGAGTTAATAGGAGTCAGATTTCTTCAATGTTGATTATTGCAAAGTTAAGTTAAACAAGTTAATTAGTAATTTAAAATATAGCCTCCAAAATCGTGCATAAGAGTCAGAAAAGGGTTGTAAGAATTTATCATTCAAGTAATTTTTCAAACAATAAGAATTTATTAATAATTCCTCTTTTAACAAACAGTGCTTGAGTTTCTTCTATACGGTAGATTTTGTTATGATTTTCTGGAGATTTAGCATTGCACAAAATAGATGAAGCCGTGCTCATAGGGCGTATACCTCATATATCAAGCATCTGTCTTCAATTCCACATTAAAAGGTGAGGTAACCATTTCTTATATATCATTAAATTATCTAGTGCCTTATCTTAGTCATTTAAGATGCTCAAATTTTGTTATTAAAGTAAATTAATCACTAACGCCTTTGACAACAGGATGCTTGCTTGTAAAAAAGCAATGTGCCTGCATGTAAAATGATCAGCCAAAAGATTTTTTTAAATGCATACTTAATTATAAAGAAAAATTACATTAAAGTCTGTATTGTAATGTTAATTATAATATGTGGCATTTTGATAGCACGTTTCTAGAGGCATTAATAGTTTGCTTACTCTTCAGCCTACAATTTAATTTAAATATTTATAATAATAACACAGAAATGATAACATTTTACTTTTACCAGAAATTCAATATTAAAGTTTTTATATATAAAATGGAAAATCTTGCCCATGTGACTCATACATTGTGCCTGTGACTTTAATGCCTTTAACAAGACAGCCTAATGGCCCATTATTGTTTTTAACATGCCACCTTAAAATAACCTTTCGGCAAATTTTCTGACATATTTTATCTTAGCCTCCATTTATTTCATTTATATTGACCCTGGTCCCTTTAAAATAGCTGGTTTTTGAGAAACATTGGAGTAAGCACAGCATTTCTGCAAAGACTTTCGGATTCTTCCAGTAATTCCACGTTGACGTTGCTTAGTTTTATGGGTAGCAATCTGCTCTTCTTTTGGAATCTGTCAGGATCAGAAAAATACACATTAATCATTTACTATAGAAGCCTGTACAGCTCCAAATGTCCCCTATTTCAAGATGACAATTGGACACTTATCAGGAATTACCCATATCCTTACAAGTGAGTAGTTGGCTGTGCTGTGCAAATCGTGGACTGGAAGTCCTCATCAGGTGGTGTTCTTAGAGACCCTAGGATGGACGTCTATAGATTGTCATGTGAATTCATGACTGGCATAAAAATGTTCTTTATTTACTGATGTACTATATTTACTGATGTACTGTAGTGACTGTTTCACTTCCAAACTGAATCTGAACCTTGATGCAGCTCCAAAGGGGCAAGGCAGCTACTAAAGGACCTTTGAGTCAGGTGCAATACCACCATCAAAAGCCCTCTTCAGGCTGGCGTTGGGCCTAATAGTAGAGGAGGCTGGGAAGACCGTGGTTCTAAACTGGACAAGCAGTGTTGTAGGGATTCAGGGAGAGAGTTAGTTTCTCCCTCGCAGATGTGAAAACACCTCTTTGACTGTTTGACATTGTGTGAAGATGTGTGGTCCCCAGAAATCATTAAACAGAAGCCTTGTAGAATAATTTTCACCAACGGAATGTCTTTACATTTTTGTTATTTTTGAGATTCTTACCTTCTCTAACATTCTGGCCTAGGCTCCTAGTCTTTTAATTCCTCTTCCCATCTCTAGCAGGTTGTATCCTCAATTGGGGCAGTGTTGGGGGAGAGGGGGACAACCCTCCCACATAGCTCTTGGAAATGCAAAACTCAGAGTCAGCTAGAATGCAAATGTTACTTTTCTAAAATATATGATAACTGAATCACTCTTTTTTAGCATATAAGTCAGGCAAAACACTCTAGAGAAATATATATGTTATTTCCTACTTAATCCTAGATCATTCTGTCTCTGAAAATATACAATTTTTAATATTTTGACTCATGCTATCTCCAAGATTACTGGGTTATTTATAGTGTTACTCCTACCCTCATGTCCACCTATATTTTCAGTTTGAAAGAGAAAAAAAAGAGACTTAATACATCCATTCATGCCTATTCATTTCTTTGTATCTTTTCACATTTTATTCACATCTATTTCATTCTCTTCAATATCAAGAGTTTAAAACTGGAAAGTAAAGATTTAATAAATAGTAAAAGATGAATTATAATATGAGTGGAAATCAAGCATTGAATTAAAATATTAAATTAAAAAATCTCAAACACATGAATATTTTTGTAATGCAAATTCAATATTGTCAGACATGCACATAGATAAGGTGTGAGAGATAAAATGAAAAAAAGTTATGAAAGACATTGAAACTTGTGTCCTTAAAAATTTCTTTGGATAAACTTCACATAATCTTTTCAATGAAAACAATCAGAGAGTAATTTAAATGTTATATACAATGAGGATATGTAATTCCAGTCCATGCTCGGTCTCCAGATGTTGCTGAATAAATGAATGAGTGGATGAGTCAGCAAGTCAATAAATGAATGAATAAATATATACATACATACATACATATATACATACAGGAATAGTTCAGGAAAGGTTGCTGCTGTTTGGATTTCATGAAAAATCAAATCTGGCCCTTTAATGAAAGAAATCTGAAAAATAGGAAGAGCAGGGTTCTATATTAACATTCAACATGTGGAGCTGAGAGTATGGAGGGCATCTTTAGCAACTGAGGTTAGAAAAGGAGGGGAACATTTTTAAAAAATTATGTAAGTGATGTATTGAAAGTGATTTTTGAGGAAGATCAATCTGGCAAAGTAGGAATACAAATTAGTAGGAAACTTTCTACCCAATAACTTGATAAAACATATTAAAACCCTGAATTTGAATATTTAGTATTTATCTGGCCATCCAAATTTAAAAATTTACCTTGAGATAGCTGAAGATACATAAAAGTGTATGACTATAGGGGTGCCTGGCTGGTTCAGGCGGTAGAGCATACAACTCTTGATTTCAGGGTCATGAGTTCAAGTCCCATGTTGGACATAGAGCTTACTTGCTTAAAAAGGAGAGTATATGACTATTGATATTCATTTTAGTATTGGTTTTAATGATAAAAGAAAGAGAGAATGGAACAAACCAAATAGTTAAAACAGGCTTATAGGTTAAAAAAATATATCCATAAAGTGTGCAAATAATTTCTGATGTGGAAAAATTGCCCAGACTATACTTATTGAAGAAAAAAGAAGTTATGGAAAGATTTTATTATATAATCCATATATTAAAAATATATATTTCTGCTTTTGGGTTTTTCCTGAATCTTTTTATAATATGCAATATGACCTTTTATGGTATTCCATGGTTTCCTTGCTTTGAATCTACATTTTTAAGGTTCTCACATCTATGTGTATGTATCTATCTATCCATCTAAATTTACCTATTAACTCCAGTTAAGAAGACCTCATCCTTAAATACAGATTTCTTGGGATACCTAAGTGGCTCAGTTGGTTAAACATCTGACTTTTGATTTCAGCTCAGGTCATGACCTCAGCATCATAAGATCAAGTCCCTTATCAGACTCCACAGTCAGCATGTAGCCTGCTTGGGTTTCCTTCTCTCCACCTCCTTCTGCTCCTATCACTGCTCACACATTCTCTCTTAAAAAAAAAAAAAAAAAAAAAAAGCAAGCAAGCTAACAAATTGGTCTTTCTCCATTTGGCAATGCTACTCTTTTGCCTTGGCTATGATGACCTATTCACTGGGACTGTTAAGGTACTATTAAAGTCATCCTTGATCTTCCAGGCCACGCATGACCTCAAAAATTCTAAGGCACTGTGACCATGAGAAAATCCTGATGCCCATATCAATACCACATCGATTTGATTCTCCATCTCCTCCCTTCTTAGCTCTGGTCTGAAGGAACTAAATTGTGCTATCTGAACCCCAGACTCTTCATCCTTAAAATGGGGCCATTACGTGTGAATGAATGAATTCACAAGAGTGTTTTATAGATGACATATGCAGACCACCTAGATTAATGTGCCCAACTCAGGGGAAGGGCTCTAGACATAAGAGCTCTTTCTCTAGGTTTTATGTTTATATGATATTTCCCTGATTGTACTGAATAGATTTTTTTAAAGATTTTATTTATTTATTCATGAGACACACACACACAGAGGCAGAGACACAGGCAGAGGGAGAAGCAGGCTCCATGCAGGAAGCCTGATGTAGGACTCGATCCCAGGACTCCAGCATCACACCCTGAGCCAAAGGCAGACGCTCAACTGCTGAGCCACCCAGGTGTCCCACGTTGAATAGTTTTTAAGGGCGAATAAGTTGGAATCATTTTATCCCTTGTAATATGATAATGCACCATGCATCTTGCAGTAATTTAATGAATATTTGTGGACAGTGTGACTATAAATTCACCATAATAGAAATTTGAAACAACTTTTTAAAATACCTTTTTTGGGAGACAAATGTAAAATGGAAGTATTTCCAAGAATACACACTGTTTTCTCTTTCCAGATGCCTGTATCTCTCTAAGATAACAGGAAAATGTTCACTAATGCAATGGGAAAAGGAAAACAGTAATCTTGGTGAAGTATACATTGATGATTTTCTAGTTGGTCACCTACTAACTCAGGAGATAGAACCACAGAAGAGGCAAAGATAAGGCTCAGAAAATTTGAGAGAACTCAGCAAAGGAGGTTATGGAGTTTATCAAAATTATAAAAATAGCTTACTTTTTAAGAGATGTGATTTCTTTTGAGGAATGTTTTTTCTTATTAATGAAATGTATTGGCTTTGTTAATTTGCTAATAATTGTCTTCTTGGTCAGGGAGAGATATTGTTGGGGACAGTATGATGGGGGCTTTGATCGCCTCAGTTATTTCCTTTACGGCAGGCAAGCAGTCAAAAGAGCAAACAAACAAAAATCCTTGAGAGAAAGGAAACAAGATTTGTCTACTGAATTTCCTATTAATTATACAAGAGATAGGGACTGCTTTCAGTAAAAGCAGACAAAGTGTGACCTTGTAAATTTATTTTTTAGGTTAAGAGTCAATATAATGTAATACTCTGATTATCCCCAAAGTAAAAAAAAAATTGTCACTTGTTTTAGGCATTTACTTGGCATAAACAAAGACATTTACCTGGCTTAAAGGGGCTAATGGCAGTAGAGACTAGAACATGTTTTGTTGGAGTGAATATAAGCATATTCGAAAAAAAATTGCTCAAGTCATTTGAAAAATGCACTACAAACTAAATTGGAAAATAATTGCAAGGCCTGGCTTCCACATTTAATCAGGTGGCAGCTATGGGCTCTTAGCTAACAGACTATAAATGAATTCTGTAACATTATTAGTAATTGTAGCATCACATTTCACAAAACAAGCTAAAAATAATGGCAATGTGTAAATCTCATTGCCATAAGGTCCCCACTGCTGAGCCGTTTATTTTGCATCATATCCTCACCAAAATAATAATAATAATAAAAAAAGATCAATAGAACTGTCACTGAGTCATGGACAGTTCTTAACTGTTCCCTTCCGACAGATGCGGCACCTGCTGTAGTTCCTGGTTTTGCGCTCTTGCTTGCCTCCAGAGTGATGGTATTTACTAGCAATCGTAGGAACAGAGCAGGGTATGACTCAGTGTCACAGAGGCCAATGTATCATGCCCCCTGTAGGTAAGGAGAACTGCCAACAATGGACAGATTGTGAAACTGAAACAAGAACACAGAAACTGTGTAGGAGGAGGAGGAAGAAGAAATGAGAAGAAGAAGGAGAAAGTGGCAGATGTAATTTTTTTTTTTTTCGTTTTTTCCTCAGTGGTTCAGGGTCTTGATAAAGAACTAATGATTGGAGTGACTTAGCCATGCTTTTTAAAAGACAATGTTTAAAGACCCATCTCTGGCTAGAAGGCCAAAAGATATTACTTTGAATCCTGGAATAAGGAAAGTGTCATTATTTTCCACTTATATTTCTTTTTCTCCCCCACCACCCCCATACCGCACCACCTCCATCCCTTCTACTTCCCTTCCTCCTCTTCTCCTTCCCTTCTTCTTTCCTTTTTCAAAGTACACAATCACTGAAACAACTTTTAGATAAATATTTCTGATAGGAAGAAAATGTTTCTGTGTGTGTGTATATGTGTGTGTGGGGGCATTGTTATAATGTAACATTTTGCTGTTTCCTTGGCTTATTTTAAATCCTCCTGATTTTTTTTATTTTGCCAGAAATGTATTTATTTTTATTTAGATATAATAATTTAAATTCTCAAAACTTATGTGACCACATCAGCATATGATACTTTTTCATCTTAATATTTAAGATTTAATTTAAATGTTCTTATATGTACCTAGGAAAAATGAAAATAGTGACTACAATCAACATTTTCTTGGAGTAACTAAAATAACGTGTGTTCGGTGGGAACAGCACAAATTCAGCCTTTTGACAATGGAAGAAAAAATTGGTTCACCCTCTTTTACTAAAGCAAAATTGTGTTACGGCATACCATTTGTAAAATAACAGCAAAACCTGAATCTTTAATATAAATACTCGCAAGAATTGTTTTGTTTCTTGGGTCTGGATTACATAAATCTAAATTATAAAATGATTTGATGCATAAAATACTTAGCAAGTTATTGTGCTTTAGAAAGAAATCATTTGAAGTAGTGCTATTTTCAAAGAATCTTTCCGTCTACAATATATCAAGGATGTGAAAATGACTTTATATGTTAGAAAATTGGCCTTTAACGAGAAAAAATTTTAGACAATTTTAAGTGCAAAGCTATTAACTGGCTGATTTCTGATCCCTGACACAGGATGTCATCCTCAACCCAGTGCCTGGCTGTTCAGCATCCTGTGGGAACCACCGGCTTCCGAAGATTTCTCTTTACAAATAACAATCAGTTTAGATAGAGGAGACACAAGGAGAGCCAGTTAAATCTTTCACATCATTACCAGCCTCATTGTTTTGCAAATCAGTAGCATAAAGTAGAACACGTGCATGAATCCTCTTACAGGTTCCTGAATGCTAGGGATTTCAAATACGTGAATCCTGTTGATTAGCAGCAAATGAGTAAGCCGAATGATAAATCATTACCTTTATCAGCCAGGTAGCTAGCTTAAATTAAAGATTGCAGGTTATAGTTTGAATTCATCAAGACTTGTCCATCTGAAACGACGAGGCTTACCCCTAGCCATATGTCAGGCCGTCATTATTGTGAAGTCTGCCACTAGCTCACTTGAATAGCTCAAAACAGCATTTTGAAAGTATCCTATTTATAGTAGAGATATGTAGAGTAATCCAAAACACTGTCTGCTTTAACATGCTAACCCTCTCTTGGCAAGCAAATCTTCTCAGGAGACTCCAATTTCTGAAATGATCAGGTCCCAAAGCTGAGTGCCACAACAATGGGATAAAAAGTGATTTATCTGTGTTTTAACTGGCTGTTCGCCACCCCCCCTCCTTGTAATTTGCTTTTACAAATGCGATTATTCATTTTCTTCAGTAGGTGACTTAGTTGATCATATTGCACTTATAGGTATTTAATATTCATTTTCTTGTAATGATTTTTCAGTACTATTTCCCACAAATGTCAAAATCCCGAGTTGTTTATTTGAATCCTGCGTTATCCCTCTAACAATGAGAGGCTCTAATTATACAGTGCAGTGAACTAGGAAGCAGAGAGAGAGCTTGCATCCCTAATATTACTACTAACATCGAGACATATGATGAATACTAGTAACCTCTTTACAACACATTCCCTACTTTCTGGTGTTTGGATACAGATTGTTATTTTACTTTTAGAGGGGTTACAGCAAGCTCTGGAGTTAGAAGCTCCTTAACCTTGTTTGTACTCTCTGTTCACATTGAATTTCATCTCTATAAGCAGAGAACTCACCTGAAGCTTATTACCCTGTAGGTAGGGGTGAAGACAACAGTTCCCTCACTCAACTAAAATAAGCAGCAGAGAAAACAGAGTTGGCATTGATCCTCACCCTCAATCATTCATGTGGGTGGTGCAATGCCACTCCACTCTCAAACACTTGTTTGTTATACATATCTAAACAATATTAGTTATAGGGAGCACACAAGGAAAAAAAATTTTCCCCTCCTACTCCCCATCTGTTGTGGAAAACACACAAGTTTTTCCACCACGGGTTTAGAACAACCTCATGTCCTTGGAGCACAGATTCAGGTTGTATTGTAATAGCAGTGTGAACCTTCCTCCCACTCCTCAACCCACAAACCTATTTTTAAGGCTGCATATTGAGAATAGCCTTCACCGTGATGCTGTTGGAACAGAAGCAACCATGTTAAAAAGCAATGGCGTGAGACTGACTAATCATTGTGAAATGACCAGCTGGGTGGCTCACTAGCTCCTCTGCAGAGCAGTAGTGACTGTAAGCCTTGCCTGGCATCTATGGATTGGGATACCTTCACTAATCTCTCAAAAAAGGTAAATGGTATAAAACTACTCTTCATCAAGGCAGAGCCTAATTATCCTTTTAAAAAAAAATAATTTAGCACATTTAGTATTTTCACAAAATATTTGCTGATTTTTTAATTAAATATTTAAATGCAATGTCTACATCAGTTGTTAACGTATTGCTTCATCCATGGATTCAATGATTAGAAAATACATATGAGGGATAAAAATGACTTAAAAGATATAGACATAACTAAAGAAGAACACTGAAGAAATAGCTGATTTGGCAACAAAGCTGAATTAAAACTCAGAATAACTCTCTCTCTCCTGAATAGCACAAGTGATGGGACATATAAGAAAAATTAGATGGAGATACCTGATTACAGAGCTATGAATCCAAAGGCCTAGGTTCTATTCTTGGCTTGATTACAGGTAATTTGTAGAGTCTTTTCTAAATTATTTTTAACCATTTCTCCTAATATTAAAATAGTCAACATTCATTTAACTGCTACACTTCTAATTTCAAAATAACATTTATTAGCAACCAATTCTATGGAATGTTCAGAAAACAAGATGCATATAGTCCCTATAGATCTTACAACATATTTGGTTTCAAACATATTTTTAGTATCACTCAAGAATTAAAAAAAATGATAATGACTGAGCTAAAACAAGGGAACCTAACATATAACAGCCAATAATGTGTGGCTTATGTTATTGTTAATAATTTTACCTCAAGATTTATTCAATAATGAATTTTTATATAGTCAAAAAGTGACAGGGTTCTACATATAATGTTATTTATGATTGAATTTTTTAAAAGATTTTATTTATTTATTTGAGAGAGAGAGAGGGCAGGAATGAGGAATGAGGTGAGGCACACAAGGAGAGGAAGAGGGACAAATAGACTCCCAGCTGAACGCAGAACCACATGGGGATTGATCCTGGGATCCCAGATCATGATGATGCTTAACCAACTGAGCCCCTGCAGGCAACCCTACAATGATTATTTTTTTATGAAACTTAAATTTCGTTGTTAAATACATAATAAATAAGAATGAGTACATAGCACTTCCTACTGATTTCCCTGAAATCAAAGACTTGAAAAGAATGGAGACTTGATTCTGTTGCACATAATATCAGCTTATTTAAATATTAAGTGGAAAGAAAGCACACTTCATTCTTTCATAGGCTAACCTAGTGGTGAAATCTTAAGTTCTGAAGAGAGAATGAGAATGATAATTGTTTTATTTTTTCAAGATAGCTGTTATATGAAAAACTAACTCTCCATACCCTAACTTTATGCTTCCAATTAAGCTTCTTAAATCTTACCTATTGATAACTAACTTTTCATAAATATCCTTTATAATTAATTTATCATAACCAACCCTTCATACCTCAAATATATGGTCATTACTTTTTGTTAAGGATTCTTTTATTTACTTTAGAGACAGAGAGCATGTTGGGGACAGGAGTTGGGGGGCAGAGAGAAAGGGAGAGAATCTGAAGCAGACTCCCTGCTGAGTGTGGAGCCCAACTTGGGGCTCAAGTCTTTCAACCTTGAGATCATGACATGATCCCAAATCAAGAGTTGGATGCTCAACTGACTGAGCCACCCAAGTGCCTCGTCATTACCTTTTATATCTGCTAACATCCTTCCACTGCTTGGTATTTACACATAGTACTCATTGGTGAACCTGCTGACTGGTTGGTGCTTTCCTTCTGCCACTCTAAAATGAGTAGAATCCTCTCTTTGTAGCTGTGTCTCTAAAGAAGATTTGAATTTTTACCTTATATGTCTCTCAGAATACTACTATAAGACAATAGTGAGAACAATGGAAACCAACTCACTTGAACAAAAATCAGTATATATTAATATAGTAATTGATTATATATATCAGAATAACTTGAGGAACTTTTCTTTGTATTTATAGAGAACTAAATTTATTTGAAACAAAAAGGTATTAGTTGTAAAAAATTAAATGGAGAAATAAATGGAAATCAACATGAACTAAAGTAGTAGACTTGATATAAAATTTTTAAAAAAATGATAAGTAAAAATGAAATTATTCAATGATGAGCTTTTTTTAATCCAAAGTTAGAATGGGGATAGCTAATATCCCAATGTCATTCATCTCTTTTATTCTTTTACCATATCAGTGAGGAATAGGGGCCAATTCTCAGTAATACTTTGGATACTTAGAAACCCTAGTGGTTTACTTGAGTTTACACTATATAAACTTACGTACTCCCAGAGAACTTGTAATGCCGATGGCGTTTATCAGGTATTGTTTGTAAAGGATATGAATAATAATAGTCCATCTGCTATATTCCCTTTTCAGCAGAGGAATCATACAAATTAATGTTGGCCTGGATGTAATCCATTTAGGATGACTCATGAGAGTCATAAAAATGAGATATCTCTCTTTAAAAAAATTTCCCTAGCAAGTATTTGTCCACTAATTATTTTTCCTGCTTCTTTTTGTAAAGTCCATATTAACGTTCTTTAACTCAGTCAAGTATTTTATGACTATCTGGGAAAAATACCCAATATTGACAGGACCACCACAGTCAACAGTGATGTTAAATTTATATTTGCAAAGATCTAAGCTCATACTGTGATACTTATGAGAGAAGGAAAAAAGAGAATATATGAAGATGTATCAAGTATCACAATATAAGAAAATGAAAACTAATATTTATCGAGTGCTTACCAACAACTTTAGAAATATTATCTCCTTTTGATTTTCACAGTATCTCTTTGAGGCAGATTCACAAATTAACCTCATTTTGCAATTGAGGAAACAGAACTTTAGGAAACAGAGAACATCATCTTGAGGTCACACATTGAGAACATGACAGAGCCAGTACTGAAACACTGGTCTATTTTCTGACAAATGTTTGCTTGTAGTTACAATGAAAAATAGTCTTTGTTCATGGGCTGATGGAAAGCAAACCTACATATAAATAAAGTGGTATGAAATGACAAGATTTTGTGACTACATTGATTTTATTTATTAATAATGAAAATCACCAATACACAATACTTTTTAATATTGGTAAACAATTTACACCTGATATAATTTATATCAGTTATCATTCATAAGCCAATACAATTTCCTCTCCAAATTTTATGGGGAAAGGAGCAAACAAATTCTATTTAATTATATCTTTACATTTTCTGGTACATGACAAAATGGAAGATTGATAATAGCTTAGACATAATAAGTAAAAATAATACTTGGACAGCACATGAGTGGAAACTATCCCAAATCTTACAAAGATTAGAACATATGCAGTTTGGGGGGAATACTTCCTTTCATATACATTCTGGTTTTTCCTTAATTTGTTCTTCTTTTATAAACATATTTCCATCATCTCCCATCTTTCCTTTCTTCCCCCAAATTGATCTATTCTTTCCATGTCCCATTACAATTTCTTTAACTTATTCACTACTAATATTATCACAGTGTAAACAATTGAAGGGGGTGGAGATTACGGAAAATATTATGGAGTTTTTTATTTCAAAATATAAGATCTATTGTTTGAGTGACTTCTTTTTGGGCAATAAAGGACCCTGTCTTATGCTCCCTTACTAGATGGAAGGGCGGTATAGTAGAAAAAGCAAAGATTAAGGGTTCACACATATTGAGATTTAACTTTTAGCTCAGCCACCTACTAAGTATGAACATCTGACCAAGTAATTCTTGTGTTCTAATTCCATGTGTGCATTAGAATTAATAATACTTATGTTTCTTTTTTAGAAAGTTAAGAATAATTCATATATTTAATTAAATTTTAAAAAATGTATTGAGGGTCACCGGGGTAGTTCAGTGGTTGAGTGTCTGCCTTTGGCTCAGATCATGATCCCTGGGGTCCTGGATGAGTTCCGCTATCAGGCTCCTGGCAGGGAGCCTGCTTCTCCCTCTGTCTCTCTTTCTGTCTCTCATCAATAAATAAAATAAAATCTTAAAAAAAAATGTTAGGTGCTTACCAAGAGCCTAGTAATTTTCCAGGTTCTTGAATTTACCATGAACAAAGATAATTATTTCACTACTTATGGAATTTACATTTTAAAGAGGGGAGATAGAAAGTAGATAATTAACATTATAAACAAATCATTCTTATGTTAGAAAGCGACTTGGAAAAAAAATAAGTAAGGGTGCGCCTGGGTGGCTCAGTCTCTTAAACATCTGCCTTTTGGCTCAGGTCTTGATCCCAAGGTTTTGGGATGGAGCCTCACATTGGGCTCTCAGCTCAGTGGGGAGCCTGCTTCTCCCCTCCTCTGCCTACTGCTCCCTTGGCTTATACTCTCTCTCTCTCTGCCAAATATATAAATAAAATCTTTTAAAAAAGAAAAGTAGGAAAAAAAAGTAGGATAAGGGATTGGGAGTGCTGGACATGGAGCACATTGTAATTTTGAATATGCAATGTTGGGTAGATATTATTGAGGGGATGACTGAAGAAAAGAAAGAAAGAAGAAAACTGAAGAACTGAAGAAAAAGAAGAAAGACTTTATGAATCTTCCAGAAGAAAGGTTACAGCCAGTGCAAAGACTCTACAGAGGTAGTGCCCTATATTAGAACAAGATGTGGTGTGCCTTGGAGGCCAGCAGGAGATAACTCATAGATATCGCAGAGATGTATAGGTCATGTAGGGTCTTGCCTCCAGAAAACAGTTCATGCAACTGTTATGGTGTTAAGATGACAAATGTTAGGCTTACCAACAGAAAAAAAAATTGCCTTGTAACTGAAAAAAATAAACATAGCCTTGTAAGTATTTATTTAATATTGTTTGTGTGTCAAACATTATACTGATGAATAAAAAAAAAAATCTCGTTTATTTCCCCCATGAAATAGTATGTGGAAAATGCCATTTCTATTTCCACTATACAGATGAGAAAACGGAGTCTCTTATAGGTTAAGTACCTTGCTCAGGGTCACATTCTTTTTTTTTTTTTTTTTTTTTTTTTAAGATTTTATTTATTTATTCATGATAGTCACAGAGAGAGAGAGAGAGGCAGAGACACAGGCAGAGGGAGAAGCAGGCTCCATGCACCGGGAGCCCGACGTGGGATTCGATCCCGGGTCTCCAGGATCGCGCCCTGGGCCAAAGGCAGGCGCCAAACCGCTGCGCCACCCAGGGATCCCTAGGGTCACATTCTTATTAAATGACAGAGGTATTATCCCATGCCTTATTATGATTCCTTTTTGTTTAATGTTGAATGCATGTATTCCTTTGCTTCTATCCAACACACACTTGTGATGTTCTTTTCATTTCCAGATTAGCCCTTTACTTACTTTAACTTCTTAGATGGGCTCCTTAAGCTCTTTATCATTATGTCCTTTTGTAAAAGGTATTCAGTATACAAGTTGTGAGAACTAAATTACTTTTCCCCAGCTTTCTTCTGTATTCTTCTTTCATGAGGGACTGGATTCGATTGTCCTCTAGCAATCATTAGCTCATTGTGCAGAGATTTTATTTTAAACATGGCCAAACTACATTTTTGTGATTTAATTTCCTAAATCATATATTTTAGGTATCTTTCTTATTTATTGTTGGTGCTATATTACCTCTGAAGGTATTCTTACTTGCATTAGCAATGATTTACTCATTCATTGGATTTTGGGTATTTTTTTTTCTCTGAATGATTTTATTATGTTAAAAAGAGAATTATCATTATATTTTTGTTTCAATTTTTACATAACAATATGCAAATCATATGATCAGATTTTATTGTTGACAATATTACAAAAACCCTGCTGCTGAACTCATATGAAAAAAAGGTATTAAATATACATGTTTTTCTTTTAAAAATCATCTATTCCTTATTACCAGTTTCATATTTTCAAAATTCACCATGAGAGCAACATAAATTCTAATACATCTTCTAAATCTAGAATGGTATTTATTGATTAAAACATAGTATTATAGGAGTGCCTTGGTGGCTTAGTTGGTTAAGTAAACAATTCTTGATTTTGGCTCAAGTCATGATCTTGGAGTCCTAAGATTGAGCCCTGCCTCCCAGAGCATGGAATCTGCTTGAGATTCCGTCTCTCCCTAACCTTTTGCTCCACCCCCATGCACACACACTCTCTCTCTAAAATAAACAAATGAATAAGGTCTTCTAAAAACGTATTATTTCAAGGTTAATATCTATAAGCCATAACATCTCCTTGTTTTTATATTCTTTATATAATTTTTAACACCATGGCTTAATATTTATATTCCCCCTAATTTTACCTCTCTTGCTTCTAAGTCTATATGCTTGTGACAAAGAATGAAAACTTATTATCAGAGAATTCAAACTTTAAGAACTGCAAAATTATAAAATAGCTTACTTATCAGAAGTATACAAGGGATCATTTGCTATTGAGAGCATTTAGAGAGTTGGATTTTCTACTCTTAATCTGATTCTTTTAGCATAATATGGACAAACCCGAATTTTTATATCTTTAAGCAAGGCTGACACAATTTTTCAATAACGTAAGGGTTATACTCAGTGTACTAAGAATCTCTAGTTTCCAACACAGAAATTTGTTATGTTCCCTTCATTATATCAAGGTACAATACCTATCAGCACAAATGAAATTAACTACAAAATCCTGATCTCCACTCAATCACCTATAAATGAATCCATTGATTATGACAACCAGTTATTAGAGTCATCAACAAATACAACCTTATGATTTAAGAAAATTAAGAGGTTACATGACCCAGAATGCTTATTGGACACTTGGAATTTTCATAAAAAGAGGGAACTGGTCAAATACATATGTGACCCTAGTCTTAAAACAGTTTGAAAATTGATGTCACATAAATGGGTCAAGCAGCAACATTCATTGATTATTTGGTATTTGTGAGAAACTGAAATATTTAAATTAAACCATGGCAAATAGTTATGATTTAATATTGAAAGAAAGCGTGATTTTCAGCTAAAAATTCTCCAAGACCATTTATAGTTCTCAATAATAGAGTACACAAAGTGAGCTTCATGATTTTCGTTACCTATAACAGTGAGGTATATTATTAAAGGTAGGGGCGGTGAGAGGTGAAAAAGACAAGGCATTATTGAGATGAATCAGTGAAAATTGAAGATCTAAAAAAGTAACTTAAATGTTCAATCAAATACTTTACCCAAAGGACAGAAATATCTATCATGTTACAAATGAGAAAAAAAAAATGTCATGTTGAATCAGGAAGAAAAGAACTTTTTTTTAAGGAGAACTTTTAACTGTTTCATGCCACTTAAACTTTTCAATCTTAGTAGAATATTGAGAGTAAAGATTGCTGCATGAAGAAACTAAGGTGACTATACAAACAAATAGCGATAAATTAATACCAGCTGCTTATCTTTGCAAATTTTTTTCATGTAGATTATCCTATTCTGACATACATTCTGTAATCTATCACTATTTT
Source organism: Canis lupus familiaris (assembly GCF_011100685.1). NCBI lineage: Eukaryota > Metazoa > Chordata > Mammalia > Carnivora > Canidae > Canis > Canis lupus. The sequence goes on from NC_049233.1 coordinate 52,841,249, forward strand.
GTTCTAAGATTTTTCAGTGTCTTGAAAGAATGAGGTATGTTCATGAGAGGTATTTGTTATTCAATATGACAGGTCCTAATTTGAAAAAAAAAAGTCAGTATGGACTACTGTGAAGATCCCACTTGAGTTTGGAAAATGTCATGTGATTATATATTGCTATATATATATATATATATATATATATATATATATATACCAAGTTATCACCAAATATAGCTAGTAGATTTGAAATTTTTTTTCTAACTAAAATGAAGAGTTTTATTGTTTTTCTGGCATAACATTAGACTTTACTTTTTTATGTTTCCTTTGTTTTACATCTTTAAGTGTCAGGAACTTCATCTAAACTAAAAAATTAAAAAAAAATTTAAAAAAATCAAAAAAAATTAAAATAAATAAATAAATAAATAAATAAACTAAAAAATTTAAAAATTAAAAAAATCTCATCTAATTTTACTTTTAATACATATAAAAAACTCATTATCATCCCTATTTTATAGATTAGGAAGCTGACGCTCAGAAATTAACTGATTTATTCAATGTTATTGAGTTGCTATATAGAACTCAAGAAATTTAAACCCCAGAGACCGTGAGATTTCTATTATATAAACTTTCTAATTGTCACATATCTTATAGAACAATGTCAGTAGAGTAAAAATATGTAGCAATTGATAATGACTTCAACTTTATTTTTAGGCAAGCTCTTCAAGAAAGTTAACCTTTTATATGTTATTTAAAAAAAATCTTGGAAAGAAATGGGCTTATATTCTTAATTTTCCAACCCATAGCAATCACAGTTTCCATTAAGATCCTCTTGTCTTATAGAAGCAGAAATACAATCAATGTAGGTTACTGATCATTCTCCCAAAAGATTAAAAGGGTAGCTCAGAGTTAGGAAACACAATTACACTGCTAAAATAAAACTTTCTTCACTGTGATATACAGTATGTGTCTGGCATGAAGGCAAAAATGGATAAAATGAACACTTTACCTGTATTAGAAATTTAGTGCAGTTAGTTTTTATTTGACTTAAATGATTTCTCTTTTGCATAACATTGTGCTGTTTGTCTTTGACCTCTTTCAATTTGAGAGTGTTTTTATTTGTATATATTATTCTCTACAACAGCTGAAAACTAAATCACTTTTATTTTTAATATCTAAATTAATATTTTCATTTATTCAATCATTGAGTTTTAGACAACAATTGATCCACATGAGGTACTGTTCTAGAATCTAGAAACACAGCTGTGAAACAGAGTGACATCTTTGTTGCCGAGGAACTTGTGGTTTAGTGGTAGGTACAGACAAAGTGATTTGATACAACATAGGATAAGGGTTATGAATAGAAACATATGAATTCAATAGATGCTGGGAACTAGAAGGATCTACTAATCTGGACTTGGCATATTCAACATTTTTTTTTTCAGCATCAAAGGTGGAGTCTGATGGGTGGAGCAAAGTTAGTAAAATAATGGGAAAAGGAAAAAGGATAAAGTGGGCAGAGAGAATAGGAGAAGCCAAAGAACTTGATGAATAGTGAGATATGGAGAGTGATAGAGAGAAAAGAGTCAAGCACTGGGAAAAAAAAGCAATGCCATTCCACATTGAAAAAGGTATGGAGGGGGGAGAGAAGAGACCAAAGTAAGGGATAGATATATTGATTTTATTTTTTTGGACACAGTTTTTGGTGAACATGAGATGATCACTGCTAACACATGCATATATTCATGCACACATATATTTTATTTTATTGTTTTTAAGAAGAATGTATTTTCACATTTCAATTTTCTAAAATGCAAAATGCAGAGCACAAGCCAAAGTATCTTACAATTATAATTGCCAGTGGGCTTTCTTTCTTCCTTGTACGTAAAGTATTGGTGCATATTATAGTGTCTCAAATTGAATGAAATATGATATGCCATGGATTTCAGTCTCATCCTGCAATATTTAACTTGAACTTAAATCATTCATAGCCAACTTCCAGCCATTATATATCATTTTTGATATCTTTAGTGAACTTCAAACTCTCTTCACCCTGAAACCAATTCCAAATCCAGGCAGCACAGCACTTTCTAAGTCATGATTAGAATCCCAAAACAGGTATGCTTCCATCATGCTGTTTAACAGAGTGATTTAGAGCCATATTATGATTTTACAATTCTCTATCTCTCAATCCCCACAATGTATCTGGAAAACAAGAGAACATTCTTACCTGAGATATCATCCAGGCACCTTGCCATGAATACAGCATATCTTACAGGCAGAGCCCAGATAAGAACCCACGTCTCCCTAATTGCCTCTTGCTCCAATTGGCCGTATTCTGAGACCACGTGCACACTTGTGTCAAACCTGCTGAGATTTGAGGCGACCATCTCCCAGATTTCTTTTCTCTCACCTCTTTTTCATTTGTCTTTTGCAAGAACCATGCAATAACTCCAAGTCATTTTTAAAATGACCTTCTATTTAGTAACTCTATGAGACCTCATGCTAATTAAGGGCTTAGGAGTGTTAAACTAACAGAAAATATATCTCAGACTGTCTCTCCTGAGATTCCAGGGAATGTGCTTAGTTGAAGATTAAAGCTTTGGCTAGAATGTTGTGCTTGATTTTTTTGTGAGTCTTCTTGTGGTATTCAGAAAGAGTAGTTTGCTCCCCCCCCCCCCATGAACAAAAGGTTACTAAATAACTAAGCTAAGTTATTTTCAGTTTTAATTTATCTATGTTTAATTTTTATTCGCATTTCTTTTTCTGAAGTTTTTAATTCCATTATGGTTAACATACAGTTTTAACTTATTTTTAAACTATAAAATAAACTTTAAATAAAGTGTGTGTACATTACTAAGGATACAGATAATGAAGAGATGCAAGGCACATTTCTTTTCATCAAGTGGTAGACACACATATAAACATTCTCTTTCAGTAGAATGAAGGAAAGCAGAAAAACAGAACAAAGGCAGTAAAGATTTAATCTGTAGGTGAGGGGGCTTTAAAGAAGTAGGTGTAGTTGAGATATGTTTGATCACTGGGGGATTAGAGGAGGCCATTAACGGCTGGGGAGTTAGATGCAGATGCCTAGAAGCATAATGTTTATCCATGGAATGACAACAATCCTCTGTGGTAAGGTAATAAGGTCCATAGAAGGCTAAAGTGGGAAATGCAGCTTCAAAGGTAGTTTATACACAGGGTCAGACCATTGGGCTATGCTAAGCTGTGGTTATTATTTTGAGAGGATGGAGAAACTATCGGAGGCTTCTGAAGACTAGAGAGCCATTACTGAACCCCTTGTAAAGCTTCAACATTGAACAATACCTTGGATGTACGCAATCTTACACTACTCCACAGTGAGGAAACAAAGCTCCAAAGAGAAAGCTGGTCAATATTAACCTTGTCAGCCGACTGTCCTGTTGTTTGAAAAAGAACAAATTAGCTTTAACAATATCATTATTATTATTACTGAGCAAAATATTTAGGGATTCTAAATAAGAAATGTTTCGAGGACCTAATATTTAACTACACAGGTAAGATATTTTTAAATTAGAGTCACAAAAGCATCCCTAAAACAGAGGAGCTCCCTGCCAGCTCTCACCTGTATAATCGACAGATGTAATGATACGCTTGGGGCAGGGGGGATGCATATGCATCGAGGCTACACTGGGTTGTAGGAGGACTCAGTTTATTCCTAGTCCTTGCCTACCAGCTCACATTCCCATGAGAGAGTCAGGATATGGATAGAAGATCATAGTAACTTATCTGAGGGGAAAAGAGATGACTATATCACTATTTAAGCCTGTATCAGAAAAAAAATGCATATGTGTAAATTTGGGGTGAGAGATGGAAGAGTTGAGAAGGAAGAAGAGATGTTGAGTTTTATTTCTGCTTGACTACTTATTCTAACAGTCTTTTCATTATCTTCAATCCTCAATTTAAGACACCTATTTTTTCCCTATTGAATCAAATGAATAACAAAAAAAAAACAGTGAAGAGTATGAACTTTTAGTAATATAACACTATTAAGTCTGATATAAAACTGATCCTGTCCATTGTAAAATAAATATAGGATAATGTTAGTCAGCTTAGGCTATCATAACAAAATATCATAGATTGGGTGACTGAAACAACAGAAATTGATTTTCTCACAGTTCTGGAGGCTGGAAGTTCGATATTAGGATGCCTGCATGATTAGTAAGTACTTATTGGCTTGCATAATTGGCAAGGACCCTTCTTGGCTTGCAGATGGCCACTTTCTTGCTGTGTGCTGACATGGCCTTTCTTCAGTGAGTGTACGTGGAGAGAGAGAGAGAGAGAGAGAGGGAGAGAGAGGAGAGAAAGAGAATGATACTTTTTCCTCTTGAAAGGCTTTAATTTTAGAAAATTAAAATGTGAAAATATATTCTTAAAAGCAATAAAATATATATGTGTATGTATATATTCATGTGTCACCTCTTGAAATGCCACCAGTCTTAATCAAATTATGACTATATTATCACGTCATCATTTAAACATAATTACCTCCCAAAAAACCCTATCTCTACATAAAGTCACATTAGAGGATAGGGGTTCAACACATGAATATGGGAATGGGGATAATTCAGTCCATAACAAGTCATTATGGAAAAGTTGGAATGTGGAGAATGACATTCTAAAGGAAACACCATCATTGTTCAGTCCTTCTCTCAAAGATAACCACTCTAAGCTTTATGAAATAATAGTTATTAATATTTTAAAAATACTTGACATGTCTTTTCCCTTTAACTCTCAGAGAAGTTGATAGAACTCCTCAGGAGTGTAGTCAGAGAAACCCTGGAAATAAAACTGAGGAAGTCAGATATATGATGGATGACACATGTTCGTTCGTTCGTTCGTTCATTCATTCATTCACTTAAAATTTACTGTGTCAGGTCTGTTCCTGACAATTTATGCAATGAAGTGGAGATAGGAATTAAACATATAATCACAGGTTAACATAAAACTGATAAAGCAATGAAAAAAAATGCAGAGTATATGGTAAATAGACTAAATTTGGCCTGTATGTAAAGGTAAGAAGATCAGAAATTCCTCTTTGATGAGAAATATTGTAGAGGATTCACTGCATGTGGTGCATTATTTTACTCTTGATGCCTTTTAGATTTTCTTTTTGTCTTTGTCTTTTGAAAGTTTAGCTATGATAACCTTGGTATGGATTCCTTTGAAATTATTCTACTGGAGTTTGTTGAGCTTCTCGGATGTATAAATTAATGAGTTTCACCAAATTTGGAAAGTTTCTGACCATATTTTCTCAAATACGCTTCTTGCTCCGTTCTCTTTTTCTTTCCTTCTGGGACCCCTATTATGCACATGTTGGAACACTTGATGGTGTCCCACAGGTTTAAGAGGCTTTGTTCATTTTTCTTCATTATTTTTTCTTTCTCTTCCTCACACTGGATAATCTCTATTGACCTATTGTCAAGTTCACTCTTTCTTTTTTCTGCAAGTGTAAATGTAGTGTTGAGCCCCTCTATTTAAATATTTCATTTCAGTTAGTGTACTTTTCAATAGCAGAATTTCTGTTTGTTCCTATTTTCTAATTTCTTTAATTTTTATCTAAGTAAATTTTGGATTTAGATAACTGATCGATTATATTATTCATTGATAAATAGATAGACTGTTGATATTCTCAATAAAAGTCTGATTTAATAATTTTGTTAGGCAGGTCCAAAATCCAGCTGCCACAGGAATAGTTTCTATTTTTCTCCCCTTATATTTTCCCTTTTTTAAAAGTTATTTAACTTTTTGCTGATGACTGGACATTTTAAGTAATATATTGTGGCACTATGAAAATCATATTCTTCTCTATCCAGTGTTTTTTCTTATTATTTTTGTTTGGTTAGTGACCTTCTTGGACTAATTCTACAAAGTCTGTATCTCATGAGGTTTGTGTTCACTGAAATTTCTGCTCACTTGGCTTAGTGCTCACCTAATTCTTAGAGATTTCCCTAAATGCCTTAATCTGGTAAATCTCCTATCTTTTGTTGAGGGATATTGCATGTATGGGGAGGAGGAAAGCTTACAAACTTTGGTCCATCTCTGCTTTAGACTTTAAATCCTGCTTGTGCAGGGCCTCCAGTTCATCCAGAGATGAGTAATTGGATCCTCTTAGTTATTTTCTAGGCATTTTCACAGCCCTGTGTATGTGTGTGTATTCAGCCCTCCAGATCACCAGGATTGTGTCAGAGCTTTTCAGAACATCCATGGTCATCTCTTTCTACAAATCTTCCTTTAAATTTTTTTGTAAGGTCTTGCTTGCCCCAACTTGTATCTCAGTCTCAGGCAACTGTGATGTTAAATAATTGCAGGTGATGTTTTTCAGCAAACATGCTGGGGAAAGAGCTTTTCTTGAGAAAGAACTATAAGTTACATCAGATAACAGCAATGCATTGTGAATGATGATTTTTCAGGAAGCCATGAGACAATTCAAACAGTAGCAATACTCAGAATGGGAAGTTTTAAGGAACTCCAGTCCTGGGTACTCTCTCTGATGGCTGTAAAGTGGCTAATTTTCAAAGCTACCACTATTATAATGCTGTTTTTCAAAACTACTGCAGGGCTGGTGAGGGGAGATGAGAATAGGCTCAGGTAAAAAGTTAAGAATCCTGCTGTTATATTGTTCAGCAGTTTGTTTTCTTAATAAACTGCTGTTATGATTCTTTTAACTCTTTAATATCCAGAATTCTGAAAAAATGATTTCAATAATTTTCCCATATTGTGTGGCCTTCATGGAGCATTTATATATTTATATTTATGGTGGTCCTTTACTCTGCTATTTATGATATATTTATGATGGTCCTTGCTCTGCTATTCTCGAAGTCCCACCAAGAAATCCACTTTGAAAACTAAATTTGTTTAAAAATGGAAAGATCAGGGAAGCCTCTGTCACTCAGTGGTTGAATGTCTGCCTTTTGCTCAGGGCATGATCCCGAGGTCTGGGATCAAGTCCTGAATAGGGCTCCCCGCGAGGAGCCTGCTTCTCCTTCTGCCTATGTCTCTGCCTCTCTCTGTGTCTCTCATGAATAAATAAATAAAATCTTTCAAAAAATAAAAATAAACATTGAAAGATCAGTAGAAGTTTATTAGATGATGACAAGTTAGCATGTGCAAAGTCCCTGAGACAAGAAAGAGCCTACTAAGCAAAACATAGGGAAGATTAGTAAAATTAAAGTACAAAGAGTGGAAAGATAAGAATGCAAACAAGACTTTGCACCTTGCAATGAGGTATTAGGGATAACAAATTGAAGAGTAATAAGAAACTAACATGATTAAATTTTACTAGAAAGAGTACTTAGGTTATTGTGTTGAGAAGTAAATGAAATACCATAAGAGAAATATTTGTTACCCAGTTGAAAAGGCTCTACTATAAAACAGGCCAAAAATGATCTCTAGTTAGAAAATAATAATAAGTAAAGTAGCTGAAATGCAATGAACACTGTTGTACCGATGTATGTGATACTTTCACAATATGTTGCAAGATAAACACTATTGTTAGTCTTATTTTGAAGATAAAGAAACAAGTTGCCAACGGGATAAATGGGATAAATAGTTTTCCAGGTAGTATAGCTATTAGATGGTAGAGAAAGAATTGAAACACAGGCATTTTGGCTCTGGAGTCTTGGAGGAAGCTGGATAATCTGTAAGGTCCAAAGGAATATTTTGGAGTAAAGATCAGTGGAAGTGGGCAATAGACAAGATTAGAAGTATAAAGGGGAAAGGAATTATTCTTCTGAATCTGTAGAAAAAACTACTTACATAAATGAAGTTGCCATTTATTGAACGGAAAATACTGGAAGATAAATATTTTGAGAGAAAGGAAATTTGGAATTCAGTTTGAGATATGTGTAAATATACACATATAATGTATATTCGTCTATGTAGAAATATCAAAAGTTTAATTAGTTTCATTACTAACATTCAGAGGGAGAATCTGGACTGGAACAATAAATGTGTGACTCTGAGAATATATGTGCCATCTGAAATCATAGAAGTAGATAAGATAGTTTAGGGATAAAGAAGGGACCAGAAAAATGATGATGAGGCATGCCAATTTAGGTTTTGGGTACTGGCTTCTATAACACAAATACAGAAAAATTAGATTTCCTCAGGAAATAATAATTGGTATAGTAGTGTATATCCTCTCAGTTGCTTAGTCATTTATATTTATTTTTTATTAAATAGTTTTTTCAGTTTTATTTAAATTAGTTAACATACTGTGTAATATTAATTGTAGGTATAGAATTTAGTGATTCATCACTCACGTACAACACCGAGCACTTGGGATCCCTGGGTGGTGCAGCGGTTTAGCGCCTGCCTTTGGCCCAGGGCGCGATCCTGGAGACCTGGGATCGAATCCCACGTCGGGCTCCTGGTGCATGGAGCCTGCTTTTCCCTCTGCCTATGTCTCTGCCTCTCTCTCTCTCTGTGTGACTGTCATAAATAAATAAAAAATATTAAAAAAAAGTTTTAAAAAAACACCGAGCACTCATCACAAGTGCTTTCCTCAATACCTATCACCTTTTTAACCCAGTCCCCTTGTCCACCTCCCCTCTGATAACCCTCAGTTTGGTCTTTTCTGATTTCCTCTCTCTCTCCCACTCCATGTTCATCTGTTTTGTTTCTTAAGTTCCACATATGAGTGAGATCATATATCTTTCTCTGACTGACTTATTTTGCTTAGGCTAATACTCTCTAGCTCCATCCATGTCATTGCAAATGGCAAGATTTCATTTGTTTTTAAGGCTGACTAATATTCCGTTGTGTGTGTGTGTACACACATATATATAGTGTATATACACATATATACATGAAGAAGATATGTGTGTGTGTGTGTGTGTGTGTGTCTTTATCCATTCATCAGTTGATGGACATTTGGGCTCTTTCCATAATTTTTCTATTTTTGATAAGGCTGCTTTAAACATTGGGGTGCATGTGTCCCATCTGATCAATATTTTTGTATATTTTGGGATAAATACCTAGTAATGCAATTGCTGGATCTTAGAGTTGTTATATTTTTAACCTTCTGACGAACTTATAAACTGTTTTCCAGAGTGCCTGAAGCAGTTTGCATTCCCACCAACAGTGTCAAAGGGTTCCCCTTTCTCTACATCCTTGTCAACACCTGTTGTTTCCTGTGTTGTTAATTCTAACCATTGCGAAAGGTGTGAAATGATATCTCATTGTCATTTTAATTTGTATTTCTCTGATGACGAGTGATGTTTAGCATCTTTTCATGTATTTCTTAATTATCTGTAGATCTTCAGAAAAATGTCTATATCTTCTGCCCATTTTTTAACTATATTATTTGGGTTTGGGTGTTCAGTTTTACCAGTTCTTTATATATTTTGGATACTAACCCTTTATCAAATACATCATTTGCAAGTTTTTCCCATTCCAAAGGTTGCCTTTTAGTTTTATTGATTTTTTTCAGTGTGCAGAAATTTTTATCTTAATGAAGTCCCAATAGTTATTTTTGCTTTTGTTTCCCTTGCCTCCGGAGATATATCTATTAAGAAGCTGCCATGGCCGGTGTCAACGAGGTTACTGCCTGTGTTATTCTCTAAGATTTTGATGGTTTCCTGTCTTACAGTTAGGTCTTTCCTCCATTTGAATTTCTTTTTGAGAGTGCTGTAAGTGGTGCAGTTTCATGCTTTTGCATGTTGCTGTTCAGTTTTCCCTATACCATTTGTATATATTTGTATTTGGGAAAAGACTTTTTCCCATTGAATATTCTTCCCCGCTCTGTCAAAGATTAGTTGACTATATATTTGTGGGTTCATTTCTTCATTTTCTTCTGTTCCATTGATCTATGTGTCTGTTTTTGTGCCGGTACCATGCTGTCTTGATAACTACATCTTTGTAAGATAGCTTGAAGTCCACAATTGTGATGGCTCCAACTTTGCTTTTTCAAGATTACTTTGACCATTTGAAGTCTTTTATGGTTCCATATAAGTTTTAGCATGGTTTGTTCTAGCTCTGTGAAAAATGCTGGCAGTATTTTGAAAGAGATTGCATTAAATGTGTAGACTGCTTTAGGTAGTATGGATATTTTAATAATATTTTTCTACCAATCCATGAACATGTAAGTCTTTCCATTTCTTTGTATTATCTTCAGTTTCTTTTATCAGAAAAGTTTTATTTCTAGTTTTCAGAGTACAGATCTTTTACCTCTTTGGTTAGGCTTATTCCTAGGCAACCTAGGGTTTTTGGTACAATTGCAAGTGGGATCAATTGCTTGATTTCTCTTTCTGCTGCTTCATTATTAGTGTATAGAAATGCAACTGATTTTTATACATTGATTTTATATCCTGCAACCTCACTGAATTTGTGTATCAGTTCTAGCAATTTTTTGGTGGAGTCTTTTGGGTTTAGTATATAGAGTGTCATGTCACTTGCAAATAGTAAAAGTTGGACTTTTTCCTTGACAATTTAGATGTCTTTTTTTTTTTTTTTTCTTTTTGTTGTTTGATTATTGAGGCTGGGACTTCCAATACTATATTAAATGACAGTGGTGAGAGTGGGCATCGCCGTCTTATTCCTAACCATAGAGGAACAAGTTTTTCCCCATTGAAGATTATATTAGCTTTGGGTCTTTCATATATGGCCTTTATGATGTTGAGGTATATTTCCTCTATCTCTACTTTGTTGAGGATCGTTACTAAGAATGGATACCTAACTTTGTCAAATTTTCTTTTATGCACCTATTGAGAGAACCATATAATTCTTATCCCTTACTTTATTAATGTGGCATATCACATTGATTGATTTGTAAATATTAAATCACCTTGACAGCACAGGAATAAATCCCACTTGATCATGGTGAATAATTCTGTTAATATACTTCTGTATTCGATTTGCTACTATTTTGTTAAGAATTTTTGCTTCTATTTCATTAGGGATATTGGCCTGTAGTTCTCTTTTCTGGTGGAGTGTTGGTTGGGTTTCGTAATCCAGGTAATGCGGGCCTCATTGAATGCATTTAGAAGTTTTTCTTCCATTTCTATTCTTTGGAATAGTTTGAGAAGAATAGGTATTAACTCTTCCTTAAATGTTTGGTAGAATTCCCCTGGAAAGCCATGGGGCTTTAAACTTTTGTTCTTGGGAGAATTTTGATTAGTAATTCCATTTCTTTGCTGGATATCAGTCTATTCAAGTTTTCTATGTCTTCCTGCTTCAGTTTTGGTAGTTTATAAGTTTCTAGATATTTATTCATTTCTTCCAAGTTGTCCAGTTTGTTGGCATAAAATTGGGCATAATATTCTCTTATAATCATTTGTATTTCTGCAGTGTTGGCTGTTATTTCTCCTGCCTCATTTGTGATTTTATTTATTTGGGTCCTTTATCTTTTTTTTTTTTTTTTTTTTTTTTGAGAATGTCTGGCTTTTTTTTTTTTTTTTTTTTGAGAATTTCTTTACCAATTTTATTAGTTCTTTCAAAGAACCTGTTCTTGGTTTTATTGATCTGTTCTACTGTGGTTTATTTTAATTTGTTTTATTTTATTTTTTATTGTTTTATTGTTTTATTTTTTATTTCTTAGTTTCTACATCTTTAATTTTTGCTCTAATTCTTATTATTTTCCTTCTTCTACGGTTTTGTACTTGGTAAAGTCTGGTTTGTGTCCTAGTATGTGATCTATTCTAGAGAGTGTCCCATATGCACTTGAAAAGAATGTGTTATGCTGCTTTAGGACAAAATTGTTCTGAATATATCTGTTAAATGTTTCTGATCCAGTGTGTCATTCAAAGGCCATTGTCTCCTCGACTTTTTGCTTAGATGATCTGTCTATTTATGTAAGTAGGGTATGAAAATCCCTTATATCACTATTATTATCAATGAGTTCTTTTATGTTTGTTATTGTTTTATATATTTGGGTACTGCCGTGTTGAGGGCACAAATATTTATAATTGTTAGATTTTCTTGTCAGATAGTCCCCTTTATTATGATATAGTGCTCTTCTTCATCTTTTGCTACAGACTTTAGTTTATTTTTATTTTTTTTAAAGATTGCATTTATTTATTCATGAGAGACACAGAGAGAGAAGCAGAGAAACAGGCAGAGGGAGAAGCAGGCTCCATGAAGGGAGCCCAATGGGACTTGATCCCAGGACTTAGAATCACACCCTGAGCCAAAGGCAGACACGCTCAATCGCTCAATCGCTGAGCCACCCAGGCATCCCCAGTCTTTAGTTTAAAATCCAGTTTGCCTGATATAAAGACTGCTATTCCAGCTTTTGTTTGACTTCCATTTGCAAAACAAATGCTTTTCCATCCCCTCACTTTCAAACTGCAGTCTTTAGGTCTAAAATGAGTCTCTTGAAGGCAGCATATAGTTGGGTCTTGTTTTGTTTTGTTTTAATCTGTTCTGACACCCTCTCTTTTTATTGGAGCACTTAGTCCATCTACATTCAGAATATTCATTGATTATTGATCATTTATTATTTAGTGCCATTTAATTACTTGTTCTGTCATTGTTTCTGGAGATTTTCTCTGTTCCATTTGATTCTATGTCACTTTGGTCTTTCTTTCCTAGTGAAAGAGTACCCTTTAATATTTCTTGCAGGGCTGGTTTAGTGGTCATGAAATCTGGGAAACTCATCTCTCCTTCTGTTCTGAATGACAGCCCTGCTGGATGATGTATTCTTGGCTGCATATTTTTCCTATTGAGCACGTTGAATATATCATGCCACTTTCTTCTGGCTTGCCAAATTTCCTGTGGATAAATCTGCAGCTAGGATTGTGGATCTTCCCCTGTAAGGTGGGGACTACTTTTCATCTTGCTGCTTTTTGAATTTTTTTTCTTTATCAGTATATTTTACAAATTTAACTACATTATGTCTTGGTGTTGGCCTGCTTTTGTTGATTTTGATGGGAGTACTCTGTGCCCCCTGATTTGGATATCTGTTTCCTTCCCCAGATGAAGGAAGTTTTCAGTTATTGTTTCTTGAAATAAATTTCCTGCCCCCTTCCTCTCTCTTCTTCTGGGATTCCTCTGATATGAATGTTATTACATTTGATGGAGCTACTAAGTTCCCTAAGTCTATCCTTGTGATCTATATTTTTCCTTTCTCTCTTTTGTTCATTATTCTATCTTCTACATCACTTATTCATTCCCTTTCTTCTTCCATCCTTGTGGCCATTACATCCAGTCAGTTTTGAATCTCGGTTATTGTATTTTTTATTTCTGACTGTTTTTTAACTCTTATTTCTATGGTAAGGGTCTCCATGATATCTTACTTGCTTTTCACAAGCCCAGTGAGTATCCTTATGATTATTGCTTTTAATTCTCTATCAGGCATATTACTTATATCTGTTTCAATTAGATCTCTGGCTGTGACCTTTCCTTGTTCTTTCTTTTAGAATAAATTCCTCCATTTGGGATTTTGTCTATATCTCTGTCTTCTTCTCTGTGTTAGGAAATCAATCCTGTTATGTTTCCTGCTCCTGAGAGCAATGGCTTTATGAAGAAGAGGTCATATAGTGTCCATGGCCTGGCTTTAAAGAATGTCTCTGGTGTGTGTTGCATGCACTCTGCTGCTGTGTTTTGGCTGCTTTATCTCTTAGGTCAGTCATCTATAGAGGCTCTCTTTGCCTGCAGTACACAGTGTTCAGACCTTAGCCATGTTGTGGTGAGTTTTAACTAGATGTGCTCTGATTGGGTTGCTAAAAAAGACCTTATGCTATTTCCACTAGAATTGAAACTTTGCAGAACTCCATGGTCAGTAGACGTAGTGCGTACAGTGCTTTGTGCTGGTCTTCTGAGGAAGGGGCCTCTGTGCTGGTCCTTAGGTACACTTGCCCAAGAAAAGCAGTGTCAGCAAAGCACTGGGAGGTGGGACTTGGTGTGAGCAGGTTAGGCAGCCAGTGTTGGCACTGTGCTGTTACTAAAGTTAGTTTATGCAAGGGGCAGGGCAGGAAATGGCAAAAACTCACTAAAATCAGCCCCTCTTATTTTTCCCAGCCAAGTTCCTGAAGGAAGTCTTTATCTCTTGCATATTCCTGTGCACTCCTCTCTCTGTCTTGCCTTTCTCTGCCACCATGGTTTCCTCCCCTCCACAGCAACCAAAATCTGTTTATCCCCCAAAGCATGTCTCTGCATTTCCTATCTTCCTTGATGTGGCTCCTTCTAGTTGTACATTTTGTTCTGTCAATCCTCAGGTTGATTTCTTGGTTATTCAAGAATGATTTGATAGTTATCCAGCTATGTTTGAGGGACAGGTAAGCCTATGGTCTTCCTACTGCACCACTATCTTAACTCCTCCCTCTCTTAGTACATTTTTACAAAAGACATTGGAATTTAGTTATTAATGCATTTATGCTTGATATGCAATGTTGGTCATCTTTATGTAACTTGTCAAGAAGATTAAAGGTTCTGTAGATGGTTTCTGAGAAAATCAACTAAAGCAAGTATGCAGTCATAAGAAACCAAATAGGTTATGTGTGGCAGGGTCAAAAATTAACACTAGAGATTCACATCTATAGAGGAGAAGTTGGTTTTATTGCAATCTTGAAATACCAAATTCCAAAAACTGAGATTGCTATTTGTTGTTTTGTGTTATTTCTTGGGAGGAAAAATAGAGCCCATATTGCTAATAAAGGATATTTAGTTGTTCAAATGGATTAATTTGTAGTTTAGTGATATAAAGTATTGCTGATAGGAAATGTGAGGAAAGGTTGAGATCATCATGGTTTAGAGGAACATGTATGAATGTTAGATGGTGAATTTCCCTGTTGTTAACAATAATTGCAACAAGTGCTATTTATTGAGTACTTAATCTCCTAGGAAATGTTCTAAAGGCTTTATATGAATTGACTCAATTAATCCTCAGAGCAACCTTATAAGGTAGGTATTACAATTATACTTAAAAGAGGAAAGAGTCAACAGAACACGTCTAAGGTCAGTTTTTAAATGGCAGAGCCAGACCTCCAATCAGTCAGTCTGACTCTTGAGTCCTTTATCTGAACAACCACCAGGCTAATCAAGAAATTAAGGACATGTCTTGTAAAGCCAGATACCTGTTTTGTAATATGAAAAGTTAAAAATTCTTGTAATTAAGGAAGATATGTCTCATAATGTACAAACATCTTCTTAATAAAAGTTATTGAAAAGACACTAAAGTTAAAGTTGTCAGTAACTTTTGTTTAAGTGTATGAGTTGTTGGATATACAACACATAACTTCTGTTTGCCTGCTTGATATACAATCAGAAATTTTATCTATTGTTAAAAAATTAAACCAGACCACTAGCATTTTATGAAATAGTAAATTTATTTACTTGTCAAGCCGGAGATGTACCAATGAAGATGTTCACTGGAGTGGAAAAAAATCAAGATTTTCACTGATGGGGAAAATCAGGAATTTATAAGTGCTAGAAATGTGAGGATTCATGAAGGTTATACTATTTTGTTTATAGTATTATGATTATACCTGTATGAAGTTATATTATGCAACTTTAAAAGTTGGAGTGCTTAAGAAGTATTGATTTATAGACATTCTTCATGTATTTTGGATACAGGTCATTTGTCAGAATTAATATTGAAAATATTTTCACCGAGTCTGTAGCTTGCCTTTTCATTTTCTTAATTCAATGTTTCAATAAGCAGAAGATTTTAATATGATAAAGTTCAATTTGTCAATTTAATTTTTTATATTTACCACATTTTGTACTTTATTTAAGCAATTTTTTTCCATTCCACGGTTATGAAGATAGACTCCTATGGGCTTTTTTTTTTTTTAATTTGAGAAATTGTATTATTTTATCTTTGATACTTAAAGTCTTATCCATCTCAAATTATTTTTCTATATGGTCTGAGGTAGGGGTTGAGAATCTTTTATCTCCATATGTACATCCAATAACTCTTATATCACTTGTTTAAAATTTGTCCTTCTTTATTGAATTAACTTTGTGGCTTTATAGAAAATCAATTAACTATACACATATAGGTCCATTTCTAGACTCTCACTTTCACTTTCAATGATCCAGATGTCTATTTTTTTTTTTTTTTAAGTAGACTCCACATCCAGCATGGAGCCCAATGCATGGCTCAACCTCACAACCCTGAGTTGAGATCAAGATTTGGAAGCTCAACTGACTGAACCACCCAGGTGCCCTCCAAATGTCTATTTTTACACCAGTCTTACTCTTTCTTAATTGTTGTAGCTTTATAATAAGTCCAAAATCATGTAGTGCATTCTCCATCTTAGTTTTCCTTTTTATTTTTTTCTTCTTAAGATTCTGTTTATTTATTTGAGAGAGAGACAGAGAAAGACAGCAGGAAGAGGGAGAGGGAATGAACCTACAGCAAACTCCTCACTGAGCACAGAGCCTGCTGTGGAGCCTAATCCCATGACCCTGAGATCATGACCTGTGTTGAAACCAAGAGTTAGGCACTCAGTTGACTGAACCACCGAGGCGCCCCTTAGTTTTCCTTTTTTATTCTTTCCATCCTATTTTATACTTTTTTCTTTATAAATTTTCGAATAAACTTCACTTATACAAAAAAAAAATGATCTGTTGAAATTTTGAGTGGGATAGCAATTAATCTACAGATCAATTTTGAGAGAACTGACACAAAAATATTGAGCTTACTCTTCTATAGCTATGGTATATATTTCCATTTATTTAAGTCTTTATTTATATGCAGTTTATATTGCTATTTATGCTATGTAAATGGATTTTCCTTTTTTTTCTAATATACCATAATATATAGAATTACAATTGATTTTTGTAAAAAATCTTTTATATGAGGTTTATCATTTTTGTAATTAATTATAGTGGTTTTTCTGTAAATCCAAATCACTTGGGAATAAAGATAGTTTTACCTTATCTTTCCAATCTTTATGTCATTTATTTATTTTCCTTGCTTTGTAATAGCTAGAGATCCAATAAATACTGCATATAAAGGGTGAGAATAGATATCATTGACTGTCATACAATTTTAAAACATGTATTTATTATTTTACCATTAAGTATGATGTTACTATAGGTTTTCATGAATGTCTATTATCATAAATAGGATATATTTTTCTATTTATATCCTATATATTTGTTGTTGTAGCTTTATTGTTATATAAAGCTATATATTATATCTAATAACTTTTATACCACTTGTTTAAAAAATTTCCTTCTCTATTGAATTAGCTTTGTGGCTTCGTAGAAAACCAATTAACACTACACATATAGGTCCATTTCTTGACTCTCACTTTCTAGTTTGCTGAGGCTTTTTACCATGAATACATATAAAATTTTGTATAAAAATTTATTTTAATCTAATGGAGATAATTATGTCTTTTATCCCCTTACTTTATTAGTATGATGAATTACATTGATTTTCAAATGTAAAATTAGCCTATATTCTGAGATAAACCCCTTTGGTAATATTACTACTTTTTTGTATTGTTGGATTCAACTTACTAATATTTTTTAATGATTAAAACGCTCTCTTTGTGTGAAATATTGGTGTGTAGTATCTCTTAGATTTTGTAGCAGTGCAATGCTAGCATCCTAGAATAAATTGTGAAATGCTCCTTGCTCTTCTACTTTTTTAAACAATCAATATAGAATTGATTGTTTTTGTTCCCTAAATGTTTGATAGAATTCACCAGTGAAACCATCTGAGACTGAAGTTTTTTCATGGGCAGATTATTTTCCAACTTTATTTAATTATAATTGATATCTAAAATGTGTACATATTTAAAGTGTATGAATTGGGGATCCCTGGGTGGCGCAGCGGTTTGGCGCCTGCCTTTGGCCCAGGGCGCGATCCTGGAGACCCGGGATCGAATCCCATGTCGGGCTCTCGGTGCATGGAGCCTGCTTCTCCCTCTGCCTGTGTCTCTGCCTCTCTCTCTCTCTCTGTATGACTATCATAAATAAATAAAAAAAATTTTAAAGTGTATGAATTGATTAATGATATACATACATGCCCACAAGACCACTACTATACATGTCTCTCCTCATCATGCTCCCTTTTCATATTTATAACCAAATTCTCTGGCATTGATAAGCCCAAATCTTAATTTTTTTTGTATGCTTAACTTTTTGATCATCCTCTTGGTAAGTAACCAACTTCTTGTTACTACCACCACTATACCCCACCCCCACTCAGGTGGATGTCCTCCATATCCTACTTAAGGTCTAACACCCTGCCCTGTACCATCACTTCTGCTCTCTGATTTAGATAACTTATTTTCCTTGCCAAGGTTCCAATTCTGTCTCCCATCCCATGTAGGTTGCAATTATGAATTGAATTATGTTCCCCTAAACTTAATAATTTGAAGCCCTACCTTTCATATGATTGTATTTGGGGATGAAGCCCCTAAAGAGGTCAGTAAGGTTAGATATCATAAGAATGAGGTATTAACCTATTGACTGATTATGCTTATAAGAAGAGATTCCAAGGATGTAGATGTACAAAGAAAATACCACATCAGAAAATAGTGAGAAGATGGTATCAGCAAGCTATGGAGAGAGGATAAGGAAAAACTAAACCTGCAAACACCTTGATCTTGAAATTTCAGCCTCTAGAATTATAAGAAAATAAATTTCTGTTGTTTTAGCCACCTGGTCTTTGGTATTTTGTTATTGCAACCTTACCACACTAAGAGAGTTACCTCCTCAGATTGCTCAAATTCCAGCACTTCATGTTCAATCATCCTACTAGGGAGAAATCTCCCCTCAGGCCTCAACAACTGCCAGCAGGCCAACATACCCTACTGGCTCCCTTCAATTCTTCCAGACTGCACCCTCATGGGAAGTCCTATTAATACCATTTGCACTCCAATTCTCCATTGTAGGTTATCTTCTCTAGTGGCAGATTTCTTCTTATATCATAGTAGACTACCTTTCTGTAGCTTCCAACCCTCATCCTCTGATACTATTTTTTTTGCATCCATGTGTGGATGCTATTATTACTACATATGGATTTTCACACTGTACATCAGGCTGGCCTTCTCCAGAGACATTAGGTCATCCTTCACTTGAATATCACTCTATGTTTAGGCTTCAACAACTTGTGTCAAACTTCCTCTGCTACTTGGATGCATTTTTCATGTTAAACTTTGATATCTCACACCAAGAACCCTTCACATGGACTCATTTCTCATCCTGCTCAGGCTCCAACTCTGTACTCTATGTAACTGTGAATCCTCCTTTACCACTCTCTCAAATGTGTATGTTTAGTTTGCCTACTACCTGACTATACCCAATGACTTTTATTAATATTAGTATTTTAATATGTTATTAATAATTAATATTTTATCAATATTGATTATTTTATTAATTTATATTTTTAGATTTCATTTTATTTCATTTATTTTTAGGAAGAGAAAGGAAATAAACAAAGCGAAAAAAATGAGAGTTGGGTAGAAACATTTTACTCTATACTGGACATTGTGGATATTACGCTGTAGAAACTCTAGATTTAATTTTCTTGGGGCACCTGGATGGCTCAGTCAGAAAAGCATGCTACTCTTGACCTTGAGTGGTAAGTTTGAGCCCCACATTCGGTGTAGAGATTACTAAAACAAACAACAAGCAAACAAACTTGGAAGAAATTATTAGTTTTCTTCCTTGAGGAGTACTGATTTTTGTTGTGCCAGGAAGTTAATTGTGGCTGATCACATTGAACTTGTGTAAGCTTAGGTTGATACTTTATATAGAGTGGTCTTTTTAAGTTTTGCCTTTACCACTAGTTCTATCTTTTTAGTCTCTAAATATAGCTCTATTCCTAAGGCAAGAACCCTATGGTGATTTAATCGGAAAGTACAAGATATTTATCAAACTCTTCTAATTTGCTGGGACTCAAATTCCAAAGTATCTCCTTTGTAGTAGGCACAAGCTGCAAATCTCTGCTCAGGCTTTTCAAATTTGTAGCTTTTCTCTGGACCACTTGAAATCTCCTGTTCAATTCAGTGGTAAGTCAAAGGATATAATGGCAATTTATACATAGTTTTGGGGTTCTCTCTCTTTTGGTGTCTTTCGATGATTTTCTTCCTCAATTTCCATCTGCACTAATGGTCTGTTACTTCAACTTTTGTCACCTCAACTCAATGAAATAAACTTTCTCCTTAAATGCCAGACAATATCACAGTGTAGCAGGAGCTGTGCTCTTAGGAGAAAAGCTATCTTAACGTTGGTATTACTAAGTTTCATTCCATGTTTTCAAAAGTCATGTGGGTCCAGTTTCCAACTGTAATTGTTATATATCAGTATCTTCAAGTATTTGCATGTGTTTTTTTTTTAAAGTTGTATTCTAACTTTATAGTTGCTATTAGCAGGAGGCTCAGTCCAAAATGAGTAATTTCACCATTAACAGTATTGAGACCGTGCCTTGTATTCAGTTTTAATATCTCTTAGGCATGTTCCAAGTAGTTGAAAATTTAATTTTTTTTCCGTCATAAAGTGTTACAGATATTTTGAAGAAACAATACATATGTTCATCTTACAAATAAGGACATGAATGTGACACTTACATATTTTGATATGGTATATGAAGGGGAAAAATCATGCATATATTCCAGAAAATTCCTTGTCGGTTTGGTAATTGTGATTTAAATATCTGTTCTACAACTTTCTTTGAATAATTAAACAAAGCTATATTGATGACAAGCTGATGAATAAAACATGACCCTGTAAAAAGTATTTTGAAATAGGGCTAATATTTGAGTTTTCCAATTACAAATTTTATGCAAAATATATGGCATTTTGTATCATGCTTATGTATTTGGTAAAAATCCAATTCTTTTTATATTGTTTATAAATTTAATTCAACTCAAATATATTGAAAATGGAAAAGCAAAACACTGAACTCAATTGAGATTTAATGATTTTGATGGATTTTCCTAGCTTGTACAGCTGATAAAGCCAACATTCAAACCTAAGCATTACCAACTAGATTTAACTATCTTTTTTTTTTAGATTTTATTTATTTATTCATGAGAGACACAAAGAGAGAGGCAGAGACATAGGCAGAGAGAGCAGCAGGCTCCATGCAGGGATCCCTGCATGTGAGGGACTGGATCCCAGGATTCCAGGATCATACCCTGGGCTGAAGGCAGGTGCTCAACCGCTGAGCCACGCAGGCATCTATAACTTTCTATCTATCCATACCTACCTATATATATATGCTCCTAAATATACACACACACACACACACATATATATAAACATATGTACACACAAATACACATTTCTTTTAAATTGTCTTTTTAATAAGCACTTAAATTATTTATAGTTTTTATGTGTGTAATAAGTATTTGAACATAATATATGCTTTTATGGTTATACTAGCTGTACTACTTTATATTATTAGGAGCAGAATTATGAATTATGGGATCAAATAATTTTTTTAAATTCACATTTTAATACAGCTAAATAGATTTCAATTTAGGGTCAAATAGTTTCTTCATACATATCAGAGACTAAACAATTTAAAATATGCAATTTCATTTGATTTTGCTTAATTTTGCGAAATAGTTTGTACAAAAGACAGTTTCATGTTGTTGTAAGTTGTATTTCCCTGATATGCACCTTAACTTCCCTGTCAGGTTGACATTCTGTTCACCTGTTTTTCAAATTGTCTGGTCACATATTTTACTTACTTCTCTATTAGACTGTGTTTTGGTAGGTATATAGAGTTCCCTTTGTATTATGAATAATTAAGCTATTTTTGTTACATTCATCTTAAATAGTTCTTTTTTTTTCAGTTAATTGCTTGTTTTTGAAATTCATTATGGATGATTTGTCATGCAGAGTTTTCAATCTTCTTAATCAAATCTACTGGACTTTCTTTTTTTCCTGAATTTTTGATACTTTAGAAACACTTGTAACTCTAAAATTATACATCTAAAAAGATTCTGCATGTCTTCATTGATATATAGGTATTAAATTATTATCCTTTACTTTTAGCAATTTAATCTACATTTCTTTTGATAATGGATTGAGATAGTTATAACATCTTATTTCTTCAATGGCTCATCAGATGACTCAAAATTTATATATTATGTATCCTTCTATAACTGTTATTTTCTATAAAGCCACTTATTTCTTTTAAAACTATTTTTAATTACTGTGTTTTGATATTATTAATTTAAATAAATGGACCTTCTTATCTCCATTCTTATAAAAAATATTTTAGTCATGATAAAATGTTAATATAAACGTTTGGTCATTTTTTTCTCCATGTATTTAACTTTTCTTTGAAAAAAAATTCTTTCTAAATTACCTGTTTACATTTTTATGTATATATTTATGAATGTATTTATACCCCGTCTCATGCAGAAAGAAATTTAAGGCAGCTTCAAAGATCATAGAGTACAAAGATATAACTTCAAATGAAATGCATTTGTGGGAAAAGAAAGGAAAATATTTGAGATAGAAAATTGTTCCATACGTGAGATGAGAAGTGAAACACACCAATCTACCTACATGCTAAACTGTTGCCGTCTATGAAGGAGAAACAAAGACCAGACTTACCCTGCATCTTTAGCTATGGAAACTTAGAAAAATTATATAAAACATTGGTTTTGTATTGTTAATTAATAGCCATTGCAAGGAATGATCCATGAGAAAAGGAGAATAAATAAATTGCCCTGTGAGAGTCTTACCTTAGTGTCTGGAGAGAATTTCCACACTATAGTCTAGGAAAGGAGAATCAAACAAAGCAAAACAGTCTCACTGTGTAGAGAATATACAGTTTGGCATTTAGGGAGGCCAAAGAAGCTAGAATCTGCAGAGCAAAATATCAGAGTGAAAAAGAGCTACAAAAAGAGTGTTCCAGAGATCTGCGAAGGGATTACCTCAAGTCTTCGACAGAATCCTTACCTGAACATTTGAGGAAAATTCCCAAGTTGGGTAATGATGAAACAGTCACTTAATAAAAGTGAACCGAACAATCCCTG
This sequence comes from Canis lupus familiaris, assembly GCF_011100685.1. Lineage (NCBI taxonomy): Eukaryota > Metazoa > Chordata > Mammalia > Carnivora > Canidae > Canis > Canis lupus. Next base: position 52,864,165 of record NC_049233.1, read on the forward strand.
AGACTCACACACTGCTGGAAATAATTTTTGTTTCTTCTAATCCAAGTTAAATGTCCTTCTAATACTGGCATCATGTAGAATCCTCAAAACTGTTGCCTCAGTTATGGGGACAACTAATTAGACTGTGACTTAGACTAAAGACTGCCCTGGACACATGTTATCAAACTTAACACAAGTCATTGAGGAGCAAAATTATCCAAATTAACATAACAATACCCCAGAACAATGCTAAAGAAAGTGTAAAGAAATGTGGCCCCTAATTAGCATAAATTTCCAAATGCTTAGTATTGAGTGAAAAGAGGGACATTTGACCCATAACTAGGAAAAATGATCAATAAAAATAGACCTATGATAGATATAGATGATATAGATATAATGATATAGACTATAGAATTAGGGGATTAAGACATTAAAAGCATTATTATAAAGAGATTGCATATTTCTAAGAAGGTAAGGCATAAACATGATGAGAGAAATGGAAGGTGTAAGAAGATACAAATCATATTTCTAGAGATGAAAAATATACATCAAATGAAATATACTTTGGATAAAATTAATAGAGTAGATGTTTCAGAAGAAATTATTAGTGAGTGAGAAAACATAGCAATATAATATATTCAAAAGAAAGTACACAGAGGAATAAAAACATTTAAAAAATGAACTCAGAGTCAGTAACCATTTAGTAAAACACAAAAAGAAGGACAGGAGCTGAAAACTATTAGCAAGAACTTTTCTAATTTTATAATATCTATAAACTCACAACACTAAGAATTTCAATGAACTCTAAACAGAAATAATTATGAAAAAATCAAACCAAGACATAATCAAATAAAATTCCTAAAACCTGATAAAAAGTAAACCTTAAAAGTATCTAAAGGGATGGGGTAGGGGAGAAGAAATAAATTATGTATATTAAAAATATATATGTATAACCGTTGACTTGTCATAAAAAAATCATGCTTTATTGAAGAAAAGGGAGTAAAATCTTTAAATTTTTGAAAGAAAATAAAACCACCAACTTGGAATGCTACACCTATAAACTTATCTTTAAAAAATGTAAGTAAATTTTCATATAGAGAACCAAAGCTGAAAGAATTTACTGCCAGCATATCTGTCCTATAAGCAGTGTTGAAGGACATTATTAAAATAGGCAGAAGGAGATCTGGGCCTGCACAAAGGAATTCAGAGCACCTCATATAACAAATATGTGGGTAAACATATTTCTTTAAAATCCTCTTTTTTTTTCTAGATGTCAAATCATTTAAAAATATCATTGATAATAAAGCAGAGTAATAACAATGTGTTATGGAGCCTATACCATAAGTAGAAGAAAATTACATGCCATCAATAGAACAAAGGGCAGAATGTGACAAATATAATTGTACATTTTAAACTTCTTGTAATAAACATGAGGTAGGATCCTTAAAGATGAAAAGTTGCATGCTTTTCCCTTAAGATAGGGAATAGAGTTAAAATATCCTTTTCACCATGCCTATTCAACATTATACTTGAAATCCTAGCCGGTTTAATAAGGCAAAAGTAAATAAATAAAAGGATTGAAAGTTGTAAAATAATAAAGCTATCTATGTGTACATACTCCATTGGGTATGTAGAAAGTCCTAAAAAGTAGATAATAAAGATATTAGAAATAATAAGTGAATTTAGCAATATTGCAGGTTGGAAGTCATTATATGAAAAAAAAAAAACTATTTTTAATAAATTAGCAATAAGTAATCCCATCTGAGAAATGAAAATATGTCATGTATAATGGCATCAAAAATATGATACATTTTAAGATAAATTATCAAATACATGCTGGAATTGTACAATTAAAACTAAAAATATCGCTAATAGAAAAACATTTAAAGGTATGCCATGTTTATGAATTGGAAGATGCAGATAGTTAAGGTATAAATTCCCCCAATTTTCCTCTATTTACACCCCACTACCAAAATTCCAGAAAAAAAAAATTGTCTTTTAGGGAGTTTATTTATTCATGAGACAGAGAGAGAGAGAGAGAGAGAGAGAGAGAGAGGCAGAGACACAGGCAGAGGGAGAAGCAGGCTTCCCACAAGGAACCTGATGTGGGACTCTATCCTGGATCCCGGGACACGCCCTGAGCGAAAGGCAGACGTTCAACCGCTGAGCCACCCAGGCGTCCCCAGAAAAAAATTTTTAATAGAAATTGGCAAACTGATTCTAAAATTTATATGGAAGTACAAAGGACCTAAAATGGCAAAAACTATTTTAAAATATAAGGACAGAGAGAATTTACATCATCTTATTTTAAGACTTACTGTTAAAGTAAGATACGGTGGTGATCTCCTTGTGTGATGGCAAGATGCTGTGGTTTTGGCTTAAAGACAAGCTAGGGTCAACTCAACAGAAGAAAGTCCAGAAGTAGACATGTGCATATACAAAAGAATGTTTTTTACCATTATTTCCAAAGGGAAATTTAATAGAGAAATTTAATAGAATTTAATAGAGGAAGAATAGTTTAAAACAAATAATGTTTAAAGAAATGTATATTCATAAGTAAAAGAAAAGAACATTGACTCATATTATACCATACACAAATTTTCACTCTAAATAGAAGATAGCCCAACATAAAGAATAAAGTATAAAATATTATAGGAAATATAAAAAGATAATAAAGACAAAAATCTTTATTTCCTTAGGTTTGGCAAACATTTTTTAGATTAAAAATAAATTAATTAATTAGCCTCAACAGTAGACATCTTTTATGTACTTTATGTCCTTCTTAGATATCATTTTGTGAAGTGTCTGTTAAAATATTTTGTCCATTTTCACTAGGTCAATTAATAATAATTGGGTTTCAAATAGGTTTTAAATGATACTTACATATTCTATATATAGTCATTAATCAGTATTTTTTGCAAATATTTTCTCCCAGTCAGTGGTTTTCTTTATTTTTTGAACAGTATTTCTTGTAGAGCAGAATTATTTAATTTTTGTGGAGGCTAATTAATTAATTTATTTTTAATCCAAAAAATTCTATTATTTAACACCATAATGAAAACCTTTTATACACATTTTAGAATTTCTAAAACAAATTAACTGGCAAAACCCAAATGCTGGCAAGATTTCAGAGCAACTGAAACTCTTTTACATTGCCGTTGGGATTGTAAAATTATACAAGCATTTTGGAAAACAGTTTGGCAATTTTTTATGAAGTTAAACATATACTTACCATGAGACCCAGCCACTCCACTTCTAGTTGAAATGAAAACATTTCCCCACAGAAACATTTGAACATGAATGTTTACTACAGCTTTATTTATAAGAAGTCCAAACCGGAAACAACATAAATATAACAGTTATATGGCTAAAAAAATAACGATATGCTCATAAGTGGAATAGTGTTCAGCAATATAACAGAATGATCTATTGAAGACATGCAACAACATGGATGAATCTTAGCAACATTATCCTGAGTGAAAGAAGCCTGACACAATTTCATTTGTTTTAAAATCTAGCAGTGACAAACAGAATCATTGTGACAAATGGAAGTTTGGTAATTGCCACAGTGGTGGTGCGGGGAATGGACTAGAAAGGGTTTATAGAGAACCACTTTGGGATGATGATGATCTTCTGCATTTTAATTGTAGCAGTGGTTGCACAAATGGACCAATTTATCAAAACTCATGAGTACAGTGTGTTGCGGTTTGCACATATTCATAGGATCCATAAAATAGACAAAGAACTTTCCTCATACAGCACAGTGATACAGTGCATTGATCAAAGTGTGAAATAGCCATCTCGAAACATCAGTATTCATAAAATAGAATAAAAAGTCAAAGTTTAAAAGCTTAATCAAGAAAAATAAAGATATTTTAAAAGTTTGCAGAAAAAAAAAGATTAATCTTAATATATGGAAATGCTTCTATCAGTAGTTTTCTGCTACACTGAGCAAAAAGTTAATCAGTAATATTTGATTATATTATTAACATTGTGAGACCAAAGAACACTTAAGATATTAAGCATTTATTCTGAAACAAAATATTTTTATTAGAAGACACTATGGGCAAAATGATGGAACACATCTAATGTTTAAATAGCTTGAAATTTGACAGATGCTAGGGTTTTCTTTTTGTCACTATTCCATGGCATTCTCGTATAAATCAGAATATCTTTACAGAAAAGAATATACCAATTCCTTTATTTATGTTAGCAGGTTAATTCCACTGTCATTCCCATAATACCTCTTTCTGAAAATCACTAGCTCTGACATTCTTCTGTGTGGTTTAGAAATAGAATCTCAGAGTTAAAAACAATGACATGAAAATCTCATTCCTGAAATTCAATTTCAGTAAAAAAACAAACAAAAAAAGTGAAGCCATAGTGAAATAACTGGCTAAGAGAAGAACAGATCAAGAGCTGACTTATTTTAGAAGAAATGAAGAATCAACCAGAAAAATAAAACAAACAAACATTATGGAAATGGATGGTCTTTGTTACTTAGGCATTATTTGACTATTCAAAGTACCTACATCAAGTGATTACAATTCTTTTCTAGCTTTTAGAAAATTAAACAAAGATTACATTCAATTATTTTTAAATTGAAATTTATATTCAGCATAAGTATTTTTTACACTCAAAATTTTGGTCGACTCAAAACATTACATTAGTTATAGTTATGCAAGGTAGTGATTCAACATATCTGTACATTATGCTCTGCTTACCACAACTGTAGCTACCGTCTGTCACCATAACTCTATTACAATATTACTGAATATGCTCCCTATGCTGTACCTTTTATTCCCATGACTTATTCATTCCATGACTGGAAGCCTGCATCTATCACTCTGTTCACCCATTTTGCCCATTCCCCAACCCCTTCCCTCTGACAACCATCAGTTTGTTCTTCACATTTATAGGTTTGATTCTACTTTTTGTTTGCTCGTTTGTTTTGTTTTCTAAATTCCACATATGAGTGAAATCATATGAAATCATATGACTTTATCTTTCCCAGTCTGACCTATTTCACATAGCTTACTACCCCCTAGATCCATCCATGTTGTCACAAATAGCAAGACCTCATCCCTTTTTTGGTGGCTACATAATATTCCAGTGTGTGTGTGCGTGTGTGTGTGTGTGAGTGTGTACCACACCTCATGTATCCATTCATCTATAGATGAACACCTATAGATTGTTGCTTCCACAGCTTGACTATTGTAAATAATGCTTCAATAAACACAAAGTGGACACATCTTTTTTTTTTTTTTAAGATTTATTTATTTAATTGAGAAGGAGAAAGAGTGACAGAGAGAGCAGAGTGGAAGGGCAGTGGAGAGAGTCTTAAGCAGAATCCATCCTGAGCGTGGAGCGGAATGTGGAGCTCCATCTTATGACCCTGAGATCATAGCCTAAACTGAAACCAAGAGTCAGACAGTTCACCACCCAGGCACCTCAACATCTTTTTGAATTAGTTTCCTTGGCAATATGAGTATAGTGGTAAGACAAAAATCTCTACTTTCACTGATTAGAACTACATAAAATTTGTGTATATGTAGGGAATTAGGCCTTTTGTATCTGATTTTCTGAGTTGTAATTTTACTTAATGTTTCTTACTTGAGCAGGATATTTCACATTAGCAAGCCTCAGGTTTCTCTTCTATAAAATGGGGATAATGACACAAACTTCATGTGTTTTCTGTGAGGATTCCTTGAGCTAATGACCATAGAACACTTAGTATGCAGTAAATAGTAAAAAACTGTTAAAAGAATTATTTGATCCAAAGGAACTTCTACTGTCTGCCACCACTGTACTTATTATGCCCACTGGTCACCTCTTACACTGTGACTTTCCTTCCACTGGACCTTCAGTGAGGCTCCCCTGGTCTATCATCTTAACCCATCCTTAGTACCTTGGAATCCCAATGACTCTATACTTTTAAAAACGGGGGAGTCTCTGTACAATGTGTTACTTCACCCTATATTTACATGGGTAAGGATCTTTCTTCACCTTTCTAATAGAGTTCAGTTGATATACTTCAAGGTAAAAGTTTTCTGAACCAATCTATGATAAGAAATATTTAGCTGTTTAACCACACAGAAAAAATACGTGTGTGTGTATGTGTGTGTGTATATTCATGTCCTAGTAGATACATTGTTGAATAGAAAATGATTTGCTATGATTTTAATGTTATCTCCTTTCCTGGTTCTATATAATTACCCATATAGTCTCTATTCTTTTATACATTGGCTTCAATGATTTATGAGAAAATATAAACTATAATGAAGAATTTATCTGAATCTCTCTCTTTCCTCTCCACATGCCCATGTCTTACATGTATGTCATCCTTTCAGTAATGATATTGATTCTAATTATTTACCATCAATTTCCCACTTTAACATCTTTTTCAGATGCTATTTAATATCAAAATTCAGTACTTAAGCTTTGTGTTTCCTTTTTTGCTTTATTTTTATTTTTAGAGCAGGGGTTTAAGTGCCATTTAATTTCCATTCTGTATAGTAAGAATGCTAAAAGGCATTTTAGAACTGAAATAACTATTTCATTTTCCTTACATTTATTATTATAGGTTCCCTTAAACTCAGCAGTTTTAAAGCTTTATTTTTAGAGGCAAGTCACTCTTAGATGGCAAGGGACTATTATTTGGCGCTGAAACAATGAACTGTGTCCCATTCTTCTTTAAGACCTTTCTATTTTTTTTTTTTTTGTCAGCAAATAGCCAATTGTGAAGAGTCTATTTTTCTCAGTTTTTAGTTCCAAAGTCCCATCAATCAAATCAGACCTGAGGGGAGAAGGCATCATGTGTGCACTACATTTTCAAGCCCAAATGTAGTGCACAATGTGTTGCTGCTCTCTGGAGCAGTACCATCTGCTCTGAGCCAAGTTTAAAGCCAAGGGACTCCAGAAAACTAACACGTCAAAAACTTCCCACTATGCAAGGAAATCATTCTAAAGAATCTGTGTGAAATATGAACACACACATCAAAAGAAGGAAATAATATTTGAGGTAACACCATAGAATTCAGAGTGCCTATTATAGAGCTCACAAAGAAGCAGCTATACCAGGAGGTGGCACATGCCAAAGAAAAGTACAAAAATTAAAGTGACATAAAAAAGAAAAAAGCTGATCAGAATATTACATTTAAATAAATATAAACATATTTTAGTTATATTGAGGAGAGAAAAGGACCTTCTAAAGTTTGAAAGTACTTGAAGATCTTTTTTTGCGAAAAAAGTTGTAGCTCTCTTTTAAAATTTTTCTTAGAATGGTATTTTAAAGTAATTTTTAGGATACTCAATGTTTAAAATATTTAAACCATAATATTATATTAATTTAAACAAATTAATAGGGCAAAGATGTTTATAAAGTTCTAAAACTATGAGATGATCATGTTGTAGGTTAAGAATTTTTAAATGAAATAATACAGATATTGTTATGCAGTTGTTTAGAGCTAACAATGCTTTTATTTAAATGGTTTAAGTGCTCTTAAGTTCATTATGTTTAAATGTATTTTCCTACAGAAAAGACGAGATGATAGAATTTATATTCCTAAGCAGAGCTTAATATATACCAAATTATATAAGTGAATATATGCATGGTATTTAATTTTGACATATGTTTTTCTCCTGGAAGTTTATCATGGTAATACACCAGTCAGAAAAAAGGTACATTTTAAAATTTTTCTTATGATTGTTTAATTTTGTCTTCATTTGTAGGGTATTATTTTGTGTAGAAAGCCTACATTGCAGCTTGGGGGAAAAAAAGGATAATAGAGGTTTTGGTAGAGGAGAGAGGAATAAGAAATCATGAAGAAAATGGCTATGCGGAAATAATGAGCTTGAAAGGCTTCCAGAAAAGGCAAATTTGAAAGCAGGAAAGTCTCCTAAAAGTCAAGAATGAAGGTATATTTTATTACATGCAAAAATATTGACTAGGGTTGTGAGGGGATTGAGGTGTTTTTGTTTTCTGTTATGAATGTTAAATATTGCCTCAGTTGCCATTTTGCAGTAAAATAAATCACTCCAAAATTTAGTGGCTTAAAACAGCATTTATGATTGTCTCTCACAGTTCTAGGTGTTGACTGGTATCGGTAAGGTCATTTTCACTCAGTGTCTTCCATGCAGATGTAGTTCAGATGGCTAAAATATTCTTTTGCTAGTGTCACTACTCTAAAACAAATATAGGTGCTATATTTTCAATGAAACAAAGTTTAAATTTCTTAATTGAATATACAAGATTTTTTTTGAATTATGTCTTTACCTTCTGCTCTAAACTGCTTAACAAAATGGTTTCCTTATTCATTAGCACTTATATATCTGCAACATTTTAACATCTGTACTTGAAGTTATTCTTAGGGATGTACATCTTTCTAAAACCAGTGGTCAGTTTAATCAAACTTTCTGTAAATATGACAAAAACTAGTCATGCCCCTTTTCTTGAAATACTTTGGTATCTTAGTTGGTTTCTTTATTAATCCATTTGGGAGAATTTCTTGTTAGTCTTTTTTATTACTTCTCCCTTCTCCCAGACCCCTTTCTTAAATTTCACATAACTTCTAGGCGCTTACCAGGTCCCATTGTATACTTTTGGACCAGAACTCTCACTTGGCTCCAGGTTTGATTGTCTACAGAGAATCACAACCATTACATGGCCAAATTGAAATGAATGATCATCACATGCCCTCACTAAATCAGCTTTCCTCTGAAATTTTTCCTTATGAGTAATCTCTAATTATTCTCATTTTTATACATTTCATTTCTAATTCATTAACAATTTTTGTCAGCACTGTCTTCAAAATTACATGAGTCTAACCACTTCTCACTACTCCCACTGTCAAAACTCTAGCCCAGATTCCTCCATCTCTCTTCCAGTAATAATCTCATTGGTCTCCTTCCCTCTGCTTAGGCTCTTCTACAAGTTCATCTCCCATACAGGAACAAAGCGACCTCTAAAACAAATCAGATTACATCAGTCTCTGATTAAATTATACCAGAGGCTACCAATTATACATGTAATGTAAGATAATGTTCTTAATGTAGTTTATAAAACTTTGCATAATCTGGTCCCTCCCTGCATCCTTGATGCAATCTAGTCTCTACCATGTACTGTGTATTCTAGTCAAACTGGCTTTTTCACTATACTTCAAACACATAAAGTATGTTCCTTTCTCATTATGTTGATATTGTAAAAGTTATTCTCTTATGTGCTCTTTTAAAATAATTATTTTTGAGAACAGTGTGCGGTACAGATTACAGTTATTTTTTTTTCATAAAGATGTTGAGTGGTTTCATCAATATTTGTTGAAAATATTACACTTCCCTACTGAATTGCCTTATGTCATTGTCTAAAATCCATTGTACATGGGTAAATCTATTTCTGTGTTCTATTCCCTTCCATTACTCTATGTACCATCTCTATACTGTCTTGATTTCTGTAACTTTCTAAGTCTTGCAATTAGATAGTATAAGCCTCCTAATTTTGGTCTCCTTTTTTTAAAAATAATTGTTTTGGTCCTGTAGGTCACTTATTCATAAAGCAATATATCTTTTTTTCCCCCGGGAGCACTTAATATCACTTTGATGTTTACAATTATGGTACAATATGCCTAGTTTATAAAACATTATTAATATTTTGTTCTACTTGGAACTCAGCTTTGATAATCCCAATGAATATTCAGAGACTCATTGTATCAGTTCTGTTTTTAGGAGTCTAGTGTTCTGTGGAATGATAGAACATCCCATACAAAGTAAGGAATAAATTATTTTATCATACAGGTGCCATTATCTGAAGAAGAGGTAGGCCTGTCTGTGATCTGCGACAGCATATTTCATATTTGGAATACTTTTCCAACTCTTTTATTTTATTGAGTAACTTGGATGGCTATCATGTTTGCACAGAGCAAGAGCTCTGTAGCAGGTTCGAGTCTCACCGGAAGCAGTACCAAGCCTTGGGCCAAAAACCCTGGACTACCCTATGGAAGAATCTCTGTGGAAAAAGATACCATGTGAAATTTAAGACAAGTCCTGGTGGGAGAATCTCACTGTAGACATCTAGGTTTCTGGAGCAAAGTAAAACTTTCTAAAGCATATATCATTTAAAAAAATCTTAAAATCATTTAAAAATAGTCCCCCAAATGCTAATAAAGCCTGGTAGAAATTGAGCCTCTTGCCATCGAACATAAATGATTCTGAATCTAGATTTTAACCAATTATAAATTTAAGCAGATGAAGGGACAATTTATCATATACTGGAAGTGACAATTATAGGATTAGGCTTCAGCAGAGGGTACAGATAAGCTTTAAAAACAGATAAGCCAATACATCTCCCTTAGTTTACATCCAAGACCACATGAAGGAGTTTACTATGTCCAGCTGACCAAAAGGAAAAAGCCAAACTTGGATAGTGAGTAAGTCATGTGGTGGATACAAGCTGAAAAGGGACTGCTACTATTTTGCAGTTCCAACCACTTGTCATCCACTTGGGTACAAGGTAAAACCTGACCCAAAGTTACAATTACATGTGGATTCATGAGCAGTGGCCTATGGCTTGGTTATTCAGTCAGAGGCTTAGAAAGAAAATATCATGGGCTGAAGAATGGGAGTAAATATTTGCAAATAATATATCTGATAAAGGGTTAATATCTAGAATCATAATGAACTCTTACAACTCAACAGCAACAGCATAACAAGTAGCCTTTTAAAAAAAATGGAAAAAGGATTTGAATAGACATTTTTCCAAAGATCAGACACAATGGCCGACAAGAATGAAAAGACGTTCAATATCACTAATCATTAGAGAAAGGCAAATCAAAACCACAGTATGATATCACTACAAACCCATTGGAATAACTACTATATGAGTCTGCTAGAGTGTCCTTAACAAATACCATAGTCTTGGTGCCTTGAACAATAATTTATTTTCCCAGAAGTACAAAATCAAGTAATTGGAAAATATGATTTCTCTCGAGACTTCTCCCTTCGGCTTCTCACTATGTCATCACGTGGCCTTGTCCTCACTGTGCAGGCACACTTCTGGGGTCTCTTTTTTGTGCAAATATCCTTATTTGATAAGGACATCAACCTGGAAGGATCGGGGCCCATACCAATGGTCTCGTTTCTACTTCTCAGCTGCCTTTTCACAATTATCTCCACATATGCCCTCCCTCATGGTCTAACATTCAGTTTGTGGCTTATTTTCTACAGTGATTATACATATCCAGTCTTCAGGCCAGAGAGAAGCTTGATTTTCGTCTTAGAATCTTGGTTATACATATGTCTTCCTGAAGGGTAGAGCCATAGTAGGTCAGCAGCAATATCACCAGTCATCTGACCAGTAGCACTATTGCTTTTTTTTTTAAGGTTCCACTCATGAACAGGTGGAATATATTCCAATACTTGAATTCCAGCAGTAAGTAGGCTCTGAGTCTGTTTGTCTTGCCTTAAATAGACTTAGTCTTTTTACTAATAACAGTTAAACTCCTGGCCACCAGGAAGCCATAACCTGCAGTTGTATGGCTTTAGCTTTACATCAGTGTTCTCTTTGTGTTCTAAAATATAATCTCTGTTGTTGATACCAGTTTTTATTTTGCTTTGTTTTCTTATTTGATATATCATTGTCATGCACATGGGGCAGAAGCCACGGCAATGCTGGAAAATCGTCAGCATCGTCTACCAACTCTTCCTGTCACAATCAGCTTCTGATTCTGTATTTTAGTATATAAAATCCTCCTTCAATACCACAAATATATACCATTGTCAGTTTTCATGCGCTATAAACTTTTAGTATGGTCAACATCATACATCCTTCATAATTTTTAACACAATGACTTTCATAGGATAGACTAAATTAAAAATTTGTTAATATTGATGAGTCTAAGGAAAATTCCATTTAGAGAAAGAAAACAGCAGAAAGATGTACCTCGTAGGATCCCCACAAGGTTAAGTCAATCTTTTTTTTTTCTTTTTTTCTTTTTCTTTTTTTTTTTTTTTTTGGTTAAGTCAATCTTTAAGGTCTACTTTTTCCTTAGTAGTTTATATCTAAAAGTGCTCAATTAAATTCCTTCACATTGTTGCAGTGTAGTAATAAAATTATGGTACCCAATAATAGAGATAGAGTTTGTTAGTTTTCTAAATAGCCCTTAATGAAGGGAAAAACTATGACAAAAGACACATATAGCTTTTGGAGGAGCAGTTGCCAAAACATCTAAGCATGACATGTTACTTAAAAAATAGAGTTCCCGGGGCACCTGGGTGGCTGGCTCAGTGGTTGCGTGTCTGCCTTTGGCTCAGGTTGTGTCCCCAGAGTCTGGGATCAAGTCTCACATACATTAGGCTCCCTGCAGAGAGCCTGCTTCTCCTTGTGCCTATGTCTCTGCCTCTCTCTCTGTGTCTCTCATGAATAATCCCAGTGTGTTCTCTTTATATATATTTGTGTGCATTGGCTTTAGGGGAGAGGGGCTCCCTTGGTTATCAGGAGCCAGTGCAAAGGTCCTGGGTGCCTAGGGGAACACAGAGCAAATATGACATAAAACTATCAATATTGCCAATTTCTCAATTTTCTGAAAACTATCTCTAGTTGATTGCAATACTTGTTTAACGGTTTATTTACTTTGAATCTTTGAATTTCACAAATATATATATTATATATATTATATATATATATATTACATTACATGTGTATCTTCTTTAAGGATTAGGGGTGAGGTTTAGATTTAATAATCGGAGAAAAAAGATAATATAACAAAATAGTAGAGAACAAGAAAAAAGACACTTTCTAAACATTACTTCTAATTTTTATAGCACCTAAAGCATTTTTGGCAGGAAATCTTAGCATATGACCCTATCACTTTAATTTTGTTTCCATGGCCTAATGAATTGTATTACAGTATCAGAATGTGAGCTTATTAAATCCATGGTTCTTCAGTAGACAAAGTGCTTATCTTGCTTTTTTTTTTTGATATTTGATTCAATTATTTGTTATGTATTGTGGCTAAACTAAAAATTGGTAATTTAAATATTACTGCATATCTAAAATGAATGGTTTATTTTACTGCAACCGTACTTTCATGCTTATTTTTTTTTATTGCCACCAATTTTCAACAGTTCAATAATCCCACTGTGATTTTTACATTGAGATAAAAGAACTAAAAAGACAAGCTTTGCAACCCACTGCTTACCAAGGTAAGCTCTGCACAGCTCCCAGGCTTAGATCCCTACACTCACAAGACCTAAAAATTATTTTGAGCTTTAAAAAAAGTCATGACACTGAGATGAAAACAGAATCGATTTGGAACAATATTTGAAAATACAATACTGGGTTAAAATGTAAAGTATTTCTCTAAGGTAACAAATCAGATATACTCATTTTTATAAACCAAATTCAATTTATTAAAAGTTAAGTTTTAAAGATTTACAACATTCAATGTATCAGCCACCTGTCTAAACTGATATTAACTCAATTAATATAGTAAGACTTGTTTCATAATGCTTTTTCAAGAGGGAATTTAAAGAAAACAAATTGAAAATTTTGTTAAACCTTAAGTTTCCTAGTATAAATTTATCTTTTTTTTAAAGATTTTGTTTATTTATTCATGAGAGACACACAGAGAGAGAGAGAGGCAGAGACACAGGCAGAGGGAGAAGCAGTCTCCATGCAAGGAGCCTGATGTGGGACTCGATCCCAGGACTCTAGGATCACGCGCTGGGCTGAAGGCAGACTCTAAACCGCTGAGCCACCCAGGGATCCCCATCCTAATATAAACTTAAAGGTACAGTTGCCACAGGATGTTTTGAGGGAAAGCTCACATAATCTTAAATGTGTTTTATGTCAAATCTGGCCTACGTATTGAGTAAAGTGCCTTTTGATAGTGTTCGTCAGAAAAATCTGGCACCAGGTGCCAGTGGCCTGGAGGCAGAAAGCACCAAAAGAGATGAGAAAGATATCAGAACATGGCTATACTGCCAGAGTTTGAATCTTGGCTCTGCTGCTACTAAATAGCTTTAGGAATCTGGATAAATTATTGAATCCCTGCTGCCTCAGTTTCCACACCTGTAAAATCTAGATGATGATAATAATAGTACTCAGCTCACAGAGAACTTGTGAGCATTAAGAAAGTCAGTAAGTTAATGTGTATAAAATATTTATAGCAGTGTTTGAAATATTGTGCACTCCCAATAAATGTTAGCTATTATAATTATTGTTTGTATAAATTATTAAAACTCAAAATGTTAAAAAAAAAGGAATGTTTGTAGTAAGTGCTTTGGAAGCCTTTCCACTGTTCCACTGATATCACCATTACTCACAACTTATTTGCAAGCCTTTCCTTGACACTGCTTTCAAAACCTATAGAACAAAAACATTCAGCTCACATTGAATACTTGGCAACACTGTATGTAAGATATTATTCTTGGTGCTGGGGATGAAAAATGAGTAAGACACACTTGCCCTCAATAAGTTTATACTCCAGTGGAAGAGATAGAATACACAAATAAGCACCACAGCAGAGCATCCTCTCTGTATTTTAGTACAGAATTCTTGACATTGAGCCATATTTGAGGATTTACATGCAATCTTGATTCTCATGGGACTAAAATGTATACAGAGTAGGGATTGCCCATAACCAGCACTGGCACTGACAACACATAAGTATCCAAGAAATGATTGCTAAAGGAATATAAACAGTAACAAACATACATTAAAAAAATGGTAATGATAGTGGAAACTGCCAAAGCTTCATAAGAATGAATAATGTGTTCATTACTCATTAGCTTTTGAATGCTAGATAAGAGTTTATGAGGTAGGGAATCAAAAAATAATTTTGCGTGTCCACAGAATTGTAAAGAGTTTTTATTGGTATGGTGTTTAAAAAATATAAAACTCTTCTAAGCCATCTCAAGAAGTAGAGGCCCCCTGAAGGGAGGTTATCCAGAATGGAAAGTATAGTAATATGAGACTGGAATCAAGGCTGAAGGAGAAGACTGAATCTGAACAAATTTAGGAATTATTATCTGCACAATTTGGAGATGAACTGAATGAGGAGTGGTGTGTGAGAGAGTACTGGGGTGTTTTTAGATTTCAGTGTAAGGTGAAACATGGAATGAGCAGAGTGGTGATAATTCTGTATTTTGATGGCCAGTTTTAGAAACATCTAAAATTTTTAGAGCCATTATTTTTGAATAAAGTGGTGCTTAAATGAAATTTCAGCAAAAAGATACTGTTTTTCTTTTCTGGCATATCTGATGGTTATGTAGACATCACGAGATGAGCTTCCAAACATTTTAATTAATGGAAACTTATGGGAATTTCTGTAGAGTCTATATGGAGTTAATTTTAAAGATGAAATTTAATTGAATGAATAAGTTCTTATTTATTTAATATCATCTTATGATTGTATTATCATATCTTATATTTGTTACTACTCTATGGCACTGGGGACTTATGACAGTGCTATAGGACCTCTCACTAACCAAGAATTACTCTTTGTCTTCCTTGATCTAGAGTTGCAAAATGTTGATAGAAATTCAAGGGGGAAATATTTGTTGTTGGTGTTGGGATATCCAGTTAGTCATTTAGATAATTGCATCTGAGGAACTTAAGAATACTATAACCTGGGGGATCTGTCTCTCTGCCTATCTCCTATATTTCAGAAATAATGATATGATATTTGTGAGGCATCTGGTTTTCTAACCTCATTTTAAGTGTTCATAAGTCCCTCTTTCTGTTCAAGCTTTCTTGTGATCCTTAAACTGAAGAAAATATCTTTAGAATATTTTTGTGCTCAAGTTTTAACAGTTTGTGCAACTTCAATTGCTTGGGCCTAACATCTAACTTGTCCTAAGATTCAGGACAAATCCAGAGGCTTACATTTTTAAAATTCTGAGGCAGCAAAAATTCCGTTACTATACACTTACTATATGTATAAGAAGACAAATTTCAGGTAAGAATCTAAGTTAAAGACTATTGACATTTTTATTCTAGATTTCCATGTACTTTAAAAAAATGAATGCCTATAGGTACACTCAGTTACCACATATATTTCTTTAAACCTCTTATTCATGCAAGGTATTTATATGCAGACCTTAGCAAATCTGCATATCAATGCCCGCTATGGTACCAGTGCATGAAATACAATTAAAACAGACATGCAGGTACCAAGTTCAGTATAATGAAAAATTAAGTATACACTTTATATAAACAAGATACTTTCTGATAATTTTGGGTGGTAGATTAATTGCTCTCAAGGCACTTTTAACCCAAACCACATAGCACTTCCCTAAATTGGACCATGAATGACTCAGTCTGTTTCATATCCTTTTTACTTAAATTCTAGTGATTTTTTTTTTTACCATATTTTATGGAGCAGCTGCGGGGTCTGAGCTTCTTTTTGTCTTGAAAAAAATAAAGGCCTCATTTAGCTCGTGGTGGAGCTATGAGCTGCAATGTGTTTGTTAGTCTAATGCATCCGTCCTTTGTGTAGCCACTAACTCCAGACAGCATCGTGACTCCCTTCCCTGCTCAACTATGTGAGAAGACAGTAGGTCATTGCTGCAGTCTGCCATCCAACAAAAGAAAGAGAGGTGTGAAGAAAATGTTTGTGTACATTTGAGATGCAGTGACTATCGCTAAGTAATTAGCATAAGACAGAGGCTGGCCCATAACCACAGGAAGGATAAGAAATTTTACTGACAGCTAAATTGGAACTATGCTAATCTGGCAAAGATTGTGTAGAAAGGATGCTTGTATTTAGTTACCGATGCCATACCCTGTACAGTTTTCTTTATCGTTAGGCGATATTCAAAATTCTTGGTGAAAGCAGTCAGTGTCCTGATTTGTGCGGTGTGAAACCATGGTCAGTTGTAACCATGACTACCCTGTCACTGAGAAGTCTGGCAGACAATGGAATCCACTAATTATAACATTATAACCCTCCTTTATCTCTAGTTTACCAAATTCTTCACAGGATTATTGCATTTAATTTGTCTCTTAGTGAACGACCTGAAAACCCCACAGCTCACTTACAAATCTTATCAGACTTGCTGTTTACCATTTCCAGAAACCTCCCTGAGCTCTAGCTACAAGACAACCTTTAGACTTTCCTCTTCCCCAGATGTCTTTTCAAGCAGTACAAACTTCTTTCTAGTTGGAAGATTTACTTTCACCCATTAATCATGTGTAATTGTTTCCATGTTACAGAGTTTTTAGTACATTCTCAATGATGTGATTTATTAAATTTTATGTTTTAAATGACTTAGTTATGCTCAGAAGCAGTAAAAGACATGCACGGTGCATTCAGGAAACACTACTCTGAGTTACAGGTGGTAATTACCTTAACATACTCGAGTGATTTCTCCCATTTCAGAGTCATAATTCATAACCACTTTTATGACCTAATTTTAGGATACATGGAATAAAGAAGATGAACTTTTATTAATCTTTATACTTTTCAAATGCATATACCTACATGTTTGTTAGTACTAGGAACAGTAGTGAGAGATTTAATATTCTTAAATGATAGGAAGAAAGTTCACACTATTATTTCACATCGTGACTTTTGCTTAGGTCGTTGGCAACTTCAGTATCTCTAAAAGGAAGACTAATATTATGTGTGCATTATGAAGTAGTCATGAAACAATGTTTAAAGTGTTATTAAGTATAAAATTGTATGTTTGGAATGTTAACACAGACAGCAGTTCAGGTAGTTAAACCATAAAACATCATTATAGATATAATGAAAATAATTATAGGAACAAAACCAGATACCATATAGAGACAAACTTAACTATACATCAAACAGAAAAATACATGTTCTATAATTGTACTTAAAAGAATGAAAATATAAAATAAATATACTATATTATGTCATAAATCATAAATAAGTAATAATTTTTCAACTTTTGGTCTAAAGTACCATATGATTTGTTATAGATGTAAGGTAAATTTTATTTTAATTTACTATTATATAACATTTTAAATCCCTATACTCTTTCCAATAGTTTGATGTTGAGAATTATACCTTACAGATTTTTAGGAAGAGGGCTACACTAGATATAATTTATTTAGACCAGTAGAGGTAATTAAACACCTGAAAGCAAATATCAAATAAAGAGGAAGGGGATCCCTGGGTGGCTCAGTGGTTTAGTGCCTGCTTTCGGTCCAGGGTGTGATCCTGGAGTCCCAAGATCGAGTCCCACATCAGGCTCCCTGCATGGAGCCTGCTTCTCCTTCTGCCTATGTCTCTGCCTCTCTCTCTCTCTCTGTGTGTGTGTGTGTCTCTCATGAATAAATGAATAAAATCTTAAAAAAAAGAAAAGGGGAGAAGTAACCCCAAGAAGAAACTTCTAAGTGTTGAATTGTATGCTCGCCAAATTCATACGTTGAAGCCCTAAACTCCAATATGGCTATTTTTCAGATAGGGCTTTTAGGTAATAAAGGTTAAGTAAATTCATGATGCTACAGTCCTAATGCAATAAGATTGATGGTCTTATGAAAAGAGGAATGGAGAGAGATCTCCCTGTCCATGCACATGTACAGAGGAAGGCCATCTGAGCACACAGTGAGAAGATGGACATCTGCCAGCCAAGAAGAAAGCTCTTACCATGACCTGACCCTCCTGGCACCCTGATCTCAGACTTCTAGCCTCCAGACTGTGGGAAAGTAGTTTTCTGTTGTTTGAGCCACCCCATCTATGGTATCCTGTTATGGCAGCTCCAACGGACCAATGCAGAAGCACAACATAAAAATTACTCATTTATGTCTGAATAATTTTTATGTCATGAAAACAGTAAATCTCCTCCATTGTATACTTTTTAAAAAAGATTTCATTTATTTATTCATGAAAGACACAGAGAGGCTGAGACAGATAGAGGAAAAAGCAGGCTCCCTGTGGGGAGCCAGATGTGGGACTAGATCCCAGGACTCTGAGATCACAACCTGAGCCAAAGGGAGATGCTCAATCACTGAGCCACCCAGGTGTCCCCATTGCATACTTAATTAAAGACGTTAATTTCATTATAGGTCATAGAGCAGAAATGTAAAGCTTTGTAACTAGAGATTTTTATAAATATTTCAATACCAGCCATCTTGAGATATAAGAAGTAGGATTTTTATCCACCATCTTTTCTATCTTGTTCAACTTTATTTTCAGATAACTGTAAAAGGAAATGGATATATAATTGTACACTAAGTATTCTCAGTTATAGGATACTTCTTATTGAGGAGGACAGTTATTGAGACTATGTTCTTGAAGATCGCTGATCATTGTTTTCCTTATCCTTCCTTAAATATATATAAAATCATGAGATATAAAAATAAATAAGCACCAGCCTACATTAAGTGACAAGTAAGGAAAATAACAGTGCCATATGTGAGATAGACTATTACTAGTTTTCCACAAAAGAAAGCTGGTATGTATTTTTGAGGATATTTTCAAATAATACCCTTAATTAAATGTATTATTGTGGATGATGTGCAGACTCTCCTTTTAGAACCAAGGAACTCATTCTCACAGCTGCCTGGAATGCTTCCTGTTGAAGAACCTCCCCTCACTGATTGCTAAGAATTCCCTTGCCCAAAGGGAATTGCTTTACCTGAGTTCTTTGTGCTCCCAAAGGACAGTTCATACACAATGACTAACTGATGAATAGTACAAAGGTTGCTCCCCTCTTTTAACTGGGGACATCTCTGAAGGGCCATTTCAGCTCCAGATCCCTTCTAGAATCATAAGCATTGGAATTCATGTACCCAATTATACCTTCCTCACTCCCTTTCAGATGTGGTTCCCCAGAACACTCCTCAATAAATGTCCTCTGATCAAATCTTCATTCCAAGCATCAATTTTCAATTCCTTATTGAAAAACTTATTTTATATAAAAAGTAACATGGGGGACATCCGATATATATCAAATAAGAATTTATGAAAAGTCACCTGGGAATGGTACAACTATTTAAGGGTAACTCACTGTCATGTCTTCCAATGTGTGGGTGATGCTCCAATGTACTTCCTAAATTGTCTTACAGGAGTGTAAGGACTGTTTTCTAAGCTGTCGGGAACATTGTCAGATTATCTTTAACTTTCAGCCATCTTTGTGGATTTCCTCGGATGATAAAAACTGCCTCATTGCAGGCCATGCCTCTCTCAGAGGCGGAGTGCATCTAATGGCATATTAAAGTGAAGTTAAAGCCAGCTCCCAAAGAACATCCCAGTTGAGGAGTTATTGGTAGGTTTGGCTAAGAGGTGACAAAACTCCCTTAATCCAAGGGTAATCTTCAGAAAAAAGAAAGCACTCTAAACTTTGGCAGCCAGTATTCTAAGCAGCCCTGGGAATTAATTCCTGATTCTGAAGGAGAACAGGGAGGCTGGGGGTGGGGGTGCATCACAGCATCCATTTCCCTCTGCCTAATCTTTCCTCCCTTCCCTTTCTTTTGTATGGGTTCACGAGCATTCACTAACACAGTCTACAAGCTAAAATTTGCCTAGACTTCTTTCAAGGGAGCTCAACCAGGTGACTTCTAATTCGGTTGCATATTTAATAGCTTAAATGTCAGAAGTCATCTTTCTTAGCTTTCTTGTCCACTTTAGTAGGATTATATCTTGCAGAATCAAGATAGCATTTTGTATACTTTATATTAGTATAAATACTACTTCTTCCTTTCTGCCCATCATGTGCTTAGTTAACAGAGAAACCCAATGAACTACAGAAAGAAGGATGCTTGTAGAATGAATTATAATTCTGTGCTCTGTTTTGATATATTATGAAGTAAGTAATTGGATAGTCTCTTCTCCTATTAACTATGATCCCCTAATATCAACAGTATAGATTTAGTGAATTTTTTTCTTCTTATTGGATCACTTGGTAAATATATATTGCTAATTTTTTTTAAAGATTTTATTTATTTATTCATGAGAGACACAAAGAGAGAGAGAGAGGCAGAGAGACAGGCAAAGGGAGAAGCAGGCTCCACAAGAGCAGCCCGACACAGGACTCTGTCCAGGCCTCCGAGATCAAAGGTAGATGCTCAACTGCTGAGCCACCCAGGTGTCCCAATATATTGCTAATTTTTGTGACGCTAATGGTAATGGAAACAAAAGAACACATCTTCAGTTTATAGAACTTTTAGCTCTGCTAGCTAGCTTTGAAGTAGGAGTACAGGTAAAGATGTTAAGTACTGTGCTTGCCATTTGCCATGTTTTCTTTAACTACACCACTAAACTGCTGGTAGTTCCATATGTGAATTATTTTTGCAATTTATTTTTCAGTTACCCAAGTAGCCAATTTTGGGAAATCTGTCTAGGATAAAAAGAAATATAACTCATATGTCAGGTTGTCATGTACAATTCATTGTTATATAGATACATAAGCTTACAGTGGATATGGGCAAGATGCAACTTAGTTTTGATGCATTTATCAGAGATAACAGATTATAGCTGGGTCCTCATACTTGGGATAGTGATTCTGATAGAGAGGATCATGATATACATACATGCAACATTTAATATAGATATTCTTATGTAGTGGATTGCCCAGAAAGTCTCCCTTGAGATGGAAGGGTTCCTCATTTGAGCATCATTAGGAAAAGTAGAATGGCCTTCGATGGAAATAACGGTGCATATAACAAGTTGGTAACAAGCTAGTTTGTTGTAGCATAAAATAGGAAAAGTGTAAAATTATAAATATAGGTGTTAATAAACTACAAAGTGAATAGGTGGTGGAAAAAATATGATCACTCTTATCCAATAGAACAAAGAACAGATGAAAGCTACCTACAATTGTTGAGCTATGTTTTCAGATTCACAATTGACTGAAGGAAAACCTCAGAGGAAAAATAATAGCAAAACTTTTGTTATTTTATGGAATTTAGTAATGGTACATTTAACTTTTTAATAATTTTATTGTGGAGGCAAAAATGTAGGAAAAGAATAGTAAAAAGAACGCTAAAAAGAATAAAATACCTAGAAATAAACTTCATCAAGGAAGTGAGGGACTTGTACTCTGAAAACTACAAAACACTGATGAAAGAAATTGAAAATGACATAAACAAATGAAAAGATATTCCATTCTCATGGATTAGAATAATCAATACTGTTAAAATGTTCATACTACCCAAAGAAATCTACATATTTAATACAGTCTCTATCAAAATGCCAACAGCATTTTCACAGAAGTAAAACAAATAATACCAAAATATATATGCAACTACAAAAGACCCTGAACAACCAAAGTAATCTTGAGAAAGAAGAACAAAGCTTGAGATATCATAAACCCAGATTTCAAAATATACTACAAGCCTATAGTAATCAAAACGGTATGGTACTGGCACAAAAAGAGACACATAAATCAATGCAATAGAATAGGGAGTCCAGAAATAAACCCACACTTACCTGGTCAATTAATCTATGACAAAGGAAGCAAGAATATGTAATGGGGAAAAGATAGTCACTTTAATAAATGGTGCTGAGAAAACTGAACAGCCACATGAAAAGAAAGAAACTGGACCACTCTCTCACACCATACATAAAAATTTACTCAAAATGGATTAAAGACCTAAATGTGAGGCCTGAAACCATAAAACTCTTAGAAAAAATCAAGGCAGTAATTTCAGTGACACCAGCCTTAGCAACACCTTTCTAGATATGTCTCCTCAAGCAAAGGAAACAAAAGCACCAATGAACTACTGGATCTACATCAAAATGAAAAGCTCTTGCACAGCAAAGGAAACTATCAACAAAATAAAAAGGCAACCTATAAATAGGAGAAGATATCTGCAAACGATATATCTAATAAGGGGCTAATATCTAAAATATACAAAAAGGTTATACAACTCCACAGGAAAAACAAAAACCAATAACCCATTTAAAAATGGGCAGAAGACCCATGAAAATGAATAGACATTTTTTTCCAAAGGAGGCACACAGATAGCCAATAGACACAGGAAAACGTGCTCAACATCTTTGATGCACATCAAAAACACACTTCACACTTGTCAGAATGGCTGGACTCAAAAGGATAAGAATAACAAGTGTTGGTGAGGATGGAAAAAAAGGGAATTCTCATGCACTGTTGGTGGAAATGTAAATTGTTGCAGCCACTCAGGAAAACAGAAATAAAGATAGAAATATCAGATGATCCAATGATTCTACCACTGGATTTTAAGAAAGAAAATGAAAATACTAATTTGGAAAGATATACACACCTGTATGCTTATTGAAGCATTCTTTGTATTAGTTGTGGAAGTTGTGGAACAACCCTAGTGTCCATGGTTATAGATGAATGGATAAAGAAGTGATATATACATAGATACATGTGTATGGGGAGGATGGTGGGAGGGATGGGCAAAATGGGTAAAGGGGAGTGGGACATACAGGCTTCCAGTTATGGAATGAATACATCACAGGGATAAAATGTACAGCTTAGGGAATATAGTCAATATTTTTTAATAGTGTTGTATCGTGACAGATGGTTACTACACTTTTGATGAGCATAACATAATGTATAAAGTTGTGGAATCACTATGTTGTACACCTGACTCTTATATAACATTATGTGTCAACTGTGCTTGATTAAAAAAAAAAAAAAGAATTGCTAAAAGAACAGGGTAAAATATAGGGCTCTTTTTATGAGGAGACAAAAATTTAGGAAAGCATATATAAGTGAGGGAATATTAATTGGCTTCTATTAACAATGGGGAAATTAAATGGGGAAAATTTATTTTATGGAGCAAGGGGATGCTATGATATTAGAATAAAGTACGGTAAGATGCTTAAAATTAAGGATATCATATTTGGCAGTTCAACTGCTGACCAAATATAATAAGAAGGGAGTAAACTATTAATATTTTTCTTTTTGTAACCAAATCATTTAAGGGGAGGCAATAACACAATAGGAGTTTAACCAAGTAGAATTTGGTAATATGCAAAGGCCCTGAGAATGGGCTACCCACCCTATAATAACAAACATAATGTGCAAATGAAGTAACCAGAAACCAGATGCTAAGTTATAGCTAGTCCAGTTAGCTCTATACCGGAGGGAAGGAGGGAGAAAGAATCTGACTTTGTGAGATGATCAAAGCATAAGTTAAAAAGAAAAAAGTCTGAGTAATGCTCACAGGGTTCGATTTAATGTGCAAACTTGAGAGTGCTTTTTGGATACTATGGAACTTGGTTTCATCCTAGTGAATCTGATCAAGTCAATGTAGTTGCATAGTTAATCTCATGCTCTATTTCTTGAGAAGTAAGATGTCAAGAAAGAAATTGCAGGGGATCAAGACCGGGAAAATGCTGATGTTCCTTCTCCTGACCAGCACATTTAATGTAGGGACAGTGTGAGAGTCTCACTGTGTTTCACATCTGCCCAGGGGCACTGAAATGGGAGAACAACAGGTAGCGAAGACATTAAAGACACAGATTTCTAGGCTTAATATAGTATGAAAACTTCATTCAAGGATTTTGTTCAGGCAATTCCTGATTAATTCTTCTAGGATTCTGGACTCTCGTGTTTCATGTTTTTAAATTAAAAAAATGTATTAGACTGCATTGTTTTCTTTGTGTGGATTCATATGATAATTTGGTAACAAATTGCCTTCTTCGGTGTTCCATATTATTTTCTGTAGCATGCATAACACAGAGAATCATCGATCACAGTCATTTTCTGTGTGCCTTATATTTACAATTAGTATAGAGATCCCCAAAGGCAGGAACTAGGATACTATTGATCACTTTGTCTTTAAACTATCTATATGCAATAAATGTATACTCCGGGATTGCGTTTGAAACATCACCAGTAAGGATAAAGCTGTGGCTACTATACCTTGTAAAAAACAAAGCCTTTAACTCTTTGACAACTCCTGAATTTACAAGCCAACTCCTGAGGGCTGTATTAGTCATAGCGTCAACTTGAATATACTGTTAATATACTTCACTGGATAAGTCTGACTGTTTTGCTTTTTATCATAAATATGAAGGGCCTATAACTCAAAACTGCAAACCCAGTTGAGCTATTAAAAAATTTCTCTTAGAGAAAACAAAACAAAAGACAAATTAAAGCTTAGTTTATGATAAGATCTTTGTTGTTGAACTGCTCTGTTTAAACATAAAAAGCATAAAGCCTAGCCTTAAAAAAACAATGGAACATTAGGAAAGTATAATAGAAGTTCAAATAGAATTAGTCACAGAGCTTTCACAAATTTTTAGCAAGCCCACTGAGAAAGGCAATGAATGATTTCATGAGACTTCACTCTTAAAATAGACTAGAAATTTATTTAACATTATGCAGTTTATTATTTTAAATATCATGACATACAAGTTCAGTTGCATCTGACATGATTAATGTGGGCAACTGCTAAGGAGATGTTGAATAATGACTCAGAAAGAAGCTAACTAATCTCCATGAAATTTGGTGCATCGTAATGATCCAGTATCTTCTACCTAATGTACACAACAGTATCAGCATTAGTATCTTTGTCTTATAAACTGATGCAGAAAGAAGACTCTGTTGTCTTTACGTTAGGTAAAGGGCCTAATATTCATGGAAAAATTTTGAAGCACTAAATATGAATAGTTATAAGATCAAAAATAAATCAATCTTGATAACATATGTTTTAAATCTAAAACAAAACATAGTTTTTAATGTGTAACAATTATCCCAAATCTCACAACTTAGAACTGGTGACATTTCTACTTTGGTGTGATTTCTTACAACTTTTTTATCTATGCTTTTTTTTTTTTTTTTAAACTAAGTTGAAATCCTAGTATTTAATTACCATTTGTTTTGCTTTTCCATTTAACATACACTTACTATTTTCATATATCTCAAACTGGACATTTAAAACAATAAAGGTATCATTTACCTTTTAAATCCAATCCCCTGCTGGTATCCCCCATCGCATAAGTGACACCACCCCTTCACTCTTGTTGCTTACAACAGACACTTGAGAGCCATCCTTTGCACTGCTTCTCCCTCTATTCTACTCTTGCCTTGGCATAGTCACTCTTGCCCCTGCCAATATCATTTTCACACAAGAGTCAGAATTAGTTTTTCAAAATTGAAATATGGTCTTGCTACTTCTCTGCTTAAAACATGTCAATGATGTTGGCTTGCTCTTAGTAAATTCCTTAATGTTGGCCCTTATGATCTGGTTCTTATATCTGTTCAGCCTTCTCTCTCTCACCCTGGTCTTCTTCCACTAGTTCAGATATTTGAAACTCCCTTATACTCTTTGAACATCTCATTGTCTGCTCCTTCTGCCTGTAATGTCTCCCTTTGCCCCTTTCCCCTTAATATTCTCTAGGGCTTACCTGAAACATACCATTTGTTTACTAAAATCTTTCCTGTTGTGTATTCTTAGAGTATTTCTTGTACTTCTGCTTAGTAGCACTCATCAAAATTTAACTTGTATAACTCCTTGTGTAATATTTATTTACCTTGTGTCTCAAAAATTATAAGATCTACAAGACAGGAGTACATTTTTTTCAACACTTTATGCTCACTATATCAACATTAATATCTAGGCCAAGATTTGACATATCTGGGCACTCAATAAGTGGTTGTTATTGGTTTGAATAAATGAAAGAGGGCACTGACTCTAGTATTGTTTTTCTGATCTATTTGTTATGAATATTCTTCCACTTTATTTTTGATTTTTCACTCCATAGTCATATCTATAAAACATTTTCAATGTGATATGTTCCATATGTTTTATGCTTGAGTGTGCTCATTACCTAGATATTTTATAAGTATTCATTTCTACTTCCAACTGATTGTTTTAGATTTTATATGAAGTTAATGAATCTACATTGAATTATTTGGTATTTGTTATAGGTTTTTAAATTTTCCTAAAATCATTTATTATAATGCATTTCCATTTCTCTTCTGGTCTCTGATGTCACTCATTATTGTATTCCTATCTAGACCAGATTCTGACTCCTTGACAAATGTGTCAAAAGGATCAGTTCTACATTTCAGGGGTTTGGGAATTTATTAAAAATTCTATTCTTATTTTATTGTTTAGTTGCACTGTAATATTCTTCATAAATGTTAGTCCTCCATTTTTGTGGAAATTACTGCCTCCCCCATACACTTTGTAAGTTCTCAGTATTATGTGTATATGTGTGCTTCCTTGTTTTGTGCATTGGAAAGTGCTTATCTTAATGAAAATTTACCAGAGAATTTAACAGAGACTTCAGGATGCTTCCATTTGAACTTGGGAACTTAAGGGTTTATTATTTATTGTAATGAAATGAAAAGCTGCCTTGAACCTAGTTGAGCTTTCCACTCAAACCTTCCTTTGAAGCTTGTGTTCAACCAACTTTTCTTGACTAATTTCATACAGCCCTCTTGTTGGGACATGATATATCTTATAAGATATAGCATCGTTTCTATTGCTTGTCTTTCCCCAGTCAGAATTAGAATCATCTAGCACAGCTGATACAGCCATCTAATCTTTCCTCTGAAGAAAATACTAGTCTGAGTCTTGAACTTTTTGTTACATGTAGTTACTAGGTGATTAAAATATGGTATGAAAATACTAAAAATGAATTCCATTGCCACAAACCATAAACATGTAACTTTGAGCCTACTATATGCCATGATCAGTGAAAGACAGTTATTTTTTATTAAAAAATGCAGCACTGGGACACCTGGGTGGCTCAACAGTTTAGCGCCTGCCTTGGGCCCAGGGCATGATCCTGGAGTCCTGGGATCAAGTCCCACATCAGGCTCCCTGCATGGAGTGTGTTCCTTCCTCTGCCTGTGTGTCTATCTCTGCCTCTCTCTCTCTCTCTCTCTCTTTCTCCCAGTCTCTCAAGAAAAAATAAATAAAATCTTTTGAAAATGGAGCATTATTATTCATAGATATAAAACAAAATTTAGATTTGGAAGAGTTAAATAATTTCCTAAAGCCTAATAAATTCTCAGGCCAGAATTTAATCCAAATTTCATTCCAAATTATAATTTCTTTTTAATCATAGAGAAGTCACCTAATTATCCAATACTATGGCATAAAATGGTAAGTGACATTCTTTTGCCAATAAGGTAAATTAAGAACACATTCTCTTGTATTTGATATTGAGTTTTGTTAGAATTAGAAAGGATTAGGAAAATCATGTAATAACTAATGGTTGGTATATCAGAAAATATGGAACTATATATTGGCTCTCATACTGTTCCACAGACATGGGCTTCAAGTAAAGCTGAAAAAATGAATCTAAGAAAACTTTGGGACAAATAGAGCCTATGTTTGTGCCAGTGATAGAATGAGTAAAGTACATTCTTCACTATTTATAATATTTCATAGGATGTAGATAATCAACAAATGTATTGGATTATAATCTTATCCAATTTGATGAATAATAACTTAAAAATCAATGTATAGAGAATCACTAATAGTTCAAAGGAGAAGGAATATATTAATCAGTGAATCACAACCAAATGACTGTTTTGCAAATTGTAAAGAAAATCAGTATACCCATAATTTCATACCTTACCTCAAAACAAACTTCAAGTATGTTAAATATTCACATATTTATAAAACCAGGAGAAAATAAAAATGAATATTTATTAAATTTAGGTACAGGTAGTAGGAAGCAGATATTCTAGGTTCAGATGTAATGGAGAAAAAGCACAAAGAGAAGATTAATAAATTTAAGCACATTGTAATAGTAAGCACATTGTAATAGGAAACACTTGTGTATTTAATACACAAAAAAGTGAACACATGAAAATTATTGGTGTGAAAATAAAGTAGATAGTTAAAACATAAATTATTTCAATATATAATCAAACCCAAACCTTAAAATGTAAGTGGTGAGAAAAATAAAATCATCATAATTAACAAATAACTAATTTGAAAAAATCATAATAATTATTAGTAGCAAAGAAATACCAATTAAGTCATCAGTGAAACATGTATTTTCCCTTTCAACTTAGAAAATAAAAAAGAACAATTTAGGTTGATAAAAGAGAACTAAAATGTTTATTTTCTTTGGTGGTGGAAGTCAATTTGTATGAACAATCTTAAAAATAATTTTCAATATTTATTAAGCAATTCACCCAATTCCATTTCCTGAGTTTTCGTATAAAGAACTTATCGTGGGCCAAAGGGAAAAACATTAGGCAAATATATGTCTAGTGAGGCATTATTCACAATGTTAACATTTGGAAATGATTTCAATATCTAACAATTAGGAGTATGTGTATACTGTGGGATAGTCATTCAACATTACATAGTTCTTAAAATGATATTTTTTAATGATATGTTTAAAAAGAAGTACTATCATCTTACTTTTCATGTAATTTTTCTTTTATAATTTTAAGGAATCTAGCACAATGCAAAATAATTTTGGTCTACTTTAATTTAGGGTTTTACTAGAAAGATAAGTTTCTCTTTTTCATCAATGAAATTGATGGAAAACTAAGAAATTATGTTTTTGGTAGTTTCAATGTTGAAATGTTGACTTTTTCCTAGTTTCTACCTATCTGTGGTTGTAAATTACTGACATTAGTATCCCTCAAAATCTCTTGGATGGTGCTGCTACCTGCAAATGTACGAACTCCGTTTTCACTGCCCACACCATCACACTGCCCATTGCCTGTCAAGATTTCAAGAATTTTGGCCAGAGTCCTCTGGTTTCTACATGTGCTTGTGACTCAGCCCACTTTTGTTAGGGCTGCTTCTTCTCTCCTGAAGTCATTTTCCAAGAGGTGGTATTTGTGTGTGTTGTTCCCTAGTGTATGTAATAGGTCACTAACCTAGCCATCTACACTGGAAGTGGTTTTACTATTGCTTTAGATTTAAATGATCTTTTCTCCTTCCTGAGCCCACTCCTATTCCGCTGACACTGCAGTTTCCACTGCCTTTTTATGGTCTTCATGATTGCCTTGATTAGGCCTGCTGCTTTCTGCTTTCCAGGGTATTCACATGCACTTGGAAATCCCTGATGCACTGCCAGAAAGTTCAACTTCTTCACCAAACAGCTGGAACTGCTTCACCAGGTGCAAGGACGATTTCACTGCACCTCCAGGTAAATCCATCTGTGTCTTGTGCTCCTGAGTCTGTCTCTCACTTGTCCCTGCTGCCAAGCACTCATGGACAACCGAAAGAGTATGACAACTATATCAAAGGGAATGTAGCAAGGAAAAGAAAAAAAGCTTTTTTCCCCCCTTAAGGTCACATTTCACTGGAGGATCCCAAAGCAGTGTGGCTTGTGATCCAAGCTTTTGCAAAATGTGCTTTCCATTTTTTTTTTCTTACAACAGTTTTCATTACAAAGATCTAAATTCAAGAAACAGCCACTCTTGTGTATTCATAATCACCATTCTTTTTTGATGACTAAAATCTTTTTACTGGATTAAGATTCTCACATCTGGCTTTATGCCTTCCACTTCTTCCTAGGAATCCAGCTGTCCACTTCTAGTCCTTTAAACCAACACCAAGCAACTTTCTTGAATAGAATCTAAATGCTGACTCTCTTTCCTGCATATTTCACATGTGTTCCATGAGAAACATACACACATTCTTCACTCTGAGAAACTTTGGAGTCTAGGTCAAATCCAATGTAACAACTTCTCTTATAGGTCATCAATGGAATATTCACTCAGTTCATTATTTACTTCTTAAATTTTGCAGCTGGGATTCAGGCTAGAGATTTTAAAACTAGACAAATGGTTCTCAGAACTCACTTTGGAAATGTATACCTCTACTTCCCTTGTAGAACCTATGTATCACTATTACTGTCTCAGCAAAACTTCTCCTTTAATATAAATTCTGAGTGTCAACAAAATCACAACTCTAGAATTCAGTCAAATCATGGGTTTTCTGTATATAAAAGTAATAACTAATTTAATGCATTTTATCATGTGTATTTTAACAGAGCAGGTTATATTAATGGGGCTGTGCTTAAATAGTATATAAATAATTTACATATCTTCCTGACACTTTCATAATTGTCACCTGAAGTACATTACCAAATAGACATGTTGATTTATGATAAGCTATAGATCAGCAATTGAACTTCAACCTTTACAAAAATGTTGCTATGAAAAGATAAAATTGCTACAGACTTCTTGAAAGAATGGATCCTGAATTATCACAATATCATAATGTAAGTTCAAATTTAGAATAGGTCATATTATTTTTCCTTGAGTGAAATTTTTATACTTTACTTGGATTTGCATTTAGAGTCCTTCATAAATAATAACAAAATGCTAATAATGCATAAAGAACGGTTATATTATCAGTTGCCACTATGTAAAGTTTATTGTGAAAAGTCTTATGGATCAAAGTAATATTGAGGTGCTGCTGAACTTTTGAATATAGATCTAAAATAAATCATATGTCCAATTTTTCCCCCTGGAAACAGGCATATTGATTTGTCTTTCTCATAATGTGATTTAGCCCTCTAAAACAAGATGTTTAGAGGAAGCACTTCACCTGTCCTCCCTAACAATTTTAAAGGCAATAGCTATGGATTGCCACTCCATCTTTATATGTATAGACACACACACACACACACACACACACACACACATAATGTATAATATATGTGTATATGTGTGTATATATGTATGTATGAAATGAATGCACATATAAAAATAATACATATTACATCATGTGTTCATGTACATGTGGAAGGTATATTTTATATATGGACTGCATACACAAACATATTAATGCATACCTGCACATATATAAATAAATACTCTTTAAATAAACATAATAAAATTAAATAATGAATTCATTTGAAATGTTTAAAGATCCTTAAATTTCAACCTATTGGTTGCTTAGTAATTATTCCCTAGTTTCTCACCTGCATTCCTTAAAATGGTAAGTAAATTTCTGTTGCTATGGTTTAGAATTTTGAACAGAAGACTGACAATTACATGATTCAAAGTAGATGACAGTTTGCCTTTTTGGAGGTAGTATTTATAGTCTAAAATAATAATTATCTGTAAGATTGTCAAGGAGTTACAAAGTTATTACAATTATTAAACACTTTTATTCATCATAGTAATTTGGAATGCGGTGTTAAATGGTTAGTCTCTACCTTTGTAGTAGAAATTATACATTTTTCATATAATGAGTGAGGTAAAAGATTGAAAAGAGAAAATCCAAATAAATTAGGCACTGACAATCAGATAATAGATATCTTAGTATAGAAGACTTGGCATAGTGATCAGACCAATGGTACATCTTTTCCATGATTCAATTTCTTGATAATTTTGGCCAGTTAATATAATGGCAAAGTTAGGATAGCAGTACAAATATACATTTAATGAATTGTTTTTGTCTTTTTATTAGGAATTTAACTTAACCTTTTATTCTATATAATATCTGGTAGTGTAGAAATTTGTAACCCTCCCATCTACTGTATAAAGAATCTTTATTTTTGTTTTTTATTTATTTATTTTTTTAAACGATTTTATTTACTCATGAGAGACAGAGAGAGAATGAGAGGCAGAGACACAGGCAGAGGGAGAAGCAGGCTCCATGCAGGGAGCCCGACGTGGGACTCAGTCAGGAGTCCCAGGGTCTTGACCTGAGCCAAAGGCAGATGCGCAACCTCTGAGCCACCTGGGAGTCCCTATAAAGAATTTTTAAATTGAATTATTTTTAAATAGCCTCTTTCATGATTCATAAGAAACAAATTATTAGAGAATTCTGTGATTCTTTACATAAGTCCATGTAACTAATATCAATATCCCTCATAATTCTAGAAACTTAACCCATCTCTCATTCAATCTTCAATTTCCAAAAAAAGATCTTATATGATTTTGTTTAATAGAATAATAGTTATCCTTTTGATTGTCTTGTGCTTCTAAATATTCTTCCTTTCTCTGTTTTGTTTTTATTTTTTTAGAGATGTTATTTATTTATTTGAGAGAGAGAAAGAGAGAGCGAAGGAGCACAAGCAGGGGGAGCAGCAGAAGGAGAGGGAAAAGCAAGCTTCTGGCTGAACAAGGAACCTGATGTGGGGCTCAATTCCAGGATCCTGGGATCATGATCTGAGTGGGAGGCAAATGCTCAATCAGCTAAGCCTCCTAGAAGCCTGTGTTTTGTTTTTATTTTGTTTTCTATTTTAATAAATGGTAATCCCACACTGTATTCAGGTGTTCTTATTTTGAGGCTTTAGTGTGGGAGGAGCCTAAGTTAATGAGATTAATAAAAAATATTTGTTCTTAATCAAAATCTTGGCTCCCATCATTATCAGGCACAACCTCATGCAATTTACTTTGCCTCTTTGGCCCTTAATTTTGTTATTTGTAAGATATAATAATATATTCTTCATTAAATTTTTATCATATATAACTGAGAGAGCATACAAATAGTATTTAGGCATTTCTACACATTGCATAGTAGCTCAATAAACAACCACCTTTATTATAACCATTATCATTAGACCCAATGAGGGCAAAGCATAGCTGCTCAACAACCTGACCTCAGGGGTATGCAATACTGTATTTTGTTTTTTCTGTTCATCTTCTACTCTGCTCCCAAAGAGAAAGGCCAATACAGGAGCCAAGGCCACAATCTTAGATACATGTTCTTTATTTCTAGAAATCCATTTCTTGGAATGTTTCTATCTCTTCCACTTGCAAATATAGAATAACTGCTTACTTGGAAGATGAGTAGGCCTAGAAAGACCAAGATTTCACAAATTCTTAGGGAAAGCTCTATTGTTTTTATACATGTGGATATAGTTTTTGTTTTTTCAGATTAACTTTCTTTTACCACTGAATTATGAGAATTGATGGAGACCAGGAAAGGAGTCCTTAAGTGTGCCTTTAACCTAGAAAAAAGAGTGCCTCACCACACCAGCTTAAGAAAAGAATCACATTGGACTTTGATGGCAAAGTGTAATAGCAAGAAAAGTGTGTAGATTTGGACTTGAACTCTGCATATATATTTCTTTGGGAGACCTTAAGAAGATTTGACAGTAATTGAACAAGACTATATTTTTATATGACTTATGAAAATCCATGGTCAAATATTTAATAGAGTCCATATGATAGAGCATTCGGTTTATTGTTTGTTATTTTTACTCTGTGTCTCTAAGCTAGTCTGGCCAATTCTCAAACAGTGTGGTTGATCAGTGGTTAGTAAAAATACACGTAGAGTTACTTTCAGCATTAACTCTCACTTTTGCTTCTTTCCATCATCAGCTTCTCTAATGTTGTGTTTGTCTCAATGACTGAATTTGTCTTCCTTAGCTTTGATCTTTGATATACACCCTAGGGTATAAGTTTCATTTATTCATTTAGTCTTATAAACAAACAAAAGCTACAATGTGATTAAAAGTTTGACCTTCTGGGTAACCACTGCCAGATCTCTCTCCTGCAACTCCCTTGGTACATGGTCCAGATGGACACAGAGTGGGCGCCCTCGCAGAATGATCTAAATCCTTTTGCATTTTATAACTCATTTTATTGTAAAAATGCAACACATACACAGAAAAGTACACGAAACAAAATAAAAGCTATCAATTATCATAAAGTGAGCAAATTTACTAAGATAAGGATATAAAACATAGCCAGCACCCTTGAAGCTCCTTTTATGTCCATTCTTCCAAAGATAACCAATACCTTGGCTTTTATGATAATCCTCTTCTGATATTCTTTACGGCATTGTTACATAATTATGCATTCTTAAATATTAGAATTAATTTTCCCAGATTTTTAAACTTTATTGCAAAGAAACACACTATGTATTTTATTTACTTCTTTCACTAAATAATGTGCGTGGTGTTTACTCTTGTTTGCAGGATTTGTTGATTACTTGTCCACTGTGTGAATATTTCGTAATTTAAGTGCTCATTCTAGTTTCTTTCCAGTTTCTTCGACATTCAGTTTTTTGCTAGTACTGACTAATATGAAAATCGCTAATACTAATATGAAGTATTTATATTCATATCCTTTCATGCATATAATTACACAAACTTTTTGGATGTATTCCTACGTGTGGACTTACTAGATCAATAGGATAAAGGTATGTTCAGCAATAGGAGACAATGCCAAAAGTTTTCTGAAGGATTATATCAATTTGCATGACAACCAGCAGTGTCTGAGATTTTCCATTACTTTACATCTTCTTCAATTCTTATAATTTACTGACTTTTTATTTTGCTATTCTAATGAGGATATAAAAATGATTTGTCTTAGTGTTAATAGGCATTTCTTCGATAATTAATAATATTGAATATCTTTTTGTATATTTATTGGCCTTGTAACATTGGTCTATTTTGTGAAATGTTTTTGTACAGGCCCTATTGGATTCTTTATCTTTTCTTTTTGGTATAAAGAATTCTTTATATATTTTGGACATGTTAGATTTTAAGATAGATTTTTTAAAATAAAATGCTACCATTTAATTTATTGAGTGTCCAAAAATTTCATTTACAGAATTTGGCCTCATTAAATTTTCATGGATTAACTTAATAACAAATAAATGAAATAAATCTTAATTTAAAATAAGCATATATCAATAAAAATATTGAATTTTTATTTTATGGATATGATTTCTACTTAACATTTGACTTAAACATAGACAACTCCACAAAAAAATAATTGAAAACCACTGCACCCAGAAAATGCAAACAAACAAAAGCCACATGAATTTATCAAGCAGATCTAAGCTTTTTCCCAATTGACGCTGAGAAATGCCATTTCCCTATTAAAGATACAAACGTTATACATTTTTGGAATATCTTTTAAAATTAGGTGTCTTAACCTCTCAATTGTGGAATCTGAGGGAATTTTCAGAATAGGCTTTATGGTGTTTTGGACCCCCTGTACATTTCTGCAGAACTGTCTGTCTATATTGGGGGGACGGGTTGCAAGAAGAAGATACCAAAACCTTAATTACATTATTACTATGACTAGCCAGATAAAAGTATATGCAAAATTAAAGGAATTTGGATTTTCCAAGTCCCAAGCAAAAGAGAACTCTCTGGAAGAGACATTATGATTTTTCTAACTTTGCAGGCTTTGTATATTTTTTTTTTTTTAAAGATAAAAGCATTCTTTTTTTTTTAAGATTTATTTATTTATTTATGATAGACATAGAAAGAGACAGAGAGAGAGAGAGAGAGAGAGAGAGGCAGAGACACAGGAGGAGGGAGAAGCAGGCTCCATGCCGGGAGCCCGACGTGGGACTCGATCCCAGGACTCCAGCATCGCGCCCTGGGCCAAAGGCAGGCGCTAAACCGCTGAGCCACCCAGGGATCCCGGCTTTGTATAATTTATAGAAAAAGGCTCTATCTATCTGTTGAGGCACTTTTCAGATTTTGATCATTTTATTGTCATTCAAAGAGTCCAATACTGGTTGTCCTTCTGGGTTCTATGTGGAATATTAAACTTCTATCTTCAGGGAAATCAAATACTCAAATAAGTGTTTAATACTTCAGAACCCATCATCTTTTAGATTGGTTAGGATAAATTATTCTAAATATGTCACATTATACAAATGGACTTTAAGGGTTTGCATTTAAAATTTTTTTTTTTCAGATTTACTTATTTATTTATGAGACACACACACACACACACAGAGGCAGAGACACAGGCAGAGGGAGAAGCAGGCTCCACGCAGGAAGTCTAATGTGGGAATTGATACCCAGACTCTGGGATCACACTCTGTGCCACAAAGACAAACACTCAACTGCTGAGCCACCGAGGCTTCCCCAAAAAAGGTTTGTTTATTTAAGCAAGATAGAGAAAGAGAGAGAGCTTGGGAGGCAGAGGGTAGAGGGAGACGAAAAAAGAGAGAATCTCAAGGAAACTCTCTGCTGAGTGTGGCAGGGGGGCGGAGATGGTCGATCTCAGGAACATGAGACATGACCTGAGCTGAAATCAAGAGTTGGACACTCAACTGACTGAGCCACCCAGGAACCTTGAAGGTTTGCATCTTATTTTTTAAGGCAATTATAGGACTTATTAATGAATCTCCAACATGTTCACACTCCAATATTAGTCTTTTCTTTCATTCGATCTTAAGATCAGAATGTTACTTCCTCTTTGACAAAACCTTCAATTTCAAGATTACTGGATAATATTTTTTAATGTTATTGATACAATAATTAATTATCCTTACAAAATTTTGCTTTAAGTAGAACATGTTTATGTTCTCGTCTTAATAAAGATGTTTAACTCCTATCCATATTTTCAACTGGTGTCTCTTAGCTCAGCCAATCATAAGTCCTTCAAACAATAGAATTATTTTTTTCTTATATGGATTATACTAGATGAATAGTTTGTGTTTCTGCAAATTTTATATGTTTTATAAGCTTGGAATGAATATCATTAGCTTTTTAAAATAAAATTGTTCAATAGAACAATCTGCTAGGTTGGCAATGGCCACCACATATAGCAACTGAGCATTTGAAATGGTACATCTGAAGGATTGATTTTTAATTTTATTTAATTAATTTAAATTAAAATAACTACATTGACCAATGTGTACACTTTGAACAGTGCAGGTCAAAAATTTATCCTCCTAGAAAAAATTCAGAAGCATTTCTTATACTTTCAGGAACCATGTTGACAAGCTGTCATTCTTCAAGCATAATGGCAGTTTCTGAAAATCCTAAATTCTATATAACTTTTTGAAACTTTATATTGATATTTCTCAAAATATCCTGGTCTTTTGATTTATTTATATCTGCTATGCTGATATCTAGTTTCCTAATAAGAGTAATGGAATATCCTAAACATTTACATGAGTTTATATTATCTTAATTTTCTTATTTATTGCCTTTTTCAAAAGAATTACTAAAAAGAATTCTCCAAAAAAAATCTAGTGAAAATATGTTGTTGAGCTTTATTCCTATATCACATCATTCTTTTTGTACACTGTTTAACAAATGGTCTCAATTAAACATTAAAAAAAAAGAAAGAAAGAAAAAGGAAGCTTGCTTTAGAATTTGAATGGCTTATTTAAAAGGTGTTTGTCATTCGCTAAAAAATTTCCCCAATTTTATATAGCATTTAACCCATGACAGTTTGCTGTGTAATTATTTTCATTTTCCTACTTTTTAAAAAATATGATTTAAAAAATTAATGACGATCTATCTTGATACTTGACAATGTGAGCTATAAACAATGTTTTTTCTGTTTCAAGATTTGACTTTTTGGTGCAAGGAACACACAAAACGTTTTTTAAAATAATGTACTCAGTAGTTTTCACTTTAAAAATAATATTGTTTTTAACATTTTCTTATTGCTTGTATTTTACTGAAGTTTCCTTTTCAAAAATTGGTAAGCACATATGTGTTTTTTTTTTAATTTTTGTTTATTCTTCTGAATGTTGGCTTGTATTCTGATCAGTATTTTTTAGAGCTAAATTTTCTGTACTCATTTCTGCCCTTTCCTCAAAATCAAATTCATGTCCTGGCTTGTTGCTTTATGGGTCTAAGTAAATTTGCTTAGGGAGGCAGCTGTAACTCTACCTTAAAACCTTACCTCAGCATTGCATCATAGTAGACTATTTTATGCGTGTTTGTGTGGAAAAGATAATTGAAGTGTCCTACTATTTTAGCGACAGTTTCCAAATATCGTTAACTTGTTAACATAGTTCATCTATAGAGTAATTATTTCTGCAGTTAGTACTAAAGACTATATAGTTTGCAATTATTAAATTGTTGGAGAGTTTAAAATATCTTCAGAAAAGGTCAGTTTGAATCTTTGTACGGTTAAAATTATTCCCAAGCATGAATTTTGAGAAAGAACAGAATACAACTAATAACTTAGGAGAAAATAGTGCTGAAAACAAGAAAATAAGATTGAGACATAAGGACAGAGAGATGGGGGTGTGAATTCCAAAGTATCACAGTGTTACAGAGAAGTCAGAAGGAATACGTTTTCTTCATGAATGCTGATATTTTCCCGAGTTTTTTGTTTTGTTTTGTGTTGTCTATTCCATACTCTTTTTTCTGACAATCCATCCACATTCAGAAAGTCAATGACATTACCAATTTATTAGTAAACTTTAATATCCCATGTCAAATACTTTGAGGAAATATGCCTAAGGGTCAGGAACCACTTATCAAACCAACCAAACAACTAAAAATCAAGTATCTGCTCTAATTGAAAGCACCTTTTAATTTATAGATTTTTTCATGTTTAATCATTTAGTTAAGATGCTTGGAATAAGAAAAATCATAATCATAGCTATTTCTGAGAAGAATACTTCAAAACTTAGATGATGTACATCCTAAGTTACAGAATAAATTGAAAAACGTAGCAATAGATAATTTCACTTCTCCGTGTTCATTCAGTAGACTGATAAATCTTAACATGTGAGTTTGCAAAATCTTCTACATTGTGTTGACAAATGAGCCATATTTATGCCTAATTCACCTCATTTGATGAAACTCCAACACGAATTTTAAATCTGTGATCAGGTTTGTAGCCTGATTTTAATGATAAACACTAAAGCACCTATTGATTACGGAGGGGGGGTAGAGAGAGCAACAATTTCTATTGATTCTAAAGTAAGTTTTGCTTTTTTACCATTTCTCTTTGTTTAATCCTGAGATGGTGGTGCGGTCTTTGGCCTCCTCATTTTGCTTCATTTATTTCTCCTGTTCTTTTGAAATACATTCTCAAGACATTAGTGAAATTGATAACAGAAACAAAATTATTGGAAGTCATTATGTGAGACAAAAGACTAACAGCATGCCACAAAAGTGATCTCTTATGACGACTTTAAAAAGATTGTCATTGACGCCATGACTTTTTTCTCCTAATCATCAGGACACAGTGGTTAAATTATTTAAAAAATAAGTACATTTTCAAAAACTGTACTAAGATTTTTTAAGAGGTAGAACATTTTAATAGAGCTCAGAGAACTTAAGTAAATAGAACTGCCTATAACTTCACATCAACATTCTTTTTGTTGTTAAAGGCAACAATCAGTGATAATGTTGGCAGCTAATAGCATAACAGTGAAGATTTGACATCGACCTCTGACAGCACATTTTAGCTTCCATTTATTACTAAGACATCAGCTAACAAAGATTGGAAGGGACAGTCTGTCCCTCCCACCCCTACTTTGGTGTGTTACAGCAGAAGAAAATTGATTTAAGTGACAAAGTCTCAATTACCACTGTTCTTTTCACGCAGTATTTAATGGATTCTAAATCTGTGGAGAGAATCATACTCAGTGTCTAATTCTAAATAGCATCCTAACCATAAAAATGTGACTCCCCTGTCAGCACAACATAGACCTCCTATGGAAAAATTTAAAAGAACCATGCACAGAGCTGCAAATATTTCATTTTAACTTCCATACCATCCCATGCTGTGATGTTTTCCTTGTTCCTTATGTGCAGGTCAGTCTGCATATTTCCCACAGAATTCCCGCAGAGGACCTTTGACTTGTACACGAAGTTATAAAAACATTTAGTTGAGCTAGGCTATGAAATAAGGAGACACATTCCAAAACTTTACCCTGTAAAATCCTATGAAAATAGTTACAAAGGGAAAGCTAATTACCTGAGTGAGAAATTGCCTTTATTCAATTTCTTTATGATCACTTTTAAAATGATGTTTCCACAAATACCCATGGAAACTACAATCACTAACTTAAAATGAAAATACACATATTTAAACATATTTTCTTTGCCTACGTTGGTGGCCTGAAGATGGTAAAGGGGAGAAACTTTTGTTTTGGGTGATCGCTAATATCAAGAATAGTACTATGTCATCTATGTGTGCAGTCAGGGGTATTCTTCTTACTTTCCAAAAGGTACCTTTGAAGTAAGTAGAATTTTTTTTTTTTTTTTTTGAAGTAAGTAGAATTAAGTATGAACTCAGGTCAGAGGGCAACAGTTGGTGTTCATCACATGGCTATTTGGTTGGTTCATAATGTTGAAACCAGCATCTTTTATAAGTGAAGATATCAATTAATTAATTAATTGAAACAAGGTCAATGCCACAGTTGTAATTTATGAACACAAAGCTTTATAAAAAATATATTACAAGTAGAAGACACACAAATGTCTTTGTTTAAAAATCTCAGTGTCTGGCCTGAAAGTAAGAGAAGTGGATTACAACCGATTCTGCTAATTTTTTGTCATCACCTTTACAAGAACAATATTTTTGGACCATATGAGTTATCCATTTTATCTGTGTTTATTCTGAACATAAATGGTATTTTTAAAAACAATCCTTATAATTTAAAATGGTTTTAGACTTAAAAAAATTGCAGATAGTACAGAGAGTTCCCATTTATACAACATGCAAATTACTCTGTATTTTATATCTTACGTTCGTATGGTACATTTGTTCCAATACACTAACCAATAGTCATACAATATTATTATAATTGAAGTTCATACTTTATTCATATACAAATACTATGTTTAGTGGAGGGAAATTAGAGGTCTTACGGAGAGCAGAAAACTTTAGGGTTACAGACTTAAGCTTTGTTTAGTGTCCAGTTAGTGTCTTTGATTTGTGTCCTTCTTCACTTTCTGGCCTGAAATTCCCCATCTTCAAATAAAAGGTTAAATGCTATAAATTGCAATTTCTCTCTTGTCTCTAAATTATCTGATTATATTA
Organism: Canis lupus familiaris; assembly: GCF_011100685.1. Lineage (NCBI taxonomy): Eukaryota > Metazoa > Chordata > Mammalia > Carnivora > Canidae > Canis > Canis lupus. Next base: position 52,905,700 of record NC_049233.1, read on the forward strand.
CTTATGACAAATCTACACAATAGACATTTAATAATATACTACTAAATAAGCATAATAAATAAAACTTTGCTTGTTTTTCAAAAGTAGTAGTATTAGAAAGGATCTCATTGAAGCTTTTTGCCAACCCATTGACTTTCAATCAAATTATCTCATTCAACAAATATCTATTGAGTTCTTACTATATGCCAAGTACTTTTAAAGTACCATGAATAAAACTATTAATAAAATAGGCATAAACCTCTACCTTCATGGAATTTACATTTCACTAGAGTAAATTAGAATTTCATCCAATAACTCTAAATAAGTTCATATCTGTTCATAACATATATTTAGAATTTAAAGAATACAAATTTCAAAACAAAGATCCTCCAATGAAGAAACACAGATTATTTTAGGTTATAAATAAGGATTTACGGCAAAATATAATGAAGAAAAACTGAAAGCAAAAATAACCACTGCACATTTCGCATACACAAAAAAGGGGGGAAATCACAAAAAAAACAGGAATACCTTTCATCTATTTGGCCGGATTGTTTTGGTTTAGGACCATTGTTAAAGTTCTTAACAGGCCTCATTTTCATTATTAAAAATGTCTAAGTTTGGACAGTAAATTATCTTTTAACTTACCCAAAATGTAGGAAAATATAAGGGTATAAATCAATATAAATCAAATCTAAAAGTATCTTGTACCTCATGTAAGGGATTTTTACTACATGAGACAATTATATTGGGCCAGCAGATAATGTCAGGCAAGTGCCTGATGAGGTTTAAGTGATAGATAATTCTCTTATAATAGTAATATTTTCTCAATTAAGACAATTTATAATTATTTTAGAAAACATGCAATGTATTAGAAAAGTATAAGAAAGATAATATAAGGTACATGAATCCTATCATTCAAATAGTATTTTGATACATATCATCCCAGTGTTTTTTGATTTTTTAAAAATATTTTATTTATTTATTTATGAGAGACACAGAGAGAGAGAGAGGCAGAGACACAGGCAGAAGGGAGAAGCAGGCTCCACGCAGGGATCCCAATGTGGGACTTGATCCCAGGACTCCAGGACCATGCCCTGGGCCAAAGTCAGGTGCTAAACTGCTGAGCCACTCAGGGATCCCCTGTTTTTTTTTATTTTTATTTCTTTTATTCTATACACACACGTACAGATATGACGATCTAATTGCTGGCCCAGGATGAGTGTGGGAAAATATCAGAAATAGCAAGACCAGAAAATGTACTGCTATAATAATTTTGATTAAAATAAGAAATGATTCAGGGATTAGAATAAGCACTAGCAACAGAAATGGAAAAATACAAATTCCAGAGATACTAAGAGACCCAGAAGAACTTAATGGGCTTGTTTAGTATGAAAGCTGAAGGAAAAAAGAGAATTCCAGGTGGACTCTCATATTTCAGGGTTAAATATTAGGCTTATCTGGGACAAAATGACAGTAAATGCTGCATTAAACAGGAAGTATTCATTGATTCATTTATTTATTCAAAGTGAATCAATAGTGATGCTTTTTTTCCGATTTAACATCATATTTTCTTTTACATATTCTCAGAGTACCAATCCTGTGGCCTGTGGATACAGATCGGCACAAATCATGCATAACAAAGACATATTTCATGGCAATTTATTTTTTTTAATTTCTTTAAGACATATTCTTATACCTTGATTGAGAAACTGGATGTAGCCTTTTTTAAATAGAAACCTATGAGTAAAATTAACAAATCAAGTTTTAATTTAAGCCAATTAAAAATAATGTGCCACAGAGTGTTTTCCAGTCTTCTCAAAGTCTCCTCTTCTAAGTTGATTCTTAATTGCTTTAACATATACCCCTAACTTGAAAGGCACCTTTGAAATTTTGGCATCACCACATGTGATATTGCAATCTTTGTGGGTTTCTAGAGAGGATGATTAGGAGTAATATCAATAGTAAATTAAAAGAATTAATATTGATATTAAACTGGAACCAGTTCATTCTGTGTACAGCAACGTATGCTGAAGGGAGGAGACAGCCCTCATTGCCTAGCCTCCCTGAGGTAATTGGCTTCCTTATGTCTCACTTTTTAAAAGGGAAGCCTAGTGAGAAGTAAGTTTAATATGATGGCATACCCTTTGTTTGGGTTGAAAGAGTTCGTTAATGTTGAGTTTTATGGGAGAGTAGCAGGCTTCTCTGATGTTGAGCACACCTGTCCAGTGTTCTTTCATACATAACTTTTCCTTTCAAGAAGTTTGATGAATCATTTTCCAGATGAAAAATGAAACTTATGCACCATGGTTCTTTGCAAATTATCGCCAACCTACTTCCTGCCGTCCTGCAGCACTCCCTATAGCCTTCAAAACCTCTGGTAGGCATCCTGTAATGCTTAGTTTTCAGATGGTCTGAACATTCCAGATGACTTGCAGGAGGAGAACACCTAGCCCTAGACCTAGGACATGGACCGGAACAATCCATGCTCCTCCTGTTGGCTATTTGCCCCATTTAGGTTTTCTCTAACTTTAATCTTTCTCTTTCTTTATGCTTATTCTATTTCCTCTGAATTTCTATCCATCTCTAAAGGTTTCCAGAGTTTGTATTTTATAACATGCTCCTAATTAACTAAAATTAAGAAGAAAGAATAATATATGATGCGTTTCTTTGTTTTCTTATAAAAAAAGACAAACATACATATTAACTCATTTTATTTTTCTTCCTATAAAAGAAATCTAGTTGAATAAAATGGCTCATGAGCCAAATGAGAAATTTTATCTTTTCACAAATAATGATCCTCATTTGCCTCTCCCTAGAGCTTAAATATGGGAGACATAAATGTAACTGTTCTGAAAATTTGCTTTATTTTAAGCAACTCAGAAGGTGCTATTATTCAGATGATCAGAGCCCCAAACATTCAAGATTTTTTTTAAGTTAGATACAGAGATACAGAGAGCATGTGTATGAGTAGAGGGGCTGGGAGCAGAGGGCTCTGGAGTGAGAGAATCTTAAGCAGGCTCCACACCAAGTGTGGGGCCTGATGTGGGGCTCAATCTCACAACCTGGAGATCATGGCCTGAGCTGAAATCAAGGGTTAGACACTTAACTGACTGAGCCACCCAGGTGCCCCCTGAATCATTCAAGATTTAATAAATTTTCTTTATTTTTGGAAACTCTATCAAATATAAACATTAATAATGAATCAATTGTTGTTTATCAAATACTACCAGTATTCTTTCTCCTACACTAATGTATTTTTCTGACAATATTCACTTTTTAGGTAGCCTACATCATGACATATTGTAGTCAAATAATTGGAAACTTTTTTTTTTTTTTTGGCGGGGGGCAGGGCTGCGGGAGAGGGAGAGAGAGAATCCTAAGCAGGCTCCACTCCCAGTGTGGAGTCCAACATGGGACTCCATCTCTTGACCCCGAGATCAAGATTTGAGCTGAAATTAAGCTTTGGATGCTTAAATGACTGAGCCACCAAGGCACCACAGTAATATCTTTTAATGTTAGGAAGACCCTAATATTTATACATGCTTTCATTCAATAGTAAAAGACTATTAACCAAACAATGTATGAGGTGCATTGCACCACCATACTTTAGTGATAAAATTATATAGGTAACCTGGTCCCTGGCTCCAAAGAGCTTACACTTAAGAAAAAATAAATTATGAAATGCTTATGAACTAAGGTACATAATGGTGTTATAAATGAGGTTCAAGAAAGTCTGTGAGACTGAGGGGTACCTGGTGGCTCAGTCGGTTAAGTGTCTGCCTTTGGTTCAGGTCATGACCTCAGGATCCTGTGATCGATCCCAGAGGTAGGGCTCCCTGCTCAAGGAGGAACCTGCTTCTTCTTCCTCTTTTCCTCTCCCCTCTCATGCTCGCTGTCATGTTCTCTCAATAAATAAATGAATAAATATTTTTTATAAAGTCTTTGAAACTGAAGTGAGATTCGACTTCTGGCTAGAAGATAATTAAATTTGTCAAAAGAAATAACATGTGAGCTAGACCTAGAAGAATGTATAGGAGCTCAACAGGGGAGGGCCATTAGAAAGAGGATGTTATGAGCAAAGACAAAGCAATTGAAACATATGTTCAGCAACAAAACAACCCTTTGCAGGAGAAATGTTCTACATGGAGTGGTGGTGAATTTTAGTTAAAAAACTTAACGTGTCTATAAATATAACTATTTTTTCCTTTAATGCAGGTGGATTCCATTATTCTCAAGCTTTTGGTGCCTCAAACTTTTCACAATAGCATACAAAAAGTGGCCAACAATGTTTTGATAATAATTTTAATGAAAGAAGAACACAAAGTCTTTGGGTACCTTTCAACTAAAAAATAAATTTTTTTAATTGTTCCTTTAAAAAAAAACCATTTGTGCTTCAAGGTTAAATCCTGTTTGTTTGTTTTTGTTTTGTTTTGCTTATATTTATCTATTTATGTATACATTGGAACTTATTGATCATTATCAATAGAATCTCAGTAGCTATGATTACTTGTTTCGTGTCTTAATAAACTGAATAGAGCATGAAGCAGATAAGAAAAGAATATGGCATATTTAACAATAATTTTATGACAGCCAGAATGTTAAAAATAAGTCTGGTGACAGAATTACTGTTTTCTTCTAAGAAAACAATTTTCATAGTTTTTCACAGTTAGGTGGAGTTGACAAAGCCCATAATTATAAGGATAGGTATATAGCAAAAAGCTTAAAACATTTTTTTACCCTAGCACTAGAGACACATAATAACCCACCTATAATCTCTGAAACCTAAGATATTTGCAAAGGTTTGGAAGATGGAGGGAGATAGTAGGGGTAGAGGGGAAGAAAATGCAGAAATGCAGTAATAAAAAATCCATTGGATGTGAGTAATATTATTTTATTCCTGGATTAGGCAAGAATTTAAACTTTGACTAAATGAGAGGTGGCCTCCCTTCCATGACCTACTCCTCCTTCAGGTCAATTATCGCCTCCCTTGTACTTCCTAATGTTTGAAGTTCTCCTCCAGCCTCTCTAGCAGGAGGGTGCATGGGGGAGGTGGCCTCTAGTACCTCTTCTTTCTCCCATTTTCTCCCCTTTCTCTTATCTTTCCCACTCTGCTTTAGACTTCTTGATTATCAATCTGTCACATCCGGTGATTGTTTTGGTTTCTGTTCCCTTTCTAACTGCCTGAGGAGCTCAGAACCCCAGGATTCCCTTCTTTTCACCATCTTCTTTTTGGTGGGTAAATAGAAGGGACTGAAATTGTGGGTGAAATGTAGGGGGCACATCAATAAGGAGGAAACCACCAAGCTGGAAAAAAAAAAGGAAAAGAATTTAAGCTTTGTGCCTTTTGGTTTCAAGAATCATTACATTCTTGTTTGGATTCAAGCAAATAGTTTGAAAGTTGAATTTTCTGCAACTCAAATCATCCTCAATGTTCTTACATTCATCCCTACCTTAGCTAAAAGCTATTTATTTTAAGCTAAATTCTGAAGAGGAAAAAACAAACAAATAACAAGCAGCTAGGATATTAACATTCTATTTTATTATTTTTCAGTAATATGTTTATTTTGGACTTTCTTAGAGAATTATATAATAAGCAAATGATTTGCTGTTAATCCGTTAGAAATTGAGAGGGATAATTGGAAAATAATTATGATATTTCAATTGCTGAGCATCAATATACTGAGACTACTTTTCTATATGTATATAAAATGAATAAAGCAGATCTTGAACTATGAAAAGGTCTAGTCTAATAGGCAGAAATATAAACACATAATTAAAACTCAATGCAGACAAATAATGAGAGAAATGTGCACATTTGCGACCTGAAGTATTATAGGAAAGCCACCTAAATTCGATTTTAATGGAAAAAAAGAACATTTATTTAAGCAAAAATAATACAAAAAAATAAATGGAAAGGAAGAACAACTTTCAAGGGAAAAGGGACGCAGAAGTAAAATCCTGACAGGAATGAATGGCATGGTGTGTACAGCTTCACAGTTGCTGGTGTGTAAAGCATTTCCTCTGTGAAGTTTTCCAAGATTACTGTTTGATTTCATGTCATTCCTCTTGTCTACCACAAGAATCTTCTACTATTCTCTAGAATTATTTTTGCTTCATGCATCCATTTAGGCATTAAGCTCTTTAATGGCAGCAATATATATGACAAAATATAAGAATGAATACACATACATTAGATTACATTGATCTAAATACTTAAGATAATTTCTTCCTTACTCATGCTTTTTGTTTTATAAAATGTTTGAAGACAATGACTGAATTGGTGATCAAAAAATCCAATACAAGAAAAACTAATAATCAGTGAGAAGAAATTGAGTATATGATGTTTTTGGCTTATTCAGTTAACAAGATAATGATATTCCTAAGGATTATTTAGAAGACCCTGAAATTACTATAAAATGCTGTTTATAATTAAGGCAGAACTTCCCTAAATTTTGTTTTTACTTGATTACCTTTCTAAAAAGTTTTAAAGCAAGGAATATAATTTTTTGAGGCTAAAATAAAAGGCAGAATGAGTTCAGTTCTCAACACTATAGCTACAACTTATTAAGAAAATGTCAATAATTTTTAGGCTTCTACTAACACAGTTTCAGAACAAAGTAGCATGTTCAAGAACATATTCTCACCTTGACTTCTAATCACTTCTTTCCTAAGAATTCATAGGAGGAGTCACAAACATAAACTCTCCAAAACATTCAAAATTTTAAGATTAGATAAACCTGATGTTCATCCCGCCTTTTTGGAGAAAACAAAATGTTGCAGTGATAAGTCATAGCATGCCTTTTCACATCTATGTGTCTGGCCCTTAGCAAAATATTGAAGTGAGTGAAAGCTTAAGAGTTCTCTGATTTATATTTTCAGATGCTTTATAGCTTGGCTTGGGGATGCTATGGGCCAATTTGCCTGCACTTTGAGCACTCTGTGCTCTTAATGTGGGCAGTACTCGATGCACTCAAGATAGACCTCTTTCCTCTCCTATCTAACAGATCTTATCTCTCCATCAAACCATTCTCCTCAAACTCTCTGACTCTTGGTGCCAGTGGGAACAGTGAAGGTACATTTTTAATCATGAAGAGAATGATGTATGTCAAGCTCATAGCTAGGTAAAATACTTTAGACTTCTTGGATAATCCTGCCCTTTGGCCCACTTAAAATAAAATCTTATTGAGAAATACGTGCCTGAATGTATCATATTAATGGTGAAGAATTTCAACATAAGGGCAAGCCAGCTGAATAGCATAGAGTAGATATTTTTAGGACCATTTTTTTTTTTGTGCCACTTAAATCAGATCAGTGAAATGATTTATTTCATTTCCATGTAAAATTAGGCCTTCCCATGAGGTCAGAATTGAACAGTGGAAGAGAACATGGAAAATATTAGCCAGATAATTCATACATCAAAATAAAGATTAGATTTAAGAGATAAATTTCAACCCCATCTTCTTTTGTGTGTGCAACTGGTTATTTTTTGTAAACGGATAGTAATATTTTTAAGACATCGCTTGCTCTTATCAACTCTTACTGTAAAAACTCAGAGAAAAAAGTAATGACCTGGTTTCCAACAAAATATATACCTTTACGGTGAAATATAAACTATGTATCATGAGGGTTGGGTTGAGGGAAGAAATAGGATTGGGAGTAGTTGCTATTCAGACTCCGTTGTCTATAAGACTAAATCCACACTCAATTCTCAGGAAGTAAGATTTAAAAATAGGCCTTTCTAGTCCATGCCACTTTATAGTCTTTCTTCTATACTGTGGGGTTTTTTTCCCTGCAAATTTATATCATCCCTGTTGAAATTTTAACAAGAGTTTGACTACAAAGAAGCTCAAGAGCATCTGGTCAACAATTCATAAAATTACCACTTGTATACTTCAAGGCAGTTATTAAATCATTCCTCATGCTTCTCCTTTACAATCACACATTTCAAATAACATTATTGCTTCTTTGAAATTCCAATTTTCTAATCACTTGATCTAATTCTGTCTTTTGGGCCCTCTACAAATTCTCCAGATTTCAGCTGTCCAAAATCAGACACACCATCTAAACTTTAAGCTGATCAATGTAAAATGTAGATGAAGTTTTATCTTATTTTTTTTCATCAGAATAGTCCTTTTCTTATAGTATATTCCAGTATTATGTATTCAAGCCTCTAAAATAATGCTGCTGAGCTGAATTATGTTCAATTCATGTCCCCTGTGATCTCTAGGTTCTTTTCTGCCATGATCATGCCTAATTAGTCATTCCCCGTCCCGTCTTGCATGGATCATGTTTTCCCGTACAGTAGTTCCTGCTTTATATCTGACCCCAGGATTTTCATTATTTCCAACTACTCTTCCAAATTGTCAAGGTCAATTTGAATTATAATCTTCTCCTCTAAAGGGCTAGCCAACATACACATTTATTCTTCTAGGTCACTGACAAAATATATAAAACTGTACTCAATTCAGAACCTATAAAATAGCTTCTACTACTTCTGTATAGCAAGTATTAATAGTACAGTGTTAATTGAAAATGTATCTGAGTAGTAGCCAATTAGGTAAAGAATGCCCAGGTTATAACTCTAACCTTACACCAACCCATCAGCTTTTCTATACTTCATAATCACAGACAATACTTCTGACCCTTGTCATAAGCAACATAAAGAGATGAATATGCAACATTTGAATGATAAAATGAATATCAAAGAACATTAAATGTCATATTGTTATTTATAGGATATAACCTATTATAAGTTGATATACCTACCAGTATCAAGATGTAAACTAACTATGAAGGCAAAATGTAGACAATCAAGGCCAGCAATTCAGGCTAATTATAGTCAACCAATCCTAAGTAAGAGAATTGTAATAAGAAGCAAGGGTTGAATTGTTAAAAGGTAGAGATGATGCAATAATTTATTCATTTTATTCCCCTTATGATTCTCACCGTACATAGAGAATGATCTTTATAAAGCTATGTTAAATATTTGTCTTGAATGTTTTAAGAAGATGATAAAATAATTTTATGAACCAAAGGTTTTTGAAAACAGAAGTAATAAGTATTGTAAGAAGCAGCCTTTTTCTCCTTACAGAAATTCAGAATAAAATTTTATATGCATAGAGTATAAATACAAAGTCTAAGTAGAAATTTTTATACAAAGATTATTCATACAGATGTTGAGTTGCCATTTCCCTTGATGTATAAGACTTGCACGTGGAGGAATAAACTTGCCTTCCAGATCAACACACCCAAGGGATGTTCTACTTATTGAATGGCAGCTAGTCTAGTGTCTCTAGTCTCCTTTGCTAGGATCTCATCTTTCTGGCCTTTTAAAGTTAGAGGAATTCAGAGATCAGCCTCTGGCTCATTTCTATTTTCTATCACCTTTATTTGCATAAATGTATCCAAATCATAGGTTTATATCCAGCGTACATATTAAATCTTACATATCTATATCTATATCATCTATATCTATATCTATCCAGGTTAAATGTTTTCCTTTGACTCCTTAACCACAACTCTTACTATTCATTATATTCCACTCCACACGTGGTGACCTCTTTATAATACTTGGAGTACTCAAGCATACAAGTACCTTAGGACATTTGCATTGGTTTTTCTCTTGATCTCTCTTACCCCACATTTGAACATTATGTATTTTTCTCCCTTTTCAATACTTCACTCAAAAGTTACACAAAGAGATCTTCCCTGATTACCCAACCACAATTCCCTACTCCCCTCACTTATTTAATTTTCTCTTTAACAACAATTATATTAAAATAATATTTTTTCTTAATTATTTTGACTACCCTTACTAGACCAAAATGCAGATTGTTTTTCTCAGTTTTGTTTACTAATGGGTTTCTAATGCATAGAAAGGTGTGTGGCATATAATGGCATTTCAATAAATATTGACTACAAAACGGGGATTACGACTATGTATTAGTAGACAAAGAATACAGAGTGGTTAAAATGTGTGCTCTTAAATTAAATTGCCTGAGATTACAAGCCCAGCTTCATCACTCTAATTGTTTGACTTCCAGCAAGTCATTAACTCCATTTGGCTTTGGATTCTTTATCTTTAAATGGAATGATAATAGCTGCTACTGGTATTCCTAGGGCTGCTGTTACAGATTACTGCAAATTGCTTGGCTTAAAACAACAGAAATGTATGCTTTCATAGTTCAGGAGGCGGAGCCAAGCTTCCTCTCCAGGATCTGGGAGATAATTTATCTCATGCCTTGCCATTCCTTAGGATTCTTTGGCGTCTAGTTGTATCACTCTACTCTTTGCCCCCATTGCCAGATGAGCTTCTCACTTTGTCTCTCTGTTTCTAGTTCCTCTCTCTGTATGAAGATATGTCATTGGATTTAAGGTTAACTCACTTAATACAGTCTGACCTCAACTTACCTCTAGTATATCTGCAAGTACCCTATTTCCAAATAAAATACCATTCAGGTCATTGTAAGAAAAATGATAATGATGAAAAAATTTTAATAAAATAGCTATCTCATACTATATACTCTATGTTATGCACTATTCTGTAATTTGCACGTATTAAGTAATTTGAACCTTTTAACAACTCAGTTGGTTAAGAGTATTATTTTCTCTTAATTACTGACTGAAAATGAAGGCACAGAGAGGTTAAATAAATTGCCTGAAGGGACACAGTAAGTGGTAGAGCCAGAGTTGGAACTAAGGATGTCTGGCCCTAGAGCTTTGGCTCAGGATCTTATAGCACCTCTTGGTAATATAATCTCTCTTTTTGTTCTACATTTCTCTTAAACTGTGAATTCCGTCAAAGCTGAGCACCTTCTCTCTTGCTCACAGTATGTACTCAGGGTCTGACATACTTTTTGGCATCAAATAAATACTTTATTTAATAAATGACTGGCTATGCTATTGGTAGGGTGGGAGTTGATACTCTATGTTTATAAAAAATATATTTAACAGAAACTTTGAACCCAACTTCTCTTTAAATTAGAAAGGCATGAGCCTAAAAACAGCGGTTTTTGAGTAAATATTTTGTGGATGTATTACCAATTGATTAGTTCTGAAACCATTTATGTCACCTTATAATCAATAATCCATTTAGTAACTGATGTGAGAGCATTTCTTAAATAATGCTTTCAGAAGAATTATTATCACAAATGCAATATGCTTGTTTGATCATATCTCCTCTTCCAAGATATTTCAGATTCTTTCACTTAGCATTCTTTTACAGTAGAAATGATATGATTCTAATCATTGGGTGGTATCACACATCTAAAATGCTCAAATCTTTTTAGGTGATTTTCAAAAAGCAAATGCATAATATGCACTTGCCATTGACTGTAAACAAAATGATCATTCATTACACCATTGTGTATTTTCTCTTATTTTACATCTAACATAATAAATATATGTAAAATATCCTCAGTTTAAAGAACTCTCAAATGACTAGAGTGTTACCTCTAGATATGAAGTATATTGCTTGTTAAAAATATTAAGTAGATAATTTATAATATTAGTATTGTAATATTTAAATATTACATATGTATATGAATGTACGTGTGTATACATATATGCACTACATCCACAAAATAGCATAAAAATACTCAAGATTTAATGGGGGCCAATGTATAAATATAGGATGGAAAAGATTGAATATGTCATAATATGCAGAGAACATGATTACATATTATAGAAAATGGATGGATGGGACAGAACAAAGAGGTGAGACATAAACCATCACATATATGGAAAACCAACACATGATAGAAGTGAAAAGAATTCAGTGGAGAAGGGATAGATTCTTCAACTCTGCTAGCAAAATTTGATTATATAAAAAAATAGGTCTATTGTTATGCATTAAAATGGATTATATATGCATGAAATAATTAAATGTTATAAAAACCTTTAAAATGTTGAGAGGATGTACAAAATCCACTTTTAAAACATAAATACAGTGGCAGATTTCTAAAACAGGATGTAAAAATACAAACTCTTAGAAATAAGTTTGATTTATTTAACTACATTAATATAAAAAAGCTTCCATACTACAGGGGTGCCTGTGTGGCTCAATCGATAGCTTCTAACTCTTGATTTTAGCTCAGTCATGATCTCAGCATCATGAGATTGAGCACCAGGTCAGGCTAAATTCTGGACTTGGAGTCTGCTTAAGATTCTCTCTCTCCCCTTCTCCCTCTGCCCATAGCTTTCTCTCATTCTCTCTCTCTCTCTGTCTCTAAAACATAGAAAATAAAAAACAACTTCCATACTACACAAAAGGACCCATGAACAAAGTTAAACATGCCAAAGAGTGTTTAGAGGACTTTTAAAACACATGTGAAACGCAAAAGGTGGCACCCAGATACATAATTAACTCTTTAATTCATTTATTATTTTAAAGCTTGAATATTAAGTATTTGTTTCATGTCAGGCAGTTTTGTAGGCTCTTAGGATATGGTAAACAAAGGAAAAAGAAATCTCAACCTTTTCAGAGTTCACATTTTAGCTAGGAGATACTACAGAGTTATAAATGTTATGTGGGCAAATGTAAAAGAAAACTAGTCATGAGAATTGGGAGTACGGAGACAGGGAGATGAATTATAATTTTAAGTCTAATGGTTAGGATAGGTCATGTTGATAACTTTACATTTAAGTGAAAACCTACAGAAGTATGGAGTTAGCTTTTCATGTACCCAATCTGTAGGCAGAATAAATTTTCAAAGGCTCTAATGTTGGAATTTGTCAGTGTATTCAAGGAAATAAAATAAACTAGTGTAGCTTGGAGTGAAATGAGGAAGAAGTTGAAGATGTCAGAAAAATAAGGAGCTTCAAGTTATGTAGAATCTAATGGGCCATTGTTAGGATGAGGGCTTTTACTCTGAGTGAATTAGGTGGCTTTTCAAAAATTTTCCAAGTGTGGTAATAAGATATATATTTTTAAAAAGAACACAGTTTGGGGAATAAATTACATTTAGGATCATGAGCACTGAATAATGTATAGAATTTTTGTATCATTATATTGTAACCTGAAACTAATATGACACTGTATGATAACTCCACTGAAATTAAATTTTTGAAAAAAATAAAAGAGTACAATTTCAAATCAATAAAGAAATTACAAATATAATTGGTAAGTAAGTAAAGGATATAAATAGATAATTCACAAAATAGAAAATCAGGTCAATTTATAAACATGAAACATGCTCAAGCTCACTGGTAAACAGAATCATACAAATTAAAAGTGAATAAAACATTATTCTATGGTCATAGAATTGTCAAAAATGTTGAAGCCTGATACCACCATCTGTTGGGGATAGTGGGCTTTCCTGTACATTGACTATGGGAGTGTATTAATTGGTCCAAATAACTTGGGAAAACAACATGAAACCAAGTAGAAAAGATGAAGAGCTATATACCAATGAACAACTCTCTTACATATTCTGCTTGTATAAACTAGATGTTATCTGGATACTGTAATTGGAATTTTTGCCAATATAATAGACAAAAAGTAGTATTGCTAAGTTTGCACATCATTAATTATTAGTTAAGCTGAGCAGTTTTCACAAGCTGGTCTCCTGTTTATTATCCTTGCTTTTTAAAAACATCATACTGTCTTTTTCTAAGAAAATTGTAGGTGCTTATTATATGTTGAGATAAATAATGTACTTGCAAGATATATTACAGAGACCGATATCTCAACATATTAAAAAAAATATTGCCAATGCCAATGTGGAGGAGCTATTTCCCTGTTTTCTTCTGAGTATTAAGGTTTCAGCTCTCACTTTTAAGTTTTTAATCCATATTGAATTGATTTTTATATATGATGTAAGATAAGAGTCTGATTTCATTCTTTTGCATATTGATATCCAGTTTTCCCAATGACATTCAATAGGTTTCTTTTCTACATTGTGTATTCTTGGCATTCATGTTGAAAATTAGTTAACTATATATGTAGAGGTTTTTATTTGTGCCATTGTTCTATCTATTTTCATGCTATACTGTTTTGACTCTTATATCTTTATAATATAGTTTGAAATGAAAAGTGTGATGTCTCCAAGTCTGTTCTTTCTCAAGATTGCTTTGTGGTTCCATAAAATTTTTATTTTTTCCTATTTCTAATAAAAATGCCATTAAAATTTGGTAGGAATTGTATTGGGTCCCTTACAGTAATTGAATTGTATATTGCATTGGATAATAAGTACATTTTAACAGTATTAACTCTTCCAATCCATGAACATGGGATAGTTTTTCATTGATTTATGTCTTCAATTTCTTTCATCAACGTTTTACAGAATTTTTTATTTGAGAGAGAGAGCAGAGAGCACAAGCAGGGAGTAGCAGTGGGGGAGAGGGCAGAGGGAGATGGAGAAGCAGACTCCCTGCTGAGTGGGGAGCCCAATGCGGGGTTCAATCCCAGGACCCCACTATCATGAACTAAGCTGAAGATTAATGCTTAAGCAACTGAGGCACCCAGGCATCCTAACTTTTATGTACAAGTATTTCATCCCCTTGGTTAAATTTGTTCCTAGTATTTTTTTTCTTTTTGATAAGGCATAAATAAGATTATTTTCTTGATTTCATTTTTATTTATTTTTTATTTTTTTAAAGATTTTATTTATTTATTCATGAAAGACACAGAGAAAGAGAGAGAGAGAGAGAGAGAGAGAGAGGCAGAGGAATAGGCAGAGGGAGAAGCAGGCTTAATGCAAGTAGCCTGATGTGGGACTCCGTCCCGGGACTCCAGGATCATGGACTGAGCTGAAAGCAGATGCTTAACCACTGAGCCACCCAGGCATCCCTTGATTTTATTTTTAAATATATTATTGTTAATATAAAGAAGTGCAAAAGGTCTTTTTATTTTATTTTTACTTTTTAAATATTTTATTTATTTATTTGACAGTACCAGCAAGGGGAGCAGCAAGCAGAGGGAGAAGAAGAAGCAGACTCCCCGTTGAGCAAGTCTTCAGGTCATGAATGGAGGGGAAGGCAGATGTTTAACTGACAGAGCCACTCAGATGCCCCTTATTTGTATTTTTTAAAGTAAGCTCTATACCCAAGGTGGGGCCTGAACTCATGACCCCAAAATCAAGGATCACATGCTCTACCAACTAAGCCAGCCAGGCAAACCTTGATTTTTAAGTTTGATTTTGTCTCCTGAAACTTTACTGGATTTGTTTATTAGTTATAATATTTTTTATTTTAGTCTTTATGGTTCTACATATGGGATCATGTCATCTGTTAGCAGGGGCAACTTTCCATTTTCCTTTATGATTTTCGATATCTTCTATTTCTTTTGCATGAATGTTCTTACCAGAACTTCCAGTGTTATGCTGAATAGAAGTGGTGAACGTGGCATCCCTGAATCTTACCAGATCTTAGAGGAGAATGCTTTCAGTTCTTCTGCATTGATTATGATGTCAATGTTGGCTTTTCAGAAGTTGTCTTTATTGTGTTAAGGACATTTCCTTAACAGTTTTTATCATAAATGGATGTTGAGTTTTGTCGATTGCCTGCATCTATTGAGATTATCATTTGGTTTTTATCTTTTATGTTAATAATGTAATATAACACACTGATTGATATTTGTATGTTAAACTTATCTTGCATCCCAGGGGTAAATCCCATTTGATCATGGTATGTAATCTTTTTAATTTGTTGTTGAATTTGGTTTGCTACCATTTCATTGAGAATTTTTGCATTTATGGTTTTCTTTGGTGGTGGGGATTTGGCCTTAGTTTTCTTTCCTTGTGCTATATTTATCTAACTTTGATGTTAGAGTGATGCTGGCCTTATTTTATTTTTTTAAGATTTTATGTACTTATTTGACAGAGAGAGGAAGACAGTGAAAAAGCACACAAGCAGGAAGAGTGGCAGGCAGAAGGAGAAGGAGAAGCAGACTCCCCGTTGAGCAGGGAACCTGATGTAGGGCTAAAACCCAGGACCCTGGGATCATGACTGAGCTGAAGGCAGATGCTTAACCAACTGAGCTACCCAGATGCCCCTGATGCTGACCTTATAAAATGAGTTTGGATTACTTCCTCCACTTCTATTTTTTTTTTTTTTTGGAAGAGCTAAAAAAAGGATTGATACTAATTTTTTGAATGTTTTTTAGAATTCATCCATGAAGCCATCTGTTCCTAGGCTTTTCTTTGTTGGGACATTTGGATTACTACTTCAATCTCTATTTGTTATTAGTCTGTTTAGGTTTTTTTATTTCTTCTTAATTTAGCTTTGTTTGGTTGTATATTTCTAGTGATTTATCCATTTCTTCTAGATTATCTAATTTGCTTCTATATTCTTGTTCATAATTCTCTCTTAGGATCTTTTCATCTCGTTTCATTACATCTCATTTCATTTCTGAGGTATGTCTTTTCCATTTATGACTTTGTTTATTTGAGTCTTTTCTCTTAGTCAAGTCTTTATTGTTTGATACTGTGTATGTCTACAAAAAAACCCACTATTCTTAGCTTTGCTGATTTTTTCTATTGTTTTTCTGTTTTCTGTTTCTACTCTGATCTCTACCATTTTATTTGTTTTATTAAATTGACTTTAGTATTTCTTCTTTTTCCAATTCCTTGAAGTGGAAAATTAGATTGTTTATTGGACATATTATTTTCTTAAGGTAAGCATGTATTGCTATAAACTTCCCTGTTAGTGCTGCTTTTACTGCATTTCAGAAATCTGGGTAAGTTGTGTTTTCATTTTCATTTGTCTTAGGGTATTTTTACAATTTTCTTTTGATTTCTTTTTTAGCCTAGTGGTTATTCAATATTACTTTAGTTTCTATATATTTGTAAATTTTCCCATTTTCTTACTGTTAATTATTCCTAGTTTCATTCCATTATAGTCAGAAAAGATTCCTTGTATGATTTTGATCTTAAATTTCTTGAGATTTATTCTGTGACCTAACATATGATCTCTACTGGAGTATGTTCTGTGTGCACTTGAGAATAATGTGCATTCTTCTTCTGTTAGGTGAGTATGTATTTTTTTAAGATTTTATTTATTTATTTATGAGAGACACAGAGAGAGAGGCAGAGACATAGGCAGAGGCAGAAACAGGCTCCTTTTAGTTTCACTCCCAGAATCCAAGGCAGACAATCACTGAGCCACCCAGGCGTCCCAGGATGTATGTCTTTTAAATAACACTAGCAAGAGCAGCCTGAGAGGCTCAGCGGTTTAGTGCTGCCTTCAGCCCAGGGCCTGATCCTGGAGACCCGGGATCCAGTCCCACATCGGGGTCCCTGCATGGAGCCTGGTTCTCCCTCTGGCTGTATTTCTACCTTTTTCTTTCTCTCTGTGTCTCTCATGAATAAAAAAATAAAATCTTTAAAAATAAAAAATAAAATAAAATACTAAAAAAAAATAAATAACACTAGCAAGATTTTTTTTGTTCTGTACTATTTTAAACATACTTTTCTTATATTTTAATAGACATTATAACAAAAGTTTTTTGCTTTGTATATTAGAATTAAATATTAACTAATCCTTTCCCATGATTCTAGTACACTTTTAATTATTTCTCATTATGAAAATACTATATCCAAATATAAAAAGGATTAAAAATACTGAAATATAAAAGAAGCAATAAAATAAAAGAAAAAGAAAAATATAAATAAAAATTATCTTGTAAGTCAATGGTAATAACTATTATGATCTCTTTTTTCTATGCAATTTGTGACTATTGTCAAGTCTCCTAGTTTATAAAGTAACTTTCTATAATATGTAGCAAAGCTTGGGTTTTGTAAGTAAAATTTAATTGATATCCTTATTAATACATTTTTGCACATACCTTTAGTATATTTTTTAAGATATTCAGTATTTGGGTCAAGGATTGTTCATATCTATGTTCTTAAACATATTGCAAATTACTCTCTTGAAATGTATCAATTTATTTCCACTTCAAATATATGAAAGAACCCATTTAAAGCCTTCATTTGCAAACAAGGGTATTATATTTCAATATTTTACCAATTTATGGGTCATAAAATAGCATT
Source organism: Canis lupus familiaris (assembly GCF_011100685.1). Lineage (NCBI taxonomy): Eukaryota > Metazoa > Chordata > Mammalia > Carnivora > Canidae > Canis > Canis lupus. The sequence goes on from NC_049233.1 coordinate 52,923,669, forward strand.
TCATTGATCTAATATGAATATATGCAGAATTTGAACTATTTCTGAATATGCTTCATGAGTATTTCAGCTTTTCCTTTTCAGTTTCTTCTATTTTATTCAATTTTTTTATTAGCATAACTAAAATAGTTTTAATTGTAATAATCAATGCATCTCATTTTATTTCTAATTTCATTCTATGCTTATTTCATTTTTTTCATCTCTGGTCTTATTCTAAATTGAATTAGGATCTTTCCACCTTTTCTCTCTCCATCAGTTGAAAGATATGCAACACCTCCTCCACCCTGAGTTGCTAATTATTTTATGTTCTCTACAATCATAAATTCATTTCCCTTTATTATTCAACTTCATGAAAGGAACTATAGACTGTGCTAATATAAGGTGAGAACTAGAGTAATTCCTTATGCTTTGCATTCTTTTTCTACTTAGAGATTTCATAACATGCAACTGTTACTTGAAATTTTGCAATACATTTTTTGTTGAAAGTGAATTTGTCTCCTTTCAGTTGGCTTTTCAGATATTTCTAACACAATTGACATTATGCTGTGTTAGGATCTCCAGTCTATTTCTTGTCATGAGTATTGTCAATTAATTAGCTCTTTTTTTCCTACTTACTTCCTTTCTCCACCATCTTAAAACCCTACTTAATTATTGTAACATTCTTGCAACACACAGACTTCATTGATCCTTTTCTTTTGTTGCCTCAAAAGTCAAAGATCTAACCCTAGGTGAATATAATTCTCCTTTTTGTTTTAATTTTTCTTTTTGCCAAAATCAAGGACAGTTAGACACAACTGAAGGAAATCATAGGGCAAGCAAGCATACACTGTAAAGTCTCATCAGCCCCAGTTCACCCTAGCAACCTTACTATGATTTCCTGTATAATTCACATACTTAACGTCAATCATACCATTTCAAACCATCTCCATTTTCCTTAAACATCAGAAACCCCCTGCATCTTCTCTCATCTTGCTTTATACTTCTCAATGAAAACAGAAGTCATTAGACCTACCAAAATACAAACTTATCCATGTTTGCATCCATCCTGTTCTTTCTTGCTAAAATAAAGAACTATCTTCCCCTCCTGAGGACCAATTTCTCCTTTCGAATTAATCCTTTAACCATTCCTTCTCAAATAGATCCTTTTTGTTAACTTTAAACTGGCTTAGGTTTTTTTTTTTTAATTTTTTTTAGAAAAACTTCATCCCTTTTTTCTTCCAGCTACTACCTGGTGTTTTACCTCTCAGTCAACCTGTCTCTATTTCTGTACTATTCACTGTCTTTATTTCCTCAAGTCTAATGACTGTAAGGTCACCAGGAACCTCTACATTGCTAAATACAATGGATATCCCTTAACTCTTTTAGTGAAACCTAGTTTTCATTTGCTCAGTAACTTTCAGTTACTTCTGACAAAAGAAACTCAATTTACTATAAAAATTTTTTACTATGAGATTTAGTTGGAATTGACATTATTTTTGAAATCCTAATTGAGTGGGCCTATCAAATCAGAATGCTTTATTCATATTGCTCAATGACTGGGCAAAGAGCAAGCACATGATTCAAACAAAGTTGAGCACAGAAACTATCACTGCCCAGCTTGTCTTTCCACATCATTCTTTAGGAAAATTATAAGAACAATACCAAGAGAGGTTAAAACTTTTATTCCTAAAACAAACAAACAAACAAACAAACAAACAAACAAAACTTTTATTCCTGAACTTGAGTGTTGAATAGCTTATCTCTTCCATTTCATGGATGGGGATATCTATATCTATATCATCTATATCTATATCTATATACAATCTATATATTTCTACATTGACATAGTAAGGTTTTTACTGAGAGGAGAACAGAAGGAACACAATCCTGGTTGCTTCAGAATACATGTTGCCCGTGGTGAAAGTGTGCTCATTCACATAGGCTGGTGTACCTTATATAGTCCAATCTTTGCTCTGAAAGTAGAAGTGAGTCTGATCTTGCTCTCCCACTTTCATTTTTTTTGGTAGCATTGTTTTATAAACTTTACATTAGCTATGTCTTTATTAGTTCATCTGTTTCTTTGTTTATTGCAGATAGTAAAGTTCTTCATTGATTCTAGTAGTATGGTTAACTTTTATCCTTTATTTCTGATCTCACTGAAATTCTTTTACCTTCTTTTTGTTTTTATATCTATTCAAAAAAGAGAAGACACCAGGCTTTGTTAAATCTCTGGCATTTCAATCTATATGTTTTTATTGCATGTGTTACTTTTTATCATTTGTATTAACAATTATAATTATTTTATTATCCATAATGATCCCCAAATACAAAGGAAACATTGTGCTAAACACTTTGGGTGCATTTTATATTTTTATCCTGTCAACCCTTCAAGATTACAATTGTTATATCCATTTTACAAATGAAAAAACAACTTCAGCAAGGTCACATGAGTAATAATGATCATAGAGTTGGTTAGTGGTCAAGAGGAAATTGAAGTCAGATTCTCATCTCCAAAGTTCATACAATTTATCATTATGCAATACTAATTAATTTTTAAGCATCTTAATACATATGCCCTATTCTGTAGATAACACACTGTCGTTTTAGAACATATATTTTTTAGGCAAATCACTCATACTCTTATTCATGGATACTAGCATGTGTAAAGGACACATCAATAAATTTAAATTCATACTATAAAAGTATCTACTTTTTGCTGAAAAAGTAAAATTAAGTTTTAGTTTCTTTAGTAGTATTTAATTTTTGTTATATTTATTTTTGTATTATTATTATTTGCTGCTTATTTTCAGTAACAAAGAAAATGTCATTTTCTTAGTTTTAAATCATTGCAATAAATACTTATATATTAATGTTTTTCTTCTCACAGATAAATTTTAAAATATTACTAATTAATATTTATTTCTAGGCATTTGTTTCATTTTCATTGAAGTAAGCTTTTCAATATAGCACATTTTATTTCCAGAAAAAACAACTGGAACTAGTCACATTTCCAGGGACAGATAGATTCATGTTGCATTGGTTGAGAATAAATAGGATATTTGATTACAAAGTGATAAGTGACCTTTTGGAAATAGCAATTAAAGTTAACTTGATATGGTTAATAAACCAAACAGAGGAGGACAAAATGAGTGCAAATTACTTCTTTTCTAGTGATCAAACACAGGCATTATTAGGAGTGATATTTATTAATTCTTAGAATCGAAATTACATACATATGAGAATCAGTCAAAATCTCTTAAATAACTATTATCTGTTCTTTTTATTTACATGAAAAGTTTTAGTTGTTTTTTCACATCAAAAAAATTCAAAGAGAAATAATTATTATTTCATACAATACACTCATATTAGAATGGACTAGAGAGATTCTGTTTCTAGAACCTAGAATTCAAATATTAGTTTGTATTCTGTTTAATAATTGGATCTGGGAATAATAGAGACTTAGTTGATAAAGACCTTGTAATACAGGCAGCCCGAGTGGCTTGGTGGTTTAGTGCCACCTTTGGCCCAGGGCCTGATCTTGGAGACCTGGGATCGAGTCCCACGTCAGGCTCCCTGCATGGAGTCAGCTTCTCCCTCTGCCTGTGTCTCTGCCACGCTTTTTGTGTCTCTCATGAATAAATAAATAAATAAAATATTTTTTAAAAACACCTTGTAATACATACCAAAAATGATGTCTCTTTATTAGGTATCCATCCTTTTTGGTGTGTATATAAATTGATAAACCTGTTTGTTCATTTGCTTCTTTTAGATAGATAGAAGAAAAAACAATATATTGAGGAAAAGGATCTTTCCCCTCCAGTTATACAGAGGTCAATTATAATAGCCCCATTAAACTTTAGAAGGCCAAAAAATAAAAATAAAATAAAATAAATCTGGTGACAATCATTTTAGGCAATCATTAAAAGAGGTCCAACATGTGGGTGGAGTTGAGAACAGTAAGTCATACTATCCTTCCTGTTTTATACCTTAATCTTTTGGCACTCAAATTTGCTGAGAGAATATTTGATTGCTCTCTTGTGTTATGCAAAAATGCAGCCACGATTACATAATATCTTAGTAAATCAAAAGACTGAACACATTTTTTACAAATTTATGGTCAGTGTTAATTTTGGTAACCTGCTTTTTAGAAGTCACAGACCATAGAGTAAATTTTAAGCCAAAGAGAATTGAGCTAGATATTACACTCAAAACGGAGACAAAAGCTGAAGTTCCTACATGGATTTGGTTATTACACTTGTTAATTTGTATGTATCAGGTTTAATATTACAACTTAGGATAAGTGAAGTCTGGATAAAATTTATTTTGAACTAGACAGAATCAATTATCCCTAAACTTTTGCTGCTAGGAAGATGTTTAATGATGTGACACTGGATGTGCCAAGTTGCTTCCCAACAGAAGGTCAAGTTTCTTGGAAACGCAATGAGAAATTGTTTTCCTCAACAAAGTGAGTAGAAAATGCACCATGTCCGTCACTGCCACATAGGAGATAATGTCAATTGCAATACAAAACCAAGATTCCTTAGGAGTCCTCCCTTAGAGAAGAGATATTTTTGCAAAAACAAAATACAGAACAAAAAAGACCCTCCACAGACCATAAATGAAGGAAGAGGACTTTATTAAAATGTTAAAAGTTTCACTTAAACTTAACTCTTAAACTCACTATGAATATATTAATAGCAACTCTGAGACGAAATAGCCATTAACATGGGATTAAAAAATATGGAGTAAGAAAACGTTAAAGATTGACAGGAAAGCAGGGCAAAACTTGAGCAGTAAAGGGGAACAAGCCAACTAGACTACAAAGATGACAACTCAGCAACCGAGTTGTTGGAAATGGATAGCATTTATGGTTCTCCCTCTAACAAAACATAAAATATTACTTCTCACTGTAAAACTCTGGCTTATTCCTTTTTCAGTAATTATATTTTTCCTTAAATATCCCAAGTTATTCATCCCAAATATTACTGCTTGTAGACCATTGGAGGGAAATAAAGATTAAAAAGTAAAAGGGAATCAACCAGCTGCTGGTGATGATGTAAAAGAATGTGTATACAACCCACTAGAGGTGATTTGACAATACATTTTTAAAAATTAGGTTTTTAGATCCTATGATACAGGAATTTCTCTTCTGGAATTGATCCTAAGAAATAATGAGACTAAGACCAAATATTTATTATATTAGGATATTAATTGAAATTTTCAATTATGAAAAAATAGATGCAACAGTTAATTTTATGTCAATTTGACTGGACTCTGGGGTGCTGGAGATTTAGTTAAACATGTATAGAATGTGTTCATTTTGATGTTGCTGGATGAAATTAACGTTTAAATTGGTGGACCTCAGTAAAGCTGATTGTTCTCCTCAGTGCAGACAGGCTTCATCTAGCCAGCTGAAGATTTGACCACAACAAAAAGCCAGTATAAGGGATAACTTACTCTATCTTCAAGCTGGGACATCAATCTTCTAGTGGCTTTGAATTTAGACTCTGACTCAGATTGAAACTTACACCACTGGCTCTGCTGATTCTCAGGTCTTCAAACTCAGACAGAAATATAAAATCAGTGCTCTTGGGTCTCCAGCTTGCCTTATGCAGATCTTGGAACTTCTCAGCCTCCACAATCACACAAGCCAATTCCCTATCATATAAAACGAGGAAGACCATGCAGCCATAAGGAAAGTCCTATGTGGCAGATAACTGGAATTCCAATATGAGCATTTCTCTTAAACTCCTAACTAAAGTCAGAATCAACTTCCTACCCATGAGAGTGAGCCATCTGATTGACCCTTCAGTTTCAGTTGAGCATCCACAACTGGGGTTATATCATTCAGGGAGAAACTATCCCTTGAGCCTTGTCTAAATTACAAAACCAAAATGATGAGCATATTAGAGATGGTTATTTTATTTATTTATTTATTTATTTATTTATTTATTTATTTATTTATTTATTTTTTATTTGTTTGTTTATTTATTTATTTTTAGAGAGTGCAAGTGGAGGGCGGTGGGAGCAGGGAAGGAGAAGAAGAACCTCAAACAAACTTCACACCCAGCTCCAAGCCCAACATGGGGCTCAATCTCACCACCCTGAGATCATGACCTGAGCCAAAATCACAAATCAGGCACTTAACTGACAGAGCCACCCAGGGGCCCGTAGTGATGGTTAATTCAGCATAAGTGTGCAATTTATTTTTTTTTTAATTTTATTTATCTATTCATGAGAAACATAGAGAGAAGAGAGGAGAGAGAGAGAGAGAGAGAGAGAGAGAGAGGCAGAGACATAGGCTTAGGGAGAAGCAGGCTCCACGCAGGGAACCCGACACAGGGGTCCCCAGGATCACGCCCTGCACCAAAGGCAGCGCTAAACCGCTGAGCCACCCAGGCTGCCCGTAAGTGTGCAATTTCTAAGAGACATCTCAGAGTACTTTAGTGAACCCACAGGGTTTCCATGGGTCAATATAAATTTTAGAGAGAAACACAATACTTGATGCCTATTGGATACTGCATGATTCACTAGTTTCATGTAATTCACAGTTTCAACATTGTAAAATGACCTATAATTTTTTTCAGTGACAGTGTACCTTTACAAAGCCAGAGTTTTGGCAGTTCTAGGGAGAAAAACAAGTACTGTGCAAAAATCAGTGTTGAAAAAGAAATAAGACAAGTACTGTCCAATGTAACTCCAAGATTTGAAGAGCAGACAATGACCAGAGGTACAGACATTCCATCAGTGATTGTGGTTATTTAGAAAAAATAACCTGTATTTTATGTGCATTGTTTTTCAAATGGCATTAAGATATAAATTCTTCTTAAGGACAATAATGCTATATATTAAGGACATAAAGGCATAGTAAGAGTAATATTATTAGAATATTAATGCTTATTCAATAGTTTGCTCTTAACTTTTTAATAAATAGAACTATCATTTTTTTCCTAGAGGGGCTGTGAAGAACAAATTCTAAGATGCTAAGAGGTCTATGAACTGAGAAAATTTGGGAAACTGCTATAAATCCTTACAGAATATTATTTGGTCCATAAAATAAACACTTAATTTCTTGTGAAAATATTCATGATAAAATCTTTGAATGAAAATAGTTTGTAAAATAATATATATATAATATACTATATAGTATGATCTGAATTTTATGCTATATAGCATGATATGTATATGTAACACGTGTATAATTTTTATATATATATATTCTGCGTGTAATGCTTGTTTTAAATAAATATTGAAAATAGATATGCCTGAATACTGATAATGTTTATTTCTAATTAATGGATTATGGACTGTAGAGAGGTAAAGTTTCAAGTCCTGATATCAGATTCTATCTGTATTCTATTAATTACTATCTGTAGGACCTTGGATATGTTACATTTTTGTCTCAGTTTCTTCATCTTTAAAGTGGATGCAGTTATAGGATCAAATTCATGAAGTTCTTGTGAAAATGATTTAATTATTTTAACAATGGGTAGCATAGAACTAAATAAATATTAACAATGATGATGACATTTCTAATTCTTTATACTTCATAAAATGAATTGCTTTGTAATGCTAAACATTATTAGAAGTGTTATTCAAGCAGAGGCATTGGGATGCCTGGGTGGCTGAGTGTCTGCCTTCTGCTTAGGGTAGATCCCAGAGTCCTGGGATCGAGTCCCACATCAGGCTCCGCAGGGAGCCTGCTTCTCTCTCTAACTGTGTCTCCACCTCTCTCTCTCTCTCTCCCTCTCTCTCTCATAAATAAATAAAATCTTAAAAACATAAAAAGCAGAGGCATTTATGTTACTCTTCCCTGGGTTACATATACATACTTTTTCCAGTCTGTTGCATATATTCTTCTCTTCCCCATTATTCAGGGTTTGATCTTGTTTATAGAATCTGACAGAAATAATAGTGGGAATATCACAATGTGAACTCTATTGAAATGCGTATTCTAGAAGCAATGCTGAACCAAAACTGTTTTAGTGAGGGATTTTTTAGGATAAAAAATCAAAAAAGAAATTGAATAGAGATTTAATATTGAACCTGGAATGTACCTAGAACATTTAGTCCAAAGAACCAGTTCTAACTGTATATGGGAAAATTAACCAGGAGAGGTTTAAAAGTAAGGCAGGCTGTGGTGCCACAAACAAGCCACAGTGAGTGGTCTAGGACTTAAGAGAGGTTAGAGAGTGGGCATAGGTGTCTGGTTCACATTTGTCTCATTTGTATTTGAGTGTGCGTATGTGCACATATGTGTCGGTTTGTATGTGTTCACACATGCTTGTGTGTAATGAAGAGAATGTCCAGTTTAAATAAGTTGAGCAATTCTTCCTTTCTCTTCTGTCATTATGTTGTGCAGTTCTTGTACTTGTGAATAGGCATAGATATAAGTAAAATGAAATTAAAAGGTTAGTGGATTTGAGAAAATGTGCTTTAATATTGCCCCCAAATAAAAAGATGCCTTTCTGCCTCATTATGGGACTGAAGAGTAATGACTTTCAAAGTATAGCATTGAGGTTACTTAAGATTAAACATGTTGAACATGTCTTTTTCAAAATTCATAATATATTAATATCTTTAAAAAATAAACTATTGGGTTTACTTTAATATGAAGTAATACTGAAGTTGTATCTATAATAATGATTTAAATTTTAGATCATTAAGTAAAACTATGACTTGGTTTAAAATTAGATGTAGTACTTAAATATAACATAAATCATAAAGTTGATACATGACTAACTCAAATTTGGGGAACATTGCTGGATTTGACAAGTTAGAGAAATGGGAAGAGCAAAGTGATGAAGACTGTGTTCTGAATATTTTGGTAGAGGGATAAAATACCTTTGTCTTTCTCCCTGTAACTTTGCTTCCCTAATTTACCTAAAATACCCATTGTCCCTTGCCTTTGACGTATAGTATTGTGAATGTGTCACAGTAAAGGCCAGTTCTTGATTGGTGATCTTTTCCAGATGACTGGCAAGGGCACCAGGGTGTTCCACAGCTTGTATCTGTCACCCAAGAGGGCACACATTCCTGCCGCTCATCGATGAACATTCCACAAGCTGATAAATATAGTCCCTTTCCGTGAAGGATACATTTTCTTTTTTTTTTTCTTTTTTTTTTTAATTTTTCTTTTTTTATTATTATTTATTTTTAGGATACATTTTCCAACCCAAACTTTTAATTGTCACAGGAAGGGCAACAGTCAATACATTTATTATCTATCATTGTAAAGCTGGAGTCATATAAGGAAAATTAGAGTCCTTCCCAAGGCAACAGTTAATTTCAGTAAACACCTGTTCTATTATTCTTGACAATGGTAATACTATATTTTTTGAAACAGGAAATTATTTCATGCATAACTAAAGGCCCTGAATTTTATATAAGTAAAGGGAATAACAAAAACTTAGAGAGAAATTAGTACATATACTCGTGGACAATGTCTGTAAATCAGAAGTGTCCAAATTGAATTCCAGTGTCACAATATGAGAGATTTCTAATAGTTCTAATGTTTATTACAACTTCAAACGCTATTACTTATCAAGTAGCATTACCATCTGTTTAAAAGTCACCCACAAAACTTTCAAATTGGAGAACTATATATATCTCATAAGTTCTCAAAGTAAATATGAAACTTTCAAGATAATAGGAAACTATATCAAAGGTTCTGTGTGTATGTTAGCCAAAATAAAATAATGTATGCTGTACTTCTTTAGATGTTTCTTAATAAAATGTTAGTTTCTACAGGGGAAAGGGTTACAGTAAAGTTTTTCCAAACGTAGATGTTGTTCTTCCCTTAACGTTTTACATAACGTCTTCATGTTAATAAGAGGAATAATGCATCCCAAGATTGACCATCCTTATTTTCTTTCTCTCTCCTCTACCCTATGGGAGTAACATGCTTGTAAAAAAGCAGACAGATGATGATAGTGCATACAACTTTGTTCCTTAGTGTTACTTATGATAATTGTAAAATAGTATCACGCTGTTTGTGAAGATTTAAGGATAACTGAGTGAAATCATGTATCTTTTTCATTCCATAATTTAATTTTAATAATTTTCCTAATAAAAATTGTCTTAGTAAAGAACAATAAAAAGCACTCATGCTGACAAATACTTACATGTTGGCTCAAAAGCAGAAACATTTTTTGGTGTCTGATCAATATGCTTGGACACAATCAACAGTAACAGTCTTGCATAAACCTAGTTCTTATCTTTAAACTGCATTACCAAGCAGTTTTGAAGTGTCACGAAATCATACATGTTCTTGGGAAATACCATACTTTATGTATCAGAAATGCTCATAGTAGAAATAGGAGAAATTTAGTAAAAGGCTAAAGCAGCATCGGCATTTTGTTGTGTGATAAAAGAACTGTTTTAAATATAGAGATGTTGTTATCAATTTGTATAATCTTTTAAGCTCCACCCCCACTCCACCCAATGCTACTGGTTTCTTCAAAGGAATGAAATGCTTTATCTTCTTGACAGAACAAATTGACTGGAAAATTACATAAACCCCTTAGCAGATGTTCTTTTCCACTTTGTTTGGGAATTTGCACTGCTATACAGTGTTTCCAAGACCCATGTGGAGATGGGCTCGCAGGATGCAATCAACCTATGCAGAATGTACTACAATGAATGGAAAGGCTACTAGTTATTCTTTGGTTGTATGGCCAAGTACAATTTGGGCAATAAACAATGATACTATTTCCTCATATTAACAAAATTACTAAACATCCAAAAGATTTGAGCTATTCAAATTAGCCCTACAAACACTAAACATTTTCTGACCCAAGTGAAATTCCAAGCTCCTAATTGCTATAAATGTGTTTGCCATAATCATTCGGTCTTGGAGTCAAGGATGTCAGGCAGCAAAGAATAGGAAAAAGAAACCAATTTTGACTTCTGATCCCTTGCATCAGCTCTTTATCAGTCTGGCATACTAATCTGTGCAAATCAGATGACATCTTCAAAATTATAATGCACACCATTGAGTTAACATCTGTACAACAATCTCAATTGTCATCCATCTCTCTGTGAATAGTATACTGCAACTTAGTGTCACTAAATGCTAAATGGCATCCATCTACATAGTCTGCTTCTCTGTCTAGCATGGTAAACTTATAATTTTATTTCATCTCTTTATTTTTTAGGATTTTGCAAAAATCTCTTTTTCCATGCAGTTAAAAATAAGAGAAACTAATGCAACTAGCTCAATAAAAGGTTATCAAGTTGTTCAATGAATTATATATTGAAAACATCCAAAGTAGATGTTTACATTCCCAAAACATTGCAAATTCTTAGCAACTCTTTGAAATGCACTGATATTTTCAGCTAAAGAGATTATTTTAAGAGGGAAAGCGAAGTGAGATATCCAGAAATGAAATAAATATTTTAATGAAAATTCCAAAAGTTACAGCAAGTCAGAAAAAAATCAAGATAATATTGGTGTAAACTAAGCTAATGATTACCATAATAACATGATTTGGAGATGGGCAACTGTTCTATGGATGAACTTTCCTTACATAAGTTGGGTTCTACTAGTGTTGACTATGAGTCATCTAAGTCATACTTCATAGAAATTATCACCCTCTGGTCAGTTAGAATTTGCTAGCTCAATCCAAATAGATTTTCTAATAACTAATTAAGATTTCATTTTGGTTATTTCTTCTAATTATTTTATTTTAAACATAAGAGAAGAATAATTTTTCATCATTTATTATTATTATTCTTATTATTTTACTTAAATGACTCAGATTTGCATTGATTAAGAGCTACACCTGCCTCTAAAATACTTGAATTCTACTTCAGGCTTTCCTAGTAATTAAATGTGTTTTGTTGTTCAAGTCATTGTCTGGATGCCATGTTTCCCATCTATAAAATTTTGGAAGATTTTCTTCCTCCTTAAGATCCATTGCACACCATAGAAGAGAAGTTTGGAGAAGTTGACAAAATCGGGTCTTTGGGAAGATTTTAATCTCACATCAAGTGACATGGGTTTCATCCTATAGGGAAAGGGCTTGTTGATGTGTTTCAGCCAAAGCACCAACATTAATTATCACTGCTTTAAGGCTGGAGGTTTGAAGAACATCAAACAAAATAAAAATTGACTTCCAAAACTCATTTGCTAAGTAATAATTGCAAGAAAAAAATACATTTTACATGTTGCATGATGTCATTAAATAAGTTATAGGAAAAGGAAAAATACAGTGTGAAAAAATATGTAGCAAGTAGATATTTTCTTTGATTTTTGCTTAGTTTCTCATGCTGGGAAAGATTTTATTGAAATGCTCCATTATTTTTTTCCTAAAAAGCAGATATTTGTTTTTTGAGATGTGATTGGGACATACAAAAAATAAACTTCATTCATACACCAAGATTCTCAAAATGAAATTTTTTAGTTCAAATTTTGTACAATGGTCAGTATTTCTATCATTTAAATAGAATCTGGTCAACTTCTGAGACTATTATAATTATGATACTAGCTTGACACTAGGTAGTCTCAGTTCAGACATTAAAGCTTCTGTTATATCACAACAAAATTAGAATGCCTTTAGATTAGTAGCTAACTATTGTCAATAGCTTAATTCCCTTTTTTTATTAAGTATACTCTCAGCAAATAAAATATAATACGTAACTTTGTGAATAATAAGTATATATAATTTTGTGAATAATAAATAGCAAAAGGTAGGGCCTTTCTCTATTTTTTTCCTTTAGATACTCTAAAAAACTATGCTATGTAAGCAGAAAGTTCCAACTAATATGAGTTTACTAAGTACCACCATTGCTATTTATCACTGCAAGTGCTTCGCAACCTAGAAGCATGTAAAGCCAGCATGGTTGCGATGAATATTCAAACTCTTCATTGTTTTGGAAAATATCATGTGAACACAAATAAATGCAAGTGAAAAAACAACATCCCCCCCCCCAAAAAAAAAACCCAAATAATATTGTTTCAAGATGATAATGCTATGACAGAAAATATCTGTAAATAATCATGAAATCATGCTTTCCTATAAGTCAAATAGGCAGATGCTCCATTTTTTCCTTATTCTTTTTTTTTTTTAAGATTTTATTTATTTATTCATGAGAGACACGTAGAGAGGGGCAGAGGCACAGGCAGAGGGACAAGCAGGCTCCATGCAGGGAGCCCAATGCAGGACTTGATCTCAGTACTCCTGGGACCACACCCTGAGCCAAAGGCAGACGCCCAACTGCTGAGCCACCCAGGTGACCCTCTTTATTCTTAAAATACCATTTCTTTTCTACCACCAGATAAGTTTGGTCAATCTAACTTTATATATCTATGAACTGGCATTTCAGGAATATTGCCATTTTATGAGATAATCATCTTATTTAAATTTTTACAGTTTACACAGACTAGTAATTTTAAATTCATGATTTTTTTTTTTTAAATGACGGTGTGGGGGGCAACTGGGTGGCTCAGTGGTTAAGTGACTGACTCTTGATCTCAGCTCACGTCTTGATCTCAGGGTCATGAGTTTGAGCCCCACATTGGGCTCCACACTGGTCATGAGCCTACTTGAAAAAAATATGAAATGACAGTGTAAATGAGATACTTTTATTTTAACTAAAAGACAAACCCTCTGAAGGTTCCCAGTATAGCACAAAAAATCACCATGAGAAGGAATTTACCATCATGGTACATTAAAACAAAACGTGCCTGAGTTTATCATGAGATAAAAATGCGTATTTCCAGTCACAGGGCTTTCTAGGTATCAGTTTACTGCATGTGTTTCAGCAAGGAGGCCCAGCTGATGTAGGGCTGCATTCACTCAGACCCTGTATCTCTGATTTGCATTGCCTTATGTGACTCTGACTTGAAATACATTATCCATCAAATCCTTTTCAAATCATCTGACTAGAATGAATATTATCTATTTTGTTATGTGCTCTTTCCATTTTAATCTACCTCTATTTCCACACTCCTGCATATATGTTTGTTTAGCAAGCCTTGGTTTTGTCTGATCATCAGTCCAATTATTTACACATCATTTAAATTTTAATAACTTAAATCATAGGAATTTAAAGAATAATGGGGCTCAATCGAAGTTAGTAAATATTCTCTTGTTAGAAATGTTCACACATAATATAAATTAACTCTCCATGGACCAAAGCTTGTGTGATTATGGTGCATTTTAGAAAATTCTGGAGGGGACTGCATCCTGCTTATAGTTCATGGGCACCAGGAAAGTTACGGCTGGAAGGTGGGCAGAATAGTTTCTTAGGAAAAACTATAGCTAAAATGTAAAGAGGTATTCAACTTCTTGTCATAATCAAAAAGAAAGGATCAAAACTAAATCCATTCAAAATAAGCCAGTAGTGTTGTTACTCCATATTTTACCCCCAGCCAAAACCATTCAATACTTATAAAATATACAAAAATTCCTAAGAATCGATTAGGTCATGTTTTATTCTTTGGTTCTCTACTGTGTATAACGTTCTCAATTTCATAATTCCAGTTTCAGGAATATCCTTGGGATTTCTTCAAACAAAGTCAGAAGGGAATATAGTCAATAATATTTTAGCAATTTTGAGTGGTGACAAGTGGTAACTAAACTTACCCTGGCGAGCATTTCATACTGTGTTTAAATGTCAAATCACCATGTTATATACCTGAAACTAATAGGATATTTTATGTAATTTGTACTCCTTTAAAAAAAAAAGTTAAAAGTACTCCACAAATAACTACAGAGAATCACTTTATTTCCATTTACTGTCACCATTATCTCTGTAAATTATTTCACATAGTGATACAGGTCTGGGAGAAGTAGGAAGGTTTATAGCTTAAGAATGCATTTCATGGGCATCTGGGTGGCTTGGTTGGTTAAGTATCCAACTCTTGATTTCCACTCAAGTTACGATCTCAGGGTCTTGAGATCAAGCCCCTTGTGAGGCTCTGTGCTGGGCATGGAGCCTGCTTAAGATTCTTTCTCTCCCTCTGCCCTTCCCAACCTTCTTTCTTTTTTTTAAGATTTTACTTATTTATTCATGAGAGCCAGAAAGAGAGAGAAAGAGAGAGAGAGAGAGAGAGAGAGAGGCAGACACAGGCAGAGGGAGATGCAGGCTCCATGCAGGGAGCCTGATATGAGACTCCATCCTGGGACTCCAGGATCATGCCTTGAGCCAAAGGCAGGCACTAAACTGCTGAGCCACCCAGGGATTACCTCTCAACCCCGACCTTCTTTCTTAAAAAAAAAAAAAGAAAAAGAAAAAGAAAAAGAAAGAAAGAAAGAAATGTATTTCCAAAGAATGTGATCTCAGTATTGTGTGATCTTTAATAACCTGCAAGAGTAAAGAAGCCAATTGGAAATTTTTCTTACTCTCAGGTGTATTAGGTGATTAGGTGCCATTGTTCTTGTTTATTTAAAAACGAAGACAAATGGACACAGCACATTCAGAGCCCACCAAACTGGCATTCTAAGTGTGTGGTCAAATGTATCACAACCATCTAAAATAATAAAAACCTCATTTGGTTATAAGAATAATAGTTAAGGAAACTCTATTTGATTTCAGGTCATAGAGAAATATTGTAAAGAAAAATAAAAAAAAAGAAAAAAAGAAAAAATATTGTAAAGAAAAATAAAGTTTTAAAAAAACATTTCAAGTAATAATAGAAATGCAGGTGGTATTTATTTGAAATTTATAAAAATTTCCAAATAAGTATTAAATTGGCACAGAAAATACACAAAGGGGTCTGGTGTGTGTGTGTGTGTGTGTGTGTGTGCACATGCGTGCATGTGCGGGTAAGGGGCAATGGATTATAATAATATAGGATATATTAAATAGGATATATAATAACGATGACAAAGATAAAATATCTGACAGAAAAGAAAATTATATTCTGGTGATCGACTTACAACAATAAATAGTTAACGGTGCTATGATTCTAAATCATACTATTGAGGGCATTCTATGGCCCATGCTTTCATATATATCTATATCTATATATGATATATATAGATATATATATGTTATAAATATATATTTAATATATATATATATATATGTTTATATATATATAAAATCTCCCTCTTAAATAAACATTTAACAATTATGCTTAAAATCATTCCACCATGCAAAATATAAGCTCACAGGTGCATAAATAAATGGACAATGAATGATCTTCTACAGATGAATACACTTTGGCAATTTTATTCTCTAGAGACATTTTTCCTTCCCTGAGCATAGCTATTGTAAAAGGTCATTAATTTGAAAAATTGAACGTTTTGAAAAAAATCATTCAGTTAAGTTATTATTATCTAAAATCCACAATCTAAGTTAACTAAGAAAACCAGTTTTCTTTTCTTTCTTTTGTTTTCATAAATAGAAATCATGCTACAAGTTGCAAGTCCTAGTTCAAATAGATAAAAGTAAAAAATAGAGTGCTGTCATTCTAAATGTTACATGACTATAATTGCTGCTAATGTCATTGATTTCAGGTAGGTATTATTTCGGTAAGATAGTTATAGTGGACTTTGTAAGTATTAGTGGATGATACTACAGACGCTAACATATCCTCTTTTTAATATTTATCTTTATTAGTATAATTTATTCTTCCAGATATAGATTATAGATTCTGTAAAACAACCTAATATTTACATAGGAGTAGTTGGCTGCCTATTACATAAAGAAAAATCTGTTTTTCCTTACGTCTGTATATTGGATTTGTACACACATACACATACACACACATGCTTATATTTTGCAGAGCATTTTAATTCAGGAAACTGATTTTGAAATTTAGAAAATAAATATATCAAATATCAAATATTAGGTCACTAATAATTTTTCTGGTTTCTATATTTTCTGGGCAATAATCTTCTCCATGAAAAAAAAAGAGCCTTATGTAATGTGAATTCACAAGGCTCTTTTTTTTAAGCACAGATTTGCACTAAATTTTTCCAAATTTCTTTAGACTTGACATTCTAGCACTTTCAAAAGAAGTCTATAGATATGAATAAAAAATTTTTATGAGTTAAAGTACTTTAACTATTCAACATTAACAACACTGAAACCATGACTTAAAAGATGAAAAGAGTATTTTAATAGCATCAAATTTTTCCTATTACAAAAACAGGAAGAATTTTAGATTGAGTCTGAAATTAAGAACTGGAAGTTTCATCATTGTTTCCAACTTCCTAAATGTATTCAGCAGATAAGCATCTGTAGGCACAATCTCTAAAGTTAACTTCAGAGAACCAAGTTACTAATGTTACTCCAGAAGAGTAATATAATCCTCTTCTGTTTTATTCTTCCAACCAGAAAATGGACTAGTGATTCTAAAATAATGGGAGAGGACTGAAATATTCCCACCATAAGAACTAAAAATATAAATATGTTTAGAAGAACTAAAGGAAGGGAAAGCATGGTAATATATCCATGACTATGAAATACAGCCTTGATGACTAATAAGATTTTTGCAGCTTCCTTTTTTTTAAATAAATTAATTTTTATTGGAGTTCAATTTACCAACATACAGAATAACACCCAGTGCTCATCCCGTCAAGTGCCCCCCTCAGTGCCCATCACCCATTCACCCTTACCCCCCCGCCCTCCTCCCCAGCAGCTTCCTATTTGTACCAGCTCCTCAAATTATTTTTGGTGCTTCTTCAATTCCCAGTGTGGTAATAATGAACTTTATTAAAGGGACTTAATAGAGATGATTATTATTTACTAAAGTATGTTCCACATAATACTGATCCTTAAAATATTCTAGGAGAAAAGGAGATTTGTATCAAAGTAAGTTTATGAGAGTCTGCACATTGTATCACACTCTTGGAGGTTTCTAATGAGCAATGTCACTCTATATTGCATCATGACTGTGTTTCTGCTATATTCACTGATTTTGAAAATACTTTTAAATGATTACATAATCAACCAATATATAATTTATCTATTTCTCTACTGTTAACATAAGGATTTTTAAGCCTTATTTTATTAACAATATTGTACACAAGGCTTCATGCATATTTTTGATAGTTTTTAGGGAATAAAACACTAGAATTAGAAATAACAATGGATCATGCTGAGTGAGTGTTGTAATGGCCCTAATAAATATTGTCAAGTTGCCTTCCAGAAAGTTATGCCAATATGAGGGTATTACTGCCTATATTCCCCAAGTTACACACATAAGAGCTTTTACAAATCAACATAAAAATCCCAAAAGAACAATGAGCAAAGCCCTTAAAAATGGGAAATTCAAATAGTTATAAATGGAAAAATAATGTGCAAACTATTGAATAATTAAAATAATGCAAATTAAATCAATGACTAAATATGCTTAATCTGTTGGATTAACCAAAGCAATTTGATAATTAAAATAATATGGTAGACATTCTTATATACTACTGATAGGATGTCAAAGTGGCCCAAAATTTCAGGAAAGCAATTTAGTGATATTTAAATAAATAAATAAATAAATAAATGCCTAAAATAACTCATTTCCCTGATAATTTTTTAGAAAATTGGAAATATGGATAGAAATATTTTGTTTTAGAGTGATCAACACAGCATCATTAATAGCAACAACATTTTTTAAATGACCAAGAGTAGAAGACAGAAACATTTATATTGATACTGCTAATATTGCCTAATGATCCATTTTCTCCTACATCCTTTACTAAAGCAACTCTCAGATGTTAATTAATATATGGCTGCCTAGAAAAATACTGTAAATCTAAGCTTTTCTCTTTGTTAAGGTTGTTACATGACTATTTTCAGGCCAATTGGATGTATGCAAAAAATAAATCTGCAACCTCTGTGACCTTAGAATGAAGGATAGCCCACTACTACTTCTCACTCCTTGCTATAATGTGGACTTGGTAGAATGAGCTAGAACAACCATATTCATTCATGAAATAGGAACATGGATGACAGAGAAATAAAGTTAATGATCTTGGATCTCTGATGATTTTGGAAATCAGGAAATTACTAGCTCACCTGCCTCTGAGGCTTCTATATGAAGGATAAAGGTCTGTCTTGTTTAAATATTGTTGTTTGGGCTTCTTTTGTTACAGTAGTTCAGATTACTTCTTAGGTACATGATCCATACAGTAGGGATGGTATGCAGCAACTAAAAGCCTCCTAATAGCAAGGAAGAAACCAATAAAATAATGGTGCAGAAAGAAAGCAAAATATATCACGTCAGTTTTTCAATTATGATATTAAAGGAAAGTGATCTCCAAAATGCTAATGGGAGTAAAGTCTTAATAGTTAAGATTAGTGATGATTTTAAGATGTGCTTTTATTTCTAATCTAATTATAAGAAAAATATCAGACAAATCTCAAATGACACTTTACGAAATACCTGACCAGTACTTTTCAATACTGTCAAGGTCATTAAAAATAAGGCAAGTTGAGAAAGTGTTATAGCCAAGAAGAGTCTAAGAATTCATAATGACTAAATGTAACATGGAATCCTGGATAAGATCTTGAAAAAGAAAAAAAATAGATAATAACTAAAGAAATCTGAAAATGGGTTTTGGTTAATAATATTTTAATAGTATTACTTCATCAATTGTGATAAACTTACTATAGTAATATAAAGTGTTAACAATAGAGAAAACTGTATGTGAGCTATATGGGAAGAGTCAAGTAGCATACAGTGCATGGTAACCAATGACAAGGGAAGATTCCAACCTCGTGGAGGGTAGCAAAGATCATCACATTCCAGACTCCAGGAATGGAAGTCCAAAGACTTCTGCCTACTGCATCTTGGTATTTGCATCACCAAGGAAAACACAACACAGCCAAATGCTGGATGGTACAATGCCTTTACTCACATAGAGAAGAGACAGTACAAGATCAGTTCCAAAACTGTCAACCCTCATGGGGAGTAGGTGTCCCTGGCAGCCAATGCAGGGAAGCTGGCCTATGTTTCTTCCACTAATGCCCCCGTAAGGACCCTGACTTCTCTCCAGTCAAATATTGAAAGCCATGAGCAAGACTGAAGGCCATTAATTGGCGATAGTTATGGGCTCTATCTCTTGGTAAGGAAGATTTAAATCCCAAGGCCTATTTTTATATGGCTGAGCTAGATTCCAAAAACCATGTGCATGACATTGCCTTTCCTAACAGAAAGGCTTGTACTGTCTTCACAAGTTTTCTATAAATATAAATCTATTTTAAATTTAAATAGATATAGATACAGATATATAGCAAAAAAGAATAATTCAGGTACTATTGTAGGCCACAGACTTTGCTACCGACCTGTTGCTCACTTTGTGTGGGCAGAAGCCAGGCCTGCAGTATCTTAAATCTCTGCCAAATTCCCCTTTTAGCATCTCTGACTTCCACATGCATGTTTTAGCTCCATGGTCAAAGACATTTCCCTTCAAGCTTCTGGCGTCATTGAACTTGGAGGTTTGGAGGTAGGGATGAGTCAATCTGGGCCTCAGTCTTTTCATGGATTCCACTTTTCTTTTGCTCTCCACTCCTGTCATGTCCCTTTCACCTTTTCAGTTGCCTACCATGCTGACCTCAGATCCAGGGGCTGAGGCAACAGATGAATATAAACTGTTCAAATAGTTTTGAAACTAGGTAAAAACCATATAATAAATCCCATGTATTATATTTTTCCTCTTGGTTATGATTCTCTGATCAAATCTTGCCTGCTATATCTACGTAATCCTAGGACCTCTTATTAAAAATCTTATGTATTTAGCACTAACAGTCTTATTTCAAGGGCTAAGGGTCACAGAATCAATCAATCAATCACAAGGAAGCTAAAGATTAAAAGACAACATGTCCTTGAATTCTGATACAGTAGGTTAGAAGTTCCTTAAATGCTACCATTTTCCAAAATGGATCAAGATAAACAACCATTTCGTTGAGCTCTCCATTGGAGAATTAATAATATTAATGAAATCTACTATCTAATCACTATATATTCTAGCTCTTTTCTAATGTAGAATTCATTACATCTGTAATGAAAATAAAAGATATTCTTAGTGGTCAAAAGACATAAAATGATTAATCACATATCTACTAATGACATTTTAAAAGTACCTCAGCCCAGAAATGTGACACTACAATCATTAAAAATCAGATTCAATTTTCAAAGATACTAATCTTAAACTTTATACTGCTGGCAGAAACATAAAATTATATCCAGTAAGCTCAGATGCTCTGGATAATGGAAAAGCTTAGTTCTATGGTGCTGCCAGAAAATAATATGCTTTTAGAAATTCTGCAAGTTGAGTAGAGAGATAACTGATCAGAATATGACAAAGTGATGTTACAAATTGTTCAGAACAGAAAAATTCCAGATCCAAAGACTTTTTTTTTTTTGAGACACTGATTGAGGTCCAAGAGCAGCATAATGGTACCAAATGGATAAAAACAACAATAAAGTCACTTCTCATGCATAATGCATAGGCATTCTCTATTGGAGTTGATATCACCATCTGGTGTCTAATTATTCCCGCCTCATACCACACGGTGGTATGCACCTAATGGAATGACTGTACATTATAATAACTCAGTACACAGACTCTTTGCTGCTAATTATAAGGTGTGAGTTTTTGTTGTTGTTGTTTTAAAGATCATGGAAATCCCAGGGAATTTGGTGTTCATGGCTTAAAATAAGTATTTTGTAGGGTGTCACTAGGAAAAGGGAATGCCAGTTAACTTTTATTTTTCCAAAAGATCTATTATTCCTCTATGTTTAGTTCATTTCTTCCAACATCTGTACCACAGAAATTAATTAAGGTCCTGATTCCCTATTCTCATCACGTGATCCTTTTTTCAAATTGCATCTTTCTTCAAACTGAATACTCTTATTTTGATTTATTCATATATACCTTCAAGTTGTAGGAATCAGGATTAACAGTTATTTGTTCTCCCTGAAAAGAACAAAAAAAGACAACAATGCTAATGTAACCAGACATTTATTCATCATGCATTCTTTCATTCAATAAGCATTTGTGGCATATTTACTAAAAATTGGAAAGGCTAGAGTCTGAGGAAATAATTTATTACCACTTGAGAAGGACTAAGGCTAATTAATGAAAAAAGAGAGAAATTATAACAATAAAGCTTTGTAAATGCAGTGATGGAAATATTTGTAGGTTCTTCATTGAGAGGAGAGATTCTTCAGGATATTATTTAACCCCTGCAGACACTGCTTGTATTCTTGGTTGCAGTTTTAGTTATTTACTGCTGCACAATAAACTTCCCCCAAATGTAGTGGTTTAAACTGACAATTAGTCACTGATAATTCTACAATTTAGTCAGGGCTTGGAAGCAACAGTTCATGCTCGTTCCACATGATATCTTTAGGAAGGCTTTACTGGAAAAAACAGAGGATCAACTAGAGATGGCTCACTCACCTGAAATAAAAGTTGATCTGGCTTTAGCTGGTAGCTTAGATAGGATGGTCAGTTGGGAATCTCAATCATCTACCCTGTGTGGTCGCTTGGGCTTCCTCACAGAATGACAACCAAGTTACATAAGAGCAAAGTAGAAGTTGCCAGCCTTTTTAAAGTGTAGGGCCAGAATTGGCAGAGTATCAATCTTCTACTGTCTTCAATGTAAGAAGACAGAGGTTCAGTTCAGATCAATGGATTGAAGAATCAGACTGTACTTCTCAGAGGTCTATTTTGGGCTATCTTTAATTCACTAGTTAGTATAAAATTTACCAGGTAAGTATAATCCAGAAATTAGTGAGAAATGTAAAAGCTTACTTTTTTTAAAAACCCAGAGTCTCAGTGTCCATTGAAAGATGAATAGATAAAGCAGATGTGGTCTATATATACAATGGAATATTACTCAGCCTTTAGAAACAACGAACACCAACCGTTTGTTTCGACGTGGATAGAACTGGAGGGTATTATGCTGAGTGAAGTAAGTCAATCGGAAAAGGACAAACATTATATGGTTTCATGGTTTCATTCATATGGAGGAATATAAAAAATAGTGAAAGGGATTAAAGGAGAAAGAAAAGAAAATAAGTGAGAAAAATCAGAGAGGGTGATAGAACATGAGAAACTCCTAACTCTGAGAAACGAATAAGGGGTAATGGAAGAGGAGGTGGGCAGGGGGATGGGGTGATGGGGTGACTGGGTGAAGGGCACTGAAGGGGGCACTTGACGGGATGAACCCTGGGTGTTATACTATATGTTGGCAAATCAAACTCCAATAAAAAAATAAACACACACACAGAAAAAAAAAAAACAACTCACTTACTCGCAATCTCAAAAACAAACAAAAAACAACCCAGAGTCTCTATATGTAAAATTCCATTTTAATACCATGGTTCTAAAAAGGAAACTATAGTCCATGGAATATTGGAAAGATAGGGTTTAATTCTAAGTTTCCTGAAATAGTTGTGCTAATGAAGAGAAATTTTTAATCTATATCAATACATGTTAGGTAAATCTGATTTCAAATCTAATTCTATGTACATGGCAAACATTTAGAAATACTTGTTATATACCATAAGGTGACAAATATTTTATGTGTTACTTCATTCACTCAAAAAGTTCAGGCAAAATTATTATTCCCTGAAGAAAATTGAGGCTAAGGGAAATTAGTAGTTTATTTGAACTTATACAGCTAATATGTGGAAGTCTTGGATTCAAGCGTGGGATGCCTTTCTCCAAAGTCTTAATGTTATATTGCTTAAGCACAAATGAAATGTTAAGTTTTACAAAATGTATTTTTATCTATTTTCCCTTCTGATATATTAAGTTTCCACTCACAAATAAAATCTATTATTATTTATTACACATTCTATACAAAAAATGTTAATTTATAAAACTGCAATGAAAGTATGTGTTACCAGGTATATGTGTCTATCACAAATAAACATTTAGAATAAAATAGTTAAAACTAAGAGATAAAATTATTTATGCTCAAAGATCAGATTTAGGTACCAGATTATAAGCGGGATCATCTAGTTGCTTAAGTATTTACCTTTTCTAATGCGTTCTTTTTCTATTTCATAAACTATGATGGACAATTATAGGCCTCTTACTTTATACAGAAGGCTGAGTTTAGTAGGTATTGAATGAGGGGAATAAGTTGTAAAAGTCCTATGAAAAATTTATGAAAACAATTAATTGGTTGAAAAGTCAATCAGAAAACCCAAATCCATAATACTAGGTCAACTGTAATCATACTGGAAAATTTCCCTGGGAGTCCTTTGCTCTACATTTTTCTGTTATGCAAAGAGAAAATTACATGAAAGTAGATTATAGTTATACTTTGAGACAATTATTTCAAGACCATTTGAGAGCAAAGAAGTACTGAAGAGCTTTTTGAAAAATTACAGTTGTATTTTTTTAGAAGGTTTCTCCATTAACGTTAATTATGTTCTCCCTAGTGTCATGAGCTTAGGAGCCTTATGAAAAGAAAAATTTATTCACCAACAGGTGAATGTTTTAAGTTTTCAATTCATTACCATTTGACCTGAAACATTTAGAGTTGCTTCTTTTTCTTTTAAAAAAAGAAGCTTTATTGAGATATAATTTATGTACCAAAAAGTTCACCCAATTAACGTTATAATTCATTGGCTTTCAGTTTGCCTACCGGGTTTTGTGATCATCATCATGCTTAGAATATTTTCATCACTCCAAAAGGAAATTAGAATATTTTCATCACTCCAAAAAGGAACCTTTAACTGAATAGCAATTGCCCCCCACAGCCTCACATTCCCACCCTCTATGTTGCCGTAGGCAACATAATCTATTCTGATTTGTCTTTCAGTTCAAATAGAGAAGTGGGCAAAGCAAAGTATTCTCAGATTATGTGTAATATTATGTGTAATTAATAGACCTAGATTGCCTATATGTCAGTCTTGTGTTAATAATCTTAAAGACCAAGAAATATAGCTTTAAGTACATCCTATGAAGCAACCAAAATGATTTTAATGAAATACAAAATTATAGCAGTGGGGGCTGGCTCAACTTTCATCTCAAGAATCTTGAATTATAGTCACTTTCAGAGACCTCATTAAGAATAAGTGGAGAGAAAAGCACATATTTCAAACTTACAGGCTTCCTGCATACTTGTTTTGTGCCCTAATTTTTTTCATGTCTTTTATTCCTCAAATATGATTATGTATCTACAATCATTTTCATTTCTTTATTTTCTAAGATTTATTTATTTATTTTAGAGAGAGAGGAAGAGAGAGAGAGAGCCCACAAGTGAGGGGAGGAGTAGAGGGAGAGAAACTTCAAACCAACTCCGTGCTGAGCAGGGGAGTCAGAGTCCTGGCTCCATCCCACAACCCTGAGATCAAGACTTGAGCTGAAACCAAGAGGGACTGCTTCACCAACTGCACAACCCAGGTGCCCCTCCTCCTCTTTTTAAAAAACTCTTCCCACATGATCTATCACAGTAACTTTAATTTCACTCACTCAGCATTCTTGTGATTCTCCTCTTCCTAATCCTGCTCCACTCAAAATACACACAATTTTTCACAGCTTTTATTTTTTTTTTATTTTCTTTTTGTTTTTTTGTTTTTTGTTTTTTTCTTTTGTTTTGTTTTGTTTTGTTTTGTTCTCACAAACATTCTCTGTTCAGACCACTGATTTACTTGGAGACTTTTTTTTTTTACCTTGCACCTTGGACAATTTCTTCTCCTTTTCTCTCTTTTTCTCAGTTTTCAAAAGTAACATTTTATTCCCTTACTTAACCCTCTAGCGGGTCTTTGCTTTTGTTCAGGGAAGCCTATTAAATATGTCCTGTTGCATAACTAATGTAAATGATGTCCCTAACAAATTTAGCAGCAGCGTATCTGTGCGTCACGGGGCAGCTTTTCTGGTATTGAAATAAATAAGTATATGGGCATTTTTTTCTGACATTCTTAACATTCATAACATAATAAAATGATTAAAGACATAGCTTTGGGGTCATACAATAGACATAAATTCCTGATTCTGACTCTAAATCCCAGTCACTTGAATTATCTAAACTATAAACTTATCATCTGTAAAAATAGGAATGATAATACTGCTCCCATAGAATAGTAAAGAGAAAATAATGTATTCAAACAGCAGAATGCCAAAACTGACCAGTAATATTAGCCATCACATTATTTTTATTACTACTCTTCATACACATTAAACTTTCACTAGACTTATTTTGGGTGAATCTGGGTAAAATACATTTTAAGCATGATTTTTATGGGAAAATAAATTCTAAATAACAAACTAACTTAAACCATTTTTCCATAGTACTGTCTTACTTGCTGAAGACTCATTGTGTAAAAATAACATAAATGTTAAAAGATGATCTAGTTGATTCTCTGCTCTGTAGTCAGGAATGTATACAAATTCATCTGCTTCTTAAATTTCTCCACAAACATGATGTCATTTAACTGTTTTTTGACAAACTAAATGGAAGCAAAACATTTTTTAAAAACATGTGTTTGCCATCAAAACTTGTTAGGTATAAAGGGGAAAAAAGAAAAAAAAGTACAGTCTTGTCATGTCATTATGGAAATATTTCTTATAAATCTGAGAAAATAATAAATGCTTTTATCTCATTGTAAATCAAATTTTATCAAAGTTTTTTTTTTCCCAAGAAACATATGTTTGCTGTCAATTAACCTGATAATTAAGATATAAGGAAATAGAGACATAAGGCAAAGTCTGGAATCCATTTCTTTTTTTTTAAGATTATTTATTTATTCATAAGAGACAGAGAGAGAGAAAGAGAGAGAGAGAGAGAGAGGCAGAGACAGCCAGAGGGAGAAGCAGGCATGATGTGGGACTCGATTGCAGGAACCTGATGTGGGACTCGATCCAGGGACTCCAGGATCATGCCCTGGGCTGAAGGCAGGCGCTAAACCACTGGCCGCCCAGGGATCCCCATGGAATCCATTTCTTGAGTTGATTAACCCTCCTCATCCCTCAGACTGACTTCCCTAAACACACTCTTGCTCTATATATGTGCTCTCTTAAGTAAAATTCTTTTTTTAAAAATATTTTATGTATTTATTTGAGAGAGAGAGAGAACAACAGGGAGAAGAGCTGAGGGAAAGGGAGATGCAGACTCCCCTCTGAGCAGCAAGCTCATATTGGGACTCAATCTGAGGATCCCAGGGTCATGACCTGAGTTGAAGGCTGACATTTAACTGACTGAGCCACCCAGGTGCCCCAATAAATTCTTAGTCTTCCATTTTCCCTCCCAATTTTTAAGTTCCCTGAAAGCAGACACCTTATCTCTATGTATTGCTAATCTCTACAATAAATTGCTGTTGAATGAACTAATAAAAGAGTGAATTCAGAAGGATTTTTTAGGCTTATTCAATGGGAAATAATGCCCTATTCCAAATAGATTCCTTTGAAAAGAAAAATAAGACATTGGCATCTAAAAATCACAAAATATCTTTTACTCAATATGTATATGTGTATGAAGCCAAATATATTTTCCAAGGCTATGTTAAACACAGTCATGTACATACATATCAGCAAGGTTAATAGAGTCTGATTGATTAGTAATTTTTTTGATACCCTGAGAAACCTAACTAGCTAAGTGGCACCCCTAATAACATATTGTATAAATTAGGTTTACTCCAGGGATCTCTGGGTGGCTCAGCGGTTTGGCGCCTGCCTTCGGCCCAGGGCATGATCCTGGAGTTCTGGGATCGAATCCCACGTCGGGCTCCCTGCATGGAGCCTGCTTCTCCCTCTGCCTATGTCTCTGCCTCTTTCTCTCTCTGTCTCTCATGAATAAATAAATAAAATCTTTTTAAAAAATTAGGTTTACTCCAGTCTTATTGTTCTCTAGGAAACATAAGCATTGTTTCTGTGGTCCACTCCAGAAATAAAAGCATAAATATTCACTGAATACTCACTGAAAACTTTGATTAAACACAAAATGCCAGGAATCATGGTTAATATGATTAACAGTTTTAACTGAAAACTTTGGAAAACAATTTCTAGTATTATAATAATAAAAGTATAATATGACTAAGAAATAGTTCTAAAATTAAGTGACTAAAGAACACTGGTGTTCTGCTAACTTGACCAAGGCAAAAAGATTATAGAAAAACCTTTCAAATTGTTAAAAAGAAAGAAAAAAAAAAAAGAAAAACAAATGGATAGAGTATTCTCAACTTAAAGATTTTCTCACATCAGCTTTTCTTAAATCTTTGGCACCATCCAGAAAGTAGGAGCAGATGAGAAAATGAGTGAGTATGTAGCAAGTGGCTACTAACAGATGAACTTGGAAATAGTATGATCACAGTTAAGTGTAACAGCTCTTTTCTTCTCCTCATAGAATGATTTAGTTTGCATCCATAATATCATAGTGACATTTATTTTCTAGCAGGAAAATTAGTTTTAAACTTATATTATGAAATTGCTATGCCAATATCTCATGGAATAACACAAAAAAAGAAAAGGACAAGCTGACATTCACAAGTCTGCTAGCTGGCCCTACCTGAGAGGCACTGGGGTATAAAATAAAACTAGGTATGTACGAATCCCAGCCAGTTGTCTTGAGAGTAGGACCAACATTTCTATCTTCTTTGTACCTCTTGCCACTATGACAAAGCATTGCTCACGGTCATTTCTGTTTGTTTGTTTGTTTTTTTTAATAAATAAACACAACACCACCTGATGAGCCCTGGAAAATATCTAAATAATCTAGAACATGGAAGAGTGTGCATATTCATGTGCATCTGTGTGACTGTGTAAGCAAGGGAAAGAGAGGGGTTAAATAATCTGAACAAAAAGCTGTTATATCATTATTGTCTTCCTTGCCTAAAATATGTAAAAGATATAAAAATCCATCTTGTTTATTTTGGTCAATATGTTTTTAGCAGACAAAATTTGAGAGAAGAGTATAATTTTTATTTTAAGAATGTGCCCCTATTTTCCTATCAGCAGTTTAAAAATGTGGGTGTTTGCAGCAGTTGGCAAGAAACCCAAAGATTTATCTATAGGCACCAGCTGATGCCCACACAAGGCCTCACAGGATGCTGTTCTGCTGGTGGCCATGATGGTTTAGGGCTTGAATTATTACTTTTAAATTAAAAAACATAGTTTGGTTGCTATACCAAATGCAATAAGTTACTCAGGCCAAACATGCTTATTAAATCATAAGTAATCCTCTGGGAAAAGTCAAATATTTGTAGTTTCTGCTAACTCAGGCATTCATTCCTTCTCACAAACTCTTCTCTCTGACTGAAATACCCTCTTCCAGGCGTTCTGACAAACTGTTCAATCCATCCAGGTTCAATTCAAATACAGCTCAAGCACAAATGACCTCTGGCTTTGGAGTTCTTCCTCTATGTCAAACTGCATTCTAGATAAAACTCCCTTATAATCATCAACTCATTTTGTTGTTTGTTTGTTAGCTTGCCTGTCTCTTCCACAATGCAATTCTCCTTGGTGTGTAGAGACCATATACTTATGGTCCTTCATTTCTTGTCACTGACATTGGACAGAATTCCTTGAGAGTCAAAATGCAAAAAAAAAAAAAAAAAAAATGTGTTAAAGGAATCAAAGGACAGAAATAATGGAAAGATGAATGTATAAAGTGCCTTATGAAACATTTACTTGCATATAAATCATATATACAAATAATTTGACAATATTTGTATTTATTAAACAGGTCATTCTCTTTGTAGCTGTTGCATGAAGAATAAGGAATCAGAGCTTAGAGAAGTGAATTCGGTCATCTTAATAAATAAAGGAAAAAAATTGGAATAATAGGATAGTCTAACAAATAAGTATATACCAGAACTGTAGAGCTATATCCTCCCGCCAGACAGAACATTCCTGCTGCTCCACACCATGATGAATTTAATAAGAAGATCAATATAATAATTTTATATTAATTTTGTAGCGCAGAGAGGAGGAGGTCAACTCTTCTTGAGATTTTAACAGCTTTACCCACCTGTCACCTATCCTCCCACCTCCAACTTATGTTTTTAGTTAGAAAAATACTATTATTTAAGGTACAGATTATATTTGCAGATAACCTTTTTATAATTTATAAACCTAGTTTGGGATCCAGGTTTATTGTAGCTTTAATGCCATATTTTTTAAGGGCCCAGCATTGTGTCTGGAACCTAGGAACACTGCATATTGCTAAATAAATATAATGGAGTCATATTAATTTTCAGGTAATTTCTTCATCTAATGTATTATCTATATAATATATTAATTTTTCTTAGGGTCACTGAGTCACCATCAGTAACCATTATGACTTTGTTTCATTTCAAGGTTATGTTGCCAGAAATGTAAATATGAAGTATATGAGAGAAAACATGAAAATGTTCAGAATTAATCTATTATATATTTTAGCTCATTTAATTGTTTCTGGTTTCACTAGCTTACACACTCACAAAAAGAAGTATTGACGTTTAGATAGTCAATAAAAGTAGAATCAACTTGTACGAAAGGACTATGATGTCATGCCTTTAATGTAACCCTGTGAATTCATTCATTTTTATATCTATTTATAATTATGCAGTCTTTCAGAAATGATTGTGAGATATAAATTATATTTAGCTTTGCATGTGAAGAATGACCTTACTTTTAGGTGTGCCAGCAAATACAACCTCTGAATCCAATTTTTCTCTTCTGTGAATTGATTTAATTAATCTCTGAATTTCTTTCCAGGTATGAGAGTCTATTGTTCTGTTTGGTAATGGAATACTATCAGGGATCCAGAAGACTTCAGAGTTATCATAAAATGTCCGTAACAATATGGCAACATTGTTTCAGGGTAATTTCCCTCTTGATGGATACTCCCCACTGCAACAACATTCATCATTTAAATTGACACCTGCAAGCTCAAAGCTCAATTAAAAGTGATTAGTAGCACATTAGAAAAAATTATAAGGCTATATGTAGACACATCTGAAAAAAATAATCCTCTAAGACTAGATTAGGTCTGCATTGCAAATGTCTGTTTACTGTTCCAGATCTACCACAAGAATTAAAACATTTTGAAGTAAGGGAGCACATATTAGTCAATTTTATTTCTTCATTTCCTCATAAGTAGTACTTAGCTGGTTAAGTGTCAAACTGTTGGTTTTGTCCCTGGTCCTGATCTCATGGGTTCCAAAATCAAGGGTTCTGAGATCATGAGTTCTGAAATCGAGCCCTGTGTAGTGCTCCAAGCTCAGCAGAAGTCTGCCTGGATACTCTCTTCCTCTGCCCCTTCCTTCCTTGCAGGTGTGTAAGCATGCACTGTCTCTCAAAGAAATAAATCTTAAAAAAAATAAAAAGAAAGTTTATATAATTTATATATCTCATATTTCTTCTTGCTATCACCTGGAAATACATAAGCAGCTTACATTATTATAATATTCCATATATAAGTACCCAAAGTATAAATGACTCTAGGAACAGTTGTGAAGTAGGCCAAAACTGTAGTATCTCCAGAACTCTTTTTGTCCTGAATTATTTGGCTAGATTCCCAGATATCAGTGCTACATCTTCTATCTTCCTTCCTCCCATTCATGGTTAACTTCACTTAAAAATGTGTAGTTTTGTGTGTGTGTGAGTGTGCAGTGTGCTGAGGATGATGGGTAGATATGGACATATCCAATAAGGAAAGTGTTAATACATTTCATTCCATTACTTACATTTGAATGTTCCAAGTTGCACATAATAATATGGTAAGCAACTGTGAGGGTTAAAAAAATAATGACCTACTGTCCCTCAGATTCAGATATATGTTTAAATAGGAAAACTCCTATAATAGTAAACATATAGCCATGTGAGTGACTGATAATTCTCACCACATCACTGTTTACCTACTTAGCTTTTACCAATAACTGGCTATCGCTTTGTTGTCTAATTTCTACTCCCTTAGATGAATGCAGGCTGCCTTGCCACAATTCTTCCACCGGGTTCTTCACAGCAGAATCTACAGAAGCCTACCAGTTATGCTGCTTCCGTCAGTTCTTATAGACATCAGAAAGAATTCAGACAGTAAAATAGCCTTTGCTATCAAAATGTTTGAGTTATAACAGCCAGGCAAGTGCTAATTTCTTTGGAGAATTATCCATTCTGTTTTCAAGTGCAAATTTATTTTGAATTAGACAAAAGTGATAGGTATTTGCAAATCTTATCATACCAGTGAAATAATCTATACACCATTTTGGAGGTTTCTAATGTGAGAGCGTTATAAAACTATCCTTAGGCATCAATTGGATTTGGATTTTGAAAAATAATGGAAGTCCATTAAAGAAAGGATTTCAACCATGCTTGTAATTTCAATTTAAAAAAGAACTGCAGAGTTTCTCAGAGTAGGACAAGCTACCATTATCTTAATATGGTATTGTCCCACTAGTGATCTGCACATTTACAAAATCAAAATAGGGACCAACGTGCTACTATACACAGTCCACTTTCTCTTCCTTGCCTTTCCCCCCAAAAAGTATTTTATTGAACGTGATTGTCCTGAGAATTAGACCTACTGTTATATAAAGAAACTAATTTAGGAATAACATAAAAATCCTATAGCCTCCAGCAATTGCTTTTGATGTAGAGTACTTTGTTCTCTAACTCGTCCTTTGCCAATCCAGAAGAACCTGGGGTGCGGATTTTCTGTTTTCTTCTCCCCACCCCCTTTTTGCTTTGGGACTACCCATAACCCTCCTAAGGCTGAGGTCAGGCCAGGGGAACATCTGTAAAAATGCAGATCAGGTTTGCTGTGCTCAGAGAAATGAGTGGTTTTAAAATAAGCATTTTCTCATCAGTATTCTGTGCCACCATCTTAGCATGAAGGAGAAAAATACAACAATGAACCTAAGAAGAGAAGAAGATAAAAGGCAATGACTCAGAAGGGGGAAAAAGAAGTTTCTTCTTAATTGAGTTTAAAAGTAAGAAAAAAGGGGAAAATAGTTCCACAGCCTTCTCTTAGGGAGATATCTTCGGATCATTTTGAAGTATATGTATTTGTATGACATCCACTTTTAGTGCACCAGATGGAATATAGTTAGAAGTAGAAAAAAGGCTTATGGGTATTGTGGACACAGAAGCTGAGCGCCACCTGAGGGAAAGAGCTGGCAAACCACAGAGGCTAGGACTTTCTGGTGATAGTCAAATTCATCACCTGATCCCTGTTACAATCCAGAAATACTGAAGTTATTTTGCCTCCTCTCTCCCTCGTCTCTACATAGATATAATTTTATTTTATTTTATTTTATTTTATTTTATTTTATTTTATTTTATATTATTTTTCATAGAGGTACACTTTTAAATGAGGAAGCTCTTTTGTTTGTGTTTGCAAGATTATTTTCTTATGAACTACCTCCTAAAGTCAAATTCTTTCTAACAGGTACTCAAACCCAAACGTAGTAATTTCACTTCATCAAGTCGTACTTAACCTGAAGTAACAGTTTTCTAACATTTTGTCCTCCTTGTAGCTGCAATAGATCAATGACACTTTAACGATACTATCAAGATCTTGTCTTCCTCAAACATGACTTTCTTCATGTCATTAGCCAATTTAAGACATTCCAAAAGTTTTGCATGCCCTGTCTAATCACGAAAAGGACAAATGTTATGTTATAAACACATATAGTTCCTCGTTCTGCTCCTTTTGAAATAGTCATCCTGGGGAAAGTCTTTTAATTTTTCCAAGAGCTGATCACTTCTGTGATTGATGCAGATTGGAGAAGCATAATGGGAACTAAAACATCTTATAAAACATCATCCATTAATCATCCAGAGCCCTAAAACTCAATCATCTTTTTCTCTGCTCACCTTCCACCATCTGATTCATCCTTTGCTTCTGGACAGAGGGTGGGAAGTTGTAATCTGATGGTGGGTGAGTACTGTGACCAGTTGGACATTCTCCTGTGAGCTGAGGCATGCCCAGATCCACCACCATTGCCATGTAAATTCTTTTTTTTTTTTTTTTTTTTTGCCATGTAAATTCTTAATGCAAGGAGATCTTTCCTCAATAGAGAAAGAGATATGGAAAATATCGTGATTCATTTGGGATATTTTCTAGGCTTCTTAGTCTGGTCCTGATCTTCAAACCTCCAGGCTCAAGCCAATAGGCAACAGATTCAGCCTACATGTTCCCAGAAGAGAAAGGTGCAGACTGCAGAAGCAAAGCTATGAAATATATACTTGAATGTTATGAAGAAATGCTGCTGAAACGTTACTGGAGTTAATAAGGAATGAGGAGGCAGGGTTAAAGAAAGTCTTGAAGGCAGAGAAACGGAGGAGATTATAGTCTTTAGACTATAAAAATAAAAGTCTTTATGCCTCTATTTCTCACTTGGAAGCTCAGATTCCATGATTCTCAATTCTAGTTGTTTATTATTAACTCTTGAGTGATCATCTTTAAATAAATTAAAAAAAAATCAATGCCTGCCCTGATCCCAACTCAATTAAACCTAAAGCAAGGGGGACGCTGCCTGGGCATCTTCATCAATTTTTGAAAGTTCCACGGGTCTTTTTAATGTGTAGTAAGGGCTGAGAATCACCTACTGAACTTGAAAGAATATGTGACAATACTGAGTGTTGCCTTAACGTGGATGAAGCACTTACCTACAAGTTCCTAGGGAGAAAAGAAGTCCTCTGCCCACATGCGCAGATAGCAGAAATCTCTGTTGCCATAGGACAAGAGGTTGAGAAGGAACAACAAGGAGACAAGCGAAGTTTAGCATTGGCTAAGTACTTTACACACAAATCTTACTGAACACACTTGGGCTTTATCAGAATTCTCCCTGCTGATAAATTTGAGGATGAAAAGAGTGAAAGATTCTTCCCCATTATACTGAAAAAAAGGCCAAAGTGAGACATTGGAATAGAAGTCTTATGGTAGGTTTGAGAAGCTGGGAGCAAAGCCAGTATGATGCACCCTTAAGGTTAAGTTTCTAGTAGTAACTTAGAGGTTGGCATAGGAAGTTTCCAGGTTCTAAATCAGAGAGGCATCTTGAAGCCTGCTGGGACCTATCAGAGGCTACTCTCCCAGAGGTGCATGCTGTTCTAGTTACATTACTGATCTAAAACCCTCACTCTAAAAGTGAAAGCCACTATCAGTATGTTCTTATCATTTACCAAACTACATGCTTGTTAGAACACAAAATCACTTCAGTCAAACCTGCCTTCTTTTCCATTTTATCAATTTCTACACTATTTTGAATTTTTGTTTTTTTTACCATTTTTATAATATGATTCTTTCCTTTTCCTAACCTGTCTTGCCATGACAAATTCATTAGATATTTTTAATCCTGGCTTGTTATCTGGCTCCATCCATTAATTGACTTCCTCATACGCCCGCTTTTCACCTTAGTGTTCATTCATTATTTATATTGTCAATTTATGCATTTCTCATGCATATTCCTGGGTAAATGAGTTCTTTATTTTCAAATGCCTTGCCTCATCATCTTTAAACTGAATATACTGGCTCCATCATTGCCTTTCCTAGCTCCCTCAAGCCACTAAGCATTGTGACAAAAGATCAAGGAGTAACTCTGATTGGTACTAATCAAAAGTCATGGTTTCCATTCAGCACCCAGATTCTTCTTCACTGCCCCCAGCATTCATTATTCTACTCCTTAATCAATTCTTCTAAATCTCTATCACTCTTTTTAATCATTAGATGTAACAATTTCTCAGATTTTCCCTTGTTTTTGATAATTTTGATAGTTTTGAGACTTTTTTTCATGTTGCAACAAAGATTATGAATTTGGGGTAGAAGGGCCTCAGAAATAAAATGCCACTCTCATCACATCGTATGAAGGGGTGCATACTATCCAGAAGACTTATCACTGTCAATGTTAACCTTGATTATCTGGTTTAGGTAGTATTTGCCCAGTGCCCTACTGAAAATTTACTCATTTCCCCTCTTTCTATACTTTAATGTAGGAAGTCACTAGACACAATCCATATTTAAAGGATAGCCAGTTAAATATCACTTCTTGGAGGGCAGAGTACCTATCTAAATTATTGAAAATTCTTCTTTTTTAAGAGTGTGCAATAGCTTCTTATTTGATATTCCTCATCTACCATCTCCATGTCCTCTGTGTTCATTTCTTCCATACTATAGACGCAGGGGTCATATTAAAGTAGACATCTGTCCTCTGTTTAAAGCCTCCCAATAGCTGCTGATTAATAGAAATATAAGACGCTAAGTCCTAACCTCAAGTTATAAAGCACTACATACCCTCTCCACTATAAACCAGTGGATCTCAACCTTGGTTCACCTGGGAATCAGCAAGTTGCTTTGGAGCGTGCAGATGCCCGGTCCCCACTCTAAAGCTCTCCAATTTATTAGTGAAACATGCCTTTGAAATATTTTAGTACATATTACCTTTTTATTATTATAAAATATGTATTCTCACACAATTATTTTATAAAAGCCATCATTCCTATAATTATATTTACTTATTATATTATTCATAAATTTTCTAGGTTTTTTTTTTTCCAGTTGATTATTTGGAGCCAGTGATTGCCTTTTGATGTTTCAAGTACTTGGGTACATGTTATAAGCATTTCAATTCCCTCTCATTTCTACATTTTTAGTAAAGTGTTTCCATGGTGCTGAAAAAATGTAATTACTTTATAATCAAGAAATGTATTTTAATGCTGTTACAGACCTCTAGAGCAATGAAAACTTCTAATCTAAGATATTCCCCAGATAAACTATGTTATGAAGTATCGTCTGCACATAAGTTATTAATTTTCTCTTCATAATCTCTGACCTCATTTACCTATATTAAATCATATTAATCATTTATTTAAATAATTATTGTAGAATATTCTCAAATTGGTTTATTAAAACATAAAATATAGATTACTTACAATGTACTTGCATGTAAAGAAACAATGAAATTAGAGGACATTTACTAAATATTAGGAAAAAGTATATTGAGCCATACCACCCTTTGATTTTAAAAGATTTTATTTCTAAATTAATACTTTAAAATTCAAATTTGAAAAATGCAAGATCAATGTTTCACAACCAAAAAAGCCTCTATTTTACACTATAAGAAAGTATACCGTTTTCTTGAGCCAAACATAACTATTTCAAATTTAAGGTATATCAAGAATGAGATGTTGTTATTTTGGATATGATTTGATAATTTCTTTTTAAAATTTCTCTTTCTGGAAATAACTTCATTGATATTTCTGGTTATCGAAATCACATGTTATCAAAATAAGAAAATTAGAATGTACAAAAGCTATAATTTCTCTGTAAAGCCATACCATCCACAATTTCTACCAGGTAAAACTATCCTTGTAGAAAATATCATATCATATAATTTCATTTCATATCATAGATCATATCATATCATATCAAAGTAATAAAGGAATAAATAATTACAGAAGTCAAACAGAAGAAAGCAGAGTAAGTGATCTCAGAGTGCAGCTTCCATGCATCATGTTAGTTAGGTCAGACCTAGGTGCAGAAGTTGTTCTGTTGCCAGATCCTCTCCCCAGGAAGACTCAGTGAGAGGTCTGGGGAGATTAGGTGAAATGAGCAGGTCTCTGACAGGGTCTTAGATTGACTATATAAAATATATGACAAAATTTCTACTTTATAGTGCTAAAAACAAGGCAGAAATCTAGTTCCTCAAAATAATTTTAAAACATAAAGCACATATTGACAGGTTATGAAGAAGATTTATAAATCTATCATCATAGGTTGAGATTACTTCTATCAGTAATCTAGGTCAAGAGGACAAACATTTCAGGAAAGATATTGTAAGATTTGACCACAGAAAACCACAAACTTGATCTGCTGGATATATACCTCCACAGGAAACAGGAATCATATTTGAAGCCCCTCACCTCCCTCCCACTATATAGCCACATGTTGACCTCCACTGACAAACGCTGTATTCCCTCTTTTATATCAGAGGTCTTTCTGTTGTACCTAAAATCAATTCTCCAACTCTACTATATCTCCCAGCCCCTTCCCATATCTTTCTTAATAATGTAAGGGCACTCTTTAAAAGACAAATCCAGGGGGATTCCTGGGTGGCTCAGCGGTTTAGCATCTGCCTTTGGCCCAGGGCCTGATCCTGGAGACCTGGGATCAAGTCCCACGTCAGGCTCCCTGCATGGAGCCTGCTTCTCCCTCTGCCTGTGTTTGTGTGTGTGTGTGTGTGTGTGTGTGTGTCTCATGAATGAATAAATAAAATCTTAAAAAAAAATAATAAAAGACAAATCCAGACTTTTTTTGAGAGAAGAGAAAAATCACATACATTTTATGTACCCGTATTAACTTTTTATATCCACTGCTCCTTATTTCTTTTAGATCTTTTCTGAAGCAATACTTATTATGCTGGAATTAAATTTCCCACCTCAAATAGTGAATATACTTGACTGAGCAAACTCTTCTTCTGAGATTCCTTTCTAATCTATTGCACACTAGTAAAAAAAGTTATCTAAAAAGAATATCTCACATGCTCCCAGGAAGAGCTATAGAAAAATAAACAGGTATATACAAGTTGGTTTCAATTCACTGACTTTTCGTCTTAATACAATTATAATTAGAAAAGGTAAATGAATATCCATAATTTTTTTCACCTTCACAAGGCCATTCTGTTTTCTCACTCATTGGACAGAAAATTTGCTACAATTGTAACTATTCAAATGAGGTAATAGTCAAAGCAAAAGGCTTAAAGCCATGGATGAAATAATTAAGCCAACCTCTATTAAATACTTAGTATGTGTCAGGCATTGTGATAAGTTTTGGGAATACAAATTTAAATGAGAGACAGTATGGATCAGTTATGTGTTGAGTTTGGAGATCTGATTCATAGAGTTGAAAAGAACACAAATGTTTATTCTCTCATATATAAGAAGGTCAGAGGAAGACCCTGCAGTGCTGATTCTGTAGCTATACAAAATTATCACACTCCTTGGTTCCTTCTGCTTCTCTTCCCTGCCTCTCAAAGTTACCTCATGGAGCGAGATGGCTGCTGGAACTTCAGCTATTATATACTTGGCTCAAGGAGCAGGAAGACAGAAGGAGAAAGAAAATTTAAAAGTAGCTTGTCCTAACCTGCTTTTACAGAAGTTCCATACAACGTTTCTCAGAACTTAGTCACATGGCATCGTATAGCTTTAGAAAGCTCTGTACTCTGTAGCCTTCCAGTGGGGCTCATTATCTCAATAAATAACATCAGGATTTTAGTAATAAGTATGAAAGGAAAAATGTGTGTTTTGGTAGGCAATCACCTGTCTTCATCTCACAGTTTCTCCCTGACTTCAAGTTATAAAGGATCTAGCAAAACAGATTAATAGATACATAGAAAAAGAAAGAGCAACGAAAAATTAAGAGGTATGAAAAAGGCCTTTTCTTTGGTACTGTGGGTCATAACGGGTATAGTTAGGACATAAGTGTACTTTGGAAGGTCATAAACACAATAATGTGCATATGTTTATTAATACTATTCGTTTTAAAGTGTTTCCTATATGTTGCAAAATTTTCCAAAAGGTTAGAGAAATTGGACTAACAGTTTGGTGTCAGGTGTTTTACTTGCAATTTTTCATTTAATCCGAATTTAACCCTATGAAGTATTATTTCCATTTCTCTGATAGAGACATGGCTTTTTGAACCTTAACAAAAACTTACCCAGGACTATTAGCAGTGAATGAGAGTAATATTGAAATCTAGGTCTTTCTCCCGCTTTGATTAGTTTTTTAATAATACCATAAATTATCAAAACCATTCCAACCCAAGATGCAAAATTGAAAAAGAAATCCCTTGGTCTTTTATTGAAGCGTATTGTTAAAAATTATTTCAAGAGATCTTCCTAATTGTATATTCTTCATCTTACTAATATTCCAAGATTTTAGATTTCAAACGTTTGCCTGCATGAAAGTCATCCTTTTCTAATCCCTTTAGGAACTCCCCATATTTTTCTGGCTTCCCAACATCTTTTAAACAACCTTGCCATGTTTTGCTTGCTTTAAAAATCCCACTTCCCCAGAGTAGAAGCCAGGAAATGAACATTCTTGCTCTCCTTTGCAGTGCAACTCAGGATCATGATTTAGGATTCCAACAATTGCACTTGTCCAGAAAAGCTTCATTTGGCACCAGTCCACTTACTTGGGTGGTAAAGTACACCCTGTGTCAAGTTCATTTGATGGACATTGGATTTCCAGGAGTGGTTGGTAATGGTTACAGTTCTGACTTCTGGTCCCAGAACTGATACCACCTGGGGTGGAGTTTTGGTGGTAATCAGGATGAGTTCTTGGCAGCTGGTATAAGCCATTTGCCTCAGGCTGATTTGGGGAATGTTCTGGGCCATTGTTTCTGGATTTTGAGCACAGAGCCTCCTTTCCAGCAATTCTGTGAGCTTCTTGGTGTATTTTTGATCAACTCTTCTTGCCTTATAGAGCTAAAAATTGCTTCTGTTGCTTTCAACTAATGATTATGAATAGTACAGTCCTTACACTAAATAAAATTAAAGGAGAAAGCAAAATTATTATGACTGGAAGGTAATGTTTCTGGAGAAAGAATGCTGAATCGGGGTTAGCATATTAGGTTTCTCACTACTTTTGTGACTAGAAAAAAAAAACATTTCACTTCTTGGAAGTATTTTTCCCCCTTTAATATGTGGATAAATGTAGTATTAAGATTTTCCTACTTTCAATGTCCTTTTCTCACTTCATGAATAGATGCAGTGAGGTTGAGCAAAGAACATAAAGCCACTTAATTTTTCAGAGCTCCCTAATGGCGATGGTTAATGCTAGCTTCTCCACTCTCTGGAAGTATGACTTGGTAACAATCCCCTAAATTCTGTCTCAGTTTTCTCATCTGAAAGTTTCATACTTACAGTACCTGAATTATGAGGTTGTCCTGGAGAATTAAATGAGTTAAGATATGAAAAGGGTTTTGAAAATGGTTGACACTTTATTTGAAACTTTTATTAAATGATTGTGTTAGCTATGATTATTGCTGTTGCTATTGTGTTTTTGACAATATTTGGCACATTTTATTAAAATACAGATTCCAGGGCCTCAACCTAACCTAACTAATTCAGAAACTCCAAGAGTGATGCTTAATCAGTGTATTAGAATAATGATATACACTGATTTTTTTTTTTAGCACAACTAAGGTTGAGAACCACTGAGTCATAATATTTGGGGTCATTATTAATGCTAGCCACATGGTAAAAGCTTTCTATTTTCAACACATGTCAGTAAAAACACACAAAAACACTTTAAATTGAATAGGAAAAAAAAATATGGTGAAGATACTGAAGTAGCATGATATCATGGAAGATATGAAGACATGTCCTAGATTCTGGGTCTCAGACCCACTCACTCACTGACCTTGGACCTTGGACCACTCACATAATCTCTTTGAGCTGCAGTTTCCTAAACCAAAACCAAGGAGGGTTGATTAGATGAACTAGAATGGTTTTACCTTGACAGCAATTGACTGAACTATTTGGGAGGAAATATACGTGTATGTGTGATATACATGTACAGTTATGTATATGTAAATATTGTATGTAGGGTAGATAGGATTCAGGAATCAAAAAGATATTACTAAGCCATCTATTAGTATTTGACCCTGAATAAGCATCTTAATCAATCGTCTTTCCTTCATAAAACTGTGCTATGTGAGATTTATATATAATAACATAGCTAAAATAAATTAAAAAAATAATTAGAAAAAATAATTAGGAACTAAATAAACAATAGTATCCTTTGAATTCTACAATTTCATAATCATTTAAATTAAACTGGACCTATGCTATGTTTAATCACTTTGATCTAGGTTGATATTTTGTCTTGTATGCCCATCCAAAAATAATGCATGACAATAATAGAACCTCAGAAGTCTTATGATAGGAACTATTAGGACACATTTTATTTTATTTTATTTTATTTTATTTTATTTTATTTTATTTTATTTTATTTTTTACATTTTAAAATATATTTAAAATCTTTTGTTTTCCACATAAAACTTCTTAGTTTATTAATCCTCTCATGAAAAACTTGCACAATCACCACAGATAAAGTCACTGCAGAATCTTGATTCCTTTTAGCCAGCACCAACACTGGCTTTTGCAGTCCCCCTGACTTTCTTCATTCTGTTCTTGCATTCTTTTCACTGTTCTCTTGAGGTCTTTTTCTTCTCAGACAGGCCATTTCTTGCAAGTCTATGTTAGAATAATTCCTCTTCTTCTTCTTCTTCTTCTTCTTCTTCTTCTTCTTCTTCTTCTTCTTCTTCTTCTTCTTCTTTCTTCTTTTCTTCTTCTTCTTCCTTCTTCTTCTTCTTCTTCTTCTTCTTCTTCTTCTTCTTCTTCTTCTTCTTCTTCTTCTTTCTTTTTCTTTTTTGCATACTCCAAGGAATCCTAAATCATGCCAGCCAGTTGTCTAGTCACCACCAAAATCGGTTCTGAATCCAAATACAAAAATGACATCTGATGTAGTCTTGTACATTTTGGCTAGTTTTTGACAAATTTCTGTCTTAGGTAATGTTGCCTTTCTGATGAAGAACATCAATGACCATTTGTTTCCACTGAAGTAGTTGGTTGGTCATGAACCTCCTGGTCCATATAGTTACTGTGTTGTTCATAATGGTGGCAGAGCTTCAGGTAGGCACGGAGGAAAACAGAACTGTTCGCTTATAAATCATATATTTAAAATCTTGACATAATGAAAGCTTTAACCAAAAATACATTGTAGTTGATGATTTGCACATTTGCCCTTTCTGTTCTACTTTCAGTGTCACTGGGTGCTTTCATGCTATACCCAGTATCTTAGTTTATTTTATGCCACTTTGGAAGTGATTATTTTTTATAGAATTGGATGATATGATGGCTAACCACAAGAAAACACTAAAAGGTCAAAGGCAGTAAAGTATGTTTTTTTCTAAACAGAAGTAAAAATGACTTTACGCCTCTGTAATGTTTCACTTTCATGCTTTTTATATTGGCTCGGTCAGGAAATACATCTCATTCACATTGATCATTATAGCACATGCCATCAGGATAGACATTGCAGACTGTCAGAAAATAAATCAGCTAGACACCAATGAACATCAAGAAGTAATACTTTCGAGTTCCCTACAGTCTGTAACCCATACATTTATGTCAACTTGCAGGGAAATACATAGACAATAAGTCAGCATTAATACAACAATTTTAGATGAAAGAATATAAGTATGGTTATTACATAAAAATTTTAGATGTTGACTTTTAAATTAGATCATTTACTACTTAATAATTGTTTATATACTCACCTTCCTTTGAGTATGCAATTCTCATCTTTCCTCTTTATTTATAAATATTCTTACCTACACTATTTACTTTTAATGTTTTACAGAATACAGTACTGAGCATCGTTATCAAAAGATCTTTAATTGGGTTAGCCTGAGTCCTTACATTTTTTCAAATAGCTATTCTTGACTCTTGAAATTTTCTTATCACTTAAAAATATTCTGTGCCCCTCTGTTCATTTGGTATTAATTTAGCTTTCTTTTTTCAACCTTTATTTCTTATGATTCTTTATTCTTAGTTCAAGTTCAAATGTTTAAGAATTAAAAGAATCAGTTATTTAGGAATCAGGTGTTACTTATTAGAATTATCCTTTTTATTTCTCTAGACATTCTTTCTTGAGATTATCTGCCTGTTGTAATTGGTAACATAAATTTCTAAAACGTCAAGTGTTGGTAATAAGGCCCATTTAATCTTCCACATGGTTTCAAACAATATGTGAAATCATTATTTGACAAAAAAAAAAACAAGTATTTGTCAATTATAACCTCACAGAATGAATTAGAAAAATATGAGTCCTTAAAATCTGTAATTCCCACTCTTGTTTTTATGCTTCTTTTTAGCTTACAA
The DNA here is from genome assembly GCF_011100685.1 of Canis lupus familiaris. Lineage (NCBI taxonomy): Eukaryota > Metazoa > Chordata > Mammalia > Carnivora > Canidae > Canis > Canis lupus. The sequence continues at coordinate 52,967,416 of NC_049233.1, forward strand.
TATCTAGGGGTGTATGATTCTACATAAAATTTTCATGATATTCCCAATGGAACATCTCTGTTTTCTGTTTTGCCAGATTTGTTGAAAAGTAGGGGATAAAGGTGATCTTCTTTTCAAGTTTGAAAAATGTGTATTGAAGAATCTAAATAACAGAAAAGGCAAAAATATTCAAATATTACCTAGTTTTTCCTCTTTTCCCTTAAGACATTTAGTTTTCAGTTGAAAAAGGAAGAAATGGTTATAAAAAAGAATTAAAAGGCAGCAAGTAGATAAGAAGTAATTTTTCCCAGGCCTTGGAGAATGTAAATAGATAGATGTCTTCAAATAATCACTACTTAGAATACTGAGAGAATTTCTATTTTTAGAATGTCCATTCCCCACCTATATCCCCTTTCTGATTCATGCTATTTCTTCAAAAATCAGTCTACACAGTATGTCTTCTGTGAATCCTTTCCTCTTTTTCCTTTGTGCAGCCCCCTGTACTCCATACTTAATCATCTATTGCACTTAAAACACTGAATTCCTATATTAACAATGTTGGATATTTAAAAAAAAAAAAATCTTTCACCTAAATTGTAAGTTACCTGAGGATAAGATTTATGTTTTATTTTTTAAATAATCTATTTAGATTAGAGGTACAGTTTTTTTGGGGGGAGGGGGGCAAGCATGCATGTGTTCACGGAGTTAAGGGGGAATGGCAAAGGGAGAGGGAGAGAGAATCCTAAGCAGGCTCCATGCCCAGTGTAGGAGCCTGACATAGACCTCAATCCCTTGACCCTAAAATCATGACCTGAGCTGAAATCAAGAATCAGCTGCCTAACTGACTGAACCATCCAGGCACCCCAAGATTTGTGTTTTATTAATGTTAGTATCATTGCTAAGCTCCTGATGAGAGTTCTTAAATGATTTAATCACAAATCAATTTATAAACCTTTAAAAACTCTTAAAATATTGAGGAGGCACTACAATATGTTTATCAATTACTTTCACATGGTATTCTACAGTGTCCTACTAGTAGTCCCTTACAGAACTGGAATGGAGTGTAAGCAAAAAGAAGAGAGGTCAACAGTTGCTCTCTACTCTTACTATAAAATCCAGGTATTGCCATCCCTTGTCATTTTGACAAGGGCAGCTTAACTTTTTAAAATTTATATATTAACATTCTTCATAACGTTTTATTTTAATAAATGATTTTTCTACTAGGAAAACAAGATCTGAAATTCTAATTTTAGATGATCTAATGACTCCATTTTGAAAAGCAAAAAAATTATGTTCTATAAGTGCAGTGTCCAATGTGGTAACCAATAGCCATATGTATTTTCTTAAATTAGAATTAATTACAATTAAATAAAATTTTGAATTCAGTTCGTCAATCACACTAACTTGGTTTCAAGTGCACAATAGCAATAATGCCTACTAGATATTATTTTGAACATTATACACCATATAATATTTCCATCATCATAGAAAGTTGGACAGTTTTGTCTGAAACTACCTTTTTTTAAAGATTTTATTTATTTATTTATTTATTTATTTATTTATTTATTTATTTAATTTATTCATGAGAGACACAGAGAGAGAGAGAGGCAGAGACACATGCAGAGGGAGAAGCAGGCTCCATGCAGGGAGCCTGATGTGGGACTCGATTCCAGGACTCCAGGATCATGCCCTGGGCCGAAGGCAGGTACTAAACCTCTGAGCCACTCAGGGATTCCCTGAAACTACTTTTATTGAGTAGAATATCCATTATTTTAAAATCCTAGAAGAATCCAAGAAACTAAATGGGAAAAATTAATAAGAAAGTACAAGAGATGTCTTCCCCATACTAATTCCTGAATGTTTTCTAAGTCATATTATAGGATAGAAAATTAGCAGACTGGTTGAAAGTTGGAAGCCTAGAGCGAAGGTTTTCAAAAGTAAAGCACTACCTGTAACTCCAATCAGGTTACCTAACAATTGTAATTAATGTATGTTCCAAAAAATGGGTAATAATAGTATTTAGTTCATAGGGATGGGCGAGGATGAAGCAAGACAAAGCACACATGGATTTAGCATAGTCCTTTATACATTTTAGTAATCAAATATATATCATTACCAAGTTAATCTTAGTCTAAGTTACTACATGTTGGTAGGTTCTCCTAGCACTTGATGGCTATATCTAGGGATATTTTGATAGATTATGTGCTGCTTTGCAGCACAATATGGGTTATTTGAAGACAAGTAAGGCAGCACTGTGGATGATAATATAAATATATAATTGTTTAATTGTTTAAAGCAAAGTGAGGGAAGTCAGAATCTACCAAATGACTTACAGTCTCCAAATGGTCAGGGCCTAGAACTCTTACTACACTTTCTTGCATTATCCATCATGGTTCAAAAAACAGACTCTCTGAGCACCTGGGTGGCACAATCAGTTAAGTATCTGCCTTTGGTTGAGTCATGATCCCAGGGTCCTGGAATAGAGGACCCCATACCTGACTCCCTATTCAGGGAGGAGTTTACTTCTCCCTCTGCACCCCCACTCTGCTCTCTCCCTCTCTCTCTCTCTCTCCCTCTCAAATAAATAAATAAATATATTTTTTTAGATGGACTCTCAGTCAAAACAATATTATATCTGCACAAAAATAGACACATAGGTCACTGGGACAGAAATAGAGAGCCAAGAAATAAATCCACAGTACATAGTCAATTAATGTATGACAATGGAGGCAAGAATATATACAATGGAGAACAGATAATCTCTTCAATACATGGTTCTGGGAAAAGGTCAGCTACTTGCATACCCCATACACAAAAATAAACTGTACTAACGACCTAAATGTAAGACCTGAAATCATAAAACTTTTAGAAGAAAACATAGGTAGTAATTTCTTTAACATCAGCCTTAGCAACATTTTTCTAGTTATGTCTTCTTTGGCAAGGGAAATAAAAGCAAAATTAAATTATTGGGACTATACCAAAATAAAAAGCTTCTGCACAGTGAAGGAAACTATTAATCATATCAAAAGGCAATCTACTGAATGAAAGAAGATATTTGCAAATGATATATCTGATAAGGGGTTAGTATATAAAATATATTAAGAACTTACATAACTCAACATGAAAGCTCCATATAATCTGATTGAAAGATGGGCAGAAGACATGAATAAACACTTTTTTGAAGAAGAAATACAGAAGGCTGACAGAAATGTCAAGATATGTCCCACATCACTAATCTTCAGGGAAATGCACATAAAAACCTCAAACATATCACCTTATACCTGTTAGAGTGGCTAGAATCAAAAAGACAATAAATAACAAGTGTTGGCAAGAATGTGGAGAAAAAGGAATCCTTGTGCACTCTTAGTGGGAATGTAAATTGGTACACCCCCTGTAGAAGACTGTATGGAGTCTCCTGAAGAAATTAAAAACAGATATACCACATGATCTGGTATTTTCACTATTGATTATTTGTCCCCCCAAAAATGAAAATACTAATTTGAAAAGATACATGCACCCTTATGCTTACTGCAGCATAATTTACAATATCCAAGATAGGGAAGCAGCCCAAATGTCCATCCACAGATGAATGGATAAAGAAGGTGTGGTGTATATATACAATGGAATATTACGCAGCCATAAAGAAAGGAGATCTTGCCATTTCAAACAACATAGATGCACCCATTAAGTCAAATAAGTCAGACAGAGAAAGAAAAATCTCTATGATTTCATTTATATGAGGAATTTAAAAATAAAATGAATGGATAAGCAGAGAAACAAAAAGAATCAAAACTATAGAGATGCCTGGGTGGCTCAGCAGTTGAGTGTCTGCCTTCAGCCCAGGGCATGGTCCTGTGATCCATGATAGAGTCTCACATTCGGCTCCCTGTAGGGAGCCTGCTTCTCCCTCTGCCTGTGTCTCTGCCTCTCTATCTGTGTCTCTCATGAATAAATAAATAAATATTTAAAAAAAGAATCAAAACTATAAATACAGAGAGCAAACTGATGATTGCCAGAGGAGAAGGGGTGGTGGAGTGAGCAAAATGAGTGAAAGAGAGTAGGAGAATAACAGGCTCTCAGGATGGAAAAATAAGTCACAGGACTAAAAGGTACAGCTTAGGGTATATAGTTAATGGTACTATAATATCATTGCATGGTGACAGATGGTAGCTATACTTGCAGCGAGCGTAGCACGACATATAGAGTTGTTGAATCACTATGCTGTGTACCTAAAACTAATGTTAACATCATGTGTCAACTATACTCAAATTTAAAAAAATAAGGAGAACAGACTCTCAGTGGTCATAAAGTCTTAATACATATAATCCCGTTTCTTATTATACCATAATTTATACAACAAAACAAAATATATTAAACATATATTAAATACAAAGAAAATGTATTTGGAATTTTTGGTATTAATAGTAGATCTCAGAAGTTATTTGCTCCTTTATTCTCTCATTTAAATGTGATTAGAAAAATCTATCTTTACAGTCTGATAATGATTCATTAATGATAATCAAATGATGATTGATAATGAGTGCTTAATGTGTTAATGATTTTAAGTGCCCCCCTTTCTACCACTAATTTCTGGATTTCTTATATCGCAACTTTCCAAACAGAACACCATCTCTGTTTCCACACTACTTACAGCAGGTAACACAAGACTTTGAGGGCAAACCGGGTACAAATGCGAGAGCCTGAATCCTGGCTCCGTGGAAAGGACTGACACTTTCTGCCTCAACCATAGGATCTTTTGCCCTCCTGTGACCTGCCATTCTTAAATAACTATATTTCAACTGTGTTTTGCTAAAACACAAAATCAGATGTGTTTCTCTGTCACTGGATAAGTTATTTCCATAGATGGGTGGAGGTTATGGCAACAAAGTAATATCTCCTGGTTTCAGTATTTCCTAGAGTAATGTACAAATTTCATCCTTAATTGCATAATTCTCAACTTTTGGAACCATCACTTTTATTTTCAGTCATGGATTCAGTTGTGAAAATCAAATAAATATTGTCTTTTCCATGTCTCAGTGACTTCTCGAGCATGGGCTCATGAGGATTTCCAATGAGACACATTCTCAAGTAATTTAATTTCTTTATCATATGACTTTGAAAGGATCAAGAACAAATCAGAATATGGGATGCTTTAAAAATTCTAAACTAGCCTCATTTTCACTTTCTAAGGATTTTTTGAAATTTTGTTTATTTATTTGAGAGAGAGAAGGAGACAAGCAGGGGGAGCAGCAGTGGGAGAGGAGAAGCGGGCTCTCGGAAAAGCAGGAAGCCCGATGTGGGGCTCCATCCTAGGACCCTGAGATCATGACCTGAGCTGAAAACAGAAGCATAACCTACTGAGCCACCCAGGCACCCCCATTTTCCAAGGATTATAAAACAAAGGATTATAAAGTAGCAACTATAGACACAACATCTAGGATTTTAACTCCTCCATGGCCTTTCCAAAGCCTTCCAAGAGATCTTCACTTAAAATCTAGAAAAATAAATTCTGAATTTAGTGAAAGGTTTGTAGTTGGTTAAGCAAACATGCTAGAAGAGCGACAATTAAGCAAGTCAGTACGTTTTTAGTGTAATAGGAGATCATACTTACTAGGCTTTTCATCAGAATTCCAGAAGTATACATCACATAAAAAAAATTGGTATCAGCAAGGTGCAAGTCGTATTCTGATATCTGATGTCATGGGTCTTTAACCCACGTTGAATGTTTTTGAATGAACACATCAATAGCTTTCTTATTACATTTACAAATGTAATAAGATAGCTTTTGTAGCTTTTCAACAGCTACAGCATGATGAAACTGTGGTTTAAAGCATTTAAATCTAAGTACTATCCACAGAAATAAAAGTTAGGGCATGCTCATGTTCATAAAATTAACTGCATAAGTACACTAAAAACAAACAGCTCTGGTTCTGTAGCTGTTTGTGTGAAAATATACAACAAGAATTTCAGTTGCTATAAAAACATTGTTTAACACATTAAAGGAATTTAACTCATTAATAGCACTATATTAGTGAAAATAAGAAATATGCTATTGCATTCTGTATTGATAAAATGCACTGGGCCCAGTTAAGTTAATATTTTGGAGGGAGAATTGAAAATATGAGTGTACTCTAAGGCTGACATCCAGAAGGAGAAGTGCATGAAAATAATACCATTGAAAGAAGTCTTAACTGAATAAGAAAGTTGACTCCAGAGAAGAGAAGTCCCATCATGGTCACAATACCTCTTTTATACACTTGAATGATTGCCTTGGTTGCATTTGTTTGTTTGTTTCTCCTACATCTTATGGGCAAAAGTCAGATAAAAAGCAACAAAGTTACAAGGAAATGTATATGCCTAATCATAAGGATATGCTTCCTTATATTCAGAATTGGCCAGCAATGTGAATAGTATATCAATTCCTCATTCATGAATGTCCAAGGTAAACAGGAATGTTGGAGAAAAAAAATCTTCATTGGAAGATATGGGTCACTAAATGCTAAATGAGGGTACAGGCAATCCAGAAAAGAAAATGACAATATGTCAAGATCACACATGCCATGTCTAATAATTTAGCAACTGAGCTAAACCTTTAAACCATAATTAAATTACTAGATAAAATAACAAAGATATAGATATCAGATGGTGTAAAATACTGTGGGATGAGATACAAATACTAATGCTTGCTAAATGTTAATTCAGAGTACTGATGCTAAGCCTTTAATATATACATTAGAATTCACATGACACTTTTTTTTTTTTTTGTCTATTTATTTAAGCAGGCTCTCTGTCCAACATGAGGCTTGAACTCATGGCCACAAAATCAAGAGTCACATGGTCTACTGGACTGAGCCAGCCAGGTGCTCTTCGCATGACAAATTTAAATAGTCAAGGAAAAAAATCTCAAACCCGTTGTGCTTTTTACCTTAAAGAAGGTATACTCTGTTAACCATCAGGAAGATTAACGATTTATATAATCTCTAAAAACGTTTATGGAATGTATAACAGGTAAAGAAAGACTATAAAGTCTAAAGTCTGAAACGATTCCCTTCCCTGATGCTTTAAGTATTGAATGATTTTAACCTAAGGTCTTTCGAAGCCTACCACTTTGCAGTAGTATTCAGCTCTCCTGTGCTAGGAGTCACACATCTCTAAATCATCTTTTCTCTGATGTGATCAAGTGGTCTATGACAAAAGCTTTAAACTTATGTGTATTATAGCTACCAACTCTCCTCCCACCAGCTTGCTACTAACTAGCAAGTGCCCGTAACTAGCTGTGCTTCTTTGGCATATAACTTACTCTCCTGTGCTCAGATTCCTATCTGTAAAATTAGAGGGTTAGGTAGGCTGGCTTTTAAGCATAGTATATTTATCCTCTGAAATTATTTGATTCTCTGCCGGCAAAATCCAAACAGAACCTACTTTCTCAGGGGAATTTTGATGACAGATGGCCTCTACCTTTTATCTACTCTGCAACACCAGAGAGGCTTATACTGGTCTCTCTTCATCCTGTTATGTATAGGAATCATAGCTTTTCATAGGTACTTACCAGAAAGCCTTTAGTCAGGGATTCTTCTGTTTTGCTTTCCAAGAATTCAAGGAATCTGAAATCCACAGACAAAAATGGCCTTTTCAACTCAGTTTTGCTTTTTAGCTTTTGCTGGAACCAAATAAGTAAAACTCAAAGGCTAGCACAGCAGTCTGGGTCCTGCCCTGGTTTGATGGCAGTTTTGCCTTATCAGAAAGCACCCAGAATGAGTTTCCTGCATGATCGCTCTGCGTTTTCAATTCTCCACCTGCTCCTTAGGACATGTGTAAAATATATTTTGCGTCTGCTATCTCTAGTTTTAGCATTTTCCCATTTCCCATTCTTAAGCTCATAGAATTTTAAAGTAGCCAATCCTTTTCCTTAATGAATATTTTTAAATAATTTGAATATTCAAAATAGAGCAAAATAGTTGAAAGAAAAGTTTTTCACATAAAAACAAGAACATATTTTACAGACTTCACACTTGTTCCTTTTTTTACTTGCTCTAGTCTAAAATGACTTTTGGGTACAGACAAAAACCTAGCTACCAGCTGTCCAGATTTCTTTCCCTAAATTGTCCAATTTGAATTATTGTTTGATATCATGAGGCTAACTTCTGATAATACTTAGTATTCTGCAGCAATAATTTTCAAAGTGGTTTCTGAAAATATTTGAAATGAGGGTAACACTGAATAAGACTATTATGTCCCAAGAAGTAACTGAGCATATAACTAAGCCAACTCAGTCTAAGTCCAATCAAAAGACAGAAATCACACAGTAATTTTAGCAAAGTAAGTTCAATATAAAGAATTTGAAACCATCTTAGATATGCAGAAAAATAGTTAACAGGCCTAAGACTATTATCCTTAGGAAGGCCTGCTTGTAAGGTCAGCCTTTGGCATTTGGGAACTTGTATTTTGGAAGGATTTTCACCATTCCCTGATAACTATGGCTCACTGTGCCTAAATTGTTGATGCAAACAATATGTTTTATGGTGAACCCTTGCTATTCTTCTGGGAATCCTGAATTTTGGCATATATTTGGCAGATGGTGCCTATGTGACCAGTCTCTAATGAAATCCCTGGCCACTGAGTTTGTAATGAGCACACTGGTAGATAGATAATACTTCATATGTGTTGTTACTCTTTGATGCTGAAGGAATTAAGTAAGTCGGTGTGGTTCAGCTTGGTAAAAACTGTTATAACCTGTGCGTGGTTCCATGCAACTTTTCCCTTGGCTAGTTTTTCTATGTATTTTTTTCCTGTAATAAATCATAACCATAAATACAACTATCTGCTAATTCCCGTGAATACTTCTAGTGAATCATGGAAACCTTGACACACTAGGTTACATAAAAATATAAAGAGAACTGAGAAGGGTACTCTAGGACACAGAGAACATCTCAGAAAAGACAAATTTGGAAGCATGGCCATGCCCCTCAAGGCTGGGATTCTGAAGAAGAAGGTCTTCTGAAGAAGAAGAAGTTGCAGCCCAATGGGTGGCAGAAAATTTTGCTGGCTTGCCAGAGAGATCTAGTAGAGTCATTGAACAAGTAAGAAACAGTTTCACAGAGCTCAGGCAAGACAAATTTGGAGGGAAGATACACAGAGGGAGTTAGTGGGTCCTCTAGAAAGCTTGGAGCTTACATTCTCTGAGGCTCCATTGAACAAAAGATGGTGAATGGGAATGCAGATGAAATCTATGCCATGCAGACTTGAGTTCTGGATCATGCAGTGCTGGCAGTCAGGGGGGCCATGGCTGCAAGGTCATTGAGGGACTGCCCACTCTAGGCTTGGAGTTGGAGAGAATGTCCCTCCTCCTTCCACCACAATACATGACTGATATTCTATACAGTAGGAGCACGTTAAAGCAGAAGTACACCTTTGGAACCAGGAAGATAACCACCATTTCTGCTTGCCCTACTTCTTCCTGCAATGCCCCTCCAGCTCCCTCTACTGACAAAGTTTAACATGTTCACTGTAAAGGTAATCTGCTGAAAGAGCCCAAATACTGATATTTCAGTATCAAATCAGATACTGAAATAAGAATTTGCATCTGAGAGACAATATATTGATATCTGGGTGGCACATAGAGTGAAAGCATCTAAGAGACCACAAAACAAAGTTCCTTTTTCAGAATTCTAAATTGCCAATCGATGTAAATCAAACCAAATCCCATTATTTCTATTCCTTACAAATAAATACACAATAAATTTATATATATTCTCTTTGGTTCAGGTTTAATATCTCAGTACATAACCTTCTTGAAGTCCTCATTATTTTCCTAAACATAGTATGTCTTTGACTTGTTCACGTATTTTTTTAAATAGTAAATAAAATGCCAAGATAATAAATATACAAATAATTTAAATTTTAATATTGTCTGGAAGTCACTAGTCTCTCCTTGTTTCACTGTCTATGGTAAGTTAGTACTCAGTAAATGTACAATAACACAACTAATTTGGAGTAAAAAAAGTGCTACTTAATTTTTAATCTGTATTCTGCTTGTTTACTATTCACATTTTACTCAATTGAATTTTACTCAATTAGATTTCAGTATTTTTTTCTCCATTTTGTTCTCCCAGGCTACCCTGAATGTTTAAATCAGAAAAAGTGCTATTGATTTTTTTTCTTTTTCGTATCATGAAAATGTTTCTGGTCTTATTAGGTTGGTGAACTTATTTCTTAACAGAACTTACATTTCCAACTTAAATTACTTTGTAGTACAACCTAATGCCCCATGCAATGATGTTATACCTGTATTTGTGTCAAATCTAATTATGAAGGCTTGATTTGCGTAATGTGCAAGAAATTATTTCCACTTTCCCTACCATGCAAACAGATCAATTTTCTCATTAGTCTTTTCCATCAGTTCTGATTGCTTTAAGCTTATGCTTTTTATATTACTTTATTTTCTAGCCAAATTTGGTTCTCAACTCAAATATGGACAGTACTACATTTCAGGAGATTTATTCATGTTGACATATTAACTATGTAAATCAGTAATAGTGCAATATTTTTCATTATTTCCTCTATTACTAATGATTTATACTGACCCATCACAATCCTTCTACACTTTCTAACAGATTTCTTTTTGCCTTTTTCTTTATGTCAGAACTTAGAGAAGAACAAATAAGGAGATGAACCGAAAAGTGAGTGACAATAAAAGATGAAGAGGAAGTGGGAGGTATAACTCATTGTAGGAGCAAAGCTTTGGATAAAAGACTCTAAGGGGACGTCTTCAGTCTCTGTGCTCTGACAAAAGGAGTTATGTGGTGGTGCATAATTTTCCCACAGATCTTTTGTTCTTTGATGTGTTTGATGCACAAATAAAAATGTGGGTTGAAAGTTTGCAGACTAGAGTTTGTGTGTTTACAAAGGGGGTTGTAAAGTGAATATGCTGATGTCTGTGAAGTCAAACCTGCTGTAGATAATGGACACTATTAGGAAGATACGCTCAGAAAAGAGTTTTCAGAATGCCACCTGCTTCTGTGAATGCCAGGTTTTGTTTATTGTCCTCATGTAACAACCATTCACCAAGTACATATTCAGAGCATTTGCTAATAAAATGCTCTCTAACAGGAAGATTGATCCTGTTTCATCAATGGAAAGATTGAAGTAGTATTTACATAATAAAAAATAGGAGTGCCAGTTTGGTGACCCCTTCCTTTATAATTTTGAATCTTTAAGTGTCTGGTACTCAAACAAGATGATAATAAAATACCTCTATTTTCTTTGCAGTTTCACTAGAAACATTTGTGTAGTTTCTACCAAACTTTCTTTTCTTAATCTGTTTCTACATGTATATATAGAAATTGTATAACCCCTCTCTATCTGTTTACAGTTTATATTGCCTAAACTTAAAAGTCGTTAGGGATGAGACCAAAATATTTCCTGTTTATGGTCCCCAAGTACGTAATTCCTAGAATTGCTCTTCTCTACTCTACTTTAATTTCCCAGTGAGGCATCAGGATCACAGTAAGATGAAAAACTTTTTGTGCTGACTATTATATTTAAAGACCAACGCAGCCCAGTGTGTAGTAATATTTAATAAACAAATAGGTATTGCATGAAAAAGCAAGTAAGTGAAAGAATAAACAACCCTGCTGTCCCACCTTAACGCTGACCCTATTTTTCTCAGATGTCAATGGTCTGGTTTTCCAGAGCCTGACTGTCAGAAAGAAGTCTATATTTGAGATAAACTTTTTCCAGTCACCTAGTCACTGCTGTCAAGTAGCATTCTGAACCTGAATTTATTCCTATTAAGGCTCAAATGTGGCCAGGGAAAGACAACTTTTCTGCTCCATGGGGGCACATTCAGGAATCAGTCTTGGACTTCTGACAGATGTACATGAAGGAGAAGCAGACTCCATCAGTAATCAGACAGCCAGACTGTCTCTGGGGCCAAAGAAAGTTCCATCTTTGTTTGAAACACTGGCCAAATCTGCAGCCTTGTATCCCAAAGGTTGTCCACAACAATGAGGCACTTTTTAGCCTCATCACAGGTTAAGGGTTGAATTTAAAGTGGTGGTATCATTTCCCACTCAAGCTGACACTCTTCTGAGAGTGGAAATGGTGAGGGTGATGCCAACACCAGAGAATGGGAAAATCAGGGGTATGTATGTAAAATAAACAAGGATTTACAGTCATGCTCTCCATGAGAATACTTTTTCTCCTAGTTCAAGTTTCCCAAAGAAGGCTCTTCTGTGGAAATAATAACATCTTCACTCTTTTTGAGGTCCCTTATTCACTTCAGAGGAGCCAGGAAGTTGTTGACTTTTGATGACATGGTTCTGCTTTTGTTTGAAACAGGTATCACACAGTAATAGTGATTGGGCCTTTCCCTCTGTTTTTTTTTTCTCTTTGCATTGATAGATTTTTGCCTGTTTCATTCATGAAATTATCCCAAACCCCTAAAACTATGTACTCTAATAGCTATTGTTAGATGAATATGTCATGTACATTGTATATTTGCATCATAATAATATTTCTATAACTAAGTGCTAGTTTCCCCTATTTTTAAAAGTATTGTTTTTCTCTAGTTTATATGAGGAAGAGGACTTGTCCTATGTTGGTTTTTGCATTTCTCTATCTCTCTTTTGTAAAAGATTTTTATTTATTCATGAGACACACACACACACACACACACACACACACAGAAGCAGGCTCCATGCAGGGAGCTTGACATGGGACTCGATCCCAGGTCTCCAGGATCATGCCCTGGGCTGAAGGTGGCACTAAACTGCTGAGCCACCCAGGCTGCCCGGTTTTTGCATTTCTCATTTGAAGTCTCTCCTACAAATTTCATGTTCCTCCCCAACTACTATTAGTTTCTACTCACTTTTATGAAGGCCCTAAGATTTCCAATATCATCTTGATTTGTTAAGGTTGTGCCATACTTTCAGAGCTTCAGTGGAGGATGGAGGTGATATTGGAGCATAGTTCATTCCCTTTTTTTGGTCCCATCCTTTGTTTTCCTTTCACAATACCACAACACCAAGTTGGTCGGTGGTATCAACATCACTGAAAATGTCAAAAACTAAAAATCAGAATGCATTTTTATGTCATGTACTTTGTATTTGCTGCCCATTATCCACATAACTTCCTAGTGAAAGAGTAAATAGCCACTTGTTAGGGCTCAGCTAAATTTTCAGATAAGAATCCTCATAGTCTTCATTTTTAGTGAGATATGTGTTGGGCATTAGGTAGTGGGATAGGGAAAGGCCATTATACACAAAGCAAAGAGGATGGAAAGGTAGAAAGAATATGTCCTTCAGTTAAGAGTTCACACATAAAGTACAGTATCAGATCATATAGCCCTATACAAACACACACAGACACATATATACACATACACACAACAAATTTGCATGATTCTGTGCCTGGTTAAGATGTGTGTTAAATATCAGCAAATCAAAATTATGAAGTGAACAGATTTTTTCTTGTTCGACAAAATTTATTTGGGATTACTATCAAGGCATATAATTATTAGAACTCTAGATAAATCACTGGAGATGTACGTGAAGGAGAAGCAAACTCCATCAGTAATCAGACAGCCAGACTGTCTCTGGGGCCAAAGAAAGTTCTATCTCTGTTTGAAGCACTGGCCAAATACTGAATTCCTGTTGCACATGGGTACACACTAAACATTTACCACAGTAAATAATTTCATTTTTTAACCAACTCTGTGACTAGAATATACTTTTAGAGGATATAAAAACACCCAAATGACTACACTGTGAATGTTCTAAGAAAACATGAGAAATATATTACTAATTCTGTCATTTGAGGTTGAATATTTTTGTTATGATAATCATTCTGGGAAGAATAGATTTGGAAGGTGGCCCATGTGGCCATTAATGTCTAATCAATTGTTTTCTAAAGTTTGTGTAAAATATGTCATATGATCTCAATTTTGCTGGTATCCCTGTGCCTATCTCCTGTTCATAGATCCCAGAAAACCCAACACTTGTAACCAAAAGAATGGAGAGTCAGTGCTCAGCAGCAATGTGGAAGACATTTTTCTTTCTTGAAAAGATTTCCCAGGGTCTGGATGGAAGCAGCTGGAGGCAATAATGGAGATCTCATCCCGTTGGAAATGGTAGGATACACGTATTGACAAAGAGAGTGGCTTGTTGAGCAATAAGGAACTTGTAATTCTTATCAGAGTGTGAAATTTAACAATGACTCTTCAGGGCTTCCTAACAGTTGAGCTTTTTGTTGGTTTTTGGTTTCTGGTATTTTAAGGAGGCCTCTAACTTAAATGAATTCTCATTCAGAGTATTCTTCATTTTAACTGAAGACAAATGTCTATTTACTAACAGGCACAGAAGATCTTGACAATTTGCTCTGTAAGTTTGTACCTGAATTCTTTGTGAAGGGGCATGTTTATTTGCTTTTCTACCTGGTTTCAGATGGAGAGATCACCATCAGGGTAATTCTACTGGCTCCCTATGCTTCTTCCTTCCTTCTCCTTCCAGGAATGAATGGTCAATTTTAAAGAAGGAATTAAGCTTGTTTAATTTAGCACTTGCGTTCTTTCTTTTGTCTTTGGAATGTGTCTATGTGAAGAAAACATACAATACCTACTGCTTTGTATAGTAGGTTCTATAGAAATAGTATTTTTAGGGAAGGCCAATGATTTTCTAGCTATGCCCATATCTGGATGGGAATATTCTTTCAGGGTTACATTTTGAGCAAGCTCATTTGCTTAACAGACTAAACCATGTCAAATGGTCTAGCTTTTATTATTATAAAGGTGATGGGCTGATCTCTTTGCCTGACTACTCTCAATATCTCAAAGGTTTATTAACGATGTTGATGACAATTTTAAATACATATAAAATCTATATCTATATCTATCTGTCTAGTCCCATAAATTACTAACACTTCTCAGTTTGTCCTTCTTCCATAGTCCTTAATTTTAATATAATTGCTATTATTTAATATCTTAAGAAAATTTCATGTGAACTAATGTGATATTCTTTACCACAGGAGAATACATTGAAACCTAGTGCATTATTTTTCTTGCTATGTACCTCTGTCAGAGTTCAGCAATAAGTCACAGAAAACACAGTATATATATATTTTGTGTGTGTGTATAAGAAGTGGGTACTAATAAGACTTGTCTGCTCAGTCTTATTATTATATTTTTATGTCTGAAATCATCAATTAAATATATTAAATAAAAAAAATTTTGTGCGTGACAACTTTACTGAGAGATACAGGATGACATTTTAAAACTTCCTTGAGCTAAACTAGCAAGATACATTAAGAGGAAAAAAAATCAAAGCTGAATAAAAGCTTATGAAAGACAGAGTAAATCCTTTAGGATGATTAGTTCAGTGAAATGTTAAAAGAATATTTTGTGTGCATGTCAGGTCTCTTGCTATTCTCAAACTAGTAATTTGGATTCACTTCATTATAGCCACTGAAGTACCTTAGCAGAGTCTGGGAAGAGGAGTGAAGAGCCAGACAGAAAGAGCAATAACACTTAAAGGATGGAGTTGCTCTCATAATTCAGCTCTAGATAACTCAAACAAGCACCTTGCAAAATGACAATGCAGGGCTGAGCTCCACTCACTGTGAATGAAAATGCATAAGACACAGGAGCCCTCTAGGAGCTCCCTCAACGAGCCTCAAAATGAATATTCCAAAGATGTAACTCATTTCTCTTTGTTTCAAGAGCTGAGTCTTCCATTTTAACTCAAGGATACTTTTCAAACCAATATTATTTGACACTATGGCTGACTTTTAGGTAATAAAAGTTGTCATATTTTGTAAAAAAAAACCCAAAAACACATGGATGTTTACATATTGGTGGCTTGATTAATGGGAAACTTTTTAATTCTTTACCTATTTAGTATGAGTTTCCAATGGCAATATCATAAAGTATGGCATTTTCTGAATGACCTAATTATGTATTCTTCTGGAAATTTTTCAAGGAAAACTTGATATTCAAAGAAATACTTTAATGATAATAAGCATATTTGAATTATTGTTAGCAAAAAAAAAAAAAAAAAAAGGAAGGGGGCTTGGAGTAGAGGCTCAGGATTTAGACAAACATGGATATAGGCCAAAAGTCTAGATCCAAATCTTAATAATTGTGTGACCGTTGCAAATAAATTGACTTCTCTGTGCTTCCATTTCCTGATCTTTAAAATGGGAATCATATTAGTATTAACCTTGTAAGTTTGTGTGGATGTAAATACAAATAACAAAAACCCATTATTAAATGTCTTTTCCTGCACACCACTCAGTCAATTGCATTTTGTGATTTAATTCAATCTTCACAGCCACTATTTGAGAATACAGACTACATTTTCATATGTGATAGCTGTCTCTCCCATGGCCAAATAGTCCCAAAGTCTGACTTCTAGTTCAAAATACTCGTCTTAGCTCTAGGCCTGTATATTTCTGCACTGTCTCATCTGGCCATCTGCCGAGCACCTTTATAACTATATAAGCCCAACTGTACTCATCATCTTTAATCCTGTCCTATTCTTTTGTTTATCCTGTTCTCCCTGGTAAGTGGCAACACTATCCAAACAGTGCCCAAGCTATAAACCTAGAAGTTATTCAATCATCCCATATTATGTTCATTTATCTCAAACCCATCCATTCACCCCTTGCCACTGTCCTAATCATCTGACACCTCAACTATTCTTACAGTCTCATAAGTGGCCTTCCTGTAACAGATTTGCCTCCTTCCCATCCATCCTGAAATCCATTACTTATATTGGATCCAAAGTGTTATTTTAGAAGCTCATATGTGATTATGTTGCCCTATTGCACAAAAACTTTTAATTTTCCTTTAGATAAAGATGAAATTATTTAACATGACTTATAGGGTCCTGATGGGTTGGCTTCTGCAGTTTTACTATACTTAATTTGGCACTCACTGTCTATGCTTCAGTCACACTAGTCATGTTTCTTTTCCTCCAATGTATCTTCCCCTATATTGTCTCAAGACCTTCATTCATACTTTACCACTGTCTGCAATACTTTCTCGTACTTTCTCAATACTTTTCATTGTAGCTAAGCTCATTGACAACTTTCAGGTTGAGAAGTAGATTAGTCTTCACCCTTTGCATCCATATGACTTTATCCTTTTTGAGTTCTCATCACATTTGAAAATACTGCAATTGTCCATATCATTTGCTGGTTTGTAAGCTCCATGATGACAGGAAAAATGTCTGTCACCTTATTGTAAATCCAGCACAGAGCATTGCTCATTGCTCATTGTGGGTACTCAGTACTCTCTGTTGAATCAATTGAAAATCTAAGCAGGCACTTGTAATCTGTTTCCTTTACCTTTTAGGTTCTAGGAATTGTTTTCAAGCTAGAGAGAAATAGAACAATAGAGAGTGAGAGAGAGAGTGAGCAGGGGAGACAGAGAGAGAGAGGTGGTGTATAGAAGAAAATAATGAGAGATAAAATCATGAAGGCTCAGGGCATGGGCAGTGCTACCTTGAGATCAATGTGCAGAGGGGGCAAAGAAGGTTATCATCTTATTTCCACCTGCCTCCTTCACTCTAAAATGCTGAATAGCTTTTACCCAGTGAGGACATTGCTGCTATTATTTCTAACTTCCATTTACTAAATGCTTCCTATGTGTTTACAGATATTACCTCATTTAATCCTAACAAGCTTATGAGGTAGTCTCCTCTGCTTCCCTTATTTTATACTATCCTATGGTAGAAACAAAAAGATCTTAAGTAACCCACCCAAAGTGATAGAAGAACAGAGATGCAAGCCCAGGAAATCTGACTCCAGAGCCTGTGCACTTACAAACTATGTCCTTTGGCATCGAGATGCCTCAACCACTGCAGCAGTCAGGGAGCACTGGCTAGTAGTATATTGATGAGAAAAATGGTCTGGGTAATCCTGACACTGAGGAACTGAGAGGAAATTCAAAGCAAGACTGCCAGCAGGTGAATAACATATGACAGATATTCTGATCTCATTCTGAACAAGCCTTTTTTGAAAGAATGGTCATATGTGTTTGTACGTGTGTGGTCTGTGGGTGTTAAAATAAAAAATTCACCAAAAATTTGGATACTATAAGAATTTAGGTGACTTTCTTATGACTTGTCACTTAACTGCTCCTGGAAGGCATGAATTCTCAGCCACTCAGTTCCTGAACCTAGATATATACACTTGTCTGGTAGGGCTACCACAGCAAAATACCACAGCCTGGATGGTTTAAAGAACAGAATTTAATTTTTTTACAGTTCTATGGGCTAGAAGTCCAAGATCAAGGTGTCAACACATATGGTTTCTACTGAGGCTTTTCTCCTTGGCTTGTAGATGTCTGCCTTCTCATAAGTTTTTTCTTCTGTGCACAGGCATCTCTTGTCACCATCCCTTCTTATAAGGACACCAGTCATATTGGATTAGGACTCAATTATATGATTCCAAATTACCTTTTTATAGGCCCTATCTTTAAATACAGTCTCATTCTGAGGTACGGGGCATTAGGATTTCAACATGTGAATTTGGAGCAAGGGGCACAAAATTAGCCCATAATACCATCCTTTCTATGAATGTATAGAACTCTACTAAGGTCTAGGGGAATAACTAACCAGAACTGGTCAGTCTCAGCCTGTAAAATCTTTAGAGAATAAAGTCAAAACCAGTAGTATTTTTCTTTGTTTTTCATCAGTGGCAAAGGTGGAGGCAGGAACATCCATAGTGGCTGTTTTCTGAACTACCCTCTGGTAGCCTCACTGCTTGAAGCAACTGAAATAGCCAACATAAGAATTTTAGATGACTGGCAATTTCTGGGACTAATAAAGAATTTGTATTATAATATCTAATGTTGAAATATGCAGCTGATTTATTGCTTTTTATGATAAGAATCAACAGGATTGAGTTGCATTTGTAAGGAAGTCATTTTCTAACTCTTCCTTTGTCACAAAAGTCCTTTTTTTTGTGGGGGGGAGAACACTAATTCTGTTCAGAAATGGGTAGTCATGTACTTTAGTGAAGACTAAACCCTTCGTTATCCAGGAATGAAATATGCTTAGTATATACTAACCATGGAAATTGTTCTTCTTCCCAGCTAATTAATGGTTTAGAAAGGGCAACCATTTCTTATGAATGAGACATGAGGGAATGTATTCTGGTTGGAACCACTAGAAATTTCAGAAATTTCTTTATCCTAAAAATGAGAAAACAAGTAGAGATAGTCTTTCTTTCATGATTCTATATGTGGTTATGCTGAGAAGGTGAGGTCTGCAACAGCAGGCATTCTGCAAATATGAGGGAACTGGTGGAAGACCAAGCTGGATTGAACAATATCTCCCCCCGAATTCATGTCATCCAGAACCTGTGAATGTGAACTTACTTGAGCACAAAGCCTTTGCAGATATAATCACATTAAGATGAGGTCATATTTGTTGATAGCAGGATCTAATCCAATGATTGGTATCATTATAAGAAGAGGGAAATGTGGACACATGGAGATATGCAGGGACAATACCATGTAATGGATGTAGCAGAAATTGGAGTTGCAAGCCAAGGAACATCAAGGACTCTTGTCAACAAAGTAGGGGGAGGCAGGGACAGTTTCTTCCCTAGAGGGACCATTGCCCTTTTGACACCTTTGACATCAAACTTTGAGTCTCCAAAACAGTGGGAGCATAAATTCACGTATTTTTTAAGACTAGGTGGCTCCTTTGTTACAGTGGCCCTTGGAAAGTAGGACACAAGGCAGCCCTCATAATGATAGGGTGGCCATGAAAACAAAATGGGTCCTTGATGATGCTAGTTAACCCAAATGGAACTACACTACCTCTGGTCTTCTTGTTATTTAATGATATTTTTTCTTCCTATTTTAGTCAATTCTGGTTGTTTTTCTTGTTGTTATTTATTGTTGAGGTATCTCAAAGTGATATGTAATATTTGGGGTGTTGCAAGTATTTGGGGAAGAAGAATACTTGGAATAGCCTCAAATTCCCTCCGCTAGCCAAACAGGTGGAGGCTCCAGGTGTAGAGATTTGGGGATTAATGTAATGTGACCTCATGTGTTCTCACAGTCTGGTGAAGCTTTGCACTTATCATTTACTTCTGTTACTTATTGTCACTCCATGACTATCCCAGACTGGTGTGGCCTGGGGAAACACTGGCGATATTTGCTTGGTGGCCAAGCAACATACAAGTAAATTCCACTTGCCTCGTATCAAGATCCTAGTCTGAGTTTTGATTAAAGATAAAGAGATGCAAAAATACCCAAATCACATGCATGAAAACAAAATGTCTGCTTCTTCAGATAGTTCTATTTTTGTGTCTATAATTCTGTTCACCAACTGCATGTGTAACCTTTCTTTAAATTTGCAAAATAATTCAGAAGTTTTCATGCTGCCAATTGCTAATCAAACCTTCTTCATCAACATCCACGCCCTCTTCCCATTTGTCATCTTATTCATACATTGCAAACAGTGGCTCATGCAGCTCCCTCTTCTCTTTGCCTCAGGAAAACAGGCTGTGTATCCAAGGGGAAGCTTATTAGCAGCTAAAAGCTAATTTTTAATGCTACCTAATCAGGCTGCTGACTCATTTAAATTATGAACTTTAAGGGAAAAAAATCCTCATTTAATGATTCAAATATTAGTATGGCTTGTCACACAGTGACTTTAATATTGCTTGCTTCCTCTTGAGGAGTTCAAGTCCTAATCCTTTGTGAGAATAAATGGGTAAACCTGTTTCTTTCTCAGTGCATATGGTGAAAACCTATGAGATCTGTTTGATTTATATAAGTGTATTTGGCTGCTATTTTATATTTATCCAAACTATATTATAAAGTACAAGTAAGGCTTAGCTCCAAGAATAAGATTTTTTTTAATATAAAGACTGGACATGTTAGTGAATATGGCACATGCAGACCTCTTAATTATGACTGGCTTACTAAATTGATTTCATTCATTCTACTTCATGTTATTTGTTTTCATTATTGATTTATCCTATAAGTTAATGAATGAAAATGCAGGTGCTTGAAATTTTCATATATTTTAAATATGTTTTTAAAGCTGCAAGATGGTAAAGGTATTTTTATAGCATTTGGAATTTTTCTAACTGGGCATATTTTGATTTGTTAAGAAGAGGAAAAACCTGTGGCAACATTTTGGCATCTCTCTGCTTCCCGTTGCCACTGTCAAGGAACCAATTTGAAAGGGAATCAACAACTAAAGGACACTCTCCTTTCCAGCATGAATTAGACATGCATGCAGGTCATGTAAATTTACATATAGTAATTTCATGTGGCATGAAGCCCATGATTTGCTCACTTAGAGGAAATTATTTCAGGAGCTACTCATGAGTATCAGTGAAGCATCCAACCACATTTGTAGAATCAACATCTGCCATCTATGAAGGAAGTTTTGCTCCCTTTAGAAGTTTCAAATTTTCCAAGTTTACTCTAGAATGGTTCAATTTATACATTCTTTTTTAAAAGATTTATTTCTTTATTCATGAGAGATACAGTGAGAGAGGTGGAGACAGCGACAGAGGCAGAAGCAGGCTCCCTAGAAGGAACAAGATGTGGGACTTGATCCCAAGACCCCAGGATCATGACCTGAGCCAAAGGCAGACACTTAACCACTGAGCCACCCAGGTGTCTCTGATACATTCTTAACATATGAGCTATATAATTAATATTAGAGGAGACGTACAACAACCTGCTACCTGGAAACCAGGGATATTTGAACAACATGGAAGATGATTATCTGGCCTCTGACTGAGGATTACAGAAAGAAAAATTTTACTGATCCCAATTTTCAGGTTTAAGGCCCTTCTAAAGAGAGTAATTTCTTCTCTGCAACATAAAAAAACAAACAAACTCACAAAACCTTATACCATCTTCCCTCCCACATGGCATTCTTTCAAATATCTGAAAATTGTTATGTCTTCATACATATTTCAAGGCAAAACAACCTCAGTATCTTCATCCACCTTGCCGTCCTCTTCTTTATACTCATTAATGGTGATGCTTGGTATTAAATACAACATTCTGGCTTGATATGACACACATGGAATACAGGATTACGATACCCTGTAGACTGTATATGGAGACATAAAGAGATGATTTTTAAGGGAAAATCTTTAATTTTAAAAGAGAATAAATCCTTCTTCCCTTTGTTCTCTCCCTCCATGTCTTCCTACCTACCTTTCTCTCTTCCTTCCTAAATGATTTAGTCTACAACCAATTATATTGTGCTGATCAAGATAGGTTTTTTCACCCAGAACAGAACTGCAGAGCAAAGTGAGTTGTTCTATCTTCCACAGTGCAGGTTGTTGGACAGTGGAGACTGTCCACATTGTGGTGGCTGTTTCTATGAGGGGAACTGAAGAAAGCATTATAAATTTCTCTCCATTTATTTAGATCTCCTTTTGTTTCTTTCAGCAATGTTTCATACTTTTCTTTTGCAACTCCTTGTATTTCTTTTGTTAACTTCTGAATTTTATTTCTTATGCTATTTTGAAGAGAATTATTTTTATATAACTTCATTTTTGGATTGTTCATTTTTAGTATATGGAAATACAGTTTAGTTTTATATTTTGATCTTGTATTCTGCAACCTTGCTAAACTCATTTTTTAGTTCTAACAGTGTGTGGTGCACTTATGTGTATATTCCCTGGGTTTTTCTATATATAGAATTATGTCATCTGTTATTACAGTTTAACTTCTTCCTTTCTAATCTCTAGATGGTGTTAAGGCAGAAATTTTCTTTTGCCTTATTGCACTGCCTAGAACCTATAGAACATTGTTGAACAGAAGTAGTGAGAGCAGACATTCTTGCCCTATTTTTAATCATGAAGAGTAAGCATTCAAGCTTTCAACGCTAAGGATGATGTTAGCTGTGGGTTTTTCACAGATGTGTTTTATCAGTTCCTTTGTAGTTCTAGTTCTAGTTTTTTGAGGGTCTTTATGAATAGTGAATGTTGAATTCTGTCAAGTTTTATTATTATTATTATTATTATTATTATTATTATTATTAATTGGGATGACCATGTGATTTTTTGGGTCTTTATTCTACTAGTATGATGTGATAGACTGAATAATGGCCCCCAAAATATGTCCAGATGCTCACCCCTATCCCTGGAACCTGTAAATATATATTATCTTGAGTAGCAATAGGAAACTAATGCAGATCTTAGAACTTGGAAATGGGGTACTGCTCTAAAAATTCCTAAAAATATGGAAGTGGCTTTGGAATTGGGCACAATTGAAAAAAAATATGATGAATATATTAGAACAATTCTAGATTGTGTTGAATATGCTGGATGTTAAAGGCACCATCGGTGAGAACTCAGAAGGAAGTAAGGAACATAGTAGGCAAAAAATCTATTTTCTTGAAGAATACTTAAATAGTCATACATAAACAGATGGCATAAATATAAGTATTAAGGGTGTTTCTGGTGAGGGTTCAAAATGAAATTAAGAACATATTTTTGGAAACTGGAAGACAGGGAATCCTTGTTATATAATGGGAAGAAGCTTAGCTGAGTTGTGCCTTACAAGCTATATGAAAAGTAGAACTTGTAAGAAAGGAACTCTAATACTTAGCGGAGATTTTCAAGAAGTGTTGAAGGTGTGGCTTGTTTTCTTCTTAACGTTTATAACAAGCCCCAGAAGATTGTTTCAAGCCCTTGAAACCAAATAGTTTGCCTAGTTGGATTTTCACTTTATTGGGCAGATGATTCTTTTCATCCTTTCATGTTCTTCGTTTTTTATATAAATTTATTTTTTATTGGTGTTCAATTTGCCAACATATAGAATAACACCCAGTGCTCATCCTGTCAAGTGCCCACCTCAGTGCCCATCACCCAGTCACCCGCACCCCCCGCCAACCTCCCCTTCTACCACCCCTCGTTTGTTTCCCAGAGTTAGGAGTCTTTCAGTTATGTCTCCCTTTCTGATATTTCCACTCATTTTTTTCTCTTTTCCCCTTTATTCCCTTTCACTAATTTTTATATTCCCCAAATGAATGAGACCATATAATGTTTGTCCTTCTCCGATTGACTTATTTCACTCAGCTGTTCTTCATTTTTGAATGATGACGTCTGACATCTATAACTGTTTCCTATACCTGTCTCTGCATTGCATTTAGGGAGTGGTTAACTTATTTTCTAGTTTTACAGGTACACAGTTGGAGAGGAATTTTGTCTCAGGATGGATTATGCCCAGAGTTTCACCCATAACAAATTTTGATAATTTAAATGATGACATTTGGGGCTTTTGAACAGGTAAGTCTTAAGTGAGATTTAGACTTGAATTAATATTATATTGAAGACCTTAGAATGTGGCGAATATATTTTCTGTGGGCTGGCGCCCTTTGTGACAAAAGGGAGCACCATGGCAGGCTGACTAATAGCCCTCAAAGTTATAATCCCCAGGTCCTATGAAAATGTTACTTTACATAGCAATAGAAAACCAAGACATGATATATTATGTGAACTTATGTTTGGATGTTAAATTCACTTTCCACCTCTTAATTGGATATTTCCTATTTGGTCATGATGTTTAATACTTTATATATATATATATATATATATATATATATATATATATTTATATTTATATTTATATATCCTGATTTAGTTTACTAATATTTTGATAAGGATTTGCATTAACTTTTAAACACTCACAGTGGTACTTTATATTTTTGTCTGTTAAAATTTACCTTCTGTGTGCCTTTTCTAGACAATTGAAACTATCATGCTATAGCTATACTTGTCTCATGGTAAGTTATTAAATGTAATATTGTTACAACAATATTAACCTTCATTGGTTGAACAATGTGTAATACATTTCTATAGTTAAATTATTTCTCTTTGG
Source organism: Canis lupus familiaris (assembly GCF_011100685.1). Taxonomy (NCBI): domain Eukaryota; kingdom Metazoa; phylum Chordata; class Mammalia; order Carnivora; family Canidae; genus Canis; species Canis lupus. Next base: position 52,992,260 of record NC_049233.1, read on the forward strand.
TTCTACTTTAATCTTAAATGCATGCATATTTTTATGTAAGTTTTGTACTTTTGAAAAATTTTACTTCCTTTCTTAACCATCTATGTTATTCATTTGGAACTGAATATATCCGTGAAATGTCATAACCTGTAATATGAAGTATTTTCATTCAACTGTGTGAAATATCAAAATATCCTTATATACTCCTTATTTTATCATTAATTTACAGAAATATGATTTCATACATTCCTCACAGCCCCATTAGGAATAACTCTTTGAAAAATAGGGAGGGATATCACTGGTTGAGCTGGGCTATTTCTTTAAAGTAGCTGGAGTCTCCAATAAAATGAAGATAACTCAACCTCTGTTTCTTTTTTCAAGTTACTCTAAGACAATTTTATTCAGATTTTGACTTTTCTTAATTTTGTTGCCCTTCCTATGATCTTTCATAATCTGGCTGTCTTCTCAGTTTCAATAATTCCAACAAACTTTATCTTTGTTCCTATGGTACATAATTGATTATGTGGTTTGCCTATGATTTATTCCTCTTATGTTTTTAGTTTCTCATTTCACATGCAAATCCTCACTTACAATTCTAGATTCATGGCTTCTGGACATACTTTCCAGTTCTACTTAAGGGCAATTAGATCCTCCTGGATCTTACTCTCTAGAACTTTCAATTTGAACACTCCTCCTATAGCTCTAGGTGGCACTAACTCCACTAACCTCTGAGTTCTGGGCATCTTTACGATTTTGCTCCTGTCATATCATAGATATTAGCCCAGTAAGATTATATACCATTTTAGCTGCGTTTTATTATTATTGTTTCTTAAAATTCAATTTAAAGAATTCTTGATTACATCACTGAAATATACAGAAAAATACCTCATCTCCTTCAATCAAATGTCATCATTATTAAAATACAAATGTCAAGTGTCATCGTTATTAAAATAGAAATGTCATTTGTTCAATACAAAGAATTCAATATCACTATGTACTAAATCACTATTCTAGGCATTGTAATACATAGATAATTAAGCCTTGTCTGAACTCTCAAGCCGTTCATGGTCTATTATAGGAGAGATGATGATCAACTATTAGTTGCTATTGATGACAAGAAAAAATAGTGATTTTTTAAAAATAGTGACAATTTTAAAAGTTGGAGAATATTTGCCAAGTAAATGCTCACAAACCATAATGTAGGGGGATATGGGACTTTCTTGTGAATCATGTGTAGACCAAGGATTTTAGAAAAGTGTAATGACATGTCCAAAAGTTGATGAGTATGGCAGAGGCTTAGTGTGGGTTCCTCAGAAATAAAACCTTAGAAAACATCTTAAATACATCTTGAATATTTGGGAGAGTGGACCTCATAAATAAAACTGAGGGAAAGTGCACAGTGAAAAAGGAAAAGAAGTAAAAACAACAAAAGGTTTCATTTTGAGTTCTGCTGGAAGCAACAGAGACTCAGTCCAACAGTGCCTCTGAATATAAAGGTAAGGCCTCCAAACTGTTCCCCTAAAAGTCAGGATGATAGAATATTTCTCCACCACTCTGCCCACTATTGGTTGAGGATTTCACCAGGGGAGGTGCTCAGAGACAGAGCTTGTGTGAACTGTCCACCACAGCCCATCTGCAATCAGTGGTAGACAGAGATGTGACACCAGCTCCAGAGGCATTTTCTAACTGGGGACTTGAAGGTTACTTGATGCAGGTGAGGCAGAGGACACGTGCATGTGCATGTGTAGTGGGGTATAGAGGATGGTGGGCTGTGAGTGATAGGGCAGGGGACTGAAAAAGCAATGGGAGTAAGATTATTAGTGATTGAAGGGGCCAAAGTATGAAATTTGAACTCTCCTTGAGATGAGCATTGGAGAACAGACAAAAATTCATAAGTGGAAGTAATGTGGTGGTATATGTGTTTGAGAACCTTACTTTGAAAATAATTTTTGTATAGCTTGGGAAGGTAAGAAAGTTGAGAGTAGCAGATAAAAGCAGTGCTTCCTTTGGGGGATGAAGTAGTAATACTGAGATTGGATATTAGGGACTGTATAATGGAGAATGTATAAGGCATAGTCCAGAAACTAGTATTTAATTCAATGTAGAAAGTAAAAAAAAAAAAAAAAAAAAAAAAAAGTGTGAAAAGAATAATGATTTGTATCTTTGCAGAAGAATGAGTGACATGGTGGCCCCAGGGATGAAGTTCACATATTCAACTGGTTAAGGATACCAGGAGGCATTTGGAGCTTAAGGAATAGAAAGGATTCTGGGTTGGGGTATGGATTTGGAGTTTTCTATAACTGAGTAGCACAACAATCTTCAATTGTGCATTGATCATTCACAAATAATATACACAAAGAGAAGAGATAAGAGCTGAGGACTCTGAATAACACCACAATCTAAGGAGTGTGAGGAAGAAGAGAAACCACAAATGATAATGTAAGGAGTGAGTGGGAAAAATTAAACGAGGAAAGACCGTAGTCATACAATCTTAGAGGCTAAAACTAAAAGGAGAATTTATTAAATTACAGACATTTTGATAGTGATAGCAGTGGTCAGTAGTGTTAAATATCTCTTACATTCAAGTAATGTGAGACTGATGAGTGGAAATTAGAGTTTGTAGTTAAACTATTAGTGATCTTTGCAAGAGCAATTTCTGTGTAGTGGTGAGAAAAGTCAGCTCACAAGGAGTTAAGGAGAGAATAGAAGGGAAAGCAAAGTAACCTGGCTAGGATGGAAAGATGAGAAGTGAACAAATAGAGGGTATGATGTAAGAATAAATTGTGGCTTTTTTAATATAAGAGAAATGTGAACATCTTTAGATGCTTAGAAGAAAGGACCAGCTCACATAGGAGAAAGAGGAAAAAATAATAGAGTAAGACATAAGGTGAGAGCAGTGTTTAGAGCGTGATAGCTTAGTGTTGGATATAAAAAGGGATACATCTTTCTTTTAAGCAAAAAAGGAAAAGAGGAAACATAGTTAAGTTTAGGTGCTTTAAATTACAACATATTAATAGTCCAGCTACTTACAATTTTAATGGCAGTAAAATTAGACAAAATGGATTTTGGCTCCATGATGACATTGGTTATTAGGGAGAACTTCGCCTTAATAGAATTTGTTAATGAATTGGTAATGCTTCTCTAGGAGATCTTTAAGGACAACAGAAATAGCCATCAATCAGGAGTGATTTAGGTGAAGCCTAGTGATGAGGCTCCTGTTGATACCTCCCAGCACTATTCATTCTGTCAGTAGACTCTATCAGATAAAGCTCATTTTGGAAGTGGCAGTTCTTAGCTCAGTTGTAGGTAAATGGTACACAGTAAGTACTTAATAAATAGCTATTAACTTAATGACATAACATCTTCTACATTTTAAAAAGAAAGATACATCAATAGTTTAAATAATTATTATCCTTGGACCAGAAAATCCTAGCACCACTGGGGTTCTAATTAGGAAAATTATTAATAGAAAGACATCTTATCTGCAAGATTTGCTTAATTTGTATTTATGAGATAAATTTTACACATTTCTGTAGTAATGTGCTTTTGTGATTTTAGTTCCTATCTTTGAACATAGAAAATCCCTGTGTTTTAAACAATCAAAAAAAAAAAAAAGGCACAGGATCTCAAGACCTGTTTTTAGAAGTGCAATATATAGGGCATCATTGGGTCAGTTTCTGATATTGCCTGAAGCCTCTGTGGAGTTGATCCAGAGATGGCTATCTCATTTGTTCACAATAGGGCTCACACCAACTCTCAGGTGGGGTCCCTTAAGAGGTAGGGAACTTGAAGAAAAATTGCCCAATCTACAGTCAATAGGCAATTGTTTTCTTAACCAAGAATTATTCACTTGCCTTGACCCTCCTTATGGGTTTCCTCGTCACTCTGCAGCTCTAAATGCCAGGGAAAACCTGCTGAGAATGAGGCTGTCTGCCTGTTTTCTACTGAAATTAGACAATTCTTTTCATGTCATGAGAGCAAATCTGCCTTCGAAGTATGAGAATCAGATCCACGGCTAGGTTGTCTAAACTTTGACACTACGAAAATATAACCTGTGGTTTTTACTGCTATAATATTTGGCGTTTCTATAATATTTTGACTGACATAATTCTCCTCAGACATTAGCATTCTGTTTCAAACCAGTTATTTGGAGAATGTTTCCCTTTAAATAAAACAACTATTTTAAACTATTATGTTATGTAGATGACATATAATATAAAATTATGGTTTCTACAGGAGCTATGATATAATGGTCTTATTCTTTACTCTTTTTTTAATACAAAGAGATAGATCCCTTTAAGTGTATATTGTG